>NC_138543.1:27721792-28461792 GCF_964234715.1 Podarcis melisellensis
TGATGATACATACCATATCAAATGTGGGGCTGTGGTTTGGGGAAAACAGCCTTGTGGGCCAAATTTTAACCCCGTATCAGGCTGGCTGTTCCCTTGCACTAGACAGCAAATAAATTGTGTTGCCGTTGTTACCAATCTCAGGACTGGCGCAGTTCTGTTTTGATTCCTATCCTTAACTTTTATTCAAACGCCTCTATAATTGAGTGGTTTTATATGTTGGAAACCATTTTGGGATTACTGGTATGACAAAGTGTGATCTGTAGAACTAAGAAACAACAGGCAAACAAATAATATATCTTTCAGAAGAAAGGGGAAGAAGGTATTTGGACTCTCTGATTGATTCATACAAACCACCAGAAAGTGTAAAGTTATCAGACCTTTCTAGCCATGCAAACTATAGGGGCATAACAATGCCCCCAGTTGGATGACTCTCCTTAAATTGATAGGTTACTTACGAGATGGAGGACATCAGAATGGTAAACTGAAATTATTTCAAAAACCTCAGTAAGATCACAGGCACTAGAAACCTGAAAATGCACAAAATTCAAACAGGTTTCCTTTCCCCCTCAGAGTATTTGTCCATTTGCAGGCGAAATGAGGCAATCCTAAAGCACTGGTTTCTATATAAATAAGTGATTCTCTAAATATGCTAAAGTTTCTAAATTAAAAGAAAATATAAGGCCAAAACACTGGATTGAGGATTGAGCCTGGTCAGCAGTTTCCATGAGTCATGGAATGTTGAATATCAGTCAGAAGAGGAAAAAATAGGGTGGGGAATCAGCCAAACTGACTCTATAATGGTTGACTGGAACCCTGAACAAGAACAGTTCTGCTGCTAGGAAATGAGGATACAGTGCTGTAGCTGCCAGTTCCACTTGCCCTATCAAATAATGTACTCAGGTGGCTGAGTGCTAAAAAGAAGCCACTGGAAAACAATCAGCATGCTCAGTGGACTCCAAGAGCCACAGAAAGCTAAGTGGACAAAAGCAAAGGAAAACCAGGAGGGAAGGGAGAAGGCAAATTTTTTGTACCTACCCCTTACAGCTTAGCTAGCTGTAACCCTCAGCAGCGCTACTGCTGTTAGGGGTTGAGGATACACTGTAGGTTCCACTTATAATACCTTCCCACTCTGCTCTTGCACAGCAAAGTCCTTCCTACACATCATCCTCTCTTTTCTTCACCTCCTGGAGTCCCATCCCTTTCTCTTCATTTTCTATTAGTTAGCATATGATAAACTTTTAGAATCTATTTCTGCCCCAAGACAGCTTTTGGTACTCTCCTGGAGAGCAGACATATATATACTTCTTCTGGCTTGAGCATATGCTTCTTTGTAACTTCTTTCCAATGAAGCACCTTTATTTATTTGCAAAATGTAGCTGCCGAGATATTGGTTAGTGCCAAGCATTTGGAGCACATTACAGCTATGTTTTACCGGTTGCACTGGTTTCCAATGACTCGCAACGAGAAGGTGGAAAATGAGGCGGAATGGCTGGCACAGCAGTAAGTTAAACTGCAAACCACGCCCCCTCCAAGCCGCCCGGTTGGGCGCTTACCTGTGGGCGTGGTGCGCCAGCCAGGTGAGTGGGGCAGGGGCGTAACGCCCCCCTGCATGACGCAGAAATTGCGTCCCACCCACAACACCTCCCCTCTTGGATGAGGAGAGGCTTTCTGGATATTGGGACTGGGTTACTTTAAGCTCTACATCTACCCATATCAAAGTGCCTGCACCTTAAGATCATTCTCAGGAGCCCTGGAACAGGTAGTAGCTCCTCAGCTGTAGAATTTAATCCCATGTGGTTACACAGGTGCCTTTCCTTTATATATTCATGTGTCTTTAAAGATACTTCCTCTTCGCTTTGGTTTTTAATAGCTGTATGATGGACTGTTCTGGTTTTGTTGTTGTTGTTTAGTTGTTTAGTCATGTCCGACTCTTCGTGACCCCATGGACCAGAGCACGCCAGGCACTCCTGTCTTCCACTGCCTCCCGCAGTTTTAGTTTGACTATATTTTGTTTCCCTAGTGCTGATTTTAGTAATGTTTTTGTGATTAAATTTATTTTATTTCATTTCACTTTTAAATTGTGATTGCTCAGTATGATAAATCGTAAACCACTTTTTAGGCTCTTTGCTTAAAATGCAGTCTAATTTTTTTTTTAAAATAATACTTAGAATGGCACCCCATTTTTGAAACCCTGTAAGGTAGGCAAATACCACTATTCTAGTTCAGATGGTAGCCTGTGACTGAGTGAAAATAGCTGGCCTAAGGTTACCTGTTGAATTCATGGTAGAAAAGATATTCAAACTGGGAGCTTTCTGATTTGTAACACAGTCTTGTAATCATTACTCACACCAGTTCTTGATAGAATGTGTGACCTTGTGGGTATAATCATGAATGGTTTCCTCCTTATTTGAACTCATGTGAGATAATATAAAGTTACATAACTTTGCACAAACGATATCTTGAAATTATTGGTGTAAACACTGTTATGCACCACAGTCTACAGAGTTTGAATTGACTCATTATGATAGGTAGACTTGTTCAAATGTTACACTGGACGTAGGTACATACTGTTTCTATACATGTAAATTCATACACTTGTTAATTTCCACAACTGAGCTACTGTGTACATAATTTGTATACTTGTTGAGTGTAACATGTGAACACTCCTATGGTTTATTTTTTCCCCAGCAGCAATTCCCATGCTGTTCCAAAGGGTCCCCAGCCCTCTGGAACATTTTTTTTTGGAGGCATATGGGCTGTGGGGAGAGGGAAAATAAATGAAAGATACCTTCTTCCCCATTCCATCAGTAGGATTCCTCCTCTGAAAGAGAAGGTTTCTGTAGACAGAAGGAGTCCTTCCATTTCTGGAAGGCACAGTTTGCATCCAATCCATTGAATACACCATATTTTGTATTATTTCTTAAAAACATACTATTTTTGCTCTTCATTAAAAAAAACAAATGTGTTTTCTGCCATTTATGTTTGCTGTAAAACCCTTGTCGTCATAGCATTGCTTCAGTCCTGGTGCCTTGCAAAGTTATGCTAGCACAGCGTTTTCTGGATCCCATCCTCAGTGCATGCTTGTTGGGAAAGTAAATGTATGGAGTACAATACCTTTTAATTTTCCATCAAATGAAGTCACACTCCCCCCCCAAAAAATAATTAGCGTCTGAAAAATTATTAATGTAACATCTTTATTATTGTAATAGCATATTTATTTAGAATATTTTTAGCCCTCTTTCAGCTGGAAATATGTCCCAGAGCAGGGACATGGGTGGCGCTGTGCTCTAAACCACAGAGCCTAGGGCTTGCCGATCAGAAGGTCAGTGGTTCGAATCCCCGCCACAGGGTGAGCTCCCGTTGTTTAGTCCCTGCTCCTGCCAACCTAGCAGTTCGAAAGCATGTCAAAGTGCAAGTAGATAAATAGGTACCGCTCCGGCGGGGAGGTAAACAGCGTTTCCGTGCACTGCTGTGGTTCGCCAGAAGCTGCTTAGTCATGTTGGCCACATGACTCAGAAGCTGTCTGCGGACAAACACCGGCTCCCTCAGCCAGTAAAGCGAGATGAGCACCTCAACCCTGGACTTAATGGTCAGGGGTCCCTTTACCTTTACGTCCCAGAGCAGCCTACAAAGATCAGAAATATGTTTTGAACATTAACACTGGTTCAAAATATATAAGAAACATCCTTTGGTTTTTGTTTTGTCCAGTGTGCACTCTTAGCATCTCTTTTAGAGTAATATAACTTAGCTCAGCTCTTTAATTCTGGAGAATTTAGTTTACTAATTACAACTTGAAAGTGTTATATCACACTCCGTTCTTATTGGGCTGGAACCATACTAGGCCCTTTGCAAATCCTGCAGATGTTCCTGCTAAAAGAAGGGAGGGAGGAGATTTTTGTCTAATTTCCTATCCTCCTGCATTCCCCAGTGCCGTTTCCCTTACTGTTCCACAGGGTCCACCAACTCTCCGTAGCAGATTTTTTTGGGAGAACACAGGGAAGGAAGAATCAGTGATTGCTTCTTCCCTTCCGCCTAAGAAAGCACCCTTGTAAGTCTAGGTTCATGACATTGACTCTGCTGAAAAAATTGTTGTATGAGAATAAACAAAATCAACAGTTAATATCTAGATACGTTTATAATGTTTCTAAAATCTAGATAGTTGCAACATTATTACATAATAGTATTTCCAAGTAACACACACTGCATGTTTCTTTTATAGTTGCACTGCTCAAACAATCTAAATCTCCCAGGCGATAAGAAGGGGCTAAGGATGAGGGCACTCTCTGCTCCCATCACCATTGCCTTCCATGAGTTGAAGGAATGACGTCTGCAGCAAAGAAGACTTTTCTATTCAAATTGTCACCCCACACAGTTTAGAACCATGGAAAATCAGGGTTCTCAAACACAAAGGGAGCCTTCACAGGTAGAAAATACTTCCTACTGTAGAGGTTACTCCTCTAACTCATGGAGGGCTATGGAGACACCAACTGGAGTTGCAGTAAGCACTCTCAGCCTCAGCTCTCATATCATGCAAGGGTTTTAAAATGCCTGAATAATAGTTCTAGACATTTATTTACTATTTAAGGCATTTATATATCACTTAATCTAAGTGGTTAGAACACGAGCAGGAAGCCTTTCCAGAATTAAAATAAAGTTATCAGGAGAGGCATTAAGAGGTTTTTATTCTTACACTTTTTGCAGCCATTAAAAGTTAGTAACACAGCAGGTGATCATATGGGTAAGTGTAAATATTCTGAAATAAATAGCAGTTGGTGACCTGGAATGTCAGGGCTCTAGACAAGGGTGTGTGTTTGTCAATATATCCTACATGTTTTACAGACTCCTCAGGGAACAGGGGAAGATACAATTTCACCTTTTCTGTGCCAAAACATTTTAATTATATCTTCTTCCAAGTACAGCGGTTCAGTAACCAAGGAGCTGACATTGATGCATGTGTTGATAAAGCTGCAAACATTCAAAATGAGATTAACAAAGATTTTGAGGAAAGGGTGACAGCTAATTTTGCACAGTATTCTGCATCTAATTCAGGTCAGTGTAATCATAGAATATTTTATAACTCTTGTGTCATCCAGAAGGACTTTTATGATGCTTTGTGTTAATGAACATTTGTGTGTATGAAGAATATAGTTCAAAACGTATTTTTCATACAAATAAGAGCTTTTTATTACATTTCAATAGGTCGTAGCTATAAAAGGAAAAGCAGGATTTGATGATGATGATCAAAGTAGCTATTTTTTTCCTAATATGCCTGAAAATGTAGGGAAAATTTATAAGAAACTTAATCAAGAGCATGTAGTTTTATGTTGCTTGTTTTCTACCAAATATTTTTCAAATAAATCTATATTATATGTAAAGAATAAAAATACAGGTTTTAATGTTGTATTTAGACCTTTT
Source organism: Podarcis melisellensis (assembly GCF_964234715.1). Classification (NCBI taxonomy): domain Eukaryota; kingdom Metazoa; phylum Chordata; class Lepidosauria; order Squamata; family Lacertidae; genus Podarcis; species Podarcis melisellensis. The sequence continues at coordinate 27,727,208 of NC_138543.1, forward strand.
GAGCACATTTCAGAGTATTTCAGTTCTATTCTGCTCTTTATTTGAAAGCAGCTGACACTCTTCTTTCACTTTTCTTTTTGTTTGTGAAATTTTCTTTCTTTTTTTTATCCACTCACTTCTCCATCTGCTTTCACTTTTGTTTGCTTGGGCCGTCTCTCATCCCAACTTGATAATGAGGAATGTGGTGTGACCCTGACCTCTATCAGCCCATGCATGACCTTCTGACTCCCCTACCTAACCTTTGACCTTTTCTTTGACAGCTTGATTAATTACCCTGTGTTATGATTTATGAGTAAGTGCTATGTAAAAATAATAGACAACAGGTGGTCCTCTAAAAACTTTTTGTGGCATGTTTTCTTTTCCTGCCTAACTTGATGAGCTATTTTAAGTTGGAAACTTGGTTGAACAATGTGTGTTTGGCAGTAATACAGCATTTTTACACATTTGGACACAGCAGTGGAATTCAGGAGCCTGAGAGATGAGGTGTAACTGGGATGAAAATATTACAAAGTGTTAGCAGGGTGCAGTTGCCAAAATGCACATTGGGTGGAAATACAAAAAGGAGTCAACTGACATTTCAGGCGTTTCAGTCTCAGGTCACGTCTTGAGAAAATTGCTCAAATAATGGAGGGGGCATTTTTCAAGCTGAGCTGCATCTCCAACAGCTATGTTTACTTTTACGCTTCACTAGTGACTTCTGATTGGTTGTCATGACCTCATCCTACTGTTGCACCTAGGATGTTGCAACAGTGACACATAGGTACTTTTCTTATGAAAAAGATGGGAAATAAACAGAACATACATCTTTCAAAAAGATGAATGGCCATTCTTATGTCCATTTTAAACATGCATAAATCTAAGTTACAGATCTTAGCTCTTTGGGTTGCTTTTCCTGAGGATTAACTTTGATCTTGCTTCAAATGTTGTAAATGGGTTTCTTTTTTTAAAAAAAGAATCAAATTGATAAAGCTCAAGAAAATGATCTGCTACAGATTCTTACTTACAGGCCAGAAAGATAGTTGCATAGGTCAAGGGATTCCACTCTAGCCTCTGACCTCTCTGGTCACATATGGCATCCCATTCTGTTGAATTAATATGCAGGACTGAATGCTTTCAGCTCATTATTCATTTTCCAGACGTAAGAGGTTTGTAGAATTCCAGAATGTATCTCAAATACTTGTTATTGCTATTGACTATCCTATTACTGGCTAATATGCTAAAACTAATGTGCTATATTAGTTTTATGTATATACAGAGAGTGTGGGGCATTTTATAGAGACTTCTTAAACAGGATGTGACCATTATATTTTGCTACCTAACACACTTGTGGCATTTTCTGTGACATTTGATACAAAGCATTCTTCGGATTCTGTGTAGTTGCTAACAGTTGTCTATCTAAGCTTGCTTTTACTTCATCTTATCATCTGAAAGTCAAGTAAGCTCATATATAAAATTGAAAATAAGCTTTCTGAAATAGCTGTTTGGAATGGCTTCGTAATTTACACCACCCTAATGCCATAGACTTTGGAGAGATATCAGATAATATCCTTGTGGTATATGTTCTGCCCGATAGATTTTAGAACTGATGTTGGATACTATCAAATTGGGTATCTAGCAAATAGCTTTGTTTTCCTGCATCTGTCCTGAAAACATCTATCACAACAATTGGTGCTAATTGGTCTGTGCACATGGACTTGAAGATTACTGAATACTGTATTCTGTCTCAAATATAGTATATTGCAGTTGATTGGTGCCAATATTTCTAACAATCTGCAAAGCATATTTGTATTGGGAGAAGGGAGAGAGATTTATCTAATAAGGTTAGAAAAAGCAGTATTGGCAATTATCTTTGAAAATGTTACTTAATTTAGAAAATATGGCTTTCCAAATATAGACATAATTAAAAGGCTGCTTTTAAAAATGAAAGTAATATTAAGAAGTTAACCTATGGGTTTGTTTAATTTTTGAAGGCATTTTCTTACATCTAATTGGGCCACCTGGACTAGAAACAAGGCTAGTAGCTACTGATCAGTTGATACTGTTCTGAACAGTCATTTAAATATGAAGGGGGTGTGCGTGCTTCTGCCTAAACTGAGGTCATAGAGTAGTATTTGCTCACTTTCCCTAAAAGGTACGTTACAGGTTGTATGCCCTTTTTATAAAACCAAAGCTTTGTCTTACTACTTGCCACAGCATATTTTAAATCTTTACCTAAACATAGGTTGATGTCAACTTTGCTTTAAGTCATTCAAGCCAGTGGTAATGTCCAGAACTTATTTGGGCTTTGACGTTGATAATTTGGTAATAGAACAATTTTATTTTACATATTAAAATTGAATAACTCCCTTTACAAGTCTGCTATTCAAAAATCATGCAGATTGAAATATAAATATTAAAGACCCCAGTGAAATCTTTTTTAAAAACCCAACCCTGCATTGTTTGCAGGAGTGAAGAGGAAACAAAGGTCATACTATGGTTAAAGACATAGATTAACTTCTGATAGGTTGAGTTGATAACAATTTAGCAAAACTGATAGAGGTTAAATTCTGCTGTGGTTATATATGCTATGTTGCATTTCTACATCCTTTTATCTGAGCAAGTATTGTATATTACACCTAATCCTCTTTCCTATGCCTATTTTTCTTCATATAGTTCAGGCTGAAGTGGCTGAGGACAAAAGATGGAAAAGAATATGACTTTATATCAACTTCCTTACAAGCAAAGCAACATTTATAATGGGTTTTTAGAAAGAAACCATGAAGTGTATGATAGAATTTCCAGGCTAATTTATTGTTACTCTAACAAATATGGTATTTGAAAAAGTTTTAAAGAGCTACTGAGGGTTGGTTTGTGCTGTTTAAAACCTAATTGATAAAAATCCTTTAATTGATTTATGTTGCTGTGATTTTTGAAATGGATTCATTTTTCATCTGTTGATGTGTCTTTGAAAAATTGACATTATGTCCTCATAAAATTGGACAAATGAGTCATGTAATTTTCAGTTACATAATCAATAACTTAGACAAATTTTACTTCTCTGGTGATTTATGTGTGTCTGTTTTTGTGAGCAACAAAACGTGGATACAGTTTCAGTTACACATGTAAAATCATAACAAATACATGAATTTTACATCTTGCATTGTAGTGAAAGTAAGAAAGAATCAATACGCAGAACATCTGCTCAGAATAAACAGGTCAGGAACATGGACAGCGAACTAAAGCACTGAGCTCTGCAGGGCACCGTTTCTGAATGGTTATAAAAAGTTAACCAGTTTTTTCTCTGCATGTTGTTTAAAATAGTATGAAAGGTGCTTTGTTTAGTTAGTGTTATTTCATTAGTAGTTTTGAATTAGTCCCTGAAGGCAGGAATCTGTTTTTCAGAATATTACACATTTGGATCCTAAGTTCATTTTCATACATATCTGAATTGAATCATCTTATACTCTAGTACAATTTATACTTTATACATGATCACTCCATTCCAGAGAATAAGGTACGTGTGAATGAATAGGTTCACTCTGAAGAGAGAGCTGAGGGGGAAAAGATGACAGGAGATCACTTACTCATGGTACAGCATCTAGGAGGCAATTTTCTCTTTGGCCTGTGGTGACCTTTTTGCCATGTTCCCTTATACCATAGACAGTGAACTGAATGCCTCTATTTCACCCTGCTTAACAGAGTGCAACAGTGTTCTTTAACTTTAGTTTTGGTGGGAGGAGAAGGTATAGCAGAAATTTGAGAAGGGCGTGAAAAGTTGTACAGGCACAAGGAAGAGGAGTAAGAACGTTCTTCAAATGTGATTTTAATAACTAGTCGAGTGTGTCCAACTGTAGAAAATCACCAAGTGACAATCTGTCTACCTGACAGTTACTACAATGCATTACAAGATTTTTGAATAGCTACATAGATTAGAATAAAGCAACACCAAATAAAGTATCCTTTGTTAACTTTGATCATCTATATAGGTAGTCTTTCATCTGCTCACTTGGTCTGTTAGGCAGAAGTTATTTGTTGGATTAACTAGGTTAAAATGAGTTTTACTTCAATACCTGGAACTTGTTTAGTAAACTATAAATAAGATTTTCAAAATAATCTTGAAGATAGATCCACAAATTATGTGTTGTTATTTTTCTTTTGTTTCCTTTCTCCTCCTTTTGCATGGGTATTTCAGTATTTTGTTTAACCTACACAAAATGCACCATGCTTTCATATATTCTTCATTAGTAAACATTTTCTGAGAAAAATAAAATGCTACTTTTTCCTAAAGTCTGTGAAGATGATACATCATATAATTCCAATAAAATTGTTCAGGTCTAAACTGGTAACTAATTCATTGATTTCTTAGCAACATCAAATAATCACAGTTTATATTGATTCATTGTTACTGAGCTATCAGTTTGTCAATTATCTGCTATGGGACAAAAGTGTTTAATAGTTTAGGCTGTAATCCTATACACAGTTTGACTGCTTAAATCCCTTTGAAATCATTCTGATTTTAAAAAAAACTAACTGCACATAAGATTGGAGCATAAATCTGCCTGAATAGTTTTTAAAAGAGGCAATGTTGGTAAAAGTAAAAGTTTCTGTCAATGAAGCATTAACTATATATGCTAGTGACCATGTTCTATAATCACTTTTTTATTTTAAAAAGTCTACTTTCTGAAGAATTGCATACAATATTGAAAAGTTACTAAAAGGCAAATAAGTGAACATAAATGTAGACTAAATAAATTCACATAGAAACACAAAATGAATGAAACAGTTCTATCCTTTGTCAACTTTATGAAAATATTTTAAATATACATTCAAGACAATAAAATAAAATGTAAACCATTTCAAAGGCAAAATCTATATGTATTCTTTTTCTTCTTCCTCTGACATAGGAAGGCTATGGAGTAATAGTACTGAATCCGAATGAGAACTATATTGAGATTGAAAAGACAAAAGCCCAAGTACAGCTGTCTCCTGATAGCTCAGATGAACCTGCAGAAAAGAGAGAGAGAAAAGATAAAATCCAAAAAGATACAAAGAAGCGACGGGACTTCTATGAGAAATATCGGAATCCACAAAAAGAAAAGGAAACAGTGCAATTGTATATTAGAGTAAGTTGCTCTATTTTGTTTTATGTTAACACTGATTAATAGAAAAATGTTTTAATTTCACATACATAATTGCACTCTAAAAATGTGGTTTTTCTTCATTTATATAACTAGCAAGTACTAAAAGTAAAACTGTCTTCTTTCTATTGTTATTTTCATTTGCATTCAATGTGAAAGTGTGGGGGGTGGGGGTGGAAATAGTACTTAATTTCAAAGAGAAACTTCAAATAAAGCCCTAGGGAACATAATATGCATTCCAGAGACAAGGACTGATTTGAAAAGTAATTTATGAAATGTTTTTTGAGTAGATGTGTGTATAAGATCTGTCTTTCAGAAACACTCTTTAAATACAGTTTAGGCAACATGTTTTACAGATGGTGACTGTTTGCAGCATTATGCTGTTATATTTTTGAGAAGCAAGAATATTAAATGATAGTCTAATACTTTAACATATTGCCTGATAAATTAATAATATAGTGAGCAAAATTCTGATGTTGATATTGTATGGTTGTAGCATTACCATATAATGTAACATTTCTGTATGAGTACGCACCCACTGTATTTCAGCTAAACTTCTGAAGGAAGATAAAGGGAGACAGTTATTAATAAATACCTTAATAAATATTTAAGCCAAAATAGTTCAAGAACAGTGCAGTGAGGAAATTCTGCCCCTTGCTCTTTTCTTTTCTTAGCCAGTGAACCTTTGCACTTTGTAATACTAGCAGCATGGGATCGTTATAACAGTGCTACCCAAGGATTTCTAATTCTGCAGGGGGCACAAACAATATTATTTGCACTTTGACATATTCTGCTTCATATACATATGATGCATTATACATTCGAGACATATTCATACAATTTTCAAAGCTCTTTTTATAGAAGTTTGCATTGTTATTCAAGAATAAAATATGTCATAAATGCTCCAGTGTCATTAGAATGTTCTGCCTAGGATACCTAGGATGATTGAACAGTGAAAACCCAGGGGGGATAGGAATGTTTTGCAATTTTTTTGCATGTTCCTTATGATGATGGTTAATGTTACTCTAGATGACTTCAGTGTATAAAACAAATACAGTTTACCTAATAAGTTTAACTTTAGATGCTAAAATGAAAGAAATAGGAACCAATTGCATGTCTATATGAATGAATGAGGAACAGGAAAGAATGAGGAAAATAATAGCTTTATTTTAATGAGCAACTGAAAAGTGTTGGCTTTTCCATATTACTTCCTTATATGATGTGCACTAGATTACTCATTAGTCTGCTCCACTTTAAGAGAAGCACCTCCTCTTTTAAGGTAAGAGAACCTTGGTGATGTACAGGGTGTTGTACAGCTGCCCAGATTTAAGACCCTTTCCTGTGTTTCTCTTTGGGTTTGGGTAGTTAGGCTGAGAACAGGACCTGAGTCACAGTGCTGTATCATTAAGTGTGAATTGCTTTCATTCCGATGTTTGGTGAGAATGCCACTGCATGAAGTATTACATTGTTCTTTTTTGCCTGCCAATTCAGGTCACCTATTAGAATACAGCTTAGAGCCAAAGATTTTACTGCACAAGCAGAACACACCTCAGAATTCAAATATATCTCCACAACTAAAGCATCACCAGAGGGGCCACATCCCTTGGTGACCTGCTTGGGGGGGCTGCAGAGGGGAGAAATTCATGACATTTGCAGTCCTTGAAGTCTCAATTCTACCCAGGTTGAATTCCTTGAGAACACACTAAAAGTCAAACTAAATAGGCAGACTTCATAGCACGGATGTTTCAAAATTACTTTTATTTACTTCATGCATTGTTTATCAAAATGACTAAGAGGACTTCTCTATGAGAAGACCAATCCTTTTGTTTCTTGTTTGCTAGCGTATGAATTAAGATTGGACCATTATAGATAGTGAACTTATATTATTGAAAGTTGACATTGCCACACCATTGCTCTTCTGTATATCTGTATGTACAGTGATAATATTTTTATTTCTCACTTTTTCACAGTGGTCTTTTTGTTTTCCTTTGTTTTGCAAATTTACCTATTAAATTCCACATTACTGTGTGTTTAGGCATCTGATGAACAGTCAAATTAAGGTAGATCTACATGACTTACATTAGAAGGTGCTGTTTTCCAGTCTTGTAGTACTAGGCTCTGAGAAAGGTTTGTAGTATGCTCAGCAGACTTTAAAAAAAATACAGTTTGTGCTAATTCCTACTAGGAGAACACTGGTTGACTACTCCCATAAACCCATAAGGGATGTCACCAAAACACAGTGGAGTTATACCCAAAGACAGGCAGACGGGCAGACCAATACTATTTAATAATTAAACACACACACACACAACATAGCTGCAGAAAGTAGAGAAGACAATACTCCTATGCAAGAGAAAATCTTGTTTTACTAAATGCATTACCACTTCCAAATACACTACTGAAGAGCAGTTAAATACTATCTGCATAATAGTCTATACTGATTGTGTTCTGGGTTTGTTTTTTAAGTAATTTATTCAGAAAAGCTTGAATATGTTAGCTTTATAACTTCGTTATTTTAATTATTACTCTCTCTTTTGTAACTAATATATACTTAAATATCTGTGAATGGCCCAGTTTTCCATTATTCAAGAATTCTACACAAACCTCTATGGTAATCCATATTTACAACCATAAGCTACAACAGAACGGAGGTCTCTGCTAAGTCTTTTTCTATGAGACGAATATAAATAGAAATGACTAACTAGCAGATTATGCGTACCTTCTGAAGCTTTAAGAGTACAGCTTGAAAGATCAAAGTGCTTATTGTTTCAAGCTGTAAATTTTTTAACTATGAAATAATGTACTTGCCAATGTATGTTACAGCTTGTTAAGGGGATTGATTTGGTCTGGGTAATAAACTTCATCTCACACAATATGGCAGGAAAGCTTACTTACTGTGTTTTCTTATAAGACAATTTTTTGTTCCTAAAAACATCTGCCAACTGTGTTCAGTAGTCAAAAGAAAAATGTCATGTTTCATAGGATTATATTTCGTTCAAATCTAAGGAAGAACTCAGTGGAAATTTGAATCAAATACAACATTCCATACAAAAGAAAATGTTTCACATGAGATTATTTAATTAAGGCATTGTACATTACCTAATAATATGAAAGTATCTTTTTAAGGAGTCAAATAGCTGAACGCACAGTATATACTTTCATGCCTTTAAAATATATTTCTCCTGTGTTTATGGACACATTATTTCATTCAGACCACCAGAGGCTGCTGCTGTTCATACTGGCAAATGTTTATTCTGGAAACATAGCTCCCAAGCCAATAATCTCTAAGCATATTCATTGCTGAACTTAAGTAAAAAAAACTTTGGGATGCAAACTTAGATTAGCCTGAGAGCTTGAACTCATCTAGTAGAATGTTTACTTTGAAGAGCTGCCCCTCTACATTTTATTCCAAACTTTTTGAAACTCCCCTCAATTTCAGAAAATGTCATGATGCATTGTAGGGGGCTACTATTCAAGAAAAACCAGCTTTGCTTCTTTAGATCCTGGCTGTTATATTTCAGCATAGATTGTATGGAACTTACAGAGACAATTTTTCTTCCATCTGAATGGTATTTGATAAACCTTAAATATAACATTAAGGCACAAATGATGCATGCATGCATATTTCCCAGTTGTATAACTAAAATTTTATATAATATATAAAAATTATATAAATTTTATATAATAATTTTATATAGTATAATTTTATTTTGCATCTGTGAAATTGCAACAATCATTTAACCTAAGTCTGCTCCTTTTAAATATATTTGATTGCAACTTATCTTTTTATAAATTCTTCAGTGGATTGTGTAAAAGTTCTCTTCATTGGCAATTCATGCAAAATAAGAATCAATATGAGATAAAAGTATGGAAATCAGCATATAATGTTGGGAAATGTGCTGCAAGCAACCTTTGTCATAACCCTTTAGAACAAACACAGCATTGATGCAATTTGTTATTTAAATTTTTTTTGAATGTATGTTCATTTATGAAAAAATATAATTCTAGGATCTAGAATATAACTTATTTTGATTAGGGGTGGGTGGCATGGGAACAGGGGTGAGAAAAGTCCCCTCCCCCATTTGTTTATCAGTAGCTTAGTTGCAAGCTTGATCAGTAGTAATAACAGTAGCAAAGTGAATGGCCTTTTGCCATGTATCCAGATGAATGAAATACCTATGTGCTAGTACTGTATAAAACTTTTTAAATAGGAGAAAAGGATGAGAGAGAGCAGCTTTCTTAACAGAAGGTGACAACAGGAGGAATGGCAGCAGGAAAGCTCTGCAAGAAGAACACAGCATTTTTGCTCATTGTGCTATTAAGCTTGCGTTATACTGTTTAATATGGTCCTCTCCTTCCTCTTGGAATATACATAGTCTCATATTTTCTTTGAGAGACCAAGTTGTCATAGAAAAATATTGACTAGTCTCTAAGTACTTCTGTAAATTCTTCACATACCCTTTCCCATTCCCCCAATATTTTTAGGAGGTGATTTTTAGTGGAGTGACCATAGCTCAGCGGGAGGCAAATGCTTTATATACAGAAGGTCCCCAAACTCCAGTATCTTAAGTTAAAAGGATTTGGTAGCAAGTGAGGCAAAAGCCTCTGCCTGGAATTCTGGAGAGCTGCTGGCACTTTGAGTAGGTAATATTGGTCTGCCCTGAAATAAGACAGTTGATTATTATGTAGCCCTATACACAATTGGGACCAGGTACCTAAAACAGTGCCTCTTTGGGGCCCAGACACAAAGGAGTCATGGTGAGGGGCACAGACAACAAATCAATACCAGGAGATAAGAGTTGGATTCACATTGGTCACAAGATGGAAAGGTTTGGCCCAGGCATTGGGCATGTATACAGTGATCAACAAGCCCACTTGCTGGTGGATCAGGAATTGGGGGTAACCAAATTTATGGCACAAATAACATCTGGAAAATTCTTCTGGTCACTATTAGGGGTTGCAGGGCCCCTTCAGCCCCTGAATGGGCATCTGAACAGAAGCGCTGCCCTCCAAGATCCCTTAGGAGGACCCCACTTTGGAGCACAGGGGCAGCACCTAGCCAGCTCCCCTAAGGATCCAGCCCAATGCCTCTTCCACTTTATAACTGTGGCAATTGCGATGAGGTAGGCAAAATCTACAGGTGTAGCCCAATTTGTCAGCAGGGAACACCTTCTATGCAAGCTAGGTTGTCAACCCACTTTCAGAACAGTCCTGGAAACCCGTAAAAGAGGGAGGGTTGGAAGGAAAGTTCAGCAAGAACTGTGATGCTTATGACACTGCAGCTCACCCTTTTAAACCCTTCAGAGCGGACCTAAGTAGGTCCACTCTAAAGCTACGTCCGATGGGAGCCTGCTGATTGGCTTCCAGTGTCTTGCAAGATCTCTCATCAGTACAGCCACACAGGGCAGGAAACTGCCTCCAAACCCAGAAAAGGCAGTGTTGGGCTACACGTCGCTCCCTGCACCAGGTAAGGGGGAATGGAATTTCTTTTACATACCCAACCATCACTGGATTCTGCAATAGAGGGTATCCTGCCGATAGCAGGAGGTGCATTCTGCATGATGTCAGAATTGGTCCTTTTGAGTGGTAGCTCTTACGCTTTGAAAATTTCTCCAATTACATATCAGGCAGTTACCTTCTTTGTCTTTTTGGCCCCTGTTGAAGATGTTCCTCTTTCAACCACGTTTTCCTAAAATCTTTATCCAAGGTGGTATCTGGATTGGATTGGATTGGATTGGATTTGTTGTTGTTGAATTGCTGTATGCAGTGGTGTTTTTAAACTGTTTTTATATTTATAATTGCTTTTTAAAGAATTACTTAGATATATGCAGTTGTTTTTACTGTTTTTATATATGTAACTGCTTTGTGTATGTTATATTGTAAATTGCTTACGGAGGCCCCATAAATGAAATTAATCATCATCATCTTGGGATAAGTCTTACGGAACTCCTTTGACTTAATTCTGATGAGACGTACATAGAATTCAAGTTCAAAATAAGCAGCATGAGTACATTATTGTGATAATGTATGCGAAATACAGAGGCAGCCCATGTGGATTCCTCCATATATTGTTGAACTACAACTCCTATCACCTCTGACCATTGATACTGATTATGTTTGCTGGGTCGAATAACAGTTGTAGTCCAGCATCATCAGAGGGCCGTAGGTTCCCCAACCCTGCTTTAGATGGAATGAAAGAGGAATATTTGCAACCTGTGGTTAATACAGTGGTACCTCAGGTTAAGTACTTACCGTATTTTTCGCCCTATAGGACGCACTTTTTCCCCTCCAAAAATGAAGGGGAAATGTGTGTGCATCCTGTTGGGCAAATGCAGGCTTTTGCTGAAGCCTGGAGAGCGAGAGGGGTCGGTGCGCACCGACCCCTCTCGCTCTCCAGGCTTCGCGCAGCTCTCCACAAGCCGTGGGAGCACGTGCCGGGCTCCCGCGGCTTGCGGAGAGTTGCCTACATGCTAAAGCCTGGGCACGCTCTCCCACAGCTTGCGGAGAGTTGCCTGTTCTGGGGGCTGGGGTCGGGGGAAACTTGGGCTCCCCCCCCCCCGTGCCTGGGGGGGAAATAATTTTTTCCCCTTTATTTCCCCCCAAAAAAACTAGGTGTGCCTTATGGGACGGTGCGTCCTATATGGTGAAAAATATGGTAATTCGTTCCGGAGGTCCGTTCTTAACCTGAAACTGTTCTTAACCTGAAGCACCACTTTACCTAATGGGGCTCCTGCTGTCGCCGCGCCGCCAGAACACGATTTCTGTTCTCATCCTGAAGCAAAGTTCTTAACCTGGAGCACTATTTCTGGGTGAGCGGAGTCTGTAACCTGAAGCTTATGTAACCTGAAGCGTGTGTAACCTGAGGTACCACTGTATGCTGATTATAAATTACTTGTGGCTTCAATCACAAATGTTTTCCTCAGCTCCTAGATATTAGGTTTATCTGATCATTTTTTTAAAAAGTGCTTGTGCAATGCCATTTTTCAAAACAACAGCTTTTATGCACTGATAAGCTGAATTTATTTGAAATCCATACAGTGGTACCTCAGGTTACAGACACTTCAGGTTACAGACTCTGCTAACCCAGAAATAGTACCTCGGGTTAAGAACTTTGCTTCAGGATGAGAACAAAAATCGCACAGCAGCAGTGGGAGGCCCCATTAGCTAAAGTGGTACCTCAGATTAAGAACAGTTTCAGGTTAAGAACGAACCTCCGGAATGAATTAAGTTCTTAACCCGAGGTATCACTGTATGCACAAGAGTGGCAGTTCTGAAAAATGTTAATTCATAACTGCATTCTGTTATACTGCTTCAGGTAGCATCATGTGATAGGGAATAAAATAGGCTAGGAATTGGTTCTGAATAGTGCAGCAAGAAGTTTTTTAGAATGTTAGTCCTGGCAGGGTTAGGAATGCAATTTGCACTCTGCTTTAGGCAACAAAATGTCTTGGGCCAACACTGGCCATCACACAATCTTTCTGATTTATAGTGGATAGTCTCTGTGTCTCATGTCCATAGAAGCTACCAGTACAGTGGTTTACAGATGAGGAACTATTAGGTATTAGTTATTAAAAGTTGTTTCCTCAAAATAGGTAGAAAAATATGCCAAACATATTTTCCCAAATACAGTTTCCCCCTACAAAGTCCAGTTATTTACAAAGATTATAAATGGCTGGATAAAATTTCAGGGTTGTGGATCCCTTTGTGGATCCCAACCAATGTACCTAATAAGATTTACTGCAACAAATCTACAAAAACAAATTTGATTGATTTAAGTTTTTTCCAAAGAAGACTTGTTGGTCACATTTTGTCTACCAGCTTTTGTAAAGAAGGGTGATTAGGAAGGACTCTGCTTCATAAATATAGGTAGCAGAGATACATGAATTCAATTTTGATAATTCTATAGCTGTTCACTCTTTACTACTAAATAACCCATCTTCATCTATGGATGAGTCACCTGCTGACAACTTTTATTCTGTAATCTCTGATAAATATTATTATTATTGAATTACTTAAACAATCTTTATGGCTTTTATTCCATGGAGAGCTCTGAAGGCAAAGGTGACAAATCAGTCTAGAAATGACAGGAGATCCTGCTATACAGAGTTTCTTATTTCTCGGTTATTTGTCTATATCTGACTACATTTTAAGCCAGCTTGCAGATATTTACTTTTTCGTACATGCTTTGAGGCCTTTTCTTCGTTTTTGAAACAGCATTCCTTTTTAAGTGCAAGGAACAATACTCCACAGAGTCATGAAATCTCTCAGGGAAACTTTTAATCCTATTTTTCCTGTTTTCATTTAAATTGGCCACTTAAATAGTTGTTCGCAATGACTGCATCACTTTAGTTGACCCTCATCATACAGCTTTTTGAAGCTTCTCTGACAGAAGTGGTAATGAAGTTTGTTTTCATTTAAAACAATCTAATTGAGATTCAATTCATTATATTTCCCCAAGGACTACTAAAAGAACAAGAATTACAGCAATTATATGCTAAACCAAAGCACTGTGGTGGCAGAAGTTTTATCATTGGATATTGTAATGTTCCTTGTGTCACTGGGTCAGCTAGGCAGGGACAACAAATATTATTGGCACAATTTCATATACATAAATAATTCTGCTAGCTAAGTATCTGTCTGATGTTTTCTTAAGAATTTGTGTATATATGCTTGGCTAAAATACCCAAACTTTTTTTTAAAAAAAAATATGTTAACCCTCAAATAGCTTTGGATTCTGGTGCTTCTACACCAGGGGTCAGCAAACTTTTCCAACAGGGAACCGGTCCACTGTCCCTCAGATCTTGTGGGGGGCTGAATTATATTTTTTTTGGGGGGGAATGAACAAATTCCTATGCCCCACAAATAACCCAGAGATGCTTTTTAAATAAAAGCATACATTCTACTCATGTAAAAACACACTGATTCCCGGACCGTCCATAGGCCGGATTTGAAGGTGATTGGACTGGATCCGACCCCCGGGCCTTAGTTTGCCTACCCATGTTCTACACACTTCTTCATTCACTCAGAGTAGTGCTAAATGCATTAATAATGCTCCATGTCTCAAAAGGGTCAATGGGGGTCTCTTTTTTAAAACCAACCAACAACCTTGCCATGCTGTTCCTTGGCATAAACACACCACTGTAATGGACACTGCAGGGTTTACTTTCCTTAATCCAAACTGAAATGCATTTTCTTTAGTCAAGTAAGCGTTATAGTATTGTGGAAATATTTATTCTATTGAGCTTCCCCAATAGAGGGCACTGCTGGGAATGAAATTACTGCATAACCTAATCAAGATTCTAGTTTAAATACAAGAATGAAAATAACCTGCTTTGAATATTTTGAATGGTTTTGTAACTTGTATTTTAAATGTATCAAACAGGCTGTTCAGAAAGAGTGAAATGCTTTTGTACTCAGATCTTGTTTCAGTGTAAGTGGCAATGGTTTTCAAGTTGATCATCTGAATAATGATAATTTAAACACCGGAGATGGAGGGTTTGTTTCCAGAGAAGAGACTAGAGTTTTCACTCTTTCTGTGATATCACATCAATAATTCTATTTAGTATTCCATTAAAAAAAAATCCTAGTTTTCAGTATACGTATTCAGCCACTGTTACATTTTATACAAGTTAATAAAGCACTATTCCAAGTAAATAGCTGCAGCTATTAAATTCTTTTAGAAGTCATCATTAAACATAAATTATTTATGTTGTTAAGCTCCATATATACATGTAGATCCCAGTTTCTGAGTACAATGCATTCTTGGTAAATAAGGTGAGTGTTAACATAACGAGCTAATTATTTCCATTATTTCCTAGGGGAACATTTCTAATCCATGCTTTCTTCCTCCATGCTTTCTGCCTGAAACTGCTGGAGCCAATCAGCAAAAGCCAAACAAAGGAAAAATTGGTCTGTCCAGTCTCTCCTGCTCCCTGATTTGTCCAGTTTTCCTAGGATAGACATTAAACTAGTCATCCTATAATTCCCAGGATTTCCCCCTGGATTTTTTTTTTTAAAAAACAATCGGTCTTACATTGGCTACTTTCCAGTCCTGAGGTATAGAAGCTGATATTAGGGACAAGGTCTCCCCCCTTTTTTTTTAAGAAGAAGAAAAGCAACTTCACATTTGAGTTCTTTGATAACTCTCAAGTGGGTGCCATCTGGACCCAGCAATTTGTTACTTTTTATTTTGTCTATGAACCCTAAAACTTCATCTCTTATCACTACTGTTTCCCTCAGTTCTTCAAGTACATCTCCTACAAAAGTTTGTTCAGGCAATGGGATCTGTCCTATATCTTCCATTGTGGAGACAGAGAATCCATTCAGCTTCTCTGCAATCGTTGCAACCTTCATGCCAGGCAAGGAATTCGCTTTGCAACCTGTATGCCCCTCACACACCCATCTGTCTGTGCCATCTGCCACTGGAGAAGTATCAGTGACACAAGAAGGATAGCTTGTACTGAGTTACGTCTGGAAGTGTTGACTTTTGGGCGAATTTTTTGGGGGAAAGCTCAACAACGTTTGTGTCCAAAATTTCACTTTTTGAAATATGGCGACCCTACTATCTCCAACAGGGAGATAGTAATACATGTGACAGACAGTGCAAAGCAATGAGACCATCCCTGCTGGCATTCTAAACAGGTTCACCAGCTGGTGAACTTGCTTGATTAGATGTCCTCTAGAAAGGTATGTGGAAAACATTTCAACATATTTTTTCCAAAACACTGCAAAATATCATTCCGAAAATATCAAGCATAGTTGGAACTAGGCATAATTTCCTGCTGGCATCCTGGGGTCATTGGGTTGGGCTCGGGCTCCTCCCATGCTGACAAAGGCAGAAGAAAAATCTCGTTAGGACATGGGTAGCTCCTGATTGGACAAAGCAGTCTTCTCTGCTACAGATACTGTTTTGCCTACTTCTATCAGGCTAATTTCCTTATCCCCCCCCCCAATACTGATCTTTCTCTGCTTTTTCTTACTCCTTCACTATATCTGTTTATTATATCTTTTTATTAAGAAACTGCTCCTGGGCTCCCTTCCTTTACAATGGCTGTCTCCCACCCTTTCTCAATCATACTCCCCTTTCCCTGTTTGAACTTTGAGCCTTTGCCCCCTTAAAAAACTCTATTGACTTCAACCGTTCTCTTCAGTATTTATCTCTGGCAGGGACTACTAGGAAGCAAGTTACGAGTCGGATTGCTTGCATGCCCCCTCCTTCCTTTGAATTTTGCACACTCTTCTCTCCCCAAAAAACTTCTTCACCTCAAAGCTAGTGCTACCCCTCCTTTCTCATTTCTGGTCGCAGGCAGGCACTTCTGGGACTCAACTCAGCAAGGAATTTCTTGGTGAATTTTTGCAGCTTGCCTGACCCAGCAAGGGATTACTGGGCAATTTTTTTGCTGCTGGTCTGCCACAGTCTGTGGCCTCCCAGCTAGACCAAAGCAGCCTGCTTCCTGCTCCCTCTCACTGTGCTTGGAGCACTGGTGAACATTATTAAAGGAGTGTGGATCTCCTCCCTGCACAAATGTTGGTGGAGCAGCAGATCCCTATGCCAGCAGCCCCTGCGGCAATGACAATAGCCCACAAGGCCAAACAGAAGAAAAACACTAGTGGAAGTGGCAAGGCAGAAGGCGGCTAGACGAAAGAAGGTGGAGAATAGGCGAGAGCACACACACACACAAGCACATTCAGTTGAGTGCCTTCAGAATCCTTAAATTCAATTTAGTACCGGCTATGCCAAACACACACTATCTCTTTGCAACCCCCAAAAGAGAAAATTAGTATGCAGATGACACAACCTTGATGGCAGAAAGTGAGGAGGAATTAAAGAACCTTTTAATGGGGGTGAAAGAGGAGAGCACAAAATATGGTTTGAAGCTCAACATCAAAAAAACGAAGATCATGGCCACGGGTTCATCACCTCCTGTCAAATAGAAGGGGAAGAAATGGAGGCAGTAAGAGATTTTACTTTCTTGAGCTCCATGATCACTGCAGATAGTGACAGCAGCCACAAAATTAAAAGACACCTGCTTTTGGGGAGAAAAGCAATGACAAACCTAGACAGCATCTTAAAAAGCAGAAACATCACCTTGCCAACAAAGGTCCGTATAGTAAAAGCTATGGTTTTCTCAGTAGTGATGTATGGAAGTGAGAGCTGGACTGTAAAGAAGGCTGATCGCCGAAGAATTGATGCTTTTGAATTATGGTGCTGGAGGAGACTCTTGAGAGTCCCATGGACTGCAAGAAGATCAAACCTATCCATTCTTAAGGAAATCAGCCCTGAGTGCTCACTGGAAGGACAGATCCTGAAGCTGAGGCTTCAATATTTTGGCCACCTCATGAGAACAGAAGACTCCCTGGAAAAGACCCTGATGTTGGGAAAGATTGAGGGCACAAAGGAGAAGGGGACGTCAGAGGACGAGATGGTTAGACAGTGTTCTCGAAGCTACCAGCATGAGTTTGACAAAACTGCGGGAGGCAGTGGAAGACAGGAGTGCCTGGCGTGCTCTGGTCCATGGGGTCACGAAGAGTCAGACACTACTAAATGACTAAATTACTAAACAACAACAACAACAACAACAAGGCTTAAATGTAGGATTGTATCAAGAGAAAAACCTGCAGCTTATAGAAGCTGCCTTTCTCATCTCCCCTCCAAGCAGAAACCTCTTTTTGGGGTCAAGGGTGTGCTGAATGAAGAGGACTCAAGGAGAGCAAGGTTTCTCCAATATCAAATGGAGGCCCCTTCCATGAGTTATTGGGGTTCCCCCTTTCTTCCTCAACCATCTGCAATACAACACTCTCAATTTTATTCTTGCCACCTAAAATTTGTTTTTACTCAATTTTGTTGCAGCAGCTCCACTCTTTGGGACAGTTTAGGATGCTGCAAATGTTAATGTTGCATTCATAGCCTCTATGAAAAATCCACCTACATTAAGTTTCCTTTCAGCACAGATTTACTTGCATATTCCTAAGAAGGTGGTACAACACAGAATGACAGAGTCCTCAGACTTGTCCAAATTACTCTGTCTGATTTTCATCAAAAGTATGGTGTGTTAATCCCTCCCTTCCTTGAATGCTATGGTCCTGATCTTGACCTCTTCCCTAGCTTTCATAGCTGCAATTTTTAAAAAATGTATAATAAGCTGAATGATTTTTCAAAACAGATATACTTTAAACTTAAATAACTGAAAACATGAAAGAATGCATGGAATATCCTTTTAGTTGCTTTTAGTAGGTAGTTCCTCTCTCACACCCATCCACCCACTCCAGCTATGCATGGCTTGTGCTGGTTAGGATTTGCTCCCAATCTTCCAGCTAGGTCAACCAAAAAAATTAAGATATGATAGAGGGTCAGTAGAAGAAATTCATATCAAAACATCTACTCACCATGTCATTATGACAACCGGCTGTAACAAATGTGCTTCTGTTTTAACTTATGACGATTAATTGCTTTAAGTAATTTAATCTGACAGTGGCAGGATGTTGAAAGACTTGTGAAGATGTCATAAAAGCGACCTTTCTGCCCATGTGCAACCAAAAGCCATTTTTAACAAGGAGTCTCAGAAAGAGTGCAACTTCTTTTGTACTTTGTTAATTAGTTATTGATTTGAAACAATGCACTACAAAATATTGTCAGATTAGCTAGGCGCCAACAAGGTCACAGTGTGACAGTCTAGTCATGATAATCTTTGAGTGTATGAGTTGTTGTTTTTTGTGAATCCTTTTGTTCTTCTATCCTGAGAGCTAAATTGTCTCATTATGAGGCTTATACTCCTGGTAGAATATTATGCAGCCTAGAGGCCTGTATTTTAAATGCATACGTTTTGTAATCTAAAGAAAATCATACCATGTTAAAGTTATTATATGTCACTTTATTAGTGGTCTTTAGTTTTCTGTGTTAGTCATTCTTCTGTTGCACTTCATGTGGAATATGAACAGAAGTGACAGTGAATTGTGGGGCAGTGTGGAATCCAAAAATGAAAATAGCTGACCAATATATAGTCAAAATGTTTTTATACACAGCTATTTAGAATCCATTGTTTCTTGTAGAAGGATAAAGATGAAATGGGAAATTGTGGTAATTGGAGACCTATGTGTTTTAATTGCTGCACACTGTGAAATGGAGGAGGGAAGGGGCTTTGAATGCAAGCAAAAGGTTCCTGCATATTGTGGCTTATTAAAATGAGGTATGATTGTGACATTTAAATTGGGAATTTCGTAGCGCTTGCTTCTTGCTTGTTTCCTCAGTGTAGCGGGTGTGTAATATCATAGGACTAGTTGTTCTCCTTAGCGGACTCCACCTCTTAGAACCTTCCTTTGGGAGAACTGTCCATTTATTCCTACTCTCTGCTTCCTGTTCTTTAATTAATAACCCATAGGAGGATTTCTTTTCTTATTCCAAGACTGCTTAGTTTACTCAGAGGTTTGTGGTGAGGAACCTTATTTAAAGTTCTTTGAAAGTCTAAGGACACCATCTTGACTGGACCATCCCTATATGTATACTTTTTGACACTCTTAAAGAACTCTAAAAAGTTGGTGAGATGGGATATTTCTTTTGGAAGCCATGCAGGTTCTGCTTCCTCAGGACTTGTTCTCCTGTGTGCTCAGTACTGTAATCCTATTTTTCATAATGTGTTCCACCAGTTCTCCCAGAACAGTTGTTAAACTAACCAGTCTATAATTTACGAGTTCATCTCTGTATCCTTCCTTTTTTAAAAATAAAAAATAGTGTTATGTTTTCTACTTTCCAATCCTTTGTTATGGAGACTGATCTTAGGGACAAGACAAGTTACATATTTTTGTTAGAAGACTGGCAATCTCACATTTGAGTTACCAGTATTTAAGAACTCTCAAGTGGATGCCACCTGGATGCCACCCTATGATTTCTTTGTTTTTAAAACAATTTGTCAACAAGGGCTTGAACTTTGTCTCTTGACACCACTATTTGCCTCAGTTCCTCAGACTCTCTTTCTGAGAAAGCTAGTTCACAGGGATCTTCTGCTGTGAAGACAGAGGTAAAGAATTAATCAAGCTTCTATGCAACCTCTTTTTTCCTCCTTTAGCACACCTTTGCCTACCTTGTGGCCCAAAGGTCCAATGGCCAGTTTCCTGTTTTTAATGTATTTAAATAATTTTTGTTGGTCTTAATATTGTAACAATGTGCTCATTGAGGCCTTTTTTGCATTCCTTCTTGTCTCTGCCATTTGGGGAGAGGCATGTGCCCTGGGAGAGGTTTCTTTCAGCCCCATAAGCAACATCCCGACTGTAAGTGAGGTGGGCATGGAAGAAGAAGCATTTTTTTCTGAAGTGGAATGAGCCAAAATGTGCTGTAGAGGAAACAGATTTTATTACTTTATATTGCTGTATATCATAATTCAATTCCATTTCATGCAAAGTTACTCTATTACTGTTTGACAGTGTTTATATATAACCTATTGCAACATTATGTGCAATGTGTTGGCATGTAGTGACATTTGGGAAGAATATACACTTAGAACAATTTTTAATGAGTAGGAAGGTTTTATGTAAAATAAAACCTGCTTAGTTTCTAAAAT
Source organism: Podarcis melisellensis (assembly GCF_964234715.1). Lineage (NCBI taxonomy): Eukaryota > Metazoa > Chordata > Lepidosauria > Squamata > Lacertidae > Podarcis > Podarcis melisellensis. Next base: position 27,747,879 of record NC_138543.1, read on the forward strand.
TATCCTAGGGTGACCTTTAGCATATGGTTTGGTAATAAAAGATGTGTGTTGAGCATTAACCTTTGCTTCACCTATCCTCTGCCAAAGTCCTTTGAAATTTCCAAAAGTTAGAATGCTGAAATAATTTTTTGTTCCCTGGATCATAAATAGACCCAAGGAAGTCTTGACGCTCAGTTCTTCAATAATTATAAGTACATTGTGCTTCCATTCTACAGTATTATTTACAAAGAGGACAACTGGCTCCTTATAGCATTCATTACTTTACCACAGAGATGGGCAACTTTTTCAACTGTGTGGGCTCATTTGAAATACATTATGAAGATAACAGCTGGCCTGCATATTGAATATCATATAATTCACATAGGGTGGTTTTTTTGTGCTTTTGCAAGCATGATGGAAACTACATTTGAAGTGCAATCTCATGCATGTTTACTCAGAAGTAAGTGTTTAATACCAGTTCTTCCCTAATAAGTGAACTTCGGCTGTATTTCACTTTAAAAATAATATTTTTGTTTATAATGGTAGTTTGACAACGCTGACAAAATCTACCTCATACATGATTACCTGCATTCAGCTAAAGCTTTATGCACTCTGGCAGTAAGTATCATGTACCGTCATCTTGACACACGTTCTACCTGCTGAAAAACTTGAGTCAAGACTGTTTGTACGTTAAAGTTACTGATCCAGTCATCACAGTATTATTATTTATATAATGCCATCAGTATGCACAAGAGTACAAGAGGGCAAATGCCTGGTCTGAGGAGCTCACAATCATATTGTTAAGGAAAATTCTGGGTTGAGAGACTACTCAACAGCCCAGCTCATTGGGGTAAAAGTCCCCCGTGGGTCCATGAGGTCAGTAAAAGAAGGAAAATCCAGCCAAGCAATTTGGAGCAAAACACCAGTCAGTAGACTTAGATTCTTTATTGTTGTGCAACAGGTTCAACAGCAGCGAGTGAACCCTGAGCATGGGGTGACATTGACTTTCAAAACTTTCCCATCAAATCCCAGAATACAGTTTGCACAGCATCATAAATGCATCATTGTTACATCACTAACATGTCACAAAAGGGGAGAGTTACACAAGATTAGCATAGACAGATATGTCAGGGCAACACCCAAGTATAAGATAAGCATAGGCAAACATGTCTTAAGTACCCACCACCCAAAAGTGCAATAGAACTTGCTTTGCATGTCTGGAGCCTGAGGCAAGAGATTTGAGGTGATGAGATTTGGCTTCCCTTGGAGATCAGTGAGCCCAGCAATTGTCACCTCTGGACATTTCCTGGGGTAGGAGGTGTGTATACATGTCTTCAAGCTTGGGGAGGTGGCAGGGAAAAGAGTCCTTTTTCCAAGGGCAAAATGGTGTTGGAATGGAGGAACTTGGCATACATTCAGGCATAATATTTGTAACATTTAAGAACTTTAAAGATGTGAGACCCCCCCCCCCGTAATTTCAGTAACAATATATTTCTGCCGAAGGTTCTGGTAGCCATCCTGGATCCAGTGCAATCTCATCTCTACCTACCCACCTATGAGTCCCCGTCAAGAGCTTTTCTTAGCCGCTAACTAAGCCCAGCTATTACATACTGGGAAAAGCTTTGCAATGCTTTTGTGTTTCTCTATGTCAGCTTTACTTTTAAGAGGGACTAGGCTTGTCCTATCACCTTTCTGAGCAGGACACTGAAATACAGGGTCTTGGCAGTGGTTTTTAATGTCTGAATGTCATCCATCACTTGCATGTCTTTAGGCTGGAACTGCCGTTGATCATGGCTGCAACCTTTCTAAATACAGTGGTACCTCGGGTTAAGTACTTAATTCATTCCAGAGGTCCGTTCTTAACCTGAAACTGTTCTTAACCTGAAGTACCACTTTAGCTAATGGGGCCTCCTGCTGTCGCCGCGCCACCGGAGCTCGATTTCTGTTCTCATCCTGAAGCAAAATTCTTAACCTGAGGTAATATTTCTGGGTTAGCAGAGTCTGTAACCTGAAGTGTATGTAACCTGAAGCATATGTAACCCAAGGTACACTACATTCACACCCCTCTTTCTCATACAGTCTACAACATGTTCTGTGGAGCATTCTCTCCATGGAATGTCTATGCTTTGGGCTGTCTTAATGTCCTCATCACACTCTTTACCTGCAGCTGCTTTATTGGCTGGTACTGTATACTTCCTCCCCTCACAAAGGCCATCAGAAGCAGCTATCCTGTAAGAAGCAGCAACAGCCAGCAAAGTGAAATGTCATAACTGCCACCTCCATGCTAGCTAAATAAGCACATGCACTGTGTATTGTTTATTTTGTTGTTGTTTTAATACCATAGTTTGAAGTAAGCTGTTCTAGGAATCTTGTTGGGTAAAGAATGTGTTAAAAATGCTTTAAATTAAATAAAAAAAGCTCCTACATCATTTCCTTGGGAATAATCTGTTGGCCTTAATCTTTGAATGCAGAGATTATATGCAAAACATGTGTAAATACTCATTAATATGCATGACTCTGAAATGTTATAAATTAAGCAATAACAAGAATTTTTTGTGTGTGCGTGTGTGTCTTAAAGGTAAAGGTACCCCTGCCCATATGGGCCAGTCGTGTTCGACTCTACGGTTGCGTGCTCATCTCGCTCTAGAGGCCGTGAGCCGGCACCGTCCGAAGACACTTACAGGTCACATGGGCAGCGTGCTGAAGCTGCAGCTGGCGAGCCAGCACCAGCGCCGCACACAGAAACGCCATTTAACTTCCCGCCATAAAGCGGTCCCTATTTATCTACTTGCACTTAAGAGTGCTTTCGAACTGCTAGGTGGGCAGGAGCTGGGAGCTCACCCCGCCGCGGGGATTCGAACCGCCAACCATACGATCGGCAAGTCCTAGGTACTGAGGTTTTACCCACAGCGCCACCCGCGTCCCTGTTTGTGTGTCTTAGTCCCTAAAAAATTCTTTGATTCCTTGTTCCCTCCCCCTTAGTTTGTCACGGGTAATAGTTGTGTCTTGGCTTCATTTCTTATTTTGCTGACTTCTCATATGTAATCTATATAGCAAGGTTCAGAAAGCAGAGACACTCCAGACGTTACTGGACTTTGTTGTTTAGTCATTTAGTCATGTCCGACTCTTCGTGACCCCATGGACCAGAGCACGCCAGGCACTCCTGTCTTCCACTGCCTCCCGCAGTTTGGTCAAACTCATGCTGGTAGCTTCGAGAACACTGTCCAACCATCTCGTCCTCTGCCGTCCCCTTCTCCTTGTGCCCTCCATCTTTCCCAACATCAGGGTCTTTTCCAGGGAGTCTTCTCATGAGGTGGCCAAAGTATTGGAGCCTCAGCTTCACGATCTGTCCTTCCAGTGAGTATTCAGGCCTGATTTCCTTAAGAATGGATAGGTTTGATCTTCTTGCAGTCCATGGGACTCTCAAGAGTCTCCTCCAGCACCATAATTCAAAAGCATAAATTCTTCGGCGATCAGCCTTCTTTATGGTCCAGCTCTCACTTCCATACATCACTACTGGGAAAACCATGGCTTTAACTATACGGACCTTTGTTGGCAAGTTACTGAACTACAGCTTCCAATTATCTCTTAGTTGCTATACTGAGTGGAGTTGATTGGGGGAATCTAACAACATCTGGAGGACCCCAGGTTCTTCCTGCACCCCACTATATATAATTAATTAGCCAAATCAAAGCAGTTCTTGTTACCATTTAGAGCATTCTGGCTCTAAAACAGACAGATCAGGTGTCTGGAAACCCACTATCAGATCAGGATTGTGATAGTCATCCATATATAATTTTTGTCCCAAGCACCTGATGATCATAGGTACACTGCATGGATGCTTGATTTAACATTAGTGGCAGTCATGAATAAATTAATTTCTACAAGCATTTTCTGAGTACTTATACTACCTGGTAACATTTCACACTAAATCTTAGGTACCTGTTCATGGATTTCATGTTCTTCATAGACCTGCATTCTGCTCACGTCTGACATCTGCTCATCAGGCCACTCTTAAATTGCTCTGCCTTGCCTTCTATAAAGTGCCCTTGTTCCAACTGCCCTGTTTTCCTCCATGATTGCTGGTGATACGCCCTATTTGAACTGGTACTACAGCTCTCCATTATGTTTATTCTATTCTTATTCTGTGTCAAACAGGACTGAAAAATACCAGTGGGATCAATAACTTAGTTACACTGAATAGCAGACTAGAATAGTAATGATTAACACATTGGTGACAATTCTCAATTCAAGGGACATCCAGAGCGGAAGGTGCAACTATTACAATGCAGTAAATGTCTTATTGGCATTTTACATGGTTAAAGCAAAACCTGTTTTGAACTTTTGAATGAGCTTTGATGAAAAAAGAGATTATGGACAATAACCTGTTTGCTTCATTTGGCTAGCACCTATCTGAATACTAAAAAAATCATCAGTATGTACACTGAGATATTTTATTGCTGGACTCGTGTAATCATAACTTGGTGTTGGTTATATAGGCTTTGTGTTTAAAATACTTCGACTTCTATCTATATAGTTTCTAAAGTGAGTGTATTCTGATGAATGAAGCTCACATTCAGCAAAACTAATTGCACTTTCCACAGGAAATCCTGTCTAGGCTGAATCAGGTGTGTGAAAGGGTGACAGATTTCCCACATCCTAATATTCCATCCCAAATATGCCTTTGCTTCTTCCTGCATTGGTGACCTCTATTGTGAAGTAAAATTTCTGTCTACGCCATTTTATGGGGGTTTGTATCCAACAGTTATGTGAGCAGAGATCAGCTTGTGCAACAGACCTTTCTCTTCCCCCATTCAGCCCATCACTTTCCAGAAAGCTCTCTCCAAGTGTTGAAAGTGAGGCTTCTGAGCAATGGGAGTTGTGTCATGTGTGGCTGTGCTGTGAGGAAGAAATTGCTCAAAATTGAATGGATGGAGCTAAAACCTAAGATACCAAACTTTTCCCTTTTTTAAAGAAAGGTAGCCCTTATTGCCATACACATTGATTTATACACATCAATAAATGTTTCTGGACATGAATAGCGTGTACCAGGAAAGCTGTATTCCCATTGCAAATTGTTGGCATCCCGCAGTTCAGATTAACATTTCAGTACATGCCACTGGGTTACATACATAGAAAAGTAAGAGCGTATGTAAATACCAAGTGCATATCTGAAGTCATGCTGTAAAAACCAAGAGGTTTAACATGTTGTTGAAACAGTTTCAGTTTGCTTTTCAACTGTGGAAAGGCTGATTTGACTATGGTCTACTTCTTGGGAGAAAGTTCTCTAGTTTTGTATTTTGAAATTATCACGATTGAGCTCCTTGAAAACATTGCAGGATTTCTATCTGCCTAGCAACAGGTTAGCAGAACAAAAAAAGAAAAAAAGAATCAGGATAATTTGGCATCAAAGCAGGAAATATGTGAACCTGTCACTGTAAGCAGTCTCAAAGGGCAAACTGCTTTGCTGGAGCTAATTAACCTTAGGAAATAATTACACAAATATGCAAATGTTGTTTAGATAATTCCATGTGTTATCAGCTCAGGTAGTCCATCATAACTGCAGACCTTGCAATGCCTAGGTATTAGTATCTGGTGTAGTTGATAAGGCTTTGGTTTCTGCCTGCCTTCAGCTTGGTATTTAAGAATTAATGATGGCAATATTCCATTCATGATTTTAACCTGCATTTTGAAAGCTCCAGAAAACACTGTATATACTGTATGCACACTGCTTATCTGTGGACACTAATGGTTTGATTCATTAAAATGTTATATGCCTCGCTGGTCTTACTTGTCAAACAATGCTGTGTTTGGTTTTTTTAAAAAAAAGACTAAAATAATATTGCTTAATGTGTAATATAACCCAAACAAGCTGACTAGATATGTTTCTAAAATGCCTCATTTTATATACAGTGGTACCTCTGGATGCGAACGGGATCCGTTCCAGAGCCCCGTTCGCATCCTGAAGCAAACGCAACCCGCGTCCGCGGGTCACAATTCGCCGCTTCCACGCATGACGTCATTTTGAGCGTCTGCACATGCACAAGCGGCGAAACCTGGAAGTAACGCACTCCGTTACTTCCAGGTCGCCGCAGAGCGCAACCCGAAAAGGCTTAACCTGAAGCGACTTCAACCCGAGGTATGACTGTACAGAAAATTTTCTTTGAATCTTGCAAAGGTCCTGTTGAAATTATCCTGGTGAAAGCCAGTAAACTTCACAATGGGGTGGTTTCAGTTATATTTTTCTTAAGAATAGTGGATACAAAAATGGATAGAGAAATGTTTTTCTCACTCATATAAGGGCAGAACCTCTGGTTATCCCATCAAGCTAAATGTTGGGAGATTTCAGGGCAGAATTTGCTTTCACAAGCTGGGGTGATGCCTACCAGCTTTAAATGGCAATTAGACAACTTCATAGAAGATTATGGCTTTCAGTGGCTACCATAATGGGCTATTTACTACCATGTTGGGTTCTGAATGGTAGATAATAGTAACATTAAAAAATCCATGTTCTTCAAAAAATAAAACAATAATCAGCTTGGCCAGCCAAACACTTGCCAGAAAAGAAAGGAATTTGTTAGAAAGCAAAAAAAGCAAGGTGGGAAGGCAAAGATAAGGTGAGGTGGGCCTGGGCTTTAATATCCAGAGTTCGTTCCTATGTTCCTGCCAAAAATTAAAGCTGAGATTCTCCTCTTTCAAAAAAAGTGTTCCTTATTTGCTATTCTTGTTAGTTACTCTGCCCTATTTTATTGTATTCATTAAGCACATATCACTTTGTGCTACTCTGGCATCAAATGCAAGGTAAGTGGGGCAAAATTGCACAATTTTCTGCTACAGAATCCTATAAAATTAAGCTCCAAGGCAGATAAGGAAAAGTACCAAATGACAGTATTGTCTATTTTCCCTATTAATTTGGAATTACCAGTTCTTCCTAGCAGCAAAATAAGCAGGTTCTGCTTAGGCCTACCTCTACAAAACCATTAATAATAATGTAAATATAATTAAACATGTTGTGTTTAACTGGTATATTTATTAATATCCCACCCTTGTCTGGTATAAATCTTGTGTTCTATAGAACATTCAAAAGTTAGAAATAAAAAACCTATTTTTTCTGTACACTTTCCCTTAAATAACTAAAGTTTTAAATGAATATGCACTGTAGCTTTTCATTTTATGGATTTTATATGTGATCAAATAGTCTTTTATTATGTTTTTTTCTTAAATAATCCAAATTTTCCTTATCTTCTGAGTAGTCTTTCATTGAATTTCCAGCTCACTGGATTGACAGGTGCTCAATATCTGATATGTCTGATAATTTTAATAGTTACTGACAGATAGTAAGATGTACTAATTCTGCCTTCTCCTAGTAAGAGAACTAAAATAAAGATAATAATTAAGAATAAAGCTTTTAAAACTTATCACTGCATTAAATGACTTGTTAAATTCTATTCATAAAGTGTTAACTTGTTTTTCCCCCCAAAAAGAGACATGAGATTTGTCTAATTAGGCAGGAATTTTAAGGTTTTAAACCTTTTGTGAAAAGAACAGGTTCATTAGATTGAACAAGGAAGACAAAGCCAGTAGTTACAGCTGCCTCCTTTCATCCACAAATTAAAATGAATAGGGATGGTTCTACCTTGCATTCTCTATCTCCTGTGTCTCATGGGCTTTAGGTAAGGTAGACCCTGCATTACTATTTAGCTTCCCATAGCTGGAATTTAAAATGTTTCTATCAACTTCTCCTTATTTTTCTGCTACAGAATTTGGTAGAACTTGACATTAAGGTTGACCTCAGGCTGCTACCAACACTATCTAATTCTCCTTTTTCCCATAAAGCTCTGGGGCAAGTTTCCTGCATGTTGTTTCCCTAGTCTGGTGATGTAGAGCAGATTATAGGGATCAGGTGCATAAAAATACACAGTGCAACAACATCACTATATTAATCATATATTATCACAATATAGGTAAATGTTTGTTTCAGTGGGACAGCTATTGAAAGGAATTAGATGGTCTATGACCATTGTATTTCAGATGTAATAGGTTTTAAATGTTATCTTAAAGTGCATAATACAGAGGAATGTAAAACTAAACAATGATGGCTGAGAAAAGATTAGGGTAGGGTACGTGTTGCAAAATAATTGTAATTATCAGTTTCTTTCTGTTTTGTACTTGCCTCTGGTCAGTGTGTTGCAGCTACAGTTCTTCATTCTTCCCACTCTTGTTTGTTCTTTAAATTTTCTCTTCTTTAAAAGCTCCTTAAAAGTTAACTTCTTTTGGCCTTGCTATCTCTCTTTTACTTTATATTTCCTTCTGTTTCTTTTAAAAAAGCTCCCTATTTTATAACATGTGCAAGTTATGATGTTCCATTTTCTTCTTAGTGAATGTACTGCATGTTAGGAAGGGGGTTGTGTGTGTCTGTTTAAAGAAGTGTGTGGTGCATATCTGCCTATTATTTCTCTCTTTTTAAAAAACCCTTCTTATCCATTGTGTTTCTTGTCTATTTGGATTATAAGCCTCTTGGGCAGGAACTTTTTGTTTACTTTTTTAAAAAGGATCTAGCATATCTCAAGCGCCAAATAAATAAGCATGATCATAATTAGCGTTATCTTCACTTTCTAGGAAAATGGCTCTCCTGAAGAACATGCAATTTACATATGGGACCACTTTATCTCCCAATCAGCAGCTGAAAATGTTTTTTTTGTGGCTCACAGTTATGGTGGACTTGCATTTGTGGAATTGGTGAGTATTGCTGTTTGGTTATTCCTTATTTTCTTTTGTTCACATAGTTGCCAAAGTGTTAGGTATTGTTGTTTTTAAGTATGTGGACTTAAAACCATATTTCCTTTATATGCTATGGCTATGTTCATTCATTCCCCCCCCCCCCTTTTGCTAAGTAAAACAAGGCTGGATAACCTTTTTTGACCCAAGAGCCACGTTGACAGTCAGGCACCCTTAAAAGGGCCACATGCCAGCCGTAGACAAGGCAATGTATACATGCACATATATGTATGCAGAGATGCAGAATGCTATTTCATTCTTTCACACTCTCATTTTTTCACATATACACACATACACAAGCAGCCACGCACCCATGCATACATACATACAAACATACATACAAACACAGATGCACACACGCAGCATTTCTATCCATCCAGATCATTCTGTGCAAAGTAAAATATGACACTTCTTCCCACCCTCCAGTCTACCACTGTGCCATAGGGCATAAAAATACAGGCTATTATTATTATTATTATTATTATTATTATTATAAATTTGTATGCCACCCTCCTTCCGAAGATCTCAGGGTAGTTCACAATCTTCTGAACTAGTCATGCCTATATCCACTTCATTTCCAGCCCCTTATTCTTTCCTGCTACTCCAAACCCCTCTAAATATATCACTTCCTTCTCTTCATAGGGGGGCAGAAGTGATGGCGAGAAAAATTGCCCTCTCCCCCCAGCTCGTTCTCTTTCTTTCCCTCTTCCTTATCCCATCCTAATCAGGGGACATGGTGTTTTATGGGGCAGTTGTTTGTTTAAGGGAACCTTTTGTATTTACATAGGGCGATCAAGGATGGGATGAAAGGACACTACTTCCCCTGTTCTTTTTATACACTCACATGCTCTTGTGAAGGGATGTGGGGAATGTTGTAGGAGGCTGCTATGGTGATGGCTTTGGATGGCCGAAAAGAAGTAATAGAGATAGGCAGGAAGAATCACTGGACTTCTTCCCTCAGTCCTTGGATTTATTTGCTACATTTATATCGCACTTTTCTTCCTAGGATCTATACGTGAACAGGGAGAGGAAGTCCATGGGTTGGGAAACTCATTTCTTGATTTGAGGGCGAGTCTTGTGAACTCCGGGGATTTGTATTCAAGCTAGGCTCAGTTGAACTTTCACGACACCCATAGTAAGATCCTGCCCTTTATCTCAGACAATATTGAAAGGGCCTCCATTAGAGTAATGAGAATCAGAACAACCTGTAACTAAATAGAATAGTGTGGACGATTTGACATAGGACATGTTTACATTTTGGAATTTGGATCCTACAGGCATCTAGAAAGGTTTTGCCCATTTTAAATGGGTAAAAGGACTGAAAATACCTATATGGCCCTTGGTTCATACAGTTTATTTCTCTTTATCTCAGACCTAATAAAATTAGTCCTTGTAGGAGTGTTAGTAATTTTCTCGCTCCTGAGAATTTGTAATATATTTCCCCAACCTGCTTATCCCCTCCCTTGTCCATGGATGGTGTTATTTTTACTATGTAAGGATACATACGCATTCAGTTTGCTGTTAATATACAGTATAAGATATTGGATTAGTATCAGCATTCTCAATAGACATATCTTTTGTTCATGCATTTTGTCTGTGGGTATTTATACCAGAGAACAAAATGATGTGATATGACTATAGTACTGTGTTTTATTTTTATTGTATGTATGAATGATAAATATGTGGGCATTTGACTATTGCAAAAACTGAAATAGAAAGCATACTGGACCATATTGCTTTGTAATTCTTTGAAGGGTCTCATGCCCTTTGGTTTCTATGTGATTGGGGGGGGGAGCACTCTAGATATGTTGTGAGTGCAGTTTATGCATGCTGTAAAGGATTGCCAAGAGTGGCTCCTGTTGCTTTAGCACTTTCTGACTAGCAGCTTTAATGATGTAAAGTAAAGCATTGCTCTTTTGTTTTTAGACAATATATTAAACATGCATGCAATGATTCTGATATTCAGTTTGTCTTTTTGCAAGTTATTCCTCCTGTGAATGAGTATGTCATGAGTTGCATAGTATAAGTAGGAGATGTCACTGTTAAACAGTGCAATCATACACATGTCTCTGTGGCTTCCTCTCAGGTAAGGGGGCACAGGATCACAGCTTGAGTTGTCCCCTGTGGCTGTGAAGACCTTACCTATATTTAAGCTTATTTGAGGTAACTCAATACAAACTTGGGTTTCTTTCACTTGTTCTGTTGGGCAACCAATAAAATATATTACTACATTTTGTATTGTATTATGCTTGTGGCTGTGAAGCCTTTCCATAAATAGTGCATATGTTAGGAAGTGAGTGAAGTGAAAAGAAGGTGGGGAAAGAGGGAGTGAGATGGGGGAGATTCCAAAATCATTCTGTTATCAGTTTTGTGGGGGAGAAATTGCTTGATTTTAATTTTTGTTGGCATTTCACTCGGTAGGGTTAAACCCCGGTTGACTTAATGGACCAGCTACCACTGTCCCTAGCTATAATGAAAATAAAAAATGGCAATACACAGAAACAAAGTGTGTGTATGAGAGAGAATTCAATTCCTTTTAAAGTGAATGCTTTTCTAGGCTTTTGTGTGTGCTGTGCAATTGCACCTAGTTATTGAGGGGAAATACTGCTTTCTTGTAGTGTCACAGTTGATATTAAGCATAAGACAAAAGCCGTTAACAACAACCAAAGTCTTTTACCAAATCACATCTCTTATGTTTCCAAATTTGCAGCTCTAAACTGATAGTATGTCACAATTTGGTTCAGTGCACCTAAAACAAGTTGAGAAACTTATTAAATGTCCCCAAATTAACAAGTGTCTAGATTCGAGACCTTCTTTGAGCTTGAGGCCCCAGGCTAAATGGCCCTCCTGACCCCTGACCCTGACTACACCCATAGTTAATGGTATGAATGCACCAGTTACATGGTAGGGAACCAAAATACACTTTTAAAGGTCATTTATTTTTATTTTTATTTTGTTTCATAATGGAGATGGATGACATTATGAATTACATGTAGAGATGATACTCCTGTATTGAAAATTGTTTTTAGTCAATTACTGCTTGGTAAATAAAATGAACTTTTGGTTTTAGAGATGATAGGAAAGTGATGCTCCTGTGATACTTTGTTTTCTAGACTTTGATTAGTATGTATCTGGCACAACTAGGCAATGAATAAGAAAGATGTGCATTTGTCACATGGTTTCCCAATTTTTCCAGTGCTGGAACAAGTTTTCCTCTTTCAGAAAGCAATATGCTAATTGTTCTTGTTGCTTCACTGTTTCTCCAGCCGTGTATTGTGAATGATGAACAGAAAACAGAGAATTATCTGTCTAGCTTCCCAAATATTTGATTGACATGATCAGCTGTAATTTTTTACATTTTTATCACCCTTTGTAACCAGAAAATATTGTTTTGTCTAGTCGGTGCTACACACAAGTAAGCAGTAAAAAGACCTTCCGTGTTTTCAAAAGACGTTATTAACAATTAACATTTTAAATGATACATATAATTTCCCCCATATATTGTAATGATTTATGTTTTTAGCAGACTGATAATTTTTGGAACTCTATTGGCAAGAGAACACATTCAGTTTGTGAATTCTTAATTTTAAAAATAGAAATGTTTGCCTGAAGTATTAAGATTCAAAACCGTTTTGAACTAAAGCTTCCCCTCTCCCTTTTCAGTCAGTGGCTTGAGATGGCATGGCTAACAGATGACCAATGTGTCATTCCCATTTTGCTTGTTTCTCTTGTCACGCTGGTGGATATTTCTCCACTTTTGTTCTACTTTAATATGAAGCACACAGATGTTTCAGAACAAGATTTGACTTCTGACCTTGGGGCTTCTAGGGTCAGGGTACTCAGGGCCTGTGAAATTATCACAAGCAGAGCTAAAGTTTTTCTCCATCGCAGGAAGTAAGCAGTAAGTAAGAAGTTAAAAAGGAGCTTTGTCAGATAGACAAGATGGTCTCAGTAAGGGTCAGCTTCTGTAGTCTGCTATCTCTGCAGGAGGTGTGTGCATGGGAGGAAGAATATAATATATAGCCACTGGGACATCACATATCTATCACACGTGCAAAACTAGTTCTGAAGAATACATTTCACAGAAGATAACTGATTTAAGAAAAGAGCTATACTATGAAAAAGAGTTTTAACAATGTATTTAATATATTTATTTGCTGTAAGTACAGGCAACCTGAATGATTGATAAATCAACTCTTGAAATACTTCACTTTTTCCAAACATTTGGCTTTTTTGTCCTTTAAAAAACAGGAATGCTTATTGAGTGAAATATATATTTAACAGTGGGCTACAGTGGTTCTTGTCTTCTTAAATAATTTATTTCCAAATAAATAAACTGTTTTTTTTGTAATAAATATTACTGCTAGGGAATATCCCTAGTGCTGCTAGGGAATGCATGCTCTTTTTCACTAAGCCAGTTCAAACAATCATTTCAGAAATGTAAGAGTCACCATGAAGTAACTATTGTACCTTAGAAACAGACATACAGAAATGTCCCATGGAATAGAGCAGTGCAAACTAGTCCTTTAGGGCAAATGGGGGGCTGCCCCAGCAACCTCACTTTGCTCTCTGTCACCCTAGCTGCTTCCCTTCATAATTGCATCAAGTCCAGTGTATGGCACTGCTTCTCAGCTTCCTCCTCCTTAGTCTCATTTGATGAGTTGGAACTTTAGGTAGTAACCACTATGCTCAATAAAGTTTTGATTATTGAATCATTTTTCATACAAAAAAATAAACCTGTAAACTTTTCAGATATTATACAAGACCCCGTAAGAGCAGGATATGCATTTAAAACATATGCATAGATAGATATAGTAATATTGTTATATACATCTAAGAAATCCATATATAAAACCATGGTTTTCCAAGCAATATTGTTGCTTGAGGCCAGTTGCTTAAGAGTTGGACCGACTTTGGTAAACCAAAGCAAATCACCCATCTGCAAGCTCTGCAGCTCAATTTCAAGGTAACTAAATTGGAGCCCCTACATAGCAAGTGTTTAGGTTTGAAGTACAGTAGTTGCTTAACAACATTTAATTTAACTATTTACCAGTAAACTAAGCAGGAGATGCCAAATTAGGACTTTCAGAGTAGAACAAGACTTTTAACCTATTTGGAACCTGTAGTGTAACAACCTGTAGCATCTGTTGTAGGAGGGGGAGTTCCTAGCTTGCTGTGTTTGGAATTTTGATCAAAATGAATGCAAACATTAAAATAGTTATCCTGGCTTTCTTGGCTTCACGTTAATTATTCCAATAGAGAGGATGAGCACTTCAGTGGGGCAGGGGTAAGGGAAGAACTATATAGTGAGTTCTTAGAGAGCCAGTGTGGTGTAGTGGTTAAGAGCGGTAGTCTCATAATCTGGGGAACCGGGTTCGCTTCCCTGCTCCTCCACATGCAGCTGCTGGGTGACCTTGGGCTAGTCACACTTCTCTGAAGTCTCTCAGCCCCACTCACCTCACAGAGTGTTTGTTGTGGGGGAGGAAGGGAAAGGAGAATGTCAGCTGCTTTGAGACTCCTTAAAAGGGAGTGAAAGGCGGGATATCAAATCCAAACTCTTCTTCTTAGAGGAAATACAGTGAGCCTACACTACATCATACTGTGTGACAGCCCACCAAGCTCTCTTGTTATTATACTGAGGAGCTACTGTTCTCCAGCCTTTCAGGGTTCATAGATTACAAAATAAATAACTGAATGTGACTCAGTATGTGTGGGAAATAAAATTTCACCAATAAATATATCCAAATAAATTGTTTTTAACGTGTTATGTAAGAACTAATAATAATTATTAACTAATAATAATAATAATAATTAATATAATAATTTTATTATTTATACCCCACCCATTGGGCAGCTTACAACACATAAAAAAATTGTGAAACATTAGACATAAAAAAAATTTCCTGATACAGGGTTGCTTTCAAATGTGAACTAATGGTGAAGACTGAGAATATGTAAGATACACAAATTAAAAGCTTGAAATTAAATTTTAGGCTAATAGATAACTATAAGTAAATTACTGTTCTCAATATACAGTACTAAAAATAGATGTGTGTCATAGTATTCTTATGGAATTTCAAAATTCTAACCATATCACATTTTTTTCATATTTCCTTTTATACTGTCATTGAAATAGAGATTATTACTTACCCCATAGCTCACCTCTTGCTTTGCCTACTGAGAGCTAGACATAGATAGCATGGTTCTAATTAAATTCTTAGTACTATGAAGTATGTAAATAAAGAGAAGCTCCATGTTTAAAGCAACTTCTCAAAGGAATGTATTATTTTTTATGTACCACCATTGATATGTGTACTTTAGAGAGGAACAAAATTAAAAAGGCCCCAGCCCTGAAGAAGTTAGAATGGAAATTTAAATAGAACAGGAGTGGGGGGGCCCACAAATGCAGTAGGGGAAGCATTTTCCCAAAGGCAGTTTATTTAAAATAATTATATCTTGCCTTTCTTCACAACACACCTCTGAGGTGGCTAATAATAAAGATTAATACATAATAAAGAAAGGGCAGTATCCAATACCAATCATACTCGGATCCATTGAAATCGTTGGCATTAAGCCCATTTATTTCAAAGAGTCTACTCTGAGTATGACTTAGTTGGCTATTGCCAACTTTTTAAAAGGCATTGGTAACATCTGAAAATACTGGGGTGAACGATGGGAAAGCTGCATTCTCCTGGTCTTAAATATTGCTGCTGGCATAACTGTTGCTCTTTGAAGTTCCATATTGACCATGGAAACAATAACTCCCTTACTCTAATATGTGCAATGTAGTAATCAGGACCAGAAAAGACCAGAAAGCACCAGATGTGCTAAGACTGCTTTTCAGCCAGGCAGCTGGACAATCAAGAGCTTTTCCCTCTTTCTGGTGGCAAGACGATCAAGTAAAGATTTGAATGGGGGAGGAAATTATGATAAATGTCCATTCCCCTAACCTTCGATGTTGATACTGCTGGTGATGAGGTGGCTGTTTCAGTTGCACATGTATACAAGTTACTCATACTTCATTTCCAGTGCGGTTTTCCTATATGACCCCACTTCATACACCTGCAGAGTCCAAGAATGGGAAACAAATTACTACTGGTTTCTAAGAATGTTTCAAGGCACTCACCTACCATGGTGGATATTGGGAGTCTGAATTGAGAACAACTGTAGTATTTTAGAAACCAAATACTGATAAAAGAAACTAAATACTGATAAAAGAATAGACGTAGAATGTATTTCAAGGTTTGGGGCCTAGTGTGAAACCTAGGGGGGGTGTTGTTGTTGTGAATTATTATTCTTTGAAGGTTGAAGGGAAGAAGCAATAGTATTGTAACAGAGTGAATATCAAAGAAAGCCTCTGTAGTGCAAGGGCTTGAACATGCACACAAGTGTTTCTTGTTTCCCCACTTCACCTGTGGTGCAACACTGCAAAGAGGTTGTTGCCAAAGTTTTCCCAACTTTTGGAGGCAGAGGTCCTAGGGTCAAATCCTGACAGCTCCAGCTAATAGGATCTGGGAGCTCTGCCTGGTGCCTAGTAGAACGTCTGTGAGAGCAGACAATTCTGGGCTAGATGGAGCACTTTTGATGGGAATGAGGCTGGGTGAGGCATGGACTTGCATGCCCTCTCCTCCACACTTCTCTAGTACACCATAAAGAGGGGAGTCAGAAGCTTTTGTTTCCAGTTTTAAATTAACCACAGTTTGATGTAATGTCCAGATTGGGAAGAACTTCAGTTAGTTTTAACTATGGTGTGTCTGAACAAGTCATATTGTAAGGCACATTTTGGAATGGGCTCAGACAAATCATAGTTTATACTAACTAGTTGGTCCTGGTTTGGGGATAAAGACAAATCATAAATAGTTTAAATTCAGAAGTAAATACTTTTGTTCTCCTCACTATGATTTAGCATTGCACATGAATGAGGCCACTTTAAGGCATCTTCATATGTTCATATATGTTGTTCATATCGTTTTTCTTCTTTGGTCCTAATGTGAAAGCTATTGCACAAATGTACTTTCACTGTTAGTTGGATAAGCTGTGTCACTGACATGACTGCAGGCAAATCCAGTGTAAAAGAAATGTTTCGTGAGAATCAGGCTTTGAGAAAATAATGAGAATCAGAGGGACAACCGGACATGTTAGAGTTATACAGTACACTTAACCATAAAGTGTTGGACTCTGAATTATTAGTGTTTGTCAAAGCAGCAATTCAAAAATAGACTTTTGATGCCAATACTATATTGGCTCTTTAAGAAAAAGTCAAGTATAACAAAAAAATAGTATATACTGTAAATGCAATAGTTAGCCCATACAACTCCATATTCAGTGTATCCAGAGGTTAATATTGTTGCTAACCAGAGATCACAGGGACTTAAATTTGAAATCAATAAAAAGCATGCTAAATCTTTTTGATTACACTAAATGTATCCATGCTTCTGTGCATCTTAGTGTTGCTTAGCTATTTGAAAATATTGAGTAGTTTATAGTTGACCCATGTGTTATCTACCAATTAACATAATTATAAAGACACTTGGTATAAATCCTTAAATGCTGACTTGATAAACCTATTACATAAGAAGCTGAATGACTACCCACACTGCTGTGTGCTGCGCTTTTATATCTAATCCTCGGCTGAGTAGTCTTTCATGGCACAGACATGGTGGGAAATTAATGTAGTTCTGATAAAACTGGACTATGTTCTGTTAAGATTAAAGTGTTAAAAGAGAATGGAACCTCTTTTTCCCCAGCCTAACTTCCTTATATTATACAACTTGTATCATTTTGTATCAATATAAAAAGAGGAGACTCCTGATTTTTTATTTTATTTTGCTCCTTCATTCCACATTCTTTATATTTCTTACTATGGGCCAGATTAACTGTATGTGTTAACCAAGTCTCATTACCTCAGTTTATATTGATGGAAGATTTGTCCTAATATTCTAGGGTGTGGCCCAGTGGTGTATCAGTGCAGCTTTACAGAAATCCAAGTTTTCACCATTTCTCCTTCCAGTGGAAAAACACAGAAAAATGCCCAGGCAGCTTAATAAGACAGTGCAGGATTGGGAGGTCTGTGTGTCTTTCCCATCTGCAAGTTGAGTTCCCTCTCTCTGTGCTATGCAACTTACTTGTGCTTCAGGTATGAGTAACTTGCCTGGCACCTGGAATATGTAAGGTGTCCACAGTTCCTGAAGTGTCTCTTCATACTGTCTTTGCCCATATCCATATGCTCACATGCATGTTGGGAAGGTTTTAGGGTCTGTCTTGACAATAAGATAAAGCAATAACCATTTCCCAAATCCCAAAAGGTGTCTGCCATCTCCCCACCCCCACCCCAGACTTCCCTTAATTTGTTTAAAGACTACCTTGCAAATGTGACTTGTGCTTTTATTGGCTGAAAAGGTGCCAGCTGTCACCCCACCTAGCATGAATAGGCTTAAAAATAGCCTGTGGCCAGGCAGCCTTTGCCCTCACATCAGAACCACTCACATTCCATCACAAGTTGGTCTGGGAACATCAGAAAGTCTGCAGTGGACTGCATGCTCTGTTGTTACTCATGGGAGACCAGAAGCTACTTTATAAATAACTAGGAAAATTCTCTCTTTATTTTCAATATTCTGCTTACCTGTTTGCCTCTTCCTTCCTTGTTATTTTTAACAGAACTTCATATAATTTGGCTCTTGGGGTCTGAAGTGTGTTTATGCCAAACTCTAGGATTATTTTAGTTACAGGTAGTTAGCCATGTTGGTCTGCCGTAGTCAAAAAGCCATGTTGGTCTGCCGTAGTCAAAAGAAATAAAAACATTCCTTCCAGTAGCACCTTAGAGACCAACTAAGTTTATTGTTTATTATTATTGTAATCTTCCATGTACCTTGCTGCTGAGTGCATACTACTTGAGTAGAAAAGTGGGATTTCATGGGGAAAAGAGCAGGATGTTCTGAATCTCAGAGTGGGGAAGGCATCTGTTGTTCCTCATAAACTGAGATAAAGAAAAGTAGGCAAACTTTCCCTATCCCCACCAACCCCCCGGCCTATCAACCACTATCTCAACATGCAGCACAAAACCTCCAGATAAAAACCTGGCAGAAGTCTAAAGGACTTCTACAAAAACCCATAGCAACACAAGAACCACAAGACAAACTAAGGGACACCCAAATACCTTGGCTAACTCACCATCAACTACATGCCTTCTTAAACAATCCAGCAGTAAAATCAGAAGCCACTAGACCCTTGACCACCTTCGAAAACCTGATAGCAGAGGAACATGGCAAGGGGATGGTAACCACAATATACAAAGTCCTACAAGAGATATACAAAATAACTAAACAGGTATTAGAACTCACCCTAGAACTGGCCCTGCTGGACGTCTTCCAAGTTTCATAATGACCACTAACATTATATAGAGCTTATAACCCACCTACTCTCAACAGCCAGATGCCTCATAGCCAGACACTGGAGAAACCTGTCCGGAGTAAACATGGACCAATGGTATCAAATTGTATGGGAAAAGCCTTACTAGAAAAGCTTACCAATAGACTGAAACTGACATGGGCACAAATAGAAGAGGATGCCTTCACCCTAGTATGGCTCCCCTGCATCACATATCAACAAGACAACAAGGATCCACCGACAGCATACAAATCAATCTAGCTTACCTGACCCAACAAGCCCTCCCCCCCTCGTGAATACAAACAAACCCCACTGCAGACAACCAACCACACCCTGCCCCTCAATACCTCTCACTACCGAGGAAATGTAATAAATGAATAGAAAGAGACACGGACACAAAAGTTGACACTGACACAAAACCCACTATGTGCACTGTACAAAATATATAAGCCTCACCACAACATCCCTCCTCTCCCCCCTCTTGTTCCCCAACCTTATACTGTACTCAACACTAATGTCTCACAACAACTGTAGCTGATATGTAAGAAAGACTGTACAACCTGAAAAAGAGACAAGGCATGGACCAGGAAAATCAGATAGATAGATAGATAGATAGATAGATAGATAGATAGATAGATAGAGTGGTACCTCTGGTTACAAACTTAATTCGTTCCGGAGGTCCATTCTTAACCTGACGCCATTCTTAACCTGAGGTACTTTAGCTAATGGGGCCTCCCGCTGCCGCCGCACTGCCTCAGCACGATTTCTGTTCTCATCCTGAGGTAAAATTCTTAACCCGGAGTACTATTTCTGGGTTAGCGGAGCCTGTAACCCAAAGTGTTTGTAACCCAAGGTACCACTATAGATAGATAGATAGATAGATAGATAGATAGATAGATAGATAGATAGATAGATAGATAGATAGATAAATGGCTGAGAAGTGCAGAAGTGCAGGGGCCACTCTCTCTGGGTTCTTTTGGAAGTAATTGGTTTTACCTCCCAGAATTCACTCTGCTTGGGGGTTATAGATATTAATACGGTGTATGTTATAATTTTGAAATGTGACTGGCCTACTTTGAAGGGAAGGGCATAAGAAAGTCTCCCTGCGTCTCCCTTGCATTACACATGGTTTGGACAGGAACAGAAATAACATATATTTGTTTTCCAAGTCTCCATCTTGCAATATTTTTTCTTACTCCTCAAGCATTTTTAATTGAAGTACTGGAAATCTTTAGACCTCCATGAAAATGGTCAGTCAGGTACTTGATTATTTGCTTTTTCATACAGTTGGAAAATCTGATGCTTTATTTAACATAGAAAGCATTTGAGCGCACCAATTGTTTTAAAGGTGACACAACTTAGTGGTGCTATAGTATAAAATGAAACGATCTTAAGGGAAGAGTTGGGTTGACATCCTAAGTTGACATTGCATTTCCCATTCGAAAATTTAGAGTTTAGAGATCTGAAAATATAGTAGCATTTTAATACTCAGTTTCATGACAAACATTTTTATTTTCCTTGTTCTGTCTTTGGTTTTGCACCTGAGCTGTTAGTTACCAAGGAGTTTGATTATGCTGTATTATTTGTTTGGGGGTATCTCTCTTCTATTTGTGCATAGTATTCTTATATTACTGTTCTATAAAAGTTGGAGGGTATGTTGATCTTGTTTACAAACATGATACATTTTAGGAATTTGTTTTCAAAATGAATGATTATTTGTAAAAAAAAAAGTTTGTGCAAATATTCAGGAGAAGGATTATTTGTTACTATTTATCCTTTTCAATGAATTATTATATTTGCATTGATGCAGAAAGTGGTCTGCCATCTAAGGTAAATTCAGCTTTACAAATATTTTATTAGTCATATTAAATATGTTTGATATATGTTGAAGGAAGTATAATTCTCTTATTTCTTTTATATAAGCATTAGCTCCATTGAAGACCCCTTTATAATGAGGATGCAAATAAGTTGAAGCTTGTGTTGAAGTACATTTAAATGAAAGAGTCAAAAAATAATAATTTTTTAAATGTAATTAAAAGGCAATGATTCATTCCACTTCAAGAGCTACAGAGAAGTGTGCAGAAAGAACTGGATTTTTAAAAACCTGATGCTTTAAAAAGTTTTTATTCTCAGACCAATCTTGCTAAATTAAATATTTTGATTTCTTAATGTTGCTGAAATGATACTGATAGTTCATTGTTATGTTCTTTTAAAACTGTAATTCAGTTTGCCATCTTACACTATTGCTCTGTACAGACCTCCTGTAATTTTCAACTAGCTGTTGAAAATAACCTAGTTTAAGAGTTCAGCTGAGAACGTGAGGGATTCATCATTATATATTTACTGTCTGAGGCTGATATAGCTGTAAGGTTTTTCAGATCCAATTGATCTATTGCGCATGTTCCCTCCCTAGGTTGCAGGACGTGCTTCTATTTGCATAAGGCCCTGGGCAAGGTTCTTTCTTGCATTGATTGGCCTGTCCAAGGGAGCCTGATGTGTTCTTGCATTGATCACTTTGTCTTTTCTTGGAAGACAGTGTTACACTGAGTTCATCTCAAACATTCTAGGGAGAAGGTAAAACTTTACTGCAGATGTCTCAATTTTATTCAGATGTTCCTTTGAGTACAGGTTTGGTGTTTTTCTTCCAGGACACCTGTCTCTTTATTCTAATTTGAATATCTTTCTGCTTTTTGGTGTACTGTAGCCTGCATTATATTGAAAAGTTATGTGAAAAACAATTCCCAGCATGTATACTATTTTTTCCATATTATTTTGGTTCAAAATAATGCATTTTACTCCTAGCAAAAATAAATTACCGGTACATTTTCTTAAGGATTTAGAAGCCTAGATATGAATTAACTCTGTTTTTGTTGGTGTCTGTTCCCTCTTCCCTTTCTAACCCTGAATTTATTCAGTTTGAAACATTGAAACGTTATTCTTTTTCTATTTCAAACAGCTGTAGAATACAGTGGTAGATAGGGATCTCAGTATTGATGTAGATAATGTTTGACTATCATGTACAAGTGAAATTGACAGTTGCAAGTGGAAAATGCAACAGAATATTGCAGTGTGAATTCTGTTGTTCAGGGCTCTAGCCATTGCATCTCATTCCCCCCTGGTCCCCCTCCCCGAAACTATCAGTCAGCTTTCTATACCCATTGAGCATTCTCAATCCCCACTGTTTTGTTTGGGATTATTTTTTTCTCCATTTGGGTTTGTGGTGAGGGTCAGGTAGACTGGTGCCTAATTCAGATACATTAAAATCTTGGATTTCTCTATTTTTGGAAGCAGCTCTTTTGACCCTGGGAACATTTGAAAATTGCCTATCAGTGTGAACCCAGAAATGACCTACCCAAAGAATGAGATAGTTCTCTCTACCCTTTTTGTATGTACCTGTCTTTTTTGTCATCCTCAATTTCCTGCCACTCCTTTCCATTCCTTCTCTGACATGGTTTTCAGGTTTCCCCCCTCTGTCAGTAATCATTTCATGGGGGCTGAGCACAATAGGACATCCCTGACCCCACCTCTCCCCCCTTTTTTTTTTACTTCAGCAAGCTTTGAAGCTTTGAACCCAAATCTGCTGATACCACCTTAGGTGTGGATGTTGTTGTTTTGACTGCATAAGCAACAGCATGAATTGGCATTAGAATGTAAGATGTGTTCGTCAGGGTAAGACCATATTTTCCAACAATTTCCTTCTATACTTAATGGTGGCATAATACTGAAGTCTTAACCCACGATTGAATGACACAAACCTGATTTGAAATTCTGTTTTGAAAGTGTTTACTTGGAAATAAACCCAATATAGTCATGAGAAGAACCCTGCTGAATCTGATCAAAGGCCTCTCTAGTTTTGCATTCTGTTCCCACAGTGGTCTATTAGTTGCCAGTGAGTCAACTTTTGAAGGCCTGTAGAAAGAACGATTGGTCTTACCTGAAGTGTAGATTTGCGAGTAGGGATGTTGGAGCCAATGAAGTGGGTCATGTCCTCCTGCCTAGCGTCACGTGACGCGGACATGAACCATCCCATTGGCTCCAGCATCCCACAAGGTGAATCCTATTTCTTACAATACTACTTGGTGATTATTCTGAACATCAGCATTTAGTCAGAACCATACAAATCTGCTTGTGAGAGCCATCATCACTTAGTTGATTTTTCACATATCAGTTTTCGCTGCTGAAGACTGTTGTGTTTTAAAAGTGCCATATATCTTTGGCACTGGGAACTGCTGGACCAAGTACAAAAACCAGCACGTAACACAGACCATTTTTGTGACTTCAAGTCTCAATTAATTGACAAAGTAGACCCCATTGCAAAAATATGCCTAATGCACACAGTTATATATAAGAAACAAGTGCATCTCATGGACATTTGTATCCCGTTCAAGAATGCATTTTCATGCCTATTGGGTGTGGAATCCATTGGGGTGTGAATGTTATGATCTGTTCATTTCTAATTTCGGTTCTTTCTAGGATGCAAATGATTTCTGGTGGATCTGAAATTTGTCATAAATACTTTAAATAAAACAATAATTTTTAATTGAAAAATAAGTTGGAGAACCAACATTAAAATGATCTTTTGCGACAATTCAACATAAAATACATAGAGCATGATTCAGTCAAAGTTAAGCACTTTTCATATCTAGTTTGATTAGGAAACATTAAAGCATTCTTTCATGAAATCAACACAATTGCTTCATGCTAACTATTTCACGTTCCTATTTTATTCACATTTGTATTCTGATTTTGTATCTTCGTTATAAAAAAAGGAATTTATTTTAGGGAAATAGGGAATTAATAGGGAATTTTTGTAATTCCCATTTTTAAAAATAGAACTTGGATAAGTGTAATTCAGCCCGTATGTATGAAATACCTCCATTATTATGCAAATACTGTATGAGCATAGCATATCCCAAGATGTCATTTGGCTATTAGGATCTTTAGAAAATGGCCTCTCAAGTCACAAAGCTCATATTCCTCAAGAAAGCAATATAATGCCTTAAAAGTACTATCCTTTTTCTATATGAATAATGAATGTAATAGGAAAAGCCATTATTAAAACGGGAGAATACATTGACCTGTGAGTTGTATGTGAAAACTGCAACTGCATTTCATATTTGTAGAAACTGCTGACAATTCTGCTGCACTAGCAACTGAGCATACGGAAATATTTTGCAATATTATGTAGTAAAGGAACTATCAGTAATTTTAGCTACCAGTATAAATATTTTTAATTGGAAGTATTGACAGACTATTTAATGTTTAGGCATATGATGATAATATATTCAGGTAATAAATATATTTGACACCATATAATAACTTTTATCATGTTTATCTTTGGCTGATTATATTGGTTAAATACAAAAATCATTTCATGAAGTTAGAAGCTGTTTTCTTTCCAAAGTTAAAATGTATCTTTCAGAACAAACAGGCAGTCAAGCAATTCAGATGTGATTCAGAAAATCAGAATTGGAAGAATTATCATTGTAGGAATAAGACCAAACAAGTATATGGCAATACAGAAGGTCTGCTTAAAACTATTAAATTATAAAAACCTAAAATAAACTAACATTAGAAAATATTTCAGATTGCTCAGCCTCCTGGGCCTGGCGGGTGGATTGTGTAGTCTATTTTGAGGAATTCCTACAAAATTAGCATTTAATTAGGTGAAGTTGAGTTTTTTCACTCACATTTTTCCACTTAAGGGATATGTTGACCCCATATGGATATTTATTTGTGGTTTCAAAGGAATGCTTTGCACTTTACTAACTTCACAGGCCATTGCAAACATTATGTTGGTGACCCCTTAACCAATCACCAGTGCTAATCAACTGGGAGAGGGCCATGAGATCACACTCACGTTCCCCTCTTCTTTCAGTGCAATTGCCCTGGTCCTTTCCTTGTCTGTTTTAAGCATGGTTATGCATTAACCATGATGCGTGATAATTAGGTTCCTTCTTAACCAGGGTTTGTTAACTAGCTCTAAACTCTACTTAAGTGGGAAGCTTGGCATTAGAATTGGTTGATATCAATGCCAATGTAATATGTAACCATGGTTAAGGGTGGAGGAGGTAATCCACATAGAGGAGGAGCTAATATATGGAATATACAACCCTGGGTCTGATATAAAAAAAATGAAGTTAAGGCATTACCAGTGTTATGTCTCTACCACTCCATAAAGGGTAATGACAGGCATCCTTGATTTTAGAGCCAGAAATACTTTATTATTAATAGTTTTTGTATAATATCAACATGTAAAACATCTAGGGTTGAATACAACTAAATTATAGGCAGAGTCAACCCATTGAAATCAATGGATTTGCATTAGCCATGTCCATTGATTTCAGTGGATCTGATTAGTTTGATTCATTGCTTTATAGAGGACATATATTTGTGTATATTGCCATAGAAGAAGAAAAATTCTGCATTTCAGATATTATTAGCTGAGTAAAAGGTTATAGGGTGATTATTTTTTCTCCATGCCTTGCAGTGAAACAGTCATGTTTGATTGTCTTATTGTGATAAATATGATGTTCAGTGCTTTGTACCCAAAAGCAGTTGCTTTGTCAATCATATTCAGTATCATGCCTCTTGATTAATATAAAATGAATTAAGTGAGAATGATCTATTTAAAACAAACAAACATTGCATCATACTCTGAATAGTTCGATGTATTGCTTGACGAAATGTTATATTTAAATTTGCTTAAATTTTTATATAGGATTAACCTGGATTATACACAGTCACAGTTGCTCTCAAATGTTACATTAAGGCATTCTTATTTGCCTTTATATTTAGTTTACAGTGATCCGAAGTTAATAGAAAGAGTTGCACTGCTTATTACAGTAAATGTATCTATTTCACGTGGCTGTGGTTTCTATAGTGTAGATGCATAAATCTCTGATATCTCATGACCCTCTTAGATTGCAAAGTTTTACTCCATATTTCTTTTCTGTTTGTGGAAATAAATGAATAAACATATCTGTATTATTATGATGATAATGCAGACCCGAGCTGCATACGTGGCAAGTACAGTTTTGTGTCGTTGAGACATTCAGTTATAAGTCAAGTTCCTGCCTGTTTAATTATGGCCACAGTATTTTGAACAAGGGAGAAACAACTAGATAATTACTCGAATGTTCAGGAGGACTGCATGAATCTGGTAGAGCTGAAGACACACCATGTATATATAGTTAGTGGGGAAGATTAAAATTTAAGCGTAGATTTTTTTTTTTTTTAAATGGCTTATTCTGAAATAATCTTAATTTGCTTCTTAACAATATTTTAAGCAACATTCTAGCACTTCATGATTGAGTAGGCACCTAGTACTTAAGAAATAGTAATTTATGGGGAAAAACAAAAATAACTATTAGATACATTCTCGCCATTTCCCTTCTGCCGCCAGCTTTCTAGCTATATATCTGTATACCCTCATTATAGAGTATGTTTGGAAAATTCTTTGAATTCTTAAACAGTTTTAGGACAATAATTGTTATAACATCAAAGGCCTATTGATGCTGTTAATGCAGAAGGTGTCCCTCCCTATTTCTGCCTGACCCTTTACACAATAGTACTCTCTTCTTGCAATCATTCCAGCTGCATCCCCAGTGAAAGTTTATGTTCATGACTGTGAGCAGCAAGTGGACGCTTTACACTCTTTGTGGTATAATGTGAGTGAGTTTCTCATCTCCCTGCAAAGCAAAGCAAAGCAAAGCATAGTTATTTGTGTAAAATAACAGATAAGCTTGATTAGCCTCAGAGGGACAGCTTCCATTTGGGATTTAACTGTCCCAATATGATACTATATTGGCTGGCATTTAACGTTTATGACTTGGGACTTTATTAATTTTCTAATATGGAAATCAAGGATAATTGTGTTTGTGTGTGTGTAGGTAGGTAGGTAGGTAGGTAGATATAGATAAAAACACACATATATTACAATTATATTGATATGCTAAGGAAAATAGTAAACCTCTCATTCTCTTGATTAGTCTAAGCTATTTCACTGCAACACATCTGATAGTTCTTTAACACTACAGTTTGTGCAGCTGAAGTTCTCAAAGCAGTATGATACATATACCATAAAACAGTTTGTAAAATCAAGGCAAGCACCATATGCATATTATTCTAGACTCCATTCAGTATCATAAGAACAGCCAGCTGCAGAAGCAGTCTCCACCATCCTTCTGATGGTGAAGAGAATGTGCTATATAGGCTTTAATGCCCCTGTAAAAATATTACAGCTTTGTACTTTCTGTAAGTAGCACCCCTTTTCAGAACAGTTATTCAAGACGGGGTCCTGATCACAGCAACATCCTTCCTGGTAATAAGAGTCAATCTTGAGAATATGATTTGGGATGCAGAAGACATGCAGTTCTCCTGGCCCTAGCACAAACATTCCCTCATTTTCACATCATGCTAATAAGCATGCATCAAGCTAATCTAATTAGAGGACTTAGGATAAAGATATGAAAAGGGTATAAACTGTGACAGACATTACAATGTATCTTAAAGGCTTCGCATAGGAATTATGTCAATACTAGCTGTCTTCAGTATGCAGTAGAAGTTGTAACATTCAATCAATGACACTGTTTTTTCCCTAAAATGTTACATTAAAAACATTAATTAATTAAACTTATATTTATGGTTTTAAAGTTTCAGTTTCACACCGTATATAACTGCAAATTCATGTTTGCCACCAAATGTACACTTGCTGAGGAGCTGAGACCTCTCCAGCTTCCTGAGGAATCTGCCAATGTAAAAAAACACAGTTGCTAGCACCTGTTTGTTGCATTTATGCCTTACATTTTTGGAAATACCTTTAAAATGTCTTGTGAGAAGAGGCACACAGTGACTTTCTTATCCAAGCATACAATAGAAATTCTTGCTTTTCATTTAGTAATGACGTACTGAATATAAGTCAATTAAAGTTTCATCCAGTTTTACTTAATAGTTACTATGAAGTGTGTAAATACGTAGGTACTGTCACTTTAAGCATTAATGGCTAGCATTTTATCTCCTAAACTAATGCTTTTTGTGTGTATTCCATTTTAAACATTAATTTAAAATGCACATTGTAATCTTTTCATAAAGGGCTAATTATTTCCTTTTTAAAATGCAAGGATAAGAGTGAATGTCTACTAATGCTTTAAATGGAAGACTGCAAACATGTGATCTGAATTCATTTCAAAAGAGTTTTGCAGTTTTAATGGAAAAACACTAGTTTGTCAGGCTTTCTATTAATTTGTGGTCCATTTGAAAAAATAATTTGACATACATGACTGTCTTGCGCTATCTGAAAGTTGTCTCTTCTGAAAAAGTCCCCCCCCACACACACTTTATGTTTTTATGGGGGGTTGTTTGCATTAATTGCATTCCCTTGCTAATGAATTTGGGAGGTGTTCCATATTTATAGAATAACTTGTTTACTCTTTTCAGTGTACTTGGGGGAAAATATTTTTTTAAACCTTAAGACAAGATTACATTCTTATTTCCTATTAAAGACTTGCTCACGTTTAGTGAAACCTGGTCACTTGGGGTATATTTTTAGGAGAGGGCTATAACATATTACTTATGTACCCGGTCATTGTTACTGAGATAATTTGCTGGAAGGCATCAAAATTAAATTATAAAATTGTTGACATCAGACCCCAACAATGTCTAAATAGGGTTAACCCCCAATTAACAAAAGAAAAGGAGAAAAGTCAGAACATTCATTACAGGTTTAATTATAATATCTGGTTGATTCAAAACCTTCTTACTATGTTCTGGCTATTCCAATTTAGTCATTCAGGCCATGCTGCCTGTATTGTGTATTCAGCAATCCCTATTAGACATCTTCACAGTGAGTGATTCTGCTGGGCTTTCTGACACCCGCTTTCATGCATGGCCTGCTATTCTGTGTGGAAATGTTTTTTTTCTGAGCTGCCTGGAACATTAAAGACATCTTGGCCATGTCAGACTCTTGAGTGAGAGTGTGTGCGTGTGCATACTTTGTATGAATATACCGCATATGTGTATCAGTTATTAGATGTAACTTATTATAATTTTTGTGTTAAACTTATATGTTTGAATATATATTTGCAATAAGTCTTTTGCATATAAACATTTTCTGCATTATATTTTTCATTAAAGATCCCAGTGAATGGAGCTTACCTTTATTCTGATTTCTGTCTGTTGTAAATAACACTAGGGGGCACTGCTTATCCTCCATTGTGGATTTCTTTTGGGACTGTGAGGAAAAACTCAGCTGATTTCTGTAATCTTACTTTAATTAACAATGGTATTCTTATTAAAAAAAAATCCAGACAGTTTAATTCATTGCTGTTTTTGTTTCTAGTGCACTGTCTAATCTAGTGTAGTGTCTAAATGCAGCGTTAGTACAAAGGATGGAGCTATTTGCACTTAAAACAAATACAGAATCAAATGCCCCACACAATAAATAGCATTTTTTTCATTTGAAATGTCATTCTTGGCAAAGCCAGAAGGCTAACTTTGCCCTGTGATGAGGTTTAGATCCCTTGCCAGCTGTGCTTCTTGCTAGCAAGTGTGATTGAACAGCTTTAGAAAACAAGTGAGAAGGAATCACTGAAGAGTTACTGTAATTCCATTGAACAAAGGTCAAGAGAAAGATATGCACAGAACAAGCCTTAGAAGTTTAAAAGCATATATTCAATTACCAAACAATACATCAAAAATTGCTCTGTTGTATAATTAGAACTTAATTGCTGAAATTTCTCATTTCTTCCATTCACAAAATATTTTACCAGTGTATATATGAGCTAGAAAACTGAAAAAGGAAGTAGAAAAACATGTTTCTGTGATTCTGTAGCATTAATAGTTCTAAGTCATAAAGGCCAGAGTTCAATACTGACAGAACATAAGTGAATGCCATAGTTAGTGTTCCTAGTGATTTAATGTAACATTAATGATTATTTAGTCTTCATACTGTTCTTTTCTGTGGCCTATAAATTTCACTAAGATATTATCCAAAAGTTTCAAGAAGGTTGTACAAATATAGCCCATAGGCTACAGCCAACTTTGCCTGATTCTTTACTTACCGTCTGGCAGAGCTCCAAGTTCTCCAGTAGGTAGAAAAAGAAACATGTCATTCCTTAATACTCTTGCAGACTCTGGAGGGAACAAAACATTGATTAAGGTTTAATCCTCCCCCAAAATTATTTAGTTAAGTATACCAACAAGTGAGATAATAAAAATGGTCAATGGTGGTGAGCCTTTTATTCAGGGAGGAGAATGTTTGGATAAAAGTACATTATGAAGTTCTTCAGTATATCATTTTTCTCACTGCTACCTAGTGATTAATTTTGTGTTGAGTTTGATATTTGCCTATATAAGTGCTGTGGGATTCTGACACATATACATAAATACTTTCATGCAACAGTTAAAATGTATCATTCATGGAAAAATCTCAGTGAAACTAATTGATTGCTGTGAGGAAGATAAACTTCATTTTGATTTTAATATGGGGTTGTATTATTACTTTTGCATATACTATTTTGCCTATAGCAAAGTTCTTAGCTAATTTTGATTTGTACATGATATACTTGGAACATTTGCTATAGGTATCTACCATTTAACAAGAACAGGTACCATCTACTTTCGTCTTAGCACTTCAAAGGAAAACACTGATTAATCACTACTACAGAGTTATTTTTATTGTATAGTTCAAAATGCTACTTTGTTGGTACTGATGAACTCCAAACTAATGGCCTCTTATAATAGATACCTCATTCCGAGCAGGATGCTTTATTTGCCTTTAAATAAAGTTAATTCCAATCCTGATGTATTACATCTGAAACGCTGACTGGGTGCGTTCTAGCAAAGAATAACTTGAAATATTACAGTTTGCTGTAGCTAATCGTTTATTACCTCAAGCCAAAGGGAAGCAGTGTTCATGCACAGGCCAAAATGTCTGTAGAGAAGTGGGAAACTGACAGGAAAGGTCTTCGAGATTTCTTCCTGAGGCTTTTGAAAGGAAGGCCAAGGCAAAAAGAAGAAACAGCAGCATCCTCTTGTCACATGAGATCATTTTCTACACCTTTTAAAATGCATGTTGTCACATTTGCAAACCCAAAGTACTGCAATAAAGTAATATTAAAGCATTATAACCATCAAACAACCATGCTTTGGAAATGAGGGGAAAAAAACTTTTCCTGTAACTACTTAAACAAAACTCTGCTCCTAATCTAGGAAAATTACCAAATTATTTGTCCATTGCCACTTAGTTTTATCATTTGTCAGTAAGTGCTCTGCTGCCTCCATTTCTGTGTGAAAATAGCTCATCAGCATCTCTAATAACCAGCAAGAGCTTTACCATATATCATTATCAGAAACGCCATTGCAGTAGACTTTTATACCAATAAATTTATTTTGAAATTAATAAGGGAAAGTAGTACAGAGACAATGCTTGAGATGGGCTAATAAGCGTGCCTATGAGAGTTTCCTTTTGGAGCTCTAAATGAAAGCTTTTGCATTGCTAAAAGGCTACAAAAGTTGCTTAGGTAATAAGATTCTCTCTTATCAGTAAAAATGAAAGGGGGATGGACTGCATAGCTCAAAAGATTGGTAATCAGATTACAAAGTCTTTCACTTCTAGGTCACTGATTCAGCTCTGCCCCCTGTTTAGTAGTGACGAAGAGCTGCTCCCAGCTGATGGCTTTTCAGTGGCCTTTGTTAAATACATCAGTTGTCTCTGTCCAGTGACTAGTGGAGCCAGAATTAGCACACATGTTGACATTTTCAGTTGAGAAAATTTCTGCAAATGAGATGAAATGACCTCCTCATGTATAGAAATATTTCCTTCAGAAAGTGGATAGAGAACATTGATGGGACTATGAGAATGAATTTGCTGTCAGTATTTACCCTGTATCTGGCTTTTTAAGGTTAAAGAGACTTTCTGCAGTACTTGTTTGTCAGTTGCTAAGAGTCCGGCTTTAAAATTAGATAACTAAAGTGATTCTTAAATTGACCCAAGATGTAATTTTATCATCTTCTTTCCACATTGCAATTATTTTGTTATCTTTAATATTATTTCTGTTATTCATAAATGCTTCAGCATATACATGTTATAAGTAAAGTTAAAATGAGTATACTTAAAGGTTTGAACAATTATTGAGTAATAGATTATACATGCCTGATACTGTCCAGTCCTCTACCACATAACACCAAATTTGCTATTAGTCTCTGAAACTTCTGCAAGTAAAATCTTCCTGGTCAAACCAATAGTTTGTTCCTTTTACTTTTGTACAAGGCAGCAAGAGTTTAGAAGCTGAATAAGGGGAGTGTTTAAGGCAACAGAATGAGCAAATGAATGATTGGTTGTAAGAGTTAATAGGTCAGCATTAGAGGAAATGAGAAGTGTTTCCTTCAGAGATCTATACGGAACAAGTTGGAAACTATCTTTCTCAGCAGCATGTGGATATTCAGGAGTGGATTTGATTGGAAGGAAATATTAGCTGATAACCAAGTTGGTGACTGGGCCAAATACACAAACTGGACAAAGGATCTGCAGACAACCTCTTTTAAGTTGTTATGTGTACATATAATTTCTTAAAATGAACTAAGGAAGAAACAAAGGTCAATCAATCTGTTAAATCTGTGATCAAGGGACGTATCTTGCAGACCCTCCAAGTGTCCCTATTTTCTAGAGATGTCCCAGATTTAGAGAAGCCGTCCCAGTTTCTGATTTGATCCTGGAATGTCCCCCTTTTCCCTATTTTCATTGGAGAAATGTTGGAGGGTATGGAGTTATCCAACCCCCAAGCCATCCGAAGGCAATCCAGTGTAGGAAAGGGTTTTTTAAAAATGTGTAATGTTGTATTATGTTTTTATGTATGTTGGAAGCTGCCCAGAGTGCTGGGGCAACCCAGTCAGATATGTGGGGTATAAATAATAAAATTATCATCATGGAATGGGACATCCCTATTTTCATTGGAGACATATTGGAGGGTATGATTTGTGTGTTAGTTACAGGCATACGTATATACAGAACTAGATATTTTATTGCTCTTAAAAAGGGTTGTTCCTAGATCTCCTTAGATGAAGTGAGCCACTTTTTTATTGTTCAAACTTTCCCTTGGCCAGAAAACATTTAGCAACTGTAATTACTGTAGACTAAAGATAAAGGTACCCCTGACCGTTAAGTCCGGTCGCGGATAACTCTGCTCATCTCACTCTAGGCCGAGGGAGCCAGTGTTTGTCCTCAGACAGCTTCCGGGTCATGTGGCCAGCGTGACTAAGCTGCTTCTGGCGAACCAGAGTAGCTCATGGAAACGCCGTTCACCTTCCCACCGGAGCGGTACCTATTTATCTACTTTCACTTTGACGTGCTTTCAAACTGCTAGGTGGGCAGGAGCTGGGACTGAACAATGGGAGCTCGTCCCGTCACGGGGATTCAAGCTGCCGACCTTCCAATCGGCAATCTGTGGTTTAGAGCACAGTGCCACCCACGTCTCTTTCACTGTAGACTAGATAGATCTTAAGTCAGGGACAGACTTTGGTCTTTCAGATTTCAGCAGCACCCTATGCAAGGCCAAAATTCAATCTGCTTTCTAGAAAGAAGCTAGGAAGCAAAATATTTTAGCCAGCAAATGAACTCAGACTTGCGACTGAAGAGTGATTTGTTTCAACATCAGGAATTAGAAAATACCTTGGTCCTAAAGAACTGCTATTTCCCCCTTCTCTTTAGTGCACTTTATTCTGTCAGATTTTCTAGTCACTAGAATCTCCATAGCTTGCCCAGGTAGGCCCAACAGCAGTCAATTAGGTCAGAGGAAAACTATGTACTTTTCAAATTAATATAGTGTAGACTTAATTATCACAGATGTTTTCTCACCACCACCAAACACACACACAAGCAATCTAATAAATGGGGGGTGGGGGTGGAATATGGAGGTTTAGGGATAGGAGATTATTATGAAAAGTGCTGAAAATAATGCCATTATATATTTTTTTATCCAGCTACATTTATAATACTGCATATAGTGTTGGTTTCCTCCAGCCACCTGAAAAAGTTCTAAAGCTGAAAAGGATATAGGAAAAGGCAACTACAATGATAAATGATAAATGCATTGGTGCACATTATTACAAGGGTAATTTGTTTTTTATTTAAGTTTAGTTTTTAATTTAGTGCAAAAGACAGTTACACAAACATGATCAAGATTTTCAAAATCAGGAATGCTATAGAGTATGGGAAGGCTAATATTATTAACATTCACACTGATCCAGTGAAGTTATAAGAGCTTCTTTTTTTGCAAGAGACAAAATAAACTAGTTATACACAATTAGTTTAAATGAGTTGTATACAATGGCTATACAAATTGAAGGTGACTTGTGCAACCATTCTTTTGCTTCCCCTCCTCTCCCCTTTCTCCCCCAAAATCCTCTCCTGAGGGCTGCAGGGCTAGGGGAGATACAGGCTGCATTTGGCTGGAGGAATAACCCAAGTCAGGCCAAGGCATTTTGCACTGCCTGAGCTTTGCTCAAACAAGCTTCATCCATACCATTTTGGGTGGTTCTAGAGAGGTTTGGGGAGAAGGGACACGGGTGGCGCTGTGGGTTAAACCACAGAGCCTAGGACTTGCCAATCAGAAGGTCGGTGGTTTGAATCCCCACAACGGGGTGAGCTCCCGTTGCTCGGTCCCTGCTCCTGCCAACCTAGCAGTTCAAAAGTACGTCAAGTGCAAGTAGATAAATAGGTACCGCTCCGGCGGGAAGGTAAATGGCATTTCCGTGCACTGCTCTGGTTCGCCAGAAGCGGCTTAGTCATGCTGGCCACATGACCCGGAAGTTGTATACCGGCTTCCTTGGCCAATAAAGTGAGATGAGCGCTGCAACCCCAGAGTCGGTCACGACTGGACCTAATGGTCAGGGGTCCCTTTACCTTTAGAGAAGTTTGGGAGGAAGTTAAATGGGTTGCAGAGAGGAGAGGAAGAGGTAGTGGTTGCTCAAGCTGTCTACTCACAAAAGCAGTGACTCAATGTCCTAAAAAAATAGAAAAGTTTGTGTAGTGTAAATCTAGCAATCGGTATTAGCCATGCAAGCTAAATACAATTTCTATGTTCGTAGGAAACATGCCTCAGAGGACAAGAGCCAGGTAATAGGAAAAGCTATTGTTTCAGTCTTCTGTAATATTCCAAGAGATATTTGGCTGTCCATTGCATAAAGCTGTTCTAGGCATAAGTAGGACTAAGATTCATGTTACTCATTTTTTAAAGCTATTTACTTCTGGGATTTCAAAATAAAAATAAAAATAAAAATGAGGAATGAAATGCTGCTGCTTCGTGATTTTACATGTTATCTCATTTTGGATAAGTAAGGACTGCTTTTGACAAATAGCTTTGATTTGAAATTTGTAAAATAATGAGAATGCTCAAGCTCTACAGCTGTCTTGAAATGTTGTGTCTCTGCTAAGCAATTCCGCTTTGGACATTACACAGTGTTTTGCAGAAGCCGAAGGCATGTATATACTCATTGGTCACTCATTACATCAACCAAGTCATCAGAGCTTCTCTATCCTTAAAGGCCTTCAAGTATTGTATGCTTGTGCCCAATGGTAGTACTGGTGAACATGGGAATTGCTGACACCTTGTGGTCTTATTCCATATTTCTAGTGTATGGCAGATCATTGGAACTTAGTTTCAATGAACTTTAGCTGAGTTTGGGCCCTTAAATATTAAATCTTATTATTGCCAATCTTAAAGGGTCCCAACCTAGTTAAAGTTAGTTCTGACTACAGTTGCATGGATTTCAACTGGAATTAGTTACAACTAACTTTAGTTGCATTGAGGCTCTCATCTATGAATCGTAAAGAAACAATATCTTTCCAAATGATATTTTAGTTAAAGATATGGAATTAGGTTGCATCACAGGTATCCTGCATCTAAAGTGATTTATATCACCTTAGTTTAGTTTCAGCTATATCTTCTGTAAATAAATCTCATTTGGGTATTTTCTACATTACAAGCAAATATTTTAAGACACAATCTTCTGGCATTCTTTCCTTGGTTATTTCTATATTGAAGACTCCTCTCTTTTATTTTCCAGGATGTCAGTCAAATACAGGGAAGGTTGTGTTTTTTTTAAGAGTGTACTTCTTCCTAACTGCTGGCCTAGTGAAAAGTGTGCTCTCATTGAGTTCCTTTTAAGCCTTCAGCCATCACAAACATTTTTAAACAGAACACTCTCTCTCTCTCTCTCTCACTCACACACACACACACACACACACACACTTTGGTTGGGTTGATGTATTTATCAGTAGGAAGATTCAGCTCTATAATTAAGGCATGTTGAATACTTTGTTAAAACCTTTATTCAGAATCATCATAAAACAGTGTTTCTCAAACTTGGGTCTCCAGCAGTTGTTGGACTACAATCCCCATCATCCCTAGCTAGCAGGAGCAGTGGCCGGGAATGATGGGAGTTGTAGTCTAACATCAGCTGGAGACCTGAGTTTGAAAAACACTGTCATCAATAGATATTAGATGTCCTATCACTCCGGTTTGGTCTAGAAGATATCTTGTGATGGGAACGGTACAAACTGTCCAAATTTCAGACTTACAACACTTTACATATGAGAGGTAGACAATATTTATTTTATGCCATGCATACACAGTGGCAGGTACCACTCTAACTTGGCTCTTTTTGAGTCCTGCAGCTTGTTAAAGATGGTATTAGGGCTACAGTAGAAGGCTAACCAGTCATATTTGCTAGGAGAAAGGCTTACACGAGAATGTGTAAAGGAAATCTGGCAAAGCTGTAACACTCAGCTTTGGGGGAGCTCGCTAGGACTTGGTTTACAAATGTGGGGGTTTCACATGTCCTTTGTTTCCAAGGCTCAGGAGTTTATCTGAGCTGTGCCCTATTCAAACACTCTTGAGAGCTATGCTCAATAACTACATAGTTTTCTGGAGCCTTAAAAATCAACTAGTGTTATTTTTTCTGTTTTCGCACAGCTGCATATCTGATCTGTGGTTAAGATTTGAAGGGCAATGGAAAACGTACTGAAAAATTGGTGCTTTTCAACAATTTAAAAGAGTAGATGCACAAGAGACTGCCAACTTATGAGCCAGGAAAATATTCTCAGAAAACAGTTCTTGAAGAGTTCTCCGAGGAAAGCTTGTAAATACTAAATCCTTTCAAATTGAGCTGAAGTGTTATATACCAAAAGGAGCTTCCCAATGTCATCAGGCTGCCCAGTGTTGGGGGGGAAAAAACCTTGTACTAGATGAACCTTTCATCTGATCCAACAAGACAGTCCTCAAATTAAGGACGAAAAGAACCATGAATTTGGTCATCTTTTAAGCAAGGGCGACTACAATCACTTAGTTCTGACTGCACCAGTAACTAGTAATCCAGGAAAAGCATTACACATTGTTAGTACATGACCCATGTGTTCCCATCCAGAGAAGATGTGTGTTTAAAAATAAATCCAACAGATGTTTGCTTCTAAACTCAGCTAATCATCACAAATATATAGCCAGGTACATTGATAGTGTAAAACTCACCCTTTGTATATAATAACAAAGATTTTGTTTTAGATAAATGGGCCACTGCTCTGATATGACATGAAAATACCTATGTTCACATTACATTATAGTGATGGTATTTGTGTCTTCTTTAGCTAAGGGTTTAAAGTATAGTCAAACTCAATAAAATATAGTAATTTTAAAATGCTGAGTTAGCCATAACAGCAAATTCAATGAACATTTAAGTTGTACCCAATGAAAAAGAGCAAAACAAAGATGTTTAGTACCATTTTACCCAATACATAGGTTATATATACTCTTTTTTATCGTTCATTCTTTCAACAAATGTTTCTTCTCTTATTTTTTTATTTTGTTTTCTAATACTGTGTTCTCTGTTGTACACTATTATTATTTGAAAATTTCTTTTTCTGATTATTCATAAATCACAGTTTAAGAACATAGAATAGGACTGGTTAGCACATACCTGTAATGTTAAACTATGGTTTGTTTAAAGAAATGTAACTGTAGCTTGTTTCTGTGAGTAAACCTGACTCTGGGTACCAGCAAAACAAGATCATAAACAATAGTTTGAAGTCCCTTTGTGAATATTGGCTTTCCTTTACTGTGGTTTATCATTTTTATGTCATAAATTTATTTTATTTCATAAAATTTATATACTGCTTGATTGTAGAAACCCTCAAAGCTGTTGCCCATCCCTTTAAATTCTAGAACCGATTCCTGTGAAAAGCAAAAAGACTTGAGTAGTTTGGCGAGCTTAAAGTTAGACGCATTTGCACTTTAAGACTTTTTGGATTTGTGTTTTCTACAGATGATTCAACGAGAGGCAGAAGTAAAGAATAAAGTTACTGCTGTGGCATTGACGGACTCAGTTCACAATGTGTGGCATCAAGAAGCTGGCAAAACTATTCGAGAGTGGATGCGAGAGGTGAGGCTCGATTCTGGTGTGTGTGCTGGCAAACCTAATCTTTTCCAGTTTTATTAGGCTCATTGAAATTTACCCTCTGGTCTGAACATAGTCTGATTTCCTTTCATTTATGTAATAGGTATGTAACTATATTTGGATCCTCAAATCCTATGAGCAGAACTCTATTGTTTCCTGCTTGCAAAAGAAGGGGAAGGTGATTTTTGATGGATCCCCTAGGCCCTGCTAAACCATGTGCCCCTTCTCCAAAATAAATACGTATTGGAGCAGGCTTCCTCAAAATCGGCCCTACAGATGTTTTGAGACTGCAATTCTCATCATCCCTGACCACTGGTCCTGCTAGCTAGGGATCATGGGAGTTGTAGGCCAAAAACATCTAGAGAGACGAGTTTGAGGAAGCCTGCTCTGGAGGATTGAGGAATACTACAGAATAATAAGGGGACATCAGATGCAGAACAAAGTGGGAAAATCTTCTCCCCCTTTTTTCTCCAGCAGAAGTCCCCACTGGATGAAATACCACTTGTGGAAGGTCAAGTCAGGATCCAAGTCATAAAAAGGGAGGAAATGACTTCAAGATGACTTCAAAGCTCATTAACTCCCTTTTCTCTGATTCTGGCACTTAAGTGCTTTGTAACTGAAGAGTATTTTTTGTGGCTCTTTCCTTTGTGAATCCTTGAATAGTGAGATGCCAACCTTGTAAAATAAATACAGTGGTACCTCTGGTTATGTACTTAATTCATTCCAGAGGTCTGTTCTTAACCTGAAACACCACTTTAGCTAATGGGGCCTGCCGCGTAGCCGGCACGCGATTTCTGTTCTCATCCTGAAGCAAAGTTCTTAACCCGAGGTACTATTTCTGGGTTAGGGGAGTCTGTAACCTGAAGCGTATGTAACCTGAGGTACCACTTTATGTAGAAATGTACATACATTTCTTGTTG
Source organism: Podarcis melisellensis (assembly GCF_964234715.1). NCBI lineage: Eukaryota > Metazoa > Chordata > Lepidosauria > Squamata > Lacertidae > Podarcis > Podarcis melisellensis. The sequence goes on from NC_138543.1 coordinate 27,787,388, forward strand.
TATCAGGACTGTGTGTGCTTTTACGTAACATATTCATAAGACTGGAGTACAAGGGTCGCAAGTTTCACTTTTAGGTTGACCAAACACTGGTTAACGCACATCAGTGTGCCTACTATGTGGCAGTACGGATGATGAAGAAGGTGCATTTTGCAGCCTGTACTGTATCTTTAAGTACTTTAAGTAGTTGGTTGGCAGAGCTCTTTCAGATAGTGCAGGGTTGTTGACTCCCACCAGAGCCCTTCAACCAACTGGTTACATTTTGAGGATAAAGTCACTTGCCCCCCCCCCAAAATCCATGTCCTCTTTATGCTTTACCCCATCCTTCTTGGCTTATTAAATTTGACCGGTTGCATCCAGAGCAATGTCAACCCAGTGTATGAAAAAGGCAAACAGAACCACGATGAATATGTTCTACCTTCACTGTCAAAGGCAGTATGCTTCTGAATACCATTGTCGAACAGCTGAAGGGAAGAGTGCTGTGCTCAGGTCCTACTTGTGTGTATCCCACACCACTATGAGAACTGGATGCTGGACTAAATGGGCCATTAGCTTGCTCCACCAGGCTCTTATGCTCACTTCATGAGGGACCAATGCCTGTCACAGTGGTATGGACACTCCTAAAAAAAGCTGGCCCTAGATCTGTTTGCCTTAGACTAACTACCAACCAGTTACAAATGCCCACTTTCAAGATAAGGTGGTAGAGAGGGTTGTGGAAGGTCAACTGCCAGAATTCTTGGATCATATGGATTACATAGATCAGTTACAATTGGTTTAGCCCTGGCCATGAGGCTAAATAGGCCTTGGTCTCCCTGGTGGGTGACCTCTGCTGAGAACAGGACAAGGAACCTTGCTCCTTCTTAATCTCTCTGTGGCTTTTCATACCATTGATGTTGGTATCATCCTGGATTGGGGAACTGTGTTATAGTGCTTCCAGTCCTACTGTTGAGGCCAAGTCCAGAAAATAGCATTGGGAGAGAACTTCTTGACCCCGTGGCAGTTATCTTTATGGTGCAAGGCACTATTTTCTCCACAATGCTGTTTAACCCCTATGTGAAGCTATTGGTCGTTTTCATCTATCTAGAAAAGCTTGCTGAAACAAAAATGTATCCAATTGTTTCTGGAAAGTACAGATTGTGGGCATCTGCCGTATCTCAGCAGTGATGCTGTTCCACAAAACGGGGCAGTCACACTGAAGTGGGAAACCTTAAAACTATAAGATATGGTGCAGCAGGGCTGCTTATTGAGTGGGAATTGATGAAAAATGCCAACGCCTTATGTAAATGGAGAAGCCATTTAGGATTTCAGCCAATGTCAGCTAGTTGGCCCAGTGCTATTAATCAGGATTGAATGTTAGAGTTTATTTCGTAAAATATTATTTGTAACCTTAATGTTTCTGATTTAACCATTTAGTTTTACAGACCATGGTAAGGACAGAGAATTGTCTAGGATAAAGGCTGACAACTCTGACCTGAAATACATACACACAAAAAGAAAGAAAAACCCCCAAACCTCTAAAACCTTTGTTAGAAAATCCAAAGTTGCTTTATGAGAACTCAGAACATTAAGTACACGCCATAAGGAAATATATATATATTAAATTTAAGTCTCCCATTTTGAATCTGATAACTAATTGTTCTCTGAATACATTTAAACATGACATGTTCATTATCTTTTATTTCATTCTCAGAAAGTGGATCTTAAAGAATAAGAATAATGGCTAGTGAATTAAAATATGGATGGGATGTTAAAGAATCTCATATAAGTAGTATTTTTACACTGTGTGAAATTCAGGTGATTGTTACTAAAACTATATCTTGTCACCTGGGTATATTTTTACTTCACTGGGCTTAGATCTAGTGGTAGAATGAATAATAATTAAAATCTTCTCTCAATTGCTTTGTGTATGTAGTGCTAATTGCTGTCATTGAAATAATTAATAGTTAAAATAGCAATTCTTCATTTCATCTATCTACCCTATATCATGAGCTGCCTATTTTTAGTGCCAATAGAAGTCATAATTTTTGAATTTATTAGGCACTGTGATGACTGATAAAACAAATCTTCCACTTTCATATCTTTACTTTGCATTTGAGAATACTTAGTTCTTACAGGCAAGTGGCACATTGTATATAAAACTAGTTAATTGTCTTCAAATCTTCTGTATTATCTCAAATTCTCTGATGTAACGTTCTATCAGTAATAATATTAATTTTACCTATATCAAATGAATATAATACTTCATAAAAATTCTACTACTTTTGTAATTTACTACTGTGCTACAGTTCCACAATCAGCTGTTAATTAAAAACTGCCATGCAAATTATAAAATGTGCATCTTAAAGCCTTTGTGAAATATAGAAACATTGCCATCTTAACATTTTAGTGAAAAGATAACAAACACACTAGCCAGTTATATTTTTAACTGTTTTCATGGGTTTTTCACACAGTTCAATGGTTTCACTGATCTACTGTTTCTTACAAAAATCTGCCATGCTTTGTGAACTTCACTTTCTAATCTCATACAGCAACCCTTCCTTTATGTTCTTCCTGCTCTCCCTGGTCCCAGAACAGTAGGGTTGCCTTGACAAATCTATTCAAAAGCCATTCCTCTGCCTTTATTGGTGGGGATTGGAGTCTTTGAAATTCTCTCCTCACTGCAACACAGCTGACATCTTCTTCCAGACAGAATGAATTAAGGAACTACAATAAGACACTTGATCTACCAGTCAAGGATCTTTCCACAGTGAGGACGGATTCCATGGTGCACAACTAGGGCAGCAAGCATCTAAAAATATACAATACATGCTTGTTTGCAAGGAAGAACAATCGGCCATTTTGAAACAATGATTAATGGGATTTTTAAATAAAATTCTTCAGTAAAAATATTTACACATTTGTTTGGATGTATGTTACAAAACTATTTCTGTGTTTTAATGTAGCTATTTGTTTTTTTTTAAAAGTGAAATGAAAATTCTTAACATTTTAACAAAAGCTTTTGTAGATTGTTATTCTACAGGAAAAAAATTGTGAAATAATGATTTGCCCATTTTATAAATATGTTTAATATGCAAATTTAGCAATTAAGTTGTAAAGTAAAGCAACTGGGTTATTCTTATTTTGATTTTGATTCTGATTATGTATTCTGTGTTTCTGTATCGTGATTTTATCCTGTAAACTGCCCTGAGATCTACTGGTATAGGGTGGGATAAAAATTTAATAATAATAATCATAATAAAGCAGAATATAACTAATACTGTTTAGCCAAAGATATAGATTAGAAAACAAAATGTAAAAATAAATGTAGTGTATTTCCGTAAAGAGAAACTTTTACATTTAACCTATCAGTACTGTACTAATATGTGAACAAAGTTTTCTTTAATATATTTCCTTACATGCAGCTTTACAGCCACTCTCTGACTGGTATATATGTAAACAAGAGATAAATGATCATTAATTAATGGTCAATTAATTAAGCTGTTGGCAGCTTTGCGGGGCAGAGCCTGTCCTCGCCATAGCAGCTGCAGCATCGGGAGGTTTCCTGCCAGAGGGAAGAGTCCCTGGTCTCTCCCTCTGGTTGGATAGATTGAGTTAGCCTACCTGCCAGATTGGACCAATGGCAGGCAGTCTCACTTTGGAAGGTGGGTCTGACTGGGTCCACAGAGAACTCCACTCATATCCACTCCCCCAGGGATCAAAAATGAGCGTGTCTCATACTGGCTCACTGCATTGCCTTTTTTTGCATCTCCCTCCCACCCTCCCTATTGTGCTTGTTTCTACCCCAGGATGATAGCTAGTTCTTGTTGAGCTTCAGCTCACAAACTGCAGTTGTCACCTTACTCTGGCATTGCAATCCCTGTTCTTAAAATCTGGCAGTTATGGATACATAAAGTTCTGAATAAATGCTCTTATTCAAATTTGTCTCCCTTCAATTTCAGAACTGCTGTAATTGGGTGTCAAGTTCAGATCCTCTAGATACATCAGTAGAGTCCATGTTACCTGACTGTCCACGTGTCTCTGCAGGTATGCAAACTCTGAACCAGAAGTGAAACTTAAAAGTTTGTATTGTTATATTTTTATTGTAGATGCTTGTTTCTGCTTTCTATAGGACATATATACTGAAACGATACAATATAAATGATGATCCAGTTACAGCACCATATCTGCTACTGAAGTCAGCTTTCAGAGTGCAAGTGGAAGTTTACTTATTTACTTACAAGAAAGTTCCCCACTCCGTGTTTTTACCTTATCTAATTCCAACACCATTAGCCTTCAGGATTTTAATGTGGGAATAGAACAGTGAGATCCTAGCACTTTTGTTGATTAGTTGAAGGCATACTAACTGAGGATTACCTGTCTGCAATTCCTTTCAGAGATAAAAGCATATTTAATATATTGTCAGGAAGTATTTTTCTCATCCCAGGGCACTAAACCTTTCCATTGTATCCTGCCTGTACTTGTCTTTTCTCACCCATTGCTGTGGGATGCTGCAGTATTTGAAGGTCACCCGAGCCTCTCTGTAACATTCCTAGACATATCGTGCTTCTTTCTAGAAAACATTGAACACCATAAAATAAAATGCTCCTTTTAACCCCACCTCTAAATTCCAGGAGGAACCAGAAGTGGAGCAGGATCGGCATACAATTCAGCAAGGTGGTAGCAAGGGTTAACTCTCACTTCATTAATGAAGTGCAAATTGCTAAGGATTAGAATACAATTACTCCCAAGCAGCTGAGTTCACACTTCATCTGAAGGTGGATTGCTGGACTGGTAAACTGCAAGTGTGAATTAGTTCTATGTCTCTTGAGCTGCAAGAAATCATTATTACTATTGGGGTGTGAGGAATTCTAGTTGGAATTTCTGCAGCTCCCCTTTTGGATACTTTCTTATACTATGACTGAATGTTAGGCCTCATATTATAAAGGGGTGTTGCCATACAACTGATTTGCCTTTATTTCTTCAGACTTGTACTTCTTCAGAACATACAAAGAAAAAACGATGTGCTTGCAACACACCTTTAGTTAATCGTTGTGGACACAGCAGCCTATGGCAGCCACAAGACCTGGTGGGGAGGCTAGGAGGTTGCAATGGCATGGTCAGTGGGATTATGGGCATGAATCCAATGGGAGCATAGCCAAACTGTTCTGGTCTCCTCCCTTTTTTCTTTTTTTTCCTTTTTTGCTCTTCCAAAAATACTGTGGGCACCTAAGAATTGCATTTTTATAAATACTGTTGCATGCCACCCAGAGTCTCTGAGCAGTGCAAGATTCCAGGAGTTCCAGGCACCATTCCTTCAGAATAAGGGACAGTGGAGACTATGGTGTCTTTAGGATACACAATTTATTTACTTATATATATACAATCTCAACCTATAACGGAGGAGCTCACAGCATCAACACCCCAAGAGTCTTGCATCTCCCATAGCAACAACCTTGGATTCCAACAGAAATCAGACATGGCTCTGTCACTCCCAGCTGCCTAGCCTGCAGATTCAATCTTCTACCCCACATAACTCAACTCAGAACTCAGGCCTTTGTATTTCTAACGACCAGCAAATTGTGGGAGGGGGGACCACCCATTTGTCATCTGACACAGAGCTACTTCCTTTGTTACCTCAATTGCCTATACTTAGAGGGCCATTACCTCACCATGAAGCCAGCCCTGCTATTCCAAGAATTGGATCCATGCAGTCCTGCTAAGCTGTGTGGGGAGAAGCTTGGCTTTCCAGAAGTTGCTGAACTACAACTCCCAGCAGCCCCAGCAAGTATGGCCTGAATGGGTTTATAGCTCAGCAACATCTGGAGGGCAAAAACCTACACACAACTGCACTAAGTCAGAGTTTTGTTTTGTTTTATTTATTTATTAAATTTGTATACCACCCATCACTCAAAGAGCACAGGGCAGTTCACAACATAAAAATTCAAACTGAGAACACAAAAGACATAATAAAACAAAAACAAACCAAAAACACCTCCCACAAGTTTGTTTAAAAGGCCATAGAATGTTAATCTGCCAAAGGCCTGGTTATAGAGAAACATTTTTGCCTGGCTCCTAAAGATATGTAATGAAGGCACCAGCCAAACCTCCCTGGGGAGACCATTCCACAAACAGGAAGCCACCACAGAAAGGCCCATTATCATGTTGCCATCCTCCAGAGGATGCACATTAAGAAGGGCCTCAGATAATGATTGCAGGGTCTGGATTGGTTCATCTGGGGAGAGGCAATGCTTGAGGCATTGCTCCTCCTCTACCTAACAATGGCTCAGCACTTTAGGGACCTCACAGAGTTCATAGCCTGGGAGGGTGGGGAGCTGGGCCCCCTCTTTTATTCCCAACCCTATACTGCATATAGCACCAATGTCTCACAACAAATGTAACTGAAGAACCTAAAGAAAGAGACAATGCATGTGTTTTTGAAAACGAGGGGAAATTATTATTCTTTTAAAGAAGAAAAGTAGTCTTTGGCAGCCCCCGGTATTTAAAGAGCCCCCACCCCTGTTACATCATTAGAACCAGAACATAAATCTATGAAACTAGAAAAGAGCAAGAAAGATCAATGTTTGGTCCACATCCTAGGTACCGCACCCTCACTAAACGAGACCTTATGGATGATTCACTAAATGATGACATGTGTACTTGACCTTATGGTCTCAAATTCTCTTTATCTTATATGCTGCTTTATTACAAAAATGACAACTATACTACTGATCCTAAACTGAATAGTTAGTTGCCCAACCACCCAGTGGAGGAGCTTCATGCTCCAGCACTGGGGGGTGGAGAGCAGGCTGGGGGGGGGCTGGCGCATGACCCAGGGGCGTGGTGCACCACCCACAGGGGCATGATGCACATCCTGGGGGTGTGGCGTGCATCCTGGGGGCATGGCGCCTGGTGGAGGCAGATGCAATGGCACCCCACCGGGATCATGCTGCCAAAGGCGGTGTGCTCCCCCCGCACTCCTCTTTCTCTGCCAGTGCAACCAGCCACTCCAGAACCCACTGCTCTCAACTGACTCTCAACTGCCTCTCATTCAAACTCCCTTTCAAATCCTCATCCAATCATCACTCACCACCAGATTTCCACAATCTCTCTTTCCCCCTCCCTCCCTCCTTAACATTCCCATAACAATTCTGATACAATTACCTTAATAACCCTGTTAACATTCAATATTTTATACACACTGTTCCCTATAACCATACTGTTAGAAGCACTTGAGCTTCCCATTCCCGGTTCCTAGGAAATGGGGTTAAGCAAACTGCAGGTTCTCTATCCCTGTTCTAAAAACCAGGTGTCTTCCCTCAAATGATCCTGGGAATTGTAATTTGTTAGGGTTTCTGGGGATTGTAGGTCTGTGAGAGGGAAGCCACAATGGCAGGAATCATTTCGGGGGAAGTCGTGCTTTAAATGCGCATTGGATGCTCTTTAAAACATAGCATCATAGAATTGTAGAGTTGGAAGGGACCCCGAGGATCATCAACCCCCTGCAATGAAGGAATCTCAATTAGATGATCCATGGCCAATGGCCATCCAAGCGCTGCTTAAAAAACCCAAAGGAAGGAGAGTCACTGCTTCAGGCCCTAAGGGCCTCTGGAGCAGGAGAAAACAAGCTTGCTCCATCCTCCATGTGACAGCCCTTTAGACTTTAGTTATGGAAAAGGGCTGCATGGTGGGCTCATATCAGTGTTATGAGAGTGTAAGCAACACATTTCTCTCTTCCCTTTCTCCACACCATGCAGAATTGCAATGGTAACCAGAAGGCTGGAGTTTGCATTGCCGGGGGTTGGACTAGATGACCCTTGGGATCCCTTCCAAACCTGCCATACTATGATTATATCAAGCAACTAAAGGAATAAAAAGATGCTTTTGAAACTTTTGGGAATCATAGGAACACTCTCCCCCCCAGTGGCTTCCAGCAAGAGCTTGCATCTTCCTTAGGAGAGAGCCAGGCCAGAACAAGGGGGGAAAGCCTCAGAGTTCAGGTAGGTGGAAATGCCAATTGAGTGTCCTGTACTATAGGAATGCTTCCTTCCAATGTCCCCCACCCTCATGCGCCAGACTGGTGCTAGCATGGCTGGAAGCCAGGCGCCTGCTGATTCCTCCATTTTCTTTGCAGGGGGGAGCCTTTCCCCAACATATACTTTGTTCTAGCCAAATCCCTGGAGAGACATGATGACCCTCAGGTACTGGGGCAGAGGGAAGGAAGGGGTCCTTGTGAAACATGTTTGGGGAGTCTGTGGCTTCCAGCAAGTGCTTTTCAGAAGCATTGCTCCCTCCAACGGGAGGCTGAGCATAGCCATCACAGCTAGTTGCCTTTGATAGGCCTCTCCTCCATGCAGTTGTCTAGCCCTCTTTCAAAACCATCCCATCCAAGATGCTCTTGTGGTGCAGGGGTCGGCAAGGTTTACCTCACCTGGGCCGGTTCACTGCCGCGGAGATCGATCCGTGGGGTGGATCGCGTCTGCGCAGACATGATTTCCAGTGCCACAGAAACGAGTCCCCACTCCGCGCTGCGCCAGTTTAGCGCAGTGCGTGGGAACTCACCGAGTGGGTGGCTCGGTTTGGGGGCAGCTCGTGGGCAGTTAAATGGGCTGCTTGTGGCCCATGGGCTGCAGGTTGCCGACCCCTGTTGTGGTGCATCTGATTCTCCTATGCTTCCTTGCTCCTGCAAGGAGATGACTATTGTGAGATCCTTTGGTTAACATCTATCTGGGCTGGGAAATATTAAAGAATCAGAGGACTGGTGCGCTTCCCTTGAAGCACAACTGATCAACGTAGGCAGATTTGTTAACATCTTGATAAAGATGCTCAAACAACAAAGGATGCTATAATACCCTGCAAGCGTCTCAGGAAAAAGCTCCCAAGCTGATGGAGAAGAGAGCAGTTAAGTGGTCAGTGGGGCTCTAGGTTGCCATTTCTGGATCTCACCACAGCCCTTCCAAGTTGCCCAAGAAACTGTTGTCACAACAGTTTTTTCCTTGCACCTCCTTCCCATAATCCCACATGGGGCCTTCTCAGACATATGCTGTGTCTGAAACAGCAGGTCCCACCAAACCAAGTAATCGAGGACCCAGTCAGAAAAGGAGTGTGCGCAGTCATACCAGAAATAAGCCAAATAACTAAACAGGTACTAGAAGTCACCCCAGAACTGGCCCTACTGAACATCTTCCAAGATAACAATCCCCACTCATACTATAAAGAGCTCATAACCCACCAACGGCATATGATTCAATATGGCTAACTTAACCCGACAACCCCCCTCAGCCACACACAAACAAATCCCACTGCAGCCAGCCAGAGACGATCAACCACACCCTAGGCCACCACAACTTCGCTCACCACCAAGGAAACATAAGAAGCAAATAGAGAACTTCCCCAAGTGACGCTGACAGAAAAACCCCAAGCATACACTAAATAAAAGAACTTAAGCTTTGCCGCCTCCCATCTCTCCCCCGAGACTGTTCCCTCTCCTCCTTTTACAGGCACATACAAACACGCTCTTGAGAGCTGAACCGAAACAGGTTGGCACAGTATATTTGTTGCACTGCAGCCTGTTGTACCCCCATAACAGCAGATTCATGTATGGAAAAATGCTTTTAAATACATGTCAGTTTCAGTGGCTAGGGACAAATGATGAACCTGAGGAAAGAAGCAGTTTCTATAGGATGAAGAACTCCAGATAGCTACCAATTGATCTTTTGATTTAAAAGTTACATTGAAAGTTTAAATGTGTTTGTTTTATTTTGTGGATGTGACCTTTTTATTAGTAAAAAGTAATACAAGTTATTAAGATCCAGATATATTTGTATCGGGTTACATTCAAGGTCACCCTGGTTTCTCTTTAATTTGTTCAGGAAGAAAAGCAAGATATATCTAAAGAGAAAATACTGTCTTGCCACTTGGAAATTTGTAATTGTTATGATCTATTTTTTTTCTGAAACACAAAGTGTGTTCTAGCTAGCTTATGGAGAACTTTGGAATTTTACTTTATTTTTTATTTTCATTTGTTAAATGTAACTACAGATATGAGGAACATGAGTAGAAGTCAAAAGCAATTTAATTGAAATGAGTCAATATGATTTTTTGATTATTATTTTTGTACAACACTGGCTATGTAGTTTCCTCTAGTAATTGAAGTCTCCACCTTTAAATAACTGGTTCAACTTAAATACCATTTAAAAAAATAATGAAGGAGCAACTATCAGTTGCAAAAGATTATCTTAGAAATGTGAACTATTGTAAACCTATGCAGTGGTGCATACCCAAATCTACAGGCAGCTTAAAACAACAGCTCTAAGAGGTTTAAATTGCTACATTAATTTCATTTAATGCTTTGTGTATGCCTTTGTGGATATGTGATCTGGCACTTTTCCTGATTTAGAAAATGTGTTCTGAGTCTGTGATGTGCATCTTGTGAAAGGTGAACTTAGCCGAGGGAAACTATATGCATGATGACTGCAGAGTTCTTTTCACTGTCCATTGATACTGCATTATGCTTACCCATATTTTGAACATGCATACATATACTGTTTTTCTAGAAAAAGAGGTGCCAAAACTCACCATGAACACCTCCATTGTTCTCTAATAACGGCAATGGTGCCCAGGTGCCGGAGCTGAGTCCCTGTGAGTTCCTATGGGGAAAAAGCCCTGTCTCTGCTCCCTTTTTCCTGGCACTGGATGGGGGGGGCAGCACCATATTTGGGCAGCACAACCCATTTCCCTGCACTGGGCACTGAGCCAAGGGGGCACTGTCTGCCTGGCTTTGGGAAGGAGGTATAAGGGCTCTAACAGGGTCCTAGAGCCCTTCCACCTCCTTTTCAAAGCTGGGAAAGTGCTAACTAGAAGAAGAGTTTGGATTTGATATCCCGCTTTATCAATACCCGAAGGAGTCTCAAAGCGGCTAACATTCTCCTTTCCCTTCCTTCCCCACACCAAACACTCTGTGAGGTGAGTGGGGCTGAGAGACTTCAAAGAAGTGTGACTAGCCCAAGGTCGCCTGGGCTTTGTGAAGGGGGCAGCGCTTTCATGCCTCCTTCCCAAAGCCACTACCACCTCTACCCCAGGAGCCACTTCCTGTTCTCCACCCTGTCAGAGCCACCAAAAAGTCTAGCAGGCCAAATGTGGCCCATGAGCTGCATGTTGGAGCATCCTGGTCTAAAGTCGGGAACACTCAGCGAAGGGCCTTAGCAGAGGATCTTAACTGACCTCCAGTTTAAATAAAAGCAACATTGATCCCAACCCATTATATTTTTGATAAAGAAATCAAGAATACAGATTTTGAATTGTGAATTGAAGTTAATCTGAAGATATGCAAAATTCAAAAACTATTGTGAGATGTAAAAAAAAAAATCCACTAGAAAGATTCAAGAAGAAAATATAGCTTTATTATACATATATATAAAAGTCTGCTGAATAAGAGCAAAAAAATAGCCACATTTTATATGAACTAGAATAGTGGGAGGAATTTGACTTTTTATGAAAAACCAGGAAGGGTCTTTCATATATATACACACACACACACACACACACACACACATATATGCAGTGAAGAGCATCATGTGATACCTTTAGAAACATTAGTAATCATTTGATTTCTTTGTCTTATGACAACCAGGAAATCCAATAGTAAATTAACTTGATAACTAATATAAAATGATGAAAAATGATACTCTAAAGCTATCAAAATTAAATTATCAGTTTTATCTCATTAATATTTACTTGCAAACATTTTGATCAGAACAACCTGTAAACTTATTTGCTCCAATTTAATTCTGCACCACAGAGCCACATACAAGAAGTTATGTTGTCATGCAAAATTAGAGGTAACGTCACAAGTTGCCTTATCTCTTTGTTTTAATTATGTAAGTCTGTAATCAGATAGACACAAATAAGTTCCAGAAAAAGTGAGCCATGAGTAAAATATGGTACATCATAGATTAAAATGGCTATCATTTGCTTATTAGATAACACAAGAATTCTCCCCTTGTACTAAAGAACAAGCCACAAAATCTCTCACTGCATTTGGATCTGTTTTAATGGCAGCACAAGACAGGACTGAATGGTTAGTACAGTGGTACCTCGGGTTACATACGCTTCAGGTTACACACGCTTCAGGTTACAGACTCCGCTAACCCAGAAATAGTGCTTCAGGTTAAGCACTTTGCTTCAGGATGAGAACAGAAATCGTGCTCCGGTGGCAGCAGAAGGCCCCATTAGCTAAAGTGGTGCTTCAGGTTAAGAACGGACCTCCGGAACGAATTAGGTTCTTAACCTGAGGTACCACTGTATTTAAATTACACACAGCCTTAATTGATATGGGCTGGGGAGACTTACTGAGATTCAAAAATGTATCAGGAGGAGATTGGAGGGAGGAAATAGAAGATCATGACTGGATAGCACTCCAGAACAAACCCTTAGTAACTGTTAATAATGCTTCAAACCAAATAAGAGATTTAATGTTGAAACTTGCCCATAGGTGGTATATAAGCCCAGTGCGATTGTCCAGCTGGTGAGGATATGCTGAGCAAGGTACTTATTACTGTATGTGGTGGTCCTGCCCTCTGGCTTGTGTAGTCTGGGATTGAATTTTTGATGAAATACAAAAGGTTATAAAGCAGCCCATGGACAGATACTGGTATCCAAAAGTCTAGTACCTGGCATTTATGGAAAAAATGACACACCAACTCTGAGTTTTGCAAGGTGTTTCAAAATTTGGCAACTTGTTTGTGGTCTGATGAATATGATTATATTTGATTGTCAGGAACAGTCCCCCCAACTCTTTGTTTACTTGCTGATAACTTTGCAAGTGTTAAATGATTACTCAGTGTGGTTAATCAGCCAAAGATTTTATGACAAATTAATACCCCTAATATATTACTGCCGCTTTCAACAAGCAAAGGCACTGGGGCTCAAGTCAACTGAGCAGGCTGCTCAGATGCACTAACTTGCCCCTTCCACTGCCACATTTGATTAAGAAATATTTAATGGTTTTACTTTTCATTTGTATTCAAAGCTAGCAGTTTAGAGTGGAACGATTGACTTTCCTTTTAACAAACAGAACTCAGGCAGCTGAAGCTCAGTTGAAGTAAGCAGCCACAGTCCTACATAGCTACACAGGGAGAAGAGTGCACATATCTAGGAATGCATTCAACATGATGCAGTTGATCGCCACATAAAATGAGAAAGTTAATTTTCTCTTTTAAAAACAACCTTCCTACTGAGCTGAGCTGAATGACTTTATCTTTGACTTTAGCCCCTAACTTGGGGTTATTTAGCATTGTGACTCATTTCATTGAGCAGTATTACATTCATGCAAGGGCACTCACATAGAATAATTATCCCCCTTCTCATTGCACGTCCTGAAAAGCCTCTTCTGGGGAACAGGGAGTCTTCAGAAAAGGCCTGGGTTGTGGGGTGGGGACTGCAGTGAAATTGGTACTGCCACTCAAGCAAGCTGCCTCCTCCTGTTTTGTGGCATCCCCAGTCATTCCAACCATCTACCCCACACTCATTTCCTGTGGGTTCCATAACCCTCAGGAGAGGTTTTGGGAGGAGTCCAGGAGTGGAGGGCAGGGTTTGTTTTTTTTTACACTATAGTGGATCTGATGTGTTAATATGATAGATAAACAAAAAGCTTCATATTCTCAAAGTAGATTAAAATGTTAGAAGTATCTGATTCTTCTAAATAAAGGGAGAGTTCCTTAGTTGATTAAATTGCAAATGATCTTGTGCTTAAAAGAGAAATTACCTGCCAAATTTGCCAAAAAAAATTAAAAATCAGCGTTTTTACATGAAGATTAATTTGTTCTGGTTTATGGATTTCCTGCAGTAAGTTATACAAAACTTTGATGTCTTTCCCATTGTTGTTGCTAGAAGTTTGCAAGGTCTGTGCTGTAAATTAGGGGTAAGTGCTTGTGACGTGCACATTGCAATTTGGCTGGAACAGTCACCACTTTTCTAATATTTTTCACTAGATGGCTTTAGAAAAAATGTCTGGCACCAGGATACTATTAGGCTGTAATTAGTGTAACTAACAACTAATATGAAAGAGCAGAATAGAGGTCACCATAAGACTTCAAAGGTCTTAACAGGTTAAGGTTGGAGGGCAATCTGTCTCCTTTCTTAATCTGTTGCCATATCTGGTGAGATTTGTTGAAATCTTCAGTGACCTCTAACCTTGAGGTGTTGCTCTCTCATAATTTACTGGTCACATGCCATGTTCTTTATTCCCGTCTGTTTAGATGAGCAGAGGACTTTGTGAATGGCAGCTTCATTTTAGAGTTCATGTACAAATGTGCACAGATTATCAGCCCTTCACTGCAGATAAAAGATTATGGCTTAACCACTTTAACATTCTTGTTCTGCCAATATTGGACAACAATAACAGTACTTTGCTACACTGTGCGGTTTGGTTTGTATATGACATTTAAAATAAATATAGCAGAAACAGCAGTATATTATTAAGGATATTGAAACTGTGTTATTTCATAGGCATTTCTGATACACTTAGCAACCTAATGCTGATGCTGCTTCTCTGCAGTAAAAAGTGTTGTTGCTTTTAGATGTCTGCTATTTACAAATATTTGGTATTTTGCAAGTCTTTTGCAAGTTGTGTCAGCTTCACATATTTCTGTGAGTTTTTCTGTAATAGTTTGCCTTAAATGAAAGTTTAATCCAAGTGAAAAGCTGAGAAATTGGTTACTTATTGTTTCTCTTTATATGACATTTCTCCTTATGATTTTTCTTGAGACTAGGGACCGCCTACCACCTTTTAAAGTCTGTATGCATAGCAATGGACTTTCTGGATGTGTTTGAACACCAATGGCCTATTGCCTGAAGGATTTGCAAAGTTAATACACAACCAGCCAAACCAAGACTTGCTTTTAATTACAGTTTAAATTTTAAAGGCTGTTTAAAAGAGTATGAGAATGAAAGAACAGAAAGCAGTCTGAGACCAGATTTGAAGATCTCTACTGGAAAAAAAATCATATAAGGATTTTTCAAGCAGTGACACTAAGAATAGAATTTGGAAAAATCTTTTCTTTCAAGACTATCTTGTGATTAACTAGGGGAGTACTACATCAAAGCTGTACTGACTTCAAAGCTCAGAACCACTTACAGCTTCCAGCTATTACTAAAATCTACCACTTCACCCTGCCAACGACTCATCTTAGTAGCTTCACTAAGTTATACCCATCTACTTGCTATCCTCTGTTTAGGGGGGGTGGAATACAGATACATTCTGAATTAAATATTTCAAAGCAGTATCATAGCCTCAAAATAAGGCATGCAAGCAACAGCAGAAATTTTTTTAAAAACATTAAAAATGAGGTCAAATTATTGTGGCCTACACATTTGCAGTTTCATCTGTCTGCTCTAATGAAGTTTCTTGTGATAAGTCTCAGGACAGCATTCCACTGCAAGTTAGCCCTCAAATGACATGATCAATTTGCTTCTGATAGATGCTGTCTTTATTAAAGAAATTACTGGAGAACTTGTACTTACCACAAAGTCCTTCACAGTAATTCTTGAGGAAGGTGGTTAAAACTGTTGGTAATTTAATAAAAAGATCAAACATTGCTGCGCTTCAGTATTCTTCTTATCTAAGCATGCTTTAGAAACAGAACATTTAAAAAATTGTTCCATAGAATGATTTCTGCTAACTTTTCACAGTACCTTTTCACAAAAATGTAGAAATATGCACCTCTGTACCAGTCTTGTAGTGCAGTTGGTCACAGATAATCAGTTGTTGCTGTATTTTTTCTTTATTAGCTGGAAAAATTGAGGAGAACCTTATGTATATTGAATAGAGCTCAACTAATCGTCTGATTTACGCAATTTAATTGAGCTATAAATTAAAGTTAAATAATTTGCATACTTCATACCTTAATGAAGGGGATCTTTTGAGAAACCTGAAGAAATGCTGTCTGCTGGTTTTAGATATAAGCAAGAAGGAAAACCAGCTTTAATTTATTTTTCATCAGATTTAGCACAGGGTGGATGACGTTGACATCTGTGTGACCTGCATAAGAGCAGGCCTTTCAAAGGTACCAGAGTTTTGCCTATGAGCAGGCTGGCTTATTAATCTAAAATTAAAATTTGTTGTTTAACTACACTGACTAATTTATTCAGGCTTTTGGTCTTAATATTTTATATTTCTTGTATTAACACACTACTTTGTGTGCAATAGTGTAGGAGCAGGTTTTATCCCCTTTACAGTAATGAGACAGTTAAAATGTACTGAAATAGTAATTTACTGTGGTGTTAATATTATTCAGCATTTAAAAGTGTTACATTATTATTTTCTGATTGGGACTGTTTCTGCCAAGTCTTGTTGAAGTGGTACATTAATCTTGAAATAAAATTTGTCTTGTAAATTATATATTAATAAAAAGTTAGGAAGAAGTGAGATTCTTTGAGCGTGTTTTATAGAACAGTTTATATGTTCAGCAGAGATCTGTGACATGCTCTCTGGAGCTGTGCCATTAATCCATTTACAGCCATTCATTGCAATGAAGAGAAATTACTAGCGAAATAAGTGATCATATGTTAAGGGGAATGTCTTTGCTTCACTTGTACTCCCTTTTTTACTTTGCAAATGCAGCTGGCACTCTAGCAAATGTTTAAGCCAGTCCTTTTATTAAAATTGAAAGAATGTGGCAACAGTCAGCAATTTTGAGGCTCTTGGCCGGAGTCCAACCAGCTAGTTGTTTGGCCACACTTAGTTCCACATCGCTGAGTTTAGAAGGCAGAAGTGGCCCAGTTCTGCGCTGACCTATTGGTCATGACCACTCCTACCTCATTCGGAGGGTTTTACATCCTAATCTTCTGACACACATAATGGAGGTCTGAAGCAATAAATGAAGATCTAAAGTACAGAAACTTGCTGGCTGTTAACTAACTGTTTCAGATGAATGATCTATAATAGGAGTAGATGAATGAATATAACACATTCAGTTGAAAAAGATTGTCTCTTAACAATTTATGTGTAAGGGGGAGAATGCCCAGGAACTTACTGGTAGATCTAAAATATGTATGCCACACGTATATTCTGTCTAAAGAGCCTGCTTGCTTCTTTTAAAAAATAGAGAAAAATGCTTCCAGGCTAGCTTATTATACAATCACACTGTCAATGTGTTTTAAATAATTTGTTGTTATACAATCACACGGCATATCATTTTTGAATTTATATATTGCCTTTCAATGTTAAGTTTTTTCTTAATATAAACTATCTTCCTACATCAAATTGTACATAGTACATAGTACAATCAGCAGAATCATTCAAGGCTCATCAAAAATCCAGAGGAAAACAATGTTTTCTGATGTTTTGTCAAACTTTGAATATTTTTTAATTGTCTTTCAGCACAGAAATGTGATCTGTAGCTCTAGCAGGACAGGTTAACCATATGCAAATTTGCTTATATTAGTAGCAATCATCAGGCTGCATAATTTCCATATGAGATAAATGGACAGTATTTTCTTTATTTCTAATAAATATAGCAATGAAGTGCTTGTATTATTTGTGTTTGCTGTGTTTGCATCATGTTTGTGTTTATTGGTTTTCTGTTACTTCTGTTCAGGCTTTAGCCATATATATGCTGGAGTTAAAACTGAATATATAACAATGAAAAAAGTGGAAGCTGCCAATATTTGTTCTGGGATTTCTGCATAATATAAATGTTATTTTATTTAATCTTAAAAAAATATATTTGTGCATACTTGATGTTCAAAGATTAGGGAAACAATGACTACCTTTAATAGTAGTTTGGATATAGCACCACGGCCAATGTTCTTCTGATATGGAGCTCTCCTCAGTACATTATTAAGCATCCTTAAATGTATCCATTTTTACCATTCATTGTATTTTACTTCAAAGAACATAGCCCCATTTTAGAGGCTGAGACCTGTAACTATTGGAAGTGGGTTAGCTGCATTTTCTTAGCAATGCTAATGGATTATCCTTGTTAGCTATTGGATAGTGAAGAAGCCATGATTTTACACTTACACTATACAAAAGCATCATGAAATCATTGCTGCTTTAAGGCCCATTCCTGTGGCTTCTTTACAAAAAAAGTGAGGGAATACATCAGGGCTGGGGAACCTGTGGTACTCCAGCTGATGATGGGCTACAACTCTAATCATCCATTGGCCATGATGGAGGCCACAGATTCCTAATCCCTGAGATAAGGCATATTGGCAAATATACTCAAGATGCCTCGGCAGTACACAGGAACACTCTTCCAGGCTGGCAGGTGAATATGCCAGTTAAAATATTTAGGATCAAGTGCTACAGTTTTTTGTTAGAGTTCAAATGACTAGCTGCTTTTGTGTAAAAATGAAACCTTTCCAGTTGTCTTGGGTCGTTCATGCTGCGTTATTTATGAAAATCTTTTAGATCCCTCTCCTATCTTGAAAATAGTTTATTAAACTAATCTTTAAAAAATATTTGCAATAAGATAAGCTCTGACTTCCAATGATAAAGGTCAAAGTAGAGAAGAAAGTGCCACTGGTTTGTGTTAGGTGACACTGTGCCCTCCCTGTCTAATTTGATTACACAGAGCCACCAAAGCTCTAGGCAAAGCTGATTTTAGTTATAAGCAGCTTCTTAACCTTTTGAGAACTAACATAAACACTACCTACCAGTGGCTAATTATGTTGCTCTGTTCCATGCAGCAAAGTACAAAGGTAAAAATGTGGAACCAGGGTAATGCATGTTGTGACAAAATATAGCAAGCTTACTCCAGCATATCAAATCACTTTTCTTTCTATCTGCATTTATTGTTTTATTTCCAGAGTGATACCATTTACATTCATGTAGAAAATTTAAGGAGGAATTCAAAATGATACAGACTTATGGTGGTAGTCAAAAGTCAAGTAATTTTTACTATTTCTTAAAACATTAGATATGTGATATGTGTGCAGAAGAGCCATAAGTGATACGTCTTTTCAGAAGCACTTCTCAGCCTGGTATAAACTTGGGGATGACTCATAGTTCAGTCAGGGTACATTTGTATATACTATGTCCCACGTTCAATCTCCAGCCTTTCTGGTCACAGTGGTTACCTATTTGTTCCTGTATATGGACTGCTAATACTGATCTTTAAAGCCCTGTACAGTTTGGGATGAAGTGATTTAAAGGACAGCCTTTGCCACTGATGGGAGTTGACATCTAAATCATATGGAGGATATCAGGTTTGTGAAGGGTGGCATGTACCCTTATGAGCAAGAATAGACCTTAATATCAGCCTCAGAGACTCTTTTCCCTGATCTTCCACCAAGGTGGATTCAGGGACAGAGCTGTTTTGTAGCAGCCCCCGACACATGGAATTCCTCTTCCTAACAACTCTATTTGGACTCTTCTCTTGTGCTTTTTAACTAGACCTTAAAGACATTTTTATCCTACCAAGCTCTTTATTGCTGATCCAGTACATGTGATTTTATCAGATGCTGTTTTAATTGCACTTGTTCAGGGCAGAAGAAGAAATAATAAAATAAGGAGGAGAAAAGAATAAGAATAGGTATTATTTTCTGAGAATCAGCATGGTTTCTGCAAAGGAAAATCCTCTCCCACCTGTTGTTTAGAATTATTTGAGTGACATATAGATAGTAGTAGTCAAGTAGAGGTTATATTCATAGATGCTCCAAAAGTTTTAGACAAGGTGTGAAGAACCTCAGCCTTGGAGACTAAATGTGGCTCTCCACCTGTCAGGCTTCAGGGAATCTGCTTCCTCCCCCTCCCTTTGGCAGTAGATAAGCAGAACAAAGGAAATGAGTCTTCTTACCAGTTAGAAACTTTAATGATCACAGCGAGAGAACAAAGAATCCATTTCCTAGCAATGGTAGGCGATGCTCCCAATTAAGCATTCCACCCACTTCCTCCCTAGTCACCCAGGTCACCACTGCATCTTGTAACCTGAGCTTGTAACCACTGTGCTTTCTGTGCTGCCACCTTACCAGCTCTTCTTGACGTTGGGCTGAGCGGATGGATGCTTTCCCGAGACAGTGAACCTGTTAATTCTCTCTCTCCCAGGGCTTCCTCTCCTAGCTGTTCCCCATACAATATTTCTCAGCTTCTGCCTTCTGAACTATGTCCCTCTTCAAATCACTGTTCCAAATCTGTACTGTCCTCCTGCTCCTGGGAAGATTCAGGATCCTGATCAGGAGCAGGGGGAGAGGGAGGCTCCCACCATTCCTCCTCAGTGCAGCCCTCCTCAGGGCGGTTTCTGACACCATCTTGGTTAAATGTTGCTCTCCAGCCAGCCAGTTCCTCTATCGGCCCTGCTTCACTCCCTCCTTGAGTGCTTTTGCCTTCTTGAATGTGTCCTTGTGAATTCTGGGAATGCCTCTTTCTTGATTGGATGGAAGATAGGGAAGGGTGTGTCCGTATGTATAAACTAGCCTACAGTGCAAGGTTAAAATTTAGTTGTTCCTCTGCCCACTTTTGTCTCTGGCTATGATCATCACTAGCATGTAGAAAGTCGCCAAAGAGGAAATGCAGCACATCATGTTAAGCCATCGTTTAACACCATTGTAAACAAGCAAGAATGAGACACAGCAAGCTTCCTCATTTGATAACGGCTCCTGGGGTGTTGTAGTTAATTCTGGCTATGGTTAGTTTAAACAAAAAAAGCTTCAGTAACTGTGGTTTGAAGCTGGCTTGTGTTTAAATATTAACTGCACTTTGCCAGTCTGGACAAATCATGTGCGAAGTGGTGAAGGAAGGAAATACAAGAGCTAGAGGCTTAGTGTGAGTCTTTTCTGCTTTTTCATGTCATGCTGACATACAAATGTGGCCAAAGTCTTCCATCAACATCTGCTGAGGAAAACAAATAACATGAGGAAAGCTTTTATGAGTAACTAACTATATTAAAAGAAACAGTAATGCAGAAGATAGGAAGAGACAACAATGCTGGAAAAAAATTTAAGGGTGACTAGTAAACCAAATCAGATTTTATGTGGCAGCCATACATAGCAGTTTCCCAAACACCTTTTATAATATAATGTAGCATAAGGAGGCTACTAATTCCACCAAAGGAGTAGATTCTTGCCTTGTAGGCTGTTTCCAAACCCAATAAACCTTCTTAAGCTTTTTCCATCTCTGTAGGAAAAGACTGTATATCTGAATCATTTCTCCCCTGTGTGAAATAGCTGTTTTAGGAAGACAATTTTGATTGGAAAAGCAGTTGATGGGGGGAAGTTTAAACATCTGTTCCCCTACCACTGCTCCTTGAATAAAATCCATGGCCTCCTGAGGATGCTTTTTAATTTTCTAACTAGGGAAATATTGCAAGTTTCTACCATGTAAAGTCTAGTTTGACTATTTTGACAACACCATCTATGTGCCATGTTCAAAAGAAAGAGCATATATAGAAAAATTGTCTCACCAGTTGTCTCACAGTTGAGGGATTCTCTTTCTGTGGAGATTTGCAAAAGTCAAAGCCAGAGTGTATTCCAAAAGTATTGTAATACTTTTTTATTTGGGCTGTGTTCTGGTCGTAAGCCTTAAGCTAGCTGCGGTTAAAGAATTTGTTGTTTCTGTAGCTATTTAAATTACTTCTTGTATTCTTACATATTACTACTACAAAGTACTATAATTGTCTCAGGCCTTCAGGACAGCGTATCCTACAAATGTAAATAAACTAAGAAAAAACACACCAGAGGTTCTAAAGATGTAGCATCCCTGCTCAAATAAATTAATTTCCAGGACAATTATGACATAATGCAACATGAATTTGAGACTTGTATTTGGAGCTCTACTCAAATAAGACTTCAGTCACTGTTAGATTCCTTTACACACTGCAGAGGATAGATTTTCCTGACCCAGGCAGTAGTACTGAGGATGCAAAAACTCAATTGTTTTAAGAAGTTCCTATGCCTACTTCTGTTTATCTCCCCTAATATCATCAGGGCTTCTGTATTGTTGATCACAGCACTGTCGTGTGTGGCTAACCGCAGGCAGCAGATGCTCTTCATTCTCTTTTTGGCTGGAAGCCCTTCCTCTCAGCTCTTATGTAGTTGTGGAAGTACTCACTGCTGCTGAGAGACATCACATGACACAAATGGAAAACAGCACCAGTGGGAACTTTCAGGTGCTTCTGACCTAGGATAGATGGTTGGAAGCTGGATGATGGGAAACATAAGAGAGTGTGTGTGGAGGAAATGGGGCAAAAGAAGTGATATTTCAGATAAAAACAAGAGGAGGGAAGCCCTGGAAAAGATGTGAAAGATGTTTCATTTCCTTACACTAATGTGGGGAAAAAACCAGGAGAAAGATAGCTGGGGAACTAAAATTAGCCCTAAGAATAAAACTGGATTTCAAAATTTCTAGAAAAATATACAAAGTGTTGTAAAGGGGGGAACACATAGCATTTGCATTGATTTTGTTACATATTGTAAAGCAAGACAGTAGTTTTCCAGGGTGAATATGTACCCTGTTCTTAAACTTGTTTATTTAGAAGTGGGAATCACAATACACATGATGTTAAATTTGCATTTGCCAGAGTGGACTGGAGAACATTCAGTGAACAGGTTGCCTCCTCCCACTTGTTAAATAAATAAAATAGAAAAGCAGTCATCCATGATGAGGGTGGTCTCAAAAGACACAATGGCAAGGGACCGGGAGGCCACATTGCACAAGGATGTCAAGACTTTTTCAGCCCAAAGGTTGCATTACCTCTCAGCAACATTTTGCGGGCCACATGCCAGTAATAGGTGAGGCCAAAGGCAAATATAGGGTAGCAATGAATATAAATTTGTACAGTAGGCTCTTTGTCCTCCATTCAGACAAGCAAAGATGCAATGCATGAGAGTTCAATAACACATTCTAGCCAGTCAGATACTTGAGGAGCCCAGCAGGGACAGAGAGGGTCGTGACCCAGGAAGAGGCCCAAGGGCCTGATAAAGAGGTTTTGAGGGCCACTTTTGGCCCCAGGGCTTGAGATGCCCCACCCCCATTTTAGACAATGGTCAACAAACTAACCTATTAAAGTGTGAATTGACAATACATTAATTCTGGCCTGATGGGACACTGGAACAATTCATACAATCATTGTCTGAAGCAAAAAATGTTCCAGAAAACTTACCCAAACCAGTCCCTGACATTTTTAACCTTTCCAAATGTTAAATTCTCCAAACTCCTGCAAATTTTGACAGTGGGGATGCTTTAGAAAATGTGTGGTGATAGAACTGTCTGATTGAAGGTTTCTTAAATGCTGCTGTCCAAAATCACCAGCCATGCTTGAAAGTAGTAATTCTTGATACAACTTAACACTCTCAATTGACTTGTAGCTGCAGGTGTCAGAGCCACCTGCTATGGTATCGCTATGGTATCAGAAAGCTTGGCTTTTTGAATTACCTATAGCTTCCTTTAATTACCAAATTTCTCTCTTTTTCTTTGTTAGGTTTATGCAAAACCACCCTAACTGCACAAACAGTAACCTGTTCTTATAATTTACCAGATTATTCTATATTTTGGGGTACACAAGTGATGTATATATCTAATGCAACATGAGATATGCTATCACAACACTTTTAAGAATTGAGAGGGGGCGTTTTCTTTCTTATCCAATTTTGCGGTTCACATAGATCTGTATATGTCAAAACAAAATTTAAGAACCCTAAAATACATCAAAGCTATCTTAACTTTCTTGGGTGCCTTTGCAAGTCAAAAAGATCTCAGTAGTACTATACCTATGCTTGCATAGCCTATCACAGTGCACAGAGTGGGAGGTCTTTTCAGCCACGTGTTATTAATAAACCTATTTATCTGAAAAGGAAGATATTTATAATACTATTAAAACTATAATTCTACACGCAGATAGGAAGTAAGTTTCAGCCACACATTCAGAAAAATCACATAGCCCTTCCCAGACTCTACTATATCAGAGGGAAACTGGAGGCTTGACTATCTGAATGCTTTCCTTCTTCAGATGCCCATGAGAGGCTAGCAGGTTAGGGAGAAAAATGCTTGCCTAACCTTCTTCTGGACATGATAGTTTTCTTGCAGTCTGGTGGTGCTGTCCATGAAAGGTGCTTTTTCTGAACGTGCTGTTTGTCTCTTAAGCCCATTGAACTAATCTGAACATGTATAAGATCAGTTGTTAAATCAATATGTAAAGATAGTAGTTCAAAAGCAAATTCATCATTATTAGCCTTATCCTTTCAATTAGCAATGTATATTAAGCCAAAGATTATGGGGATCAAGCAAAAAAATTCTGAGATTGGACATGAAGCGATTATATGCACATTTGATTAATGTGTGCTCTTTCAGAGTTGCTTTATCTTTTTAGCGTTCAGAATATGTAAATATTGTCTAATCTTTGTAATAAAGTATCAATTTGTTCAGCATAAATGATTTGGCCTCTAAAGACTTGTCCTTTAATTTGATGCAGGGCTACAGTTATAGTACAATGTATAAATAGTTCATTCAAATTGAATTTATTAATCATAAAATTGGAAACTGCCTAGTATATTATTTCCAGTCTGAGTAGCAAAGTTTTATGCACCCATTTACCATAAAATAACTTTTAAACTGATTTTTCAACACATCGCAATAATGCCATTACTTTCTATAAGATACATAATAGGCAAGGTTCAAACAAAAACCACAACCACTAAAAACCACCTCTCAATTGCTGGGGCTTCAAGCAGCTTATCTGAAATCAATGGTACGTGTGGATTAGCACTATTGTGTGGAATGTACTCATTCCAACGTTCTATTCTCCTAGAAATGCCAAACATACATATCACTGTTTACAAGCATGAATTGAGTGTACTGTATGTAGTTCCGTCTACATCAAGCTGGTTCTCAGCCAACGCCACACTGGTAACTTCATGTTTGATCATGTCATAATTCAAGCCAGTTTGCTGATACATACTGTGATCTAGAGATCCGTATGTGTCCTAGCACACCTGTAGAAGTCTATTGTAAATGAACTTCTCTTCAAGGGGAGCTCTTAGAGTTGGCATCCATCGCTCTTGGTAGACAGTGGAGGAGTGCGCCTTTGCAGGGGAGGTGAAACTATTGGCAGGTTGCAGCGCCTGCAGTGGCTATAGAAACTGATTCAGAAGAGGCATGTTTTGTTGCAGCTGGAACAGATGAAGGTGGATGCAGAGCTGCCCTTCTTGTAGAAGTGGGTACAGGAGCTGCTTGTTTGTGAATGTGTGCAGGCACGTTGATGTAGGGATCATGCTATCTGCAAGAAATACCTGGCTCTCACAGCAGTACTGTTTTGATATTCTGGCTATGCCATCATTCTCTCCCCTCCCTGCTGTCTGTGTCATTTTGTCCATGGATTTCAAATTCTTAGGGTTAGTAACTGTGCTGGGCTTCCATGGGCAGGGGTACTTCAAAAGCCCCAGTGTTCATTCCCATAGCCATCTTGTTCTCTTGCAAAAACAGCCACAATTACTGGGACGTTCAGTTTTTATTAGGAATTAAGCACATTCTAATTACTTTCCCCCAACACTGCCAGAGATGCATGTCCCTAGGCATTAAGTCAGCAGCCCTGAATTGGGATTTAGTCCCCTCAATAGTCAGCCATTGGTCTAGTTCAAGAGCAGTAAATACAGCAAAGCAGCTTTTCCTCCACCTTCGCCAATGCTGGTGTGCAGAAAGAAAAAGCTCTTGCTCTTCACTTTGCTTGACATTTTCTTTTGCTATATATTTTTTGCAATGGGAAGGCATCAGACTGGAAACATACGGTGATGTCTAGTATTGTCATACTCAGAGTAGACCCATTGAAATATTAAGCTGAACAAGTTGGGTATGACCCATAGCATTCTTGAACGCATAAATGTACTTGCATTGTTTGAGGCATAGTAGTAAGGCCAAAACCTTAACACTGTGAAGAAGGGAGACTAAGGAAACAAGGGAAAGAAGACCGTACAAGAAAGTGTCTTGTAAAACTTAGTGTTAGATATCATGAAAACAGGTTTTAAAAAGAAGCTGTTCAAGATTGATTGTGTAACATATAACAGACTGAAATATTTACAAATACATATTTACTACTGTGCTCATTGTATGGCAGACAAGTAAAGCATGTGATACACTTTAAACAGTAAAATAGTCAATTTTTTAAAAAAATCTATAATTTTAATCAAAACTTTGTTTCAGTCATTGAAATTCTGTTATTGCTGCTTACAAACATTAAAGTCAATCAAAACATCAGTAGCTTGCGAAATCAATATTTTTAATATGTTTGCATTGCAGTGCTGCAGATTTTGGACTAATAGATCGCACCCATATTGATTTCCATGGGAAATGTTAGTCTGATACTGAAATAATTAAAAAAAAAGCACCAGGGATTATTGGTTTGGAATTTTGAAGGAGATAGAAGTATAAAAATTGGTTATTGACCAAATTGCTTGGGGTGAATGAACCTTGGGCATATGCAATAAACTTGTAGCACAGAGTCATTACTGAATACTACCTTAGTCCCTTAAACCTAAAATAAGTCAATAACCCATTATAACAATGCAAATTGTGGTGAAATAACATATGGGGCATTTTCGTATAACATTCTTTGAAATCAACGGGATATTCATAAATATAAATCTGTTAATAATCATCTAATTAAATGTAGAGAAACAGGAACTACTTTTCACACAAAATAATAATAGACATGGGGCTAAACTACATGCTACATTAGAAGTCTTTTTAACTAATGTGTTTAGAACCTAGACATAACTCTTTCTGTAGAAAAAGCAGACACAGCATGTGTGTATAATTTGATTGGGGCTGTTGCGCAGGGAAACAGGCAAAGCCTTTCCCCACTTTCCTTTCAAATCAACCCCCTCCAAAGAAGTCACTATTTATCCCAGAAGGTGCACAGCAGCTTCAACAGACGGGCAATGTGTTAACCCACAGATCTCCTTAGTTGTCCTGTAGATGATATTCAATGTATTGTTGTCATTGGCATATTGCTTGCTTCAGCAGGGCTTAGGGGTTTTTTCCTGATCACCTTGTGGGTAGGGGGCTGATTAAGGTGGTCCATCCAGAAACCAACAATCCAATTGGTTTTAAGAATATGAGGAATTTGCTTGTTGATTCTAGCTTTCCTGTCATGCAGCAGGTTAAGTACAGTGGTACCTTGGGTTAAGAACTTTATCTGTTCTGGAGGTCTGTTCTTAACCTGAAACTGTTCTTAACCTGAGGTACCACTTTAGCTAATGGGGCCTCCCGTTGCCACTGCGCTGCCGCCACACAATTTCTGTTCTCATCCTGAAGCAAAGTTCTTAATCTGAGGTACTATTTCTGGGTTAATGGAGTCTGTAACCTGAAGCGTCTGTAACTTGAAGCATCTGTAACCCGAGGTACCACTGTGCACAGCTTTTGTCTGGCTTTCTTCCTGAAGAGCACGGGTCTTGTTGCTCTAAGGTTGAGGGGTACTTAGAAGGCTCCCAATGCACAAAAACACTAGATAAAGCCTACTCCTTCTCACCAGCTAGCAGCCAGAGAGGAGGCAAGTGGGTTCAACTCTGTTTCAGTTGCCCATTTTGGGGGGGACCCACCTGATAGCAGCCTATTGTCCACTCGCTGCCAACAATTGCCTGCAGGCCCAGTCACCTCACTCTGCATCAGTATCCATGTATAAGACAAACCCCAATTTTTGCCTTAAAATTTTAGGCAAAAAACATTGTCTTATACAGAGAAAAATGTGGTAATATTTTCCAATTTTGTTTTACTATTGTGCTTTATATTGTTTTTAGTGTGTCCTATAAACTGCTTCAGTTGCTGCTTAAGCAGCAGAGAATGTGCTATAGAAACATATAAAATAAATCAATAAATATTGAAGAAACACAAGTTCAAAGTCCTTTGAGTTAACACAGAACTTTCTTTACAGTTCTGGATTCTAGACTTTATATTGTTCTTAAGATTACAGTAAAAAGCATTTAGTTTATTTCATAGATGTGGTACTTGTTCATAGTGATCACAAGGCCAAAAATAACACTGGAAACTGAGATTGTGCTACTAAATCTAATTTTTGGAATATGGAAAAATTGCTTGCTTATAAAATTGCATTAAATATACATTTTATTTTTAAATGACCAAAAATACTTAATCCAAATCCCATCAAATGCAATATAAAATCTGATTTAAGTGAGAACAGAATAAGGTGAATGAACATGTAAACAAACATATAAATAAAATAAGTTACAAGAATAATAATTTTTATTATATCTCTGCATTATAAGTTTTATCATCCCAATTTTAAATATCAAAGAATTGATCCTGCTTGTAAGTTTCAAAGAGGCATCTGGTTGTCCACTGTGAGAACAGGATGCCAGACAACATGGGCCATTGGCCTCATCCAGCAGGCTCTTCTTAAGTTCTTACGAAATACAAAAGTGTCTTTCCAAAGGCATACATGAAATAAATACCATTATTAGGATTTGAGTTTCAAATATGTAGTGTCTAATCTAATACAGATTTTTGAAAAATGTAATCTGCTTTCATTTTGTCTAGCAAATTATTCGGCATACCTGGTCTGTTTTGAATCTGGTCTTGGAGGGTTATCAGAAATCTAGTGTCCCTTGGCAGAGAAACTAGCATGGCATTAATCAGTTTGGTTATTAACTGCTATTCTTAAAATTCAAGTATTAATGATTATTTATTGTTTATTCAAAACATTTATATGCCACCTTCCATCAAATGATTGCATTGTGCTTTTCAAAAATAAAATTGGCAAATAAAACTAGAAACAGACAGCCTGTAAATGTGCTATAAGTAGACAGAGAATTTAAATATTTAAGATGAGAGTGTTTTTAAAATGCCTGGAATCCAGATCTGGGCAATATCTGGTTTTCAACATCACAATATATCACCAGCTAAACATCTCAATATACCAATATATCACAATGTCTAAAATAAGAATGAAGCTATGTAGAGGCACTAGCTGGCTTAACCGTTTTTCCCACATCATGATTTTTGCTGCCTCCTGCAGGAGGCAGGGAAGAGCTAAACCAGCAGAGTTAACAGAGGCTGCAGGAAACAATAAAAGCATTGTCTGGCTTTCCCCACATTGTGATTTTTGCATGGTGCACACACACACCCCTCATGATTTGTGATATATTGCCAGATCAAAAAATTATTAAACCAATATCACAATAATGGCCTTCAAACTTGGCTGGATCTACACTGATTGAAAAAACACTATAAAATCTCTCAGTGCAAAAATCCCATTGGTGATCGATCACAGCTCTACAGCGCCATCTGGTGTCATATGTTTATAACGCAGTTCTAACAATATAATAGATGAATGTAGCTGAGTCCCTGGTGTTGGATCAAATATCAATATATCGCCCAGCCCTAGTCTGGATGCATATCTCTTTCAACCTTGGACTGACAGCAAAGTTTGTGCCAGACATATTTCTTTGGGAAGGGTACTCCATAGCTGGGACAAAGATGCAAGACTAACTTCTAATGGAGGTGGCATTTGGAGAAGAGTGTCAGTCAATGACCTTAGCATTCAGGCAAGATGTGGGAGGAGAAACGCCTTGAAGTAGCTGTGGGATCATTAATATGAAATGTTCAGAATCTAATATGTGGGACAAAACCTGCCCACCCCCAGATATGCACTTTGTCCCTGCTGTGCTGTGTATTCCTCTCTTACCAGCTGCAGGCTGGCTTTCCTCTGATGGAGTTAGTTTCAGCTCTAGAAACCAGCTGTCACTTGTGACAATATTTATTAAAATGTATAGCTTCCTTTTTATTCCAGTCTACTGTGCTTACTGGGCACCTCTCCAATCTTTTTATGAGGAAAAAAGATCATTTCCCTTCCTACAACGAGATGGCATTAGATGCATTAGATGCAAGGCAAACTTTGAAATCCAACCTAAACTGCTTTATTTAACTACAGTAGAGGGTTTTGGAGCATTTCTAAACAACAGTTTTCTCAGTTACATACACACACACACACAGTATGTATGCTACATATACATACAACAAGTTATTAACTGGCAGAGAGATCACCAGTTGCAGTATACAACCTCTGCAATCTAAGGAAATGGCAAAGTTAGTTTCCCCATTTTTCTCATGCCAGAAGCAACACCTGACTGCTAGTTAGTGGAAAAATAACTTTCCCCCTTAGGGCTATAGACCTAATTAATTAGTTGAGCAATGGAAAGAACAGGCCAAATGAAACCTGGCTTTATTTCATAAAGTGCTACTTACATCTCTCAAAAAGACTGGAAAAGCAGTTGCCTTGCAAACCCTCCATGTCTACAAAGTGAAATGCACACATGTACAATTGTCTTATATAGTGACATGTATGCTCCCTTTGAGAGGAAGGGCAGGATATAAATTTTATGAATAAAAAATGACATATATGAATTAGAGAAAATCTGAGCAGCCCTCCTTCAGGGTGGCAGCCACTACCGAAATGGTCCTCTGCCAGGTTCCCTGTAACCTCACTTCTCACAGTGAGGGAACCGCCAGAAGGCCCTCAGTGTTGGACCTCAGTTTCCGTGCTGAATGATGGGGGTGGAGGTGCTCCTTCAGAAATACTGGTCCGAGGCTGTTTAGGGCTTTATAGGTAAGCACCAACACTTTGAATTGTGCTCAGAAACATACTGGGAGCCATTGAAGATCCTTTAGGACTGGTGTTATATGGTCTTTGCGGCCACTGAAAGTCACCAGTCTAGCTGCCACATTCTGGATTAGTTGTAGTTTCTGGGTCACCTTCAAAGCCCCACGTAGAGCGCATTGCAGTAGTCCAAGCGAGAGATAACTAGAGCATGCACCACTCTGGCAAGACAGTCCACGGGCAGGTAGGGCCTTAGCTTGCATACCAGATGGAGCTGGTAAACAGCTGCTCTGGACACAGAATTGACCTGCGTCTCCATGGACAGTTGTGAGTCCAAAATGACTCCCAGGCTGTGCATCTGGTCCTTCAGGGACACAGTTACCCCATTCAAGACCAGGGAGTCCCGCATACCATCCCGCCCCCTGTCCCTCAAAAACAGTACTTCTTGTCAGGATTCAGCCTCAATCTGTTAGCCGCCATCCATCCACCAACCGCCTTCAGACACTCACACAGCCAATTAACAGCCAGTCTGTTCGCTTCACCCTGCTAATGTCCATTTGTGCCAGCTTTCCCAATATGTAAACCTTTCCCCATTGTGCTCCGCCATTCTCCCCTGCTTCCAAAGGACATTCTATATCAGGATTTCCCAAACTTGGGTCTCTGCAAGCTGTTTCTGCAAGCTCTTTTGGATATAACATGGCTTAACAATTCTCTAACACACGAATACTCAAGATTGAACCAGACTTCCATCACAACTTTTTGGCGCAATGTCTTCCCCTTCTTCAGGGGTTGTGGTTGAGAATTTGGAGTCAGAAGGGGAATTGCATACAGGTCCAGGTCCAGATGCCCCTCCAAAAGAAGAGCCTGTGGTGCCATTGCCCTTTCAGTCTGAGAATATCACCTTTCATACCCAAGTGTTAATCAAACCAGTAGCACACGTAAGACTTTCTAGGGTTAGAAGGGGGAGGAACATGGGGGAATGAATGTCTTTTGTTAGCAAGCTGCCAATGGATATAACTGTGTGGTGATTGGTGACAGCCAGACATAAATTTTGGCTATTGAATTCAGTCTGGAAAACAGAGTGAACAGGTGGTTAACCTCTGATGCTCTGAAACAGTCATTTTCTGTGTCAAGACACCAAGAAACTGTCAGCTCCTGGGAACCACATAAGAGCCCTGATGAGCATTGGATCTGCAAAAGCCTCTCTTTCTTAATTATTCCTGAGATGCTTATAATTCATATATCGAAAATGAGATTTCTCTGTCTGCTGGTGGAAATTTACATTTGGCGTGTGAGTTGCTTTCTGGCTACAATAAGGGAAGGGAAGTTGGTTGTTAAAGGGCTGAAGGCAGAAGAAAACGTCTGCTTTAATTGTTTAAATCAAGAAAGTTTGTTGTTTTCTCAACAAAAGTGTTGCCTATAAATTGAAAGTAAATCTTCACTTGATGCTTCCTCTGTAGGAAAAGAGTTTACTCTAATAAGAGATAATGCTGTGAAGATCTTAAGGTGGAGACGGGCGATGTAATGAGACTGAATTGTTAATAAGATCAAAAACATTCAGTATAACAAGTATATCTTTGGACATTCCACTGTTGGCCACCTTCAGCAAATGTTTGATGAGCAAATAAAATGGATTAGAACAAAGTTTGATGTAATCGAGAATGAAAGTAAACCCGAGATGAATGAAATGGAAAGCAGAATCAAACAGGGAGGGAACAGGTGGTGAAATGCGAAAGTCCTTCACACTGGTTTTTGGATGAATGAAACAGTCAAATGGTGGAGTTGTGATGCTGGAGGAGTGGAATGAAGCCATGGATGGAGAGAATTCTTGATCTGGCATCAAACGCGACTGTGCTATCTCTGTTGGTGAGGAGCCAATGAGAGACCTTCAGTCTGCCATGATCCCTTCCCCGGAAGTCAACTGTTTCTTGACAATCAAACATTCTCACTTTGAATGTTTGAACACACACACTACCCTCTTAATCATTTCAATTTTCAGGTGGGCATCTCAGTTCCAACCCCTTAGCTGCTGTCATCTCCTTACTCAAACCATACCAAAATATGTGATAAAACCCACATTCAGCTTAAATAAATGATGAAATTCATACTAATTTTAATGAATTGGGATTTTAAAAATTAAATTTATATACCATTCAAAGACCACAGGGTGTTTTATAGGATTGCAATCTATATCAGGAATTAAGTAAATACAGTGATGGAAAAGGGAAAAATGAACATGGATAAAACTATGTGGGGAAAATATGGCTTGGTGTTGTGGATTATCTTTGCCACTTCATAGGTGGCTAAACATTCCTGTTTGAGGTAATTTGTGATCATTGACATATAATCACAATCATAGTAGCTTTAAGCTTAAGATAAAACACTTACATCAGGTTATAAAGTTTTACTGTTGCATTATACAGTTGAATTAAGTATTTTCTGCTTTTTTATGTGATTTTTTTCAAGGAAACATTTTCATCTTCAAAGGATTTCTGGGGGGGGGACTTTAAAAACACAACAGAAATGTCAAAAATTAAAAAGTGAATAAAAAGATTCATCATATTAATAATTTCACCTCTCTATACTTCTGAGGCATGCTTATGTTGACAATACTGTTATATACTTCAGATTATGAAAGGCAACAGATGTTGAAATTATTGTTCATGGTAAATGGTTTGCAAGATTAGAAAACCATCCAGTCTTTATTCTAAAACACATACAAGGTGATGTAATTAGCTAGGAATAGGTTTCTCTGCTGAATCAGAAGCTGCAACCTAAGCATACATAGCCGAATTGCTTCCACTGGAATTTCTAAGGTTTCTGAATAAACATGTTGGTTCAGGATGTAAGACCTACTAAAAACAGTCAGATTTACTTATGAGTGTGCTTAAAATAATATTCCTCAAAGTACAGATATTAGGATGGCATCACATGATTGTTTTTGTGATATTTATTTTCTTCTGTAATGGGAAGAAATTGATTCCAAATGTGTTGTCTTGACCCCGTACTCCATACATGGTAGTGCCTAACCTTAAATGATGCTTCTCCAGTCTCGGCTGTATTTACAGTAATTACGTGCATAATGTAGCATATTATTGTCTGGACTTCCTGTTTAATCAGTACAGAGCTTCTTACAAGTGCAGCTGAAAAGGGCAAACAAAATTAAAGCTTTATATACCAAAACAAGTTTGATTTGCTAAGCTCCCAGCATTCCAAAGTACACAAATTTGTTCCACTAAGTTTTCCGATGGTTTGCAGATGGGCAATGATTAATCAGAGAGCTAACTGAAGTAGTTTGCAATTAAACTGGAAAGCTCTGAAGCATGCTAATTGAATCAGAAAATTAGAGGCACTGAGCAGTAATTGGCTATTTCTCATGCAGCAGGTGCCAGGCCACTCATCTGTGGAACAAGGTATTTAAGGCACATTAGCACTAGTAAAAATACTTCTTGATATGGAACAGCTAGATTTTCTGCTCATTTTCACCATGGATGCCAAAACATACAGCTGGGATGTCTAGTGCTTCAATTCATGTTAGTTTCTGTAAGATAAGCACGTAGGAAGCTACCATCATGCAACCTGTATATACACCATGGAGATGTTGTAAGTGACACTAACGTACGGAAACAAAATAGTTAAGATATCTATATCGGCCAAGGCTCTATTGGTAATCAAGGATGAAGACAATGAATTACACAGAACTCTTTAACAAGTGATAACATGCTTGTTACAACGGAAGTTGGGCTAGTAAAATTGCTCAATTTATGTATTTTGTAGCTGTTACTTATGTGGGGCAAACATAAGCTACTGGCCCCCAAAAGACCTCAAAATCTGCTACAATTTTTCAGGTCTGCAATAAGGTGGAACTCTTGATCTGGAGCCTTCAGAATAGTTATTCCCATGAAAGGGGAAAGAGTGCCGTATAAATGTACCCTGCTGCTCTTAACAATTGCCATTTGTCACGTAAAGGTAATATGGAACATTGCAGCTTCTAATACTGTAGAACCCAGATCAGGATGCTGGTGGCTTATGTCTGTGTATTATCCCAGAGTGATCTCTTCATGGTAGCTAAAAGCAGTTCACTGGAGAAGGTGAAAATCTTATGGGGAGAACTACAGCTTATCTTCAGTGGTTAAATATTGTGGTGGTGCATGCCCAAGTCCTAATGCCACATTCCTGAAACTATTTGTTTGGGTAAATGTTGGGATTCCTTTGCAAATATGTGGCTTCTGTAGTCTTCCAGTAAAATCAGTGTAGTTTATTGACTTCTGAGACAATATGTTTAGAATATTAATAATAATAATAATAATAATAATTGTAGACTGCCCGATACCTGTAGATCTCAGGGCAGTTCACAACATGAAGTTACAATTTAAAAACACATATACATCATAATAATAAAAATAAAGACAACCTAATGTGGATGCTGTATCATATGACTTAAGCCGCTGCCTTGGGCAGTGGAACTCTGCAGGGCCGTGCCCCCATGGGAACCCCCCCCCCGCCCCTGCCACCACGGGGTCATGTAGCTGCACCTTCCAGCCAAATATTCTGAGAATTATGCAAGATCTCATAAGATCTCACCAGAAGCAACCACGTGACCCCAGTAAGCGAGGCTTCAGTGGGAACAAGTTCCTGTCTTGCCTCAGGTGGCAAAACAGGGTTCGCTCCTATTTCTTTCAAATGTTTAAAACCCACTTAAAATTGTTTCACATCATAAAAACTAATCAAAATACAAAAGGGTCACCAATATTAAGCCCAGCATCATGATACTAAATTCAAATCAAGTGATTGCAGTATAGCTTAACTGCTAGGGAAGGGAAGAATGGTGCTATATACAGTTAGCAAGAGGATGTGGTTTTCTGGATCCAAGCACCATGCAGATTCACTGACTTCTTACCATGCCCTTTGACAGCTGCTCATTCTTGCACTCGGTTAAATATGTTCAGTTATATAGGTCACCTCCACTATAGCGTTGTGGTGCTAAATATTTGCAGAAAAGCTGTAGAAATTAGTTTCTTGGAGATATGTTTTGAATATTCAGATTACTGAAGTGTGGATTAGTGAAGTTTGGCTGTTACATTAAGAAATAAAACCATGTTCCCTTATTTCTAGATAGTTTTGAAATTTGAGAGGGGGAGAGTTGAATATTACTTGAAGATGTTGGCACCATAAATCTAATACTGCTGTGAGCTTAGTAGATGCATAAAACCAATTCATATTATGTCTCAGCATGAGTTTATATCTTCTAATTAGTACCACCATTTTATGTAGAGCACATGCTATGAAAGTTTGTTTGTCGTGTCAACAGAGACCAAAGGACATACAGTAGTTCTCTGCTAGAATAAGAGGACTATGTGGAAACAAAAGGCTTGTACCCTAAGCAGTAGGTAATCAGAAAAGAATGTAAAAGAATTAAGTGCTGTTGTAGAGATAAAGTTATACCCATTTTGCAATGAGCATAGGTGGTTCTCATGATATTATTTTTCTCATTATTAATTAGACTTCAGTAAAGTACTGTTCTTTAAAAAGTGAATGAAAACATTAAAAGCTTAAAAGCTTCTATTCTGACAATTGAAAAGTAAAATTTTATGATATTCAAATGCTAATCATATCACTTAGCAGATGACTGAAGAAAGTAGTGTATTTTGAATAGAGGCATAAATTATAAATTGTAAACAGTGCATGGGGGATATATTATAACTGCTTCTCATTTAAATTAAGACAGGGAGCTTTTTCTGAAACATATTATGTGACTTCATTAAGTTTTAAAATCCACTTTATAATGTTTTATTAAGATCTTTTGACAACAGGCTACAAACTCCCATGCTATAGCAGTTCAAAGTTGTATAAAGAACTTGGCTATAGCTCACGAGCACATTCATATATTCCAATATTATTTCTACACTTTTCTGTGCTGTTATATAATAAATGTACCTCTCTAATGCTGCTCTCTTGCCCACAAATATGTTTTTGCTTTTTTAAAAACTAAAAACATCTCAAACATTTACATGATCAATGTTTTTTGCTTGAGGGATAAAGTTTGCTCTTCCATAGACAAGTGAGAACATATTGATCATTTTATTCTATTTGCTATTTCTAAATTCAATATACCTCTTGAGTCGATAAGCGAGATCGAGAGCATATTCTTTTTTTGTGTGTGCCTGCTTGTAGCTTGTTCTCAAGATTCAAGATACATTTTTGATTAATCACAAATGCTCTGGGGTCATGGAGAGCAAATGTGTTTGTGGAGTGTCAGCTGATGCTGTCAGATAAATGTCTTAAGCTTAGCCAGGGTTCATGCCCCAGCTTTAGGCTGTGCCAAATGTCTCCCCTTGTTGAGGAAGATAACAGCTACACTGGAGGCGACTGAGCTGTTTGTTCACTGAAAGGGCTGACCTTGCCATATGGGGCTACAATCAGGTGAAAGAAATAGTGTATGTTTTAATTGAAACTTTTAAGACAAACTTTACTCTTCTTAATTTTACTCATTATTAATGCAGATGAATTCACTGCTTCTAGTGCCATGTTAGCTCACTAACTTTGCTTCTTCTTACAGTTTCAAAAAAATATTTTTGCCATATAAATTCCATTTTGTTATTTCTTTCTATGCTAATATTCATTTAACATTGTCATTGTGCAAGAAGGAAACAAGGATGTTTTTGTTTTGTTTTTCTAGTTTCAATGCCCGTGGGGCTGAATTCTCAGTACAAACTAGAAGTTCCAACTGTGGGATTGGAAGGAATTGTTGAACATTTTCATTTCACATTTGTCTTCAAAATAACTGTTCTGAGCCTACAGAAAGTGTCATATAATGTAACCTACAAGTATGTCTCCCTTTTGACTTCTGAATACCTGTTTAATCACATTTGCCACATCTATAGCAATTTGTCTTCTATTACTAGACAGTACATAAATAAGAAATAGTGGCGCAGTTGGTCTGTTAACACCTGGAGAACATTTTGTATCAAGCCTGTCTATGATTTGTAATGCTACAGGCAAAAGCCTGTATCATATGGTGGTGCATAAATAAGTGAAAGCTCTCTGGGCTACTTGAGGACTTTGTTGTAAAACACCTAAAATCAGGGCCTTTCTTCACCTTGTCATAGATTGTTCTTTGCTTCAAACACCATGATCTACTTTTTCTTTCCTCTTAAAAAGTTCATACTGTCATGGGTAAATCAATGGGGCTAATTAGACACAACAATGCTGTTAAAAATGGAGAGGGAGAAAATAACACATCTGTCATGAACTCCCTCTTGGAAATGAGACATTTTAAATATTTTATGTTGAACACAAAATATCTTGAGGAGATTGTTTCATATTCTGTATTCCAACACAAACCTCTGTGTGAGAAAAATAATCCTGCTTGAACAAACCATTTAAACAGTTATTTTTTTAAAGGAAAAAAAAGCTTCATAATGTGTTCAATATCTCTTTTACTAAGGAATATATAGTACATAAAATGTTTTATCACAGATAATGTATTCAAAATTTACATTTGGAGACTTTTGGCACCCTAGCAACTTGTCCGTGTTGCGCCACTGCATAGAGGAAAACATGTAATTTGGCATCATAAGATGAGAAAGAGCAGTGGAAAATCTTGCCAACAGAAAGAACATTCTCTTTCCAATTATTTCTCTTCAGCCAACATCTAAATCAAATTGAATGCAAATATTTTGCCCATTAGACTAATCTGAATTGTATTTCTAGCAGTTTTTCCTGCAAGATATATTTTCTCCTAAGAAAAATATTTAGCACATAATTTATATCATACTTTTCAATGATGTGAAACATTTCCTGTTTTCAGCTTGCATAATTTGTGCATCTGCATGGGTTATGCACCTGTGAGTTTGAATTAGAACATTTAAAGCTATGTATTTAGGTTAACAGAACAGTAGCAAAAACTGAGTGATGGAAAAGAAAGTGTCCTACAAGCTAGAATGACACAAATTCCATAAGTTGTGCATTCATTAATTTCTAAGTCATGTATGTAAAGCATCTGCCCATGGACATATTCCTTGCTGTGTTTTTTAAAATCCTTACTAAGAAGAGAAATGTCCCTACCTGACATTTTTTTAAAGGTTTCTCCATTAAGACCATTCTGTCCCTTCCGTGAAAACATATATTTCATCTTTGACAACTGTTTCATGGCACTTGGTGTTACTGATGGTGCATGCACAACAACTTCTTCTTCTTCTTCTTCTTCTTCTTCTTCTTCTTCTTCTTCTTCTTCTTCTTCTTCTTCTTCTTCTTCTCTCTCTCTCTCTCTCTCTCTCTCTGTCTCTCTCTCTCTCTCTCTCTCTCTCTCTCTTTTTTTTTACCCCAGGACAGCTGCCAACTGCAGCTGACCCTGCTGTGTTTTCAGCTCCAGTACATCTTATAAAATAAAGTAGTGTTGTCATGCTGGAAACATATTTGAGGAAATAATTCATGACTATAGTTCACCAGACTGAAAGAGAGGCACTGCATAGTGTAGAAATTATCTTTTGGTTTCTGAGTGAATGGTGACAACCAAAACACTTCATAAGGCCCAGTTCAAGAAAGAGAGTAGGCATGAGTTTTGGCAAATATTGCCACTTCTGCCCTCCGGCTTAGTTTAAATGGTAAAGCAGAATGAGAAAGAAGCACAGTGGTGATCAGAAAACTGAATATTCTGAATAAACTCTTTATCCAGAGAGAGAACTCTGAATGATCACAGTCATGCTTCATAACATGCATTCTGTTTGTCTATCAGTAAATGTGCTTACATTTGCCAAATTCTCAGAATCCTGGCTTTACACTAAAACAAGCAGGCTTCTTGCACTCATTGAGGAGAAAACGGTAAAATATGTTCAAGCTCAAAAACTGGAGATCTGATTGTGATCATGCTCTCAGTCCCTATGCCTGTTACTCCCAGACCTTTTTCTCCATCTTTATGCATTTCATTTGTATGGCCTCAACTAAATCATTCCCCTTCCATGGTCATAGTTACAAACTGGGGTTCACTTCATACATTAGAACTTCCTGCACAGATAGTACTTCCATGTAGGAAATTGCTTGTCACAGTTTAATGAACAGTCACATGTGACAAATGACACTTGTCTAATTTGCTGCATGCACATGGTAAGAAACTCTGATTGGTTTCCTCTGAAATAGACTCAACTGAGTTTGCCTTCTGTGGTTCTGTGTATACAAGGTGTATGCATTTTCATATGCAGAAATTATATCTAAATAGGATATTCATATGCTGTAGTCCTGATAAAATAAAAGGCGAGCAGTTATATTTTATTGCATTTAAAAATACATCAATATTCTGATTTATAGAAAATTAAGAGAATATCCTGCTTGGTCATTCCAACATGTAATTTTCTATATTGTGAACCTTTTCCTATTATTTTGCTTTTCCTCTCCTCCTTTTAGCGTTGATAGATTTTGGGAGCAATAACATTAAGTTAGTATCTTTTTAGATACTTTTCCTGGTTCAGTGTCCAATAGTTTAGGAGGGGGAAGTCTCAGGGAGAAACAAATGTCATATGAACATCCTTTTCATGTAGCTTCCTATCACTTTACAATCTTATGCTGAATGGAAACTGAATATGTTTGCAACCAAGCTACTTATGAACAGTGCCATTTCTATGTTCTCAAAGAAAGTGTAGCAGGAAGAAGAAGTATGTTTTTGGAATATACCAAAAGATAAATGGTCTTTCTATGTAGCTTGAATAATTAGCTGTCCAATGAAGTTATCGGACAGGCACAAAGATAAACTGTGTTAGCGGATAAGAAAACTTTCAAAAGCAAAACCTTTTAGACATATGGAATACATAGGCCAACACTTAATTTGTCCTATTATTTTCTTCTGCATAAGTGTCATACAAAATATGTAGACTAGATTGTTGGATGTCTGTTGAAGATGCAGGTTTGAGAGTGACAAATGAGATTTACACTTCAAGTGATGGGTTGTTCAGTTATATAAATATAGCCTAGTGATTAAAAGTCTTTGTGCTAATGTGCTAGCTCCTAGCACCATCATTATCAGCAATGTAATAAGCCCAGCTTTAGTTAATTTAGCATCTAAAACAGAAGCATACATTTTATTGCCTTATCTGTGCTTTATCTGTAGTTAATTGTATATGAAATGGATCCAGCCAATGTTTTAGATCCTAACCCCACCCCACCCCCATAGACCAACTTTGACAGGTGAATGGGGCCACCTTGTATCGTTATGAAGTTATGTGGCTTTGCAGATGTTCACTATAACCTCCAATCACCTGATAGATGGTTACTGCAAGCCCTTTTGATGATGTAGCATCAGGACCCATCAGCTGACTGGTGCTGGGAGCACACCTTCAAAGGGAGTTTCTATAACTGCTGATTGGCAGTTACAGTGAGCACCTTTGAAGTCCATCCGCAGGTGTGGTTAAAATTCAACCCACATCTGCAAACAGTCATTTCTCCTCTGCAAACCAGCAAGTTTATTGGGGCCAAAAGTGTGTCTTCAATGGGGCTTGCTGACAGTGCCAGTCTGCTGATCAGTACTGACAGCTACCCCCATCAGCTGCATTAGGGATCTCCCAGTGGGAACAATCGGGAACTCACTTTAAGTTTCCACTTGTTCCTTTAGATTGTTTTTTACCTGCCCCACATGACACCATGCATGGGGAAAAGTGGTTGTGATTTGAATAAAACATGCTCCTGGGCTAAACTGGGAACTGTGCTGAGCCTAATTAGGCCTATGGGCAGGAGGTTCCCCAACCCTGCATTAACTGCTCAGAAACCCTATTCTTCTATCTTACATAAGCAGCTCCTTCCCCATCTTCCCTGGAGCTACTTAAGAAAGACCTGTGTGCCCTAAGGGAAGGCAGAAGTAAGGGAGCCCAGACCAGGTTGCACACACACCATCAGCTCCTGATAGAACATTCTATGGCCTGAGAGAAATGTTGGAGCAGCTCCTATCTTCCTGGAGTTCTGTGTGCCCTGAAGAAAGATGAAAGCCCAGTCCAGGAAGCTTGTACCATCATCTCCCACTTAGCCTGAGAGGATTTTGTCATGCCACATTTTATATAATATATTTGTTTTAGTACTTTAAAAGTAAAAACTGCCTCAAGTGCCTGGGCACAGAGGTAGTATATAAATCTAATAAATATATATACACTACCAGTTTCCAGGC
The DNA here is from genome assembly GCF_964234715.1 of Podarcis melisellensis. Lineage (NCBI taxonomy): Eukaryota > Metazoa > Chordata > Lepidosauria > Squamata > Lacertidae > Podarcis > Podarcis melisellensis. Next base: position 27,829,052 of record NC_138543.1, read on the forward strand.
TGTCTGGGAGTCAAAAACCTTTACTAGTCTCCCTCTTCCAGCACTATCTGAAGGCTGTTGCCATGGCTAAGGAAGGGAACCAAGAAGAGCTTTGCTGCAGACCAGGTGTGAGTCTCATTGTCTCTTCCCCATCTCCAGTGCTTTTTTTCTGGGGGTACACAGGGGTATGCATACCCCTAAACATTTTGTGAATCTTTGTACTTTGGTCCATTTACTGTATTTATTTTTCCCAATTTGAACTATAAAATGGTGGTTTTCTTGAGTCAAAATGAGAGTACCCCTAAATATTTTTATAGAAAGAAAGCACTCCCCATCTCCCTCAGCAGCAGCATTGTCCCTGAGTAACGGAGGCAAGGAGAAGTATCTTTGTTAGTGGGGGGAGGGGAGGTTCCTCTCCTTTCACCATGGTGGCAAAGGGAAAGGTTGAGCCATCTAGGTAGCCACCTTACCACAGTGCCACCTGTTTTTGACCCAATCTGTAACCTTCCACGACAGACATTAATGGAGCCAGTTAATTCTGTGACAGTTCCTTTTGTGTGTGTGTGTGTGGCAGAAAATGAACCAAAGCTCTCAAGGACACCATTTGAGTGGAGGCAAAATCTATAGCCATTGAGTGAGGGCAAAAGAGAGGCCATTCAACAACAACAACAATAACAACAACAATATTTATTACGGCCGTAGGCCCATACAGGTAAAAACAACACATAAATAACAGCTTGTGCACGTGGGGGGGGGGGGGAAAGCCGCTAAAACACCACTATAACAATAAAATACTATAAAGTAGAATGGCATACTACGCCTTAGTTAGCTTGTACTGCTCCTTGACGTCGCTTTTGGGTAAGGACAGCGACCAGGAACCTGGCCACTTTCAGGGTCGTATGAGTATCCTTATCCTGCAAGATTTGAGCAAGGTGGAATTTTGGTGGGGTACCCTCTAGTTTCTGTATGATTGATCCCAACAAATTTGCCCGTGGCACATTGAACAGGGGGCAAGTGAATATGATGTGCTGGAGCGACTCCGGCGTCTCCTTATCACATTCGCACGTGGCGGGGGCTTGGCCCTTTGAGAATCTATGTCTCAGGACGTTGGAGGGAAAAACGTTGAACCTCGCTTTGGTGAAGGCCAGTCTATGGGCAACAGTCGAAAGGAAGGAGAGGTATGATGGAACGCAGTAAGTTAAAGTGATACCAATGTTCTGGGGCAAACAAACACCTCCCCCCAGCATATAATTTCGCTGTAGATCGATGTCATCCAGTCTTTGGCGGATCAGTCTTTGAGCAGTAATTTGGTCTAGTTTTAGGGAATCTGAAGGAGAGATTCCATAGCTCAGGAGTTTGGCATGAATTCTACTAGTCCAAAGGCTAGAGAATTCATCTCGCCATAAGCATTGGACAAGGTAGTGGTTTGGTAATCTATGCCACAATGATAACCAATAATTGAAGACTTGCTTCCACAGGCAAGTTTCTAAGGATGCGATCTTCAGTTCTAGTCACATGGCTGCGTTGCTTACGCACAGGGGGAGCATTAGGAGCCGACGTAGGAATTGATTTTGCAGTGTCTCAAGAGGAGCAAGATCTGTCATCACGGCCCAAAGCGGGGCAGCATAAGCAAGCACGGCAACCACTTTTGCCTTGAACACCTTTAGGGCCGAGGGAACATGCAAAGCTCCATCCGAAAAAAAGAATCGGAGGAGCGCATATGACAGAGTTTTGGCCTTGTTAAGTAGGTGTTGAATTTGAGCTTTCCACCCCAAATTGTGTTGAAAAATAACTCCTAGGTATTGAAATTTTAGGATTTGCTCTATTTTTGCTCCGCCAAGCTTCCATTCGTATAATCTCCGGCTTCTGGAGAAAATCAGAATCTTGGATTTAGCATGGTTGATGGTTAATTGGTTGAGTTGACAATACGTGGCAAAGATCTTCAGAGCTCTGGTTAGTCCAACACGTGTATAAGATAGAATTACCGCGTCGTCCGCATATAAAAGGAGTGGGCAGCGGTAATCCGCAAGTCTAGGTGCGTGTGTACTTGGAGATGAGTTAGCTAGGGGTGCTCGCATGTCGCTGATGAATAGGTTGAATAGACAGGGAGCCAAAATACATCCTTGGCGCACTCCCTTTTTTATTGGTATCGAATTAGTGAGGTCGCCCGCAGGAGTAAGTCTCACTCTAGCAAGGGTACCTTCGTGGAGCTGACTTATAAGCCATAGGAGTCTTCTATCAATGCCCTGTTTCGCAAGTTTCTCCCATAGAATATTTATAGGAACGCTGTCAAAGGCTGCCTTTAGGTCTAAGAAGGCAGCACAGAGGTAGCCCCGGGGAGGAGAGGAGTACTTTCGAGCCAAATGGTAAAGAACTATCGCATGATCGGTTGTAGAGCGTTTAATTCTGAACCCTGCTTGTTCGTGGCCAATCTGATTAGTCTCATCTACCCATCGCAATAGTTTAGTCAGCAAAAAGCTGGCATAAATTTTCCCTATGATTGAAAGGAGGCTGATGTTACGGTAGTTTTCCGGCTCCATTGGAGAACCTTTTTTATGAATTGGTACTATAATGGCCTCCTTCCATATTTTGGGGATGAGGCCGGAAGCGTTGATTGCATCGAAGGTTTTGGCCAAGATGCCAGCCCACCATTTTGGGTGTAGTTTAATGGCTTCAGCAGGGATCAGATCGGGCCCTGGGGCTTTACCCGGTTTCAGCTGAGCTATTAGCTTGGCTATTTCGTCAGGATCGGTGGGAGGCCAAATAGGTAGGTGGGTAAACAGATGCGTCAGGTGGTCCGAGGGAGCATCTGCCTGTGAGAAGCATTTACTCAGGAACAATTCCCATGTCGGTGCAGGGATGACTGCCCTTGGGTATTTCCTCACCCTTCTGTTGATCAAAGACCAGAATTCCCTGGATCTGTGTGATTTTGAAGCAGTAATCAAAGCCTGCCAGCGATTGTGTTGCCACTCACATTTGGCAATTTTCTGCGTGCGTTTGTAAACTAGCTTGGCTTGTGCATAACTAGCTGGCAGAGTAGCTGCATTGTAGGTCTTATATTGGAGGCCATTCACTTTCATTAGAGGAAATATCTCACTATTCTTGGTAACACATTTGGAAGTAAGGCAAAATCCCTACAGTACTTACAGTAGGTCACTTGATTCAGGGATTTCCTCATCCCAGCTGCATACCCCAGTAGCAATTTATTGTCATAAATTTCAGTGGTTCCCATTGATATCTGTGGGGCAAAGTAAAGGGCCTGCAATATGCAACACAACTGAAGGGTCTCTAGTGTCACAGGCAAGTTGGGGAGACACTTTTATTTCATTTTCCCTAATGAGAAAAGGACACTCAAGGACACTGGTGATGGTGTCACCAAACACTGACAACTTCACCTTTGCTGTTATAGGGTTGTAAGGGGGACTAGCCCAGTCAGGAGCAGAGACAGTTGACCTCCACATTTCATCATGGTCTCATTGAGTCATTAAGTCAGTGATTACCGGTATATTCCAGATTTCATAATTGCCTTGGAGTGGGCAACTAACAAATTTATAATATGATTTTTTTAAAAAAGCATTTCTGCTGAAGCTAATAAAGTACACAGTCCAGTTCATGTGATTATTCTCAATATGCTGCTCTTATTACTGGAGACTTGCAGTCAAAGATGCGATCGATGGTTTATAACAGATAAGCTCTGTAGGCAGTGATATTACTGTGGCAATATGCAAGAAAGTACAAAGGTAATGTTCATGCTGCCATGGAGCTTTGAGATAGAATTAGATGATCCATAACTAAAAGGTCCATAAACCAAGCCTATTCCTCCAGCCCCTAGCGTCACATTAGAAACTGGAAATGAAAGACCTTGTAGGACTGACAACAAACTGCTTTTCTAGAAATCTAACCGTACAGATTCATTTGCCTGTAAGATTTCCATTTTTATGGCAGAGTAGGGAAATTCCAGTTCTGTTCATACAGCCAATTATTGATACCAGGTTTTCTAGTCAAGCACTCCCTATTGTTTCCTGTTCTCTCTTTCTCCCCCCACCCCAGTCTTCTAAATTCAGCCTAATAATCTCCTCATGACCTGATAAGAGACTCAAATTTAAAACAGGAAACAGAATAGAATGAGTAGTGAACTGACTTAGAAGTGGAGCCATAGATCCATGGTAGAGCACATGTTTTGCATGCTGAAGCTTCCAGGTTCAGATCCCAGCATCTCCAGGTAGGATTGTGAAAGTCCTTTCTCTGAAAACCCTGGATAAATAACCACTGCCAGTCACTATATAGGCTCAATGCTCTGACTCTGTATAAGGCAGTTTCTTGTGTTCCTATGACCTTCATTGGGATCAGTGGCAAAGTACACTATGGGATATCTATTCAGAACAAATGATAGACAAGGGAAGTATGCTATTCCAGTACTATCCCTAGTGTAAGCCAAGCATCAGCAAGAAATAGTGCAGTGGAAGCAGGGCCTCATCAGCTGACATGAATGGAGAAATAATGCTAGAGGCTGATTCATATTTCTGAAACTTACCTCTAATTTAGTAATCTCTTCCTTCTTCTATATGAACCACTCACAATACATGATGGAAGCACATGGAAGATTGGCTTCTCAACATACTGAAAATAAATAACGTAATGCAAAATTTGTTAGGTACTGTATATATCTATCCAGAATTGACTGCTAGGGCAGTTACAGGTTTTGAGAGGTTAGCTATATTTGTATCTAATAAATCTAAAGGTGTCTAGTGGCTGGAACTATCTTGGAAAAGTCTCCTGGGAGCAAAATAGTCTGGGAATGGGGCATGGGTTGTAGTATCTGCACTAGATATAGGGTGGTATGGGTGCTTCCCCTGCTCAGGGCGCCGATGATGATGATGATGATGCCTATAGTTATACAGGTATCTGCTGAGAAGTTCCATAAAAAAGCAACTGTGCCAAAAGGAATTACTATGAAAATAATAAGTATTTGGGGAGGGGGTATAAACAGAACGGAAGGGGGCGAATATATATTTGTCCTTTTCAGGGGATGCCAAATGTTGTCCTCACTCAGGGTGCCATGTTACCTAATTCCGCCCCTGGTAGAAGTAGTCATTGATCTACTTCTTGCACCTCCAGATGGTGGAGATGTCAGGCAGCATCCAGGCGCCTAGGCATCTTCACTTGGTTGCAAGTGGCCAATAGCCAGGTGCAAAATGCACCTGCCGCCTGGCAAATTTCAAACACTGATGAAAAGCCTTACGTAGCTATGTTCTACAATTTTTCAGCTTACAAACTATGCTGTGTCCCTTTTTAGATTTCTTGTTCTATCTTGGTCCTTAAATAAATAAAATAGTTTTAGCAATAGACTTGCATTATCCAAAAAAAAAAAATCATTACAGGTTTCTACATTTATTGTAACTGACCTTGAAGCTTTAGGATGTGTTGTTTCAAAACCCAAATAAATAGCCAGGTGCTGTTTGGTGACACATGCCTTTTCATTTAAGCCATGGATGGAGAATTAGATGCACTGATAGCGGCTGATAGATATCAAGAAACCCAGAGTTCACACTTCATTAAAATGCAGGTTAAATTCTTTAAAGATAGCCATTCAGGTATCTTGTGTAATCTTCTATCAGGATTGTATCTCCATTTCAGTTTGTAAGGCACTACCTGTTTGGAATAGGATAAAGACCCATTGTTATTGTCAGACCTGTTTCAAGCTAAATATTCTTCTAGTCCTTTGTGGCTGCCATTTTTTATCAGGCATTCAGAACAGCTTTCCTTTGCTGATCTGCCATTTTCGGACATATCACTGTTTCACTTGTATGATTTCTGGTGAGACAAGCTCAGACCTGGCTGCTTTTCTCTCAATAACAGAGAAAAGAAATGTCTCTGGTGCCTACTCTGCAGAGAAAGTTCATTCATGTGTAAATTATCAGTTGGCCTTTATTTGCTTGGCCTGTGGAGAGTACACATGCAGATAAAAGGCTCTGTGGGTCAGGGTTTAGTACATGCAGGTTTCTCCAGTGGCCACAATGGCACTGTTAGAATTGTTGTCAAAGATTATCAGACAGGCTAGGATGTCTTATCATTATTTACTTGCAGTTTACAGAGTTAAAATAAAATTCTGCAAGCAGGATTCTATTAGAATGTTAGAACAAAATCCACAGCATGACTACTATAAGAAGTACCTTTCTTAATGAGAAATATATAAAGATTCATACAGATCTGTTTAAGAATATCTGTTTGTTAATATCACAATGTTTCTTTACTTTATTATCCGCCTACCATATCACCCTCTACCAATAATAGAAAGCAGTTTCATTGCAGTGTCTTCAAAATTTTTGTCTTCCTTATATGTATAGTTGCTAATGTGACTATTGAATCATGGGGAACCGCCTTAAATATGCTAAGATATTTATTGCACAATTGTATATTCTGCGGTGATGTTTGCACTGGCATAAGAAGTAGGTAGCAGCTGCAGTCTATGTGAGGCTGCAGAAAAGTTGTTTGATCTACAAGATCAGTAGCCTGTTACTTGGTTGCCTTTCATTGAAACATAATCAAGAATCATTAAGGCCTATTAGCAGCTGTGTTGTAAGTACATTTTATAATGCAGTTCTCAGAGCCCCAGTTATCCTTACTAAAGTAAAGTTGTTAAGCTACAACTGTCTCTTAGTTACAGGAGGTTGATCATAAATGAGATAGGATACTAAGCTTTTGAAATGGAAATTCAAGACCCACAGGATTTGATCCATCAGGTCAGCTTCAATTCAGACATTTGGGACCAACCTGCCATTGAATGGCTGGTACCCAAGGTCATAGCTGGAAAGAGCATTATTAACATATCTGCATATATTTGTAATGTTATCATGAAAAGAAAAGAAAAATTATCCAGAATGACAAAATCACATTAGTTTTATTTTTTCCTTCCTAATCATTTTCTTGCCCTTCTTACTAGTGATATTTTATATTGGCTGCATTATTAGCATTCACATACTTAACTGTTTTGCTTGCTTTATTTTTAAAGTTGCCCTTTGAAATTATATTAGTGTTGATAGTTTGACATTGATTTCCTTCCCTTGATACTTTGTTATTTGGGCATTTTAAATGCCTAACCAGTTTCTCTAGAAGAAAAATGCCACACTATGTGAGATTGAAAACCTTATTTCTTGAATGTTTCCCGTTTGGCAGAAGGAAGGAGGTGGGTGTGAAACTCACTGAGAAGGAAGATCACTTGGTTCTTCAGAAAGGCCTCAACACAGCCACTGGTGCAGGAAGAGAAAATTCTCCAGAACTAAATATTTATGGTGTCATACTTGCCCTGGCATTTAGAATACATCTTATATGGTATAGTCCAAAATGCAGATGAATGAAAGCACTGAAATCAGTGATTCATGAGAAGTATTGTGACAGATGTGAATAATACCATTATGATTGCTGTTGCAGATTATTTAGATAACTAATCTTGTTTCTGCTTTTTGTAAAATGCTGTACATTCTTATGTGATTACATAAATATGCCCATAAGCTAACAGAGCAGAAACTATCTCAATGGGGAATGTAAGGAGGGTCACATATGATTATATGGATTTTAGGAGAGTATGTTCCCGGGTACTTGTGTGCAAAATATAGTAGGTGTACATATCTGTGTGGGAGCCACTTCTGTGCAGCAACTTTCCAGACCTTCCCTGAAACATGTAACCCAGTTTATCATGCAAATCTTCATATGAGCTATCCAGAAAAAGCATATAGTACAGTTCTCCTGATACTCCACCACTTCAGAATGCTGTGTCAAAAACTTACAGGCTCTGGAAAGCTAACATGTCAGAGAGAATGTTTGTAATCTAGCACAGAGACATGTGATTCCCCTACCTGCATTCTGATGTGGTATAATCAAAGGAGGAGTATAATATCCTCCCCCCAAAATATATATATATATAAATTAATTTAGTTAAAAGATTTCCAAATGGTGTGACAAAGGAAATCCATCACACATTCATTGACATCAAACCCATCCATTGGCATAAAAACTCCAGGCACCAGTGTCATCAGGCCGTGCAGTTGTTTAGTCCCTGTCTCTCCCTGGTAATTATCAGGGAATCCACAGGTGGTTATTGAACCATCATTTTTTAATCAGTGGAAATTATTCATCTCTTTTCACACACAATGAAAGCTAAACTATGATATTACAATGTTTGGCACCACTATAAAAAAAATTGCCTTGCTGAATTGGACAAAGTTCTAGTTTTGAATTCTGCTTCCAATAGTAGAAAGGTAACAAATAGGACATGAGAGTGATAGCCCTGTTTTATTCCTTTATTGTGATGGGTGATATACTACTTCTGAACATCGAGGACCCACTTAGCACTCTTAACTAATAACAGTTGATAGATTTATCTTTCATGAATTTGTCTAATCCTTTTCATAGCCATCTAAGTGAGGGCCATTTCCCCAATCTGCAGTGAATTCCATTACTTTTATATATTGTGTAAAGAAATATCTTTTTCAGTCTACTACAGCCCATCCGTTTTATTGGATAGCCCAAGATTCAGTACTATATTGTGAAATAGAGATAATCTAGTCACTTACTCCACGTTGCTCATAAAGTTTTTGATTTCTGTAGTGTTCCCCTTAGACATCTTCTCCACCCACAACACAAACTAAACTGGACTAGCCTGTGGCTGCAATGTAAGTTTACATATTGGCATTATATTTACAGTTTTCTTTTCAATTCTTTTGTAAATGTTTTCTCTTCCTCGACAAATGATTTCCAGTAAGCCTTTTCACTTCAAGATCATTATCTAGTTGGCTGCAGCCAAGTTAGAGCCATGCACGATACAGATGTTTATTATGAATAAAATGCCTTCAGTGCCATAATGTGCTTTCAAATGGGAGTGTAATATCACAAATACATATTTTGCAACAGGTTTTTTAAAAAACAACCTGTGAAATTTTCCATGAAAAATGTTCTTGGGGAGGGGATGACTTCATGTGAACTGTAGCAAATTTACACGCAATAAATAAATTAAATCAATAAATAAAGTTCCACAATAAATACCTGTCTGGAACTACTACATTGGGCAAAGAAAGTGGAACCAAGGGTCTTTGGAAGAAAAACTAAACTTGGCAGAAGTCCTCCCAAGTACATTAGAGGAGCAGAGGGAAAGGAAAAGCATGCAAACCCAAAGCTTCATTCATCTCACAGAGTCTTGTCCACTTAGTGCTAAACCATGGTTTAGTGTTGTATGTAAACTGGGCTACTGTTCTTCTGGCTCACTTCCAGCATCTAGTGAATGTAAATAAACATTTGTTATTGGTTTTTATATTTATATTTTTGCCTTTTCTTATAGTGAATTTGTGCTTTTTGTTTCCCAGTTTGTGCTCTTTTTCAATTTCCTCATGTGAGCACAATTTAAAAATAATTCCTCTTGCCTTTCATAACTTCCTTCATAACTTCCTTAATTTGCATTTTGTCTATGAGCATTCTTTGGCACTTTTGAGTCTTTTCTGATGAGTCCTATAGATTGCTATTGAATCTATATTATAGTTGTTTTATATAAACTACAAGCTTCGTAATGATATTTCAACCTTCAGTACCTTCATTTTTGAGAAACTTCCGCTCCTGAATATTGATGAAGGAATATATTCTGCTCATATATGTATGATTGTGAAAGCACATTTGCACCTGATCTTGTGTACAGCTTAGGTTTAAATCAAGAATCACTTCTGCTCTTGGTGGTCCTTATTACCAAAATGTCATAAAACATCATTTATTATATCCAGAAATAACATATGAATTTACAATTTATGCACTCATTTTTTAAACAGTTGAAGCCACTCATTAGTATTGCTTTTTCTACTTCAGCTACCTCCTTGGTTTATTTTTTACACCTCAAAATTAACATCGTGTTTTGGTGAGGGAGATTCTTACTTTAACCATAAGATTCTGCCAATAGAAGTTTGGAAAGAATTCCCACCCCCCTTCAGATTTCTAACTTAATGGACTCTATACCTTCTTAGGATTTTAGAGGAACACTACCTTCAATAAACTTTCTCTATCCTTGTGTAGGTTTTAGATTTACTTTACTGCCAATACCCGATTAACAGTAGTCATGATGGACAGATATGAAACTAGAAAACAATGGAAACGATTTGTTAAATAGAAATACAGCTTGATTTAATTGAATTTATAGAAGGCTGTTGAAATCCATAGCTGTGTATCCATTAACATTGAAGTAGGCATTGTCACACTTTTTGAACTGTGACAAGCATCCAAGAACCATGAAACTAGTTCTATGAGCCCAGAGAAACATTAGATTTCTGTTCCTTGAACAGCATTTTCTCATGTTTTCTGGAAAACCGCTTTTGAAACTGAGGGAAGAATCAAAAGCAGCTTGTGATAGGATATGAAGGGGGTGTCAGGTGTCAAAGGAAAAAAACTTTACAATTTTATTCAGCTATCACAAGCCCCTTACAAAACGCTATCCCAAGTAGCTGTTTAGATCCAAACATCTTTGAATTTGAAAAACAGATAAGTCATGAGCTATTTCATTTTAATAATATCAACCTGTTTGTACTGTAACAAAATGGTATTTGGCAGCTATCTATGAATACAAATATGTTTCATATCTATTATTATAGTACCTAATACACAAATATACCACTTTTCAGCATATTAACAACGCTTTGTGGCAATTTTCCTGAAAATCTAGTTTATACATCTGTGAAGAGATGTACATGAAATAATTATATGACAAAATAAAAATGCCATAGGTAACAAGCAGATTTGTTTATGAGTATAATAATCTTATTTACCATAATAACTAAACTCAAATATAAGTTATTTATAGGCCACATTTTCTGTTTTACTGCTCTAAAGAAGCACTTTTGACTCCTGAAACCAGTAGCATGAAAATTACAGCCCTGTTATACTGCAGGTGTACTATGTACTCTAAAAAGAAATAGACTATGTAAACCTTACAGTACAGGTGAAACTCGAAAAATTGTGAATATTGTGAAAAGGTGCAGTAGCTATTCAATCCATAACACCTGCAATGGGTTCCTGAGCCTTTAAATGGTCTCTCAGTCTGGTTCAGTAGGAAGCACAATCATTGGGAAGGCTGCTGACCTGACAGTTGTGCAGAAAGCCATCATTGAGACCCTCCATAAGGAGGGAAAGCCTCAAAAGGTAATTGCAGAAGAAGCTGGATGTTCCCAAAGTGCTGTATGGAAGCACATTAATGGAAAGTTATGTGGAAGGGGAAAGTGTGGAAGAAAAAGGTGCACAAGCAGCAGGGATGACCGTAGCCTGGAGAGGATTGTCAGGAAAAGACCATTCAAACGTGTTGGGGACTTTCACAAGGAGTGGACTGAGGCTGGAGGTAGTGCATCAAGAGCCACCACACACAGATGGATCCTGGAGACAGACGGATCCTGGAGATGGGCTTCAAATGTCGTATTCCTCTTGTCAAGCCGCTCCTGAACAAGAAACAACGTCAGAAGCGTCTTACCTGGGCTGAAGAAAAAAAGAACTGGTTTGTTTCTCTGTGGTCCCAGTCCTCTTTTCTGATGAGAGCAACTTTTGCATCTCATTTGGAAACCAAGGACCCAGAGTCTGGAGGAAGAATGGGGAGACACACAATGTCAGATGCTTGAAGTCCAGTGTGAAGTTTCCACAGTTTGTGTTTATTTGGGGAGCCATGTCATCAGCTGGTGTTGGTCCACTGTGCTTCATTAAGTCCAGGGTCAACGCAGCCATCTACCAGGAGATTTTGGAGCACTTCATGCTTCCTTCCGCAAACGAGCTTTATGAAGATGCTGACTTCATTTTCCAGCAGGACTTGGCACCTGCCCAGACTGCCAAAAGTACCAAACCTGGTTCAATGCCCATGGGATTACTGTGCTTGATTGGCCAGCAAACTCGCTTGACCTGTACCCCATAGAGAAGCTATGGGGCATGGCCAAGAGAAAGATGGGAGACATGAGACTGAGCAATGCAGAAGAGCTGAAGGCTGCTATTGAAGCATCCTGGTCTTCCATAACACCTCAGCAGTATCACAGGCTGAAAGAAGAAGAAGAAGAAGAAGAAGAAGAAGAAGAAGAAGAAGAAGAAGAAGAAGAAGAAGAGGAGGAGGAGGAGGAGGAGGAGGAGGAGGAGGAGGAGGAGGAGTAGTTTGGATTTGATATCCCGCTTTATCACTACCCGAAGGAGTCTCAAAGCGGCTAACATTCTCCTTTTCCTTCCATCCCCACAACAAACACTCTGTGAGGTGAGTGGGGCTGAGAGACTTCAAAGAAGTGTGACTGGCCCAAGGTCACCTAGCAGCTGCATGTGGAGGACCGGAGACATGAACCTGGTTCCCCAGATTACAAGTCCGCGTTGAGGTAGTAATTGATGCAGAAGGGGCCCAAACCAAGTATTGAGTACATATGCATGCTTCTACTTCTCAGAGGTCCAATATTGCTCTATTTGCAATCCTTGCTGATTTCATTTAATATTTAAATTTTCTGGGATTGTTAATTTGGGGTTTTCATCAGCTGTACGCCATAATCATCACAATTATAACAAATAAAGGCTTGACATATCTCACTTTGCATGTCATGAGTCTATCTCATATATTAGTTTCACCTTTTAAGTTGAATTACTGAAATAAATGAACTTTTCCATGATATTCTAATTTTCCGAGTTTTACCTGTAATTGCTGCCACTGAAGAGCATTCTTACAATTTACAAACAGCATAAGCCATAGAATAAAACTTTCATAAATAACATTTTTTTTAAACACCTATTTGATCCTCTTATGCTATTTCTGATATTTGTGAATACTGTTAATACAGGTTATAATGTAGCAGAGAAATCAAATATATATTCTAGCCAGTGTAAATTGTACAGTCACTACTGCAAGCTAATTTAATTGTTTCATCTGAAACACACTGAACTTTGAGGTGATTTCAGTATCTTCTATTTAAACATTTCCTTGAACTTTTTTTTTAGAATTAAAAGACTTCCTTTATATTTAAGATTCGTAAGACTTCAGCCCTCCTGAACCTATATGAGTTTTCTCTTGCTTTTCCAGAGGGATGATTCTTGAATAGTTTGAATGGTCACACATCTACCCAGGACCAGTGTTGGCACCTGACACCCTTGGACAGCTGCCAGGGCCCAAGCACGCCTTTAAGCCCCACTATTAACATCTGCCCTAGATCCCCTTTCCTTTGCAATTGGAATTTCCCACAATGCCCCTGAAGTAGTAGTGTTCTGGGGCATTAAGAGAAATTGTAATGATGCTGCTTTGATTGCTCCAGCCATGTAAGCTGCCATGACCCACCAACAGAAAAGGGAGTTCTCCAGATTGCCCAAGGCACCCCAAACCCTGGACTGTCTCTGGGAATAAAATGTGTGATGCACCAACTTCCAGGTAGTTTCAACCATTGCAATGATACCAGTTTCACTAAAGGTCTAGTCTGTCTGAAATACCGACTGCAAAGCTACAATTTTACCATCATGGTGATCAAAATTACCCTTCTCAATGCATATTATTTAGAAACATGCATCAGGGTTTACTGGGAGGATGTAGGTTTACAGAGGTAGTTGGTGCCTATTTTGAAACATGTTGATATATGGCACATGTATGACTTGTGAGTTCAAATAATGATCCACATTAAGAAAAAGTCTAATTTTCAGAGTATCTTTATTAAATGTAGGCTGAGTAACAACTAAACCAGAACATATGGCATATCCTATTTTTAATGTTCAGTTATCAAACACTCAGTGGACTACCAAAAATAGTCACTATCATATCACTAAGAGTTATCAGTGCAAAGCATCTTAGTCATTTTGGCAACAACAGCAAAAAAAAACCTAATGTAGAATGCTTTCCAAAGATAAATGGGAACTCTTTGATCCTGCTATTAGGCGTAGGGTTGTTTCAGACATTTGAAAATGTTAATTAGAAAACCAAATGCTCCTAATTTAGCACATTATCGTTATAATGTTTAAAATTATCTTATAGTATTGCATGTTTACATTATAGATCCATCTTTATTGGCTCTATGCTGTGCTTCTCTTCTTTTTCTTCTGTTGAAATGTCAGTTTTTGCATTAACTTATACACTCCTTTACAAACACTAAACTTCAATTTGCTAATGCTGCTGGTTTAGACTACTACTATTGGCTTCAGTTAAATCTGCCACTTTTGCATCCAGCACTTTCTAGATGGTTTGCATCTTTCTGCAGAAGGTTTATCCTTTAAATTAGCATGGCATTTCACTGCACCACCCCATTTTTAAAAACAGTATTATACAGGCAACATCCAATTTGTTGTGTATCAATAACCCTCTATAAAGGCATGATCTAGACATCTTATATGGTTGATTTTTTAAAAAAAATTAAAAGCTTTTCACAAACTCTGTATTTAAAAATAAGTAGGTGTGCAACCACTGGAAAGTTTCATATAAGGGAATGTGGCCACTGGGCTAAAAAGGATTCTTCAATTCTGTTATACTGAACATTGAACAAGATAGGTGAACATCAGGAACTTTTTTTTTGAGCAAGGGCCTCAGATCAAAGTTAATACTTGGACTCTGCCTCCTGTAGAAAACACTGGCCATCCCAGTCTACAGTGAATTATTCTACCATTTATCTGCTGGAAAGGGCCATACTAACAAAGGTGCCATATTTCCTTTATAATATCAGTGATTGATACTGACTGAAATTTAAACTATGTTTCGCATTTGGCCCCTCCAGACATTATTATGTTTCCATGGCAGCATGTTCCTCAGACTAAGTCTGTCTCTAAAACATAACACAAAAACTTATTTATACAAAATGTCTAGGACTTGTTAAACAGAGCAACAACAAAACCCCATGGGCCAACAATTGTTAGGCATAGAGGCAGTAGAGGTAGAACTATATGCTAAACAGAACTATTTCTCCCTGATGCTACTTGTTTTTAGAACTACTTTTCCTTGGTGTTTGTTCATTGGTGTTTTGGCATTGTAACTTACATATTTTATAGATGATGACATAGAATTGCTGTTCACCAATTCTTAGCTGATAACTTTTCCAGTACAACATCTTGATTTTTATTGTAAACAAAACCTGGGACTTGTAATTATAGGTATGGTTTCGATATGATAAGTTGTAAAAACGTTTAAACATCTCTGCACAAAAAAGAGACTTACTTTTGAGAATTAACACACACACATGTTATATGCCCCTTGTTATTCCACTTCACCTGAAAGGAATAGGATTAGTCTTTCTTTAGATTCTAGTAACAATTATCACAAGCAGATACAAAAAAACAGACAAATGTTGCCCAATTGTCTTGCAGTGTGACATACTCACCAGCAGATTTTAAGATGTTGTTTGGTTTCAAACAGCACAGCTCAAGTAGGATAACTCAGTGATTTTCTGTATGATGGAGATCACAGCACATTATTTTGAAATAATTAATGTTATTCTGTAATATCTGTCTTTCTTCCCAAATCTCATGCGTGGAATTTTTGCTTCTGCTGAAAGTAGAAAAGAGACCCCCCCCCCACAGGTGGCTGTCATTCTAGGGCCATTTCTTTAATGCTAATGGGACTGTTGTGATGCCAGTGTATTATGGACTCCACCCTAAGGACTTTATCAGGAGTCTCTGGATTATTTTGTTTCTATATACTCTCATCTGAAGACTCAAGATGCCAGAAAATGGGTAACTTCATTAAGTACATCTAGTTTCATTCACCTTGTAGACTTTTCATCAAAGCTCATAACGAAACCCACAGCTGCTAGTATGCAATTAAAATATTAGTTTATTTTGACTGATAAAGAATGTTTCATTTAGAACACAATTTAAACACATTGTTTGATTCAAGAGTTGCAAACAGATTGTGTACAACAATGCCATCAGAACAAAACATCCTTTCACCAAGTACAGCTTCAGTTAAATAATTCTCATTTTAAAACTGTGATTAATGAATGGATTGATTACTAATTAATACAATGAATGCTTTCAGCCTCATGTGCTAATTTCCATGTTAGCCCTGTTTGACAAAACTCATATCTGAAAGACTTTTTGAGTTTACTTTGACTACAAGCATTAGGCCACTGTGAACCATTTTTTTATGTTTTAAGTTAGAAAAAATAAGGGTGGACTGTGATACATGTGAAATAAAATAAAACACTTATAGCTTGAATATATATATATATATAGTTCATTTCCAGTCTGACGTTCAGCTGTGGAATTGCAGTATTGAAAGCATTTTCTCCAATATGCTTTTACAGTACATTTTTTGCACATCTAATGTAAACTACTGATTCATTTGCAGAGCTGCAGCTTTTATCTAGCTTTTTCTCTTTCTTTGACTCATTGGATTATAATAGGCACAGAGTTGTATTGATTACTATAACTTGCATGGGAAAATCTTTCTGCTTCAGATTGGCTATAAATTATAAATAATGTATCTCAAAAGGCTGTGTGTTAAAAGAAGCAATGTTCTTCTGAGACACTCTCATGTAAAGCTCTTAAGGCAGAGGTTATTAACTTTATGATTGCACTATTGGTGTACTTGACCCGTAGCAATGATCACTATCCATAAAATCGTAGACTAGATAACCATTGTCTGCCTTTTCCAGCAATGTTCATTAGCAGAGACCACCAAAGATCACTCTAATAAGCAGAGGGTCAATATTCACTGCATCAGTATAAATTTGTTTGGTGCAACAATGAAGTTATCCTCCCTTCCACTCCAGCTAAAAAAGCAGTACTGTGTAATTGGGGTGTATAGATTTTGTACATATTGGCTGCTTCTGGACATAATGCTAAACTATTGTTTAGTGCAGAGATGGGGAACTGTATTTGGCTTGTGGTTTAGAGCCAGATGTGTGGGACTGCCTATCTGCCAATCATCTGATGTCAGGTGATTCAACATCAAAGGAAGAAGTGGGAGTGCACTTATATCTTCCTTTGCAGCCCCAGCTTGAATTCAATAAAACATAGTTAATATTAAGCAGAGTTTGAAGTTTGCTAAGCAGCTGCTAATTAAAAATGGAAGTGAAAACTTCAGATCTCCTCGCAGCCACTCCAGAGCGGAGAAGGGAGCACATGAGTTCAAGGCTCGTGAACATAATGCTAAATTGTATTTTAGTATTTAACATTCCTTTAAATTGAAACACATTTGCCATTTTAATGCTCATTCATCCAGTTTATGGTTTTACCACTCTGAACAATTTGGTGTCACAACAGACTTGGCCCCCTCACTGCTCACCTGTAACTGCAGTTAATGTATGAACAAATTTAAAAGCAATGGTCCAGTGCAGGATCTTGGGAACCCCACTGTTACATCCTTTCATTGTGACAACTGTCCATTTCCTACTCTCTTGGGTTCTTCAAATAGTTACTGATCCATTAGAGGACCTGCCTTCTTATCCCATGACCACTAACTTACTCCCCTTTTGGTTTTTGCCAAAATGATCCATGTGCCACAACTTACTTTCTACTCAAGTTGTTTTGGTCTTAAAACTGAAATATATGCCTTCCTGGTATTTTGCAGTGAAGTATGGAAAATTCCTGTAGCCTCATAGTTTTGACTATTTAATGCACGTTACGTGGAAAACCTAGATCAATATTTGCTGTGCAATAAAAACTTAAGGATAATATATTTGCTTGGACTGCTAAGACATAGTCAAAAAGAAAATAATTTAAGTTTAAATTTCTCTTATGAAATTCAGATAAATGTATTGTTTGTTAGGGTTACTAAATTTTCCACAATAGCACAACATAAAAGGAAATGATCATTCAAATAAATGTGGATTATACATTATGTGATTTTGGTGTACCTGTGGGGTCAGGATCAGCCCAAGATATTTTTCTGCCTGAGTTGAAGGAGAAGGTACCACCCTCACCTACCTCAATTTTGTGTACAGAAACTGACCAGATTAATCTGCTAGTTTTACATCTACACTGGCAATGGGACACAGCATCTGAGGGCAGCAGGCTAGCTGGGAGGGCAGAGAGCCAGCCAAATAGCACATACAGCTCTGTCTTGCTACTGCCTGGCTCCCAGCATTTGCTTCCTGAGGCAGCTGTTTCACTCTCCCTCTACCATTCACACAATTTTCTGCTCGGTCTTTTTGGCTGGTGTTTCCTTGCTGGTGTTAGTGGTAGAAACATGCATGGCAATTACGTGGATTATGGGAGTTGCAAAATGGGGGTACTGCTATTTGTGTGGAAATGAAAGGGGGGAAAGCCAAACAGAGAAGAATCCCCTGTAAAAAGCATGTTACCTGGTATTTTTAAAAGATCCAGTGCTTCAAGGGACAAGATGGCCATGGCTACTCTTGTCTCTACTTCCCCCAGGCCTGTCATCCATCCATCCGTAAATGTGGCAAGAAATAGAAGCTACATCCATCTCATGTTTAGCTTCATTGTAGAATTTTAAGGCACAGGTTGAATCTGATAACCATGTGGGAAAACAATCAAAGTGACATGGGATTAACACAATATTTTGCTTTGTAATGGTGTGCATGCCATGAAAAAGAAGAGTAGGCAAAAGAGGAGTAGAAAGATTGGTATAAAGCTGTGTAAAAGCACTACAGAAATTGAGGTTTTGATGTTGATCTAGAATTAGCCTAGATGTGAACATACCCATAACATTCTCCCACACACATCTCAATTATGTAGGGCTGCAGACTTGCCCTTTTTAACTCTGCAGAAAACAATATACTATTCCCTGAGTAGCCTTGTTATTCACAATGACATTAGTTTCAATGAAAATCCTCCTTTTAAATTTCAGTCCTTGCTTGGAATAAAAGAGGTGCATTTTCTTTTCAAATGTATGTA
Source organism: Podarcis melisellensis (assembly GCF_964234715.1). Taxonomy (NCBI): domain Eukaryota; kingdom Metazoa; phylum Chordata; class Lepidosauria; order Squamata; family Lacertidae; genus Podarcis; species Podarcis melisellensis. Next base: position 27,847,841 of record NC_138543.1, read on the forward strand.
TTTATATGGTTTCTCAGGTCTGTCCTTGATCTGTCAATTACTTATGACCTTAGTATTAATCATTGCATTTATCTTTAAATGAATTCCCCTTCGACTCTACAGCACAATGTATGATTCCATGGCATCATCTTTTCTAATGTCCATTTTATACATCATGCTGTTTGTCCTGTCCCCACTCCCCACCCCTGTCCCAAACCCTGCTGTGTGCATGTCTCAAGGAATTGCTGGGTTAATGCTCAGGTGGTTGTTTTGGCTGTTTCTCTGGTGCTTTGCATAATTTCATTTGACTAGTGGACTTTGCAAATAAGATATTATCTTGTTTAAATGTACCTAACATGAACTTGGGACACCAGTTGTCGTTTAATTCAATTCTAAGAATAAATGATCCATGTGGATTTATTAAGCTATAAGATGCTTACAAAAAATAAATACTGTGTTTGAAAACAGAACAGCTTTAAAACCAGCTGCTGCAATGAGGCTTGACAGATTCACAATACTTTCAATTCACAATACTCTGTGCTTTTAACATTCACATAGAAAGGAGAAGTGTGTCAGATGCCTGTTCTCCTATTAGAGTACTGCAGTGGTAAGAAAACAACATCAGTAGGTACAAATATTCTCCCTTGTTAAGCAATGAACAGTAAAATATGTCTACTCAGAAGTAAGCCTAATAAGATCAGTGGGCCTGAGTGCCAGGTAAATTCTTGATTCACATTGACAGCCTCAACACAAGCAGAGAGCACTGTTACGTTAAAGCTCAACAAAGCTCAAAAAAAGCACCAATTGTATGGACTGGTGCCTTGATATGAAGGCTGTCCTTATGCCTCCTTTATTTGCATAATCATGGCAGCCCTTTTGGATGCACCACAATCACATATCATAGCAGCTGTGTGGACAGCCTCCATGTGAAGACTCTGGTTCATGCAATGGTATACTCACTGCATGAGTCTGACAGCAGCCCACATGATGTTTGCTTTCAAGTGTGCTACTGACCAGACCCAAGCCATACGTATCCTATTAGGTGAAAAGGCCCACTGCATGCTCATGGTATCTTTGCATATGTGTTCAGCAGTCTGTGTGAAGTCTTTATGAAGGAGTGGATTTGTTTTAGAATAAGTCCATCTTTTTATTTTACACAAAACAAGTTTTACTGGACTGAGTCATTAGTTCAGACGTGCTCTATGCAGCTGTATGTTATGTCTGCCTTACTACCTGTTATTATCAGACTGAAGATCGTTTTAGAGCTACATGAGGGCAAATGCCTGCTTTACACTACAGCAATGAACCTCAGATCCCTGTTATGTGTGACCATATCATGCATGTGTTAGTGAACACACATTTTTGACATATTAAACATTTAATGTGTAAGTGGACATTTTAATAGAACTGCTAACCATATGGTAACACTTAACAATATGTAGAGGACCAATCTGTATCCTCTAGCCTTATCATAAGCCTAGTATTACCAGGATCCCTGAATTTTCAAACAACTGTTGGAATGTAGTGGCACTGAACAACAGGAATAAAGGCAACAGCCAGCTTGCTGTGTGAATCAAAATGCTTCAGTGGACATTTAAAATTGCTATTCTATGAAACCTACAACATATCCCCTAACATGCAAGGTATGCATAGGCTATTTGCAGTATACTTCTAAATTATGTCTAATGTGACCCTAAGACTACGGAGAAAGAGAAAAATACAAAAGGGTTTACTAAAAGCAAAAATTCTAATTGGAAAGAAATCAGCAGCAGAATATCCCTGTGACCATTCTTAGGCTGAAGTTTATTCAGTATTTTTATTAGTAATAGAAAGAGAAGTAGGGGTGTTTTGATTAAATTTGCAGCTGATACTGAGCGAGGAGACAGTGTCAATACAAGGAAGGATCAGGAAATTATGCAGACTGAAATAGATGATCTCATGAACTGGTGTAATAATAAAAATACAAGAAAATTCAATATGTGTAAGGTCATGCATTTGGGACTGTGGGCTCATCAAGTAGGAACAACTGGGGAAGAAAGAGATTTCAAGATACTGGGTGGTCACAGGGTGAAAGTGAACTACCAATGTGATGCTGATGCAAAGAGGAAAAAGTAAATTCTACAAGCTTATAAGGCAAAGTCTGTTCTTGGATTTATTAGGGTAGGAAACTTTTGTAGGAACAAAAGAATTATTGGTACCCTCGTACTAGGTGTTGATAAGATCACATCTGGAAAAATGCTTCATGTTGGTTAGCCATTTAAATAAAAAATGTTCAAAATGGAATCCATGCAAAAAGCAATCAGGTTGGTTAAGAAAAATGTATTTTCTGAGTAGATGTTTCAAAGGTTTTGCCCCTTTAGCTTATAAAAAGGAGACTGGGAAGTGATATGAGAGCACTATACAAATTTTGCTAGAGGAAGTAGTACAGAAAGGGAGATGAATTTAGGCTTTAAAAACCAGGCATATAACATCACTGGCTACATATTTGAAAAAAGCTTTTGTAAAAATTACAGGTCTCAACCCATGAAATAGTGTAGAACATACAGTAAGTTCACTTGGATTCATGATAGGGCCACCACACTTCATATGGCAGCCATGCCTTTAGTGTAACCACTGAATTTCCTCGTGTTTAAAGAGGGCTTGAATTTTTATTTTAAGGTTTCAGAAAATAACAAAGATAGGAAGCCCAAGATCCAGCATACCTGTCTGCAGATTATCTATACCACATATCATATTCATTGTCTAGCAGGTAATATTCTGAGAATCTCCTATTCCCTTTCTTGTAAAGCTATGGTGAAGATTCACGTCACCAGTAAATGCACAAGTTGATTTCTGTGCCAGCACCTGAAATTAGACATTTTCTGCAAGAAGCCAACAATGTTGTTGGACTACAACTCCCATCATCCATTAACACTGGTCATGCTGGCAGGGGCTTACAGCAATTGTAATCCAACAACATCTACAGAGATGTCCCTGTCAGTTGTTGTTGTTGTTCCTAGTCCAATGCATCCAACTAAACTGAATTTAGTTGGATTGGCATAACCTGAAATAATTGAAAATTTCAAGCATCATCAGGTCCTTGGAGAAATATTTTGACATTACCACTGTAGCGTATCAAGCTAGGTATGTTATCTGCAGATGAAGATTTGTATTGAAATCTTCTTTTCTGCACAGCAGGACAAGCTTTTGTTTTACATAACTTCTATACTCCACAACAGGGACTCATTGTCCTACAGAAACTTGTAAACTCTGCGGAAGGAGCACTTTGTCCTGCACAGTAGGCAAACACCTACTCAGGCAATCTCCAGGTGTAAATTATAGCATCTCTAATCTCAGTGCCCTATCCCAAAAGAGACTGTAATACTCAGAAGAGGAGTTTGGGGAGTTTCTGGGAGCAGCAGCAGCGACAAAATAATTTAAATTGAATTTCTGCCTCTGTCATGAAAAAGGCCAGAAATGTTTAATAGTAGTAGTAGTAGTAGTAGTAGTAGTAGTAGTAGTAATAATATAAAGTGCAGCTGTTTATTGTTTTGCACATTCACTAGTGATAGCAGTTTTCTGGAAATATGAAACTCAATCATACTTAACTTTCTTCCTGCTTAAGGTTAGAATCTAGTACACACTTCTTGTAGAGTAAGTCCCACTGAAATCTAAATAAACATGCAAAGAATTGCACTGTAGATGTCTAACATCTCAGTATTTCTCCCCACTCCTATTAATGCTTATTTTGCTTCCCATTTTGTAGATATTTTCCTAATTTAACATTAACACATTTATTTACTATTCCAGGTTGTTAATGATGTTTTTAAAACATGAGCCTAATACTTTTAAAACATGAGCCTAATACTTTGCCCAATCCCACTGAAGTTAATTGCATATTTTCAACTGTCTTCAGAATAGTCATGCTTTTACTCTGGAATCCTGGGCCTAAACATGAACTCTAGCTTGTCCGCCTATGTCATTGATATAATCTCATAAATTGTTCTACAGACAATGGCCAGTTTAGGAGCATCCAAATGATGCACGATCTAACTGGGAAGTAGCCCCCAAACGTCATAGAGATGTCACGAAAAGGGGAAGACAGAATGGGGCAGAGTGGAGCGGATTGTATTGTATTAAAACTATCCTATTCAGTCACACAGTAAATCTAAGACAAGCACTTGGTGATATGATTTATTGCCAGTTGTTGAGAGAATATTTGTAAGATGTTACAGTTGGCCCAACACACCTGCAGAGCCATTTTAATAATAATAATAATAATAATAATAATAATAATAATAATAATAATAATCACCTCCCCAAAGAAGCATAGGCAAGTAATGCTTAGAAATACTTCTGTGTGTACTGTACAACATTTTCTGAATTATTCCCTTCACATGCAAAAAGATGCTAAAATCTAACACTTTCAATATTCAGAATGGCATGCACTGTCCTGCTGGACACACCATGCAAGAGAGTCAGCATCCCATGTGATTTATTCACCTTCTTTCCCCAGCAGCTTGTACAGTTCTGCCAGACCAAGGCAAGAAGAACCTTACATGCATTCTAGTGCTGCACGTGAGGTTCTCTGGATTGGGGTCATTGCATATGACCTTCTAATTCAAGAAATGTTGCTTCTGCCCCTAGTTATCTAGCTCTACCTGTATAGAAATGGGAGGTAATGGAAACTTCTCAACCCACTAGGTTAATAATACTGCAGTTCTTTATGCATATCTCCAGGAAAACCATTACTGTACTGGACAAACAGAAAATCATCCATATTACTGCCTAGACATTTAGTAATTCAGTGTGATATAATTAATGACATGTCTACTTCTATTTATTCCTAAATTTCACATTACTTTGTAGGTATGTGTGGATTTTCCCCTTTTAAGAATACCATTATTATTTTCTCTGAATTGCAATCAAATTTGCCACAAGTGATTTCTTCTTCTTCTTCTTCTTCTTTTAAGTAATACAGTAGTTGCTTCCCACCCACACCAGTGCTCTGGCATCTTCCTGATTCTGCATGAGTTTTCAGAAATAATTGCCAGTAGTTCAGCAAATTCATTAACTAATTCCCTTACGACTCTGTGATGCTTGTCATCCAGACCTGCTGATTTGTATATTATTTTTTTCTAAGTATTCCCACATCTGTGTATTTTTTTCTAATCCAACAGCTATATTGACAAGGTCTCCATTGTTCATCAGTACTACTTTTCTGTATTTTTAGACTGATATTAAAACTATCTACTATCTTACCCCTTTTAGACAAATTAAATCATTCATTAGTAGATCCACTTTGTGTTTACTATTTTTCACTTAGTATTTTAAAAATTATTGCTTCCTTTGGCTAGCATGGCTCCATTTTGCATTTCTTCTGCCTTCATCTTTAAATTGCTACATTTTAAATTGCCTCAGATTTTAAAATGGCCGCCTTGAAAATTAATGATTTCCAAAGCAGTTATTTTCTACCCTCATATATTGAAACACTCCCCTGTGAAACTACATGAGCTCTTCATGTTCAGTGCTTCTGGTACAATTGAAAAATCTTAAGGGTAGCAAGATTCTAGGTTGTTCTTACCTTCTCCCACTCATTGATTTTAATACACCCTCTTATTACACCATACTTCTCAGATTGCTTAAATCCCATAAGGTTTATTCCTTGAAGTTGTTTTTGTGGCTTTATTCTATTGCATTGCTCAGTGTGGCTGCACTGAATTTGAATAGTTTTTATTCACTTAGTACAAATATTTCATATTTCAGCCTCCAGTTTTGTCCTTCGGCAAAGAACTTATACTAATAGCTGCCTCTCCCAATGATTTCAGTCAGTTCAGCTACGTGGCAATCAGTGACTTTGATCATAGAGATCTAGCTACATTTTGTCAACCAAGCATTTCATGAAGTTCCTATATAAAAACAATAGGCTAGATAGGAATTTGGAAACCTCAGTTAGCTATTGCCTTAGGCTGCAATCCTAACTCCGCTTACTAGGAGTAAGCCTCACTGAGTAAGACTTACTCCTGAGTAGACATGGTTGGGATTGAATTTTTTGTTACCATAATTTTTCATTAAAAAAAAGAATGGAGGGCACTGCCAAAACTAGCCAAAAAAAGCAAAGAGAGGAGGTGAGACTCCAGAGTCCAGCAGGTGCCAGAACAGATAAAATGTTGTTCTCGTTCCTCTTCCTTTGTCCCTCCGTGGATATTTTTTTATGTCCCATGCAAAATTCTGTGTAGAAAATGGACTGCACTTGTATTCCTATCCAAAGTTTACTATCTGGTTCACTGTGATTTTGATCAATATTTTAACAGATTACTTTATTCTCTTTATTGTGAGAATAAATAATATTGTGCAAATATTTCATTTACCATGAAATGACTTATGCCTATTATTTCCTGCTACTATTTGGATACATATTTTTGCCTCCTGCTCATTTCCATTTGGCAAAATTGTTATATAATGAGAAAATCAGATCAATGGAACATTCCATGGATGGTGGCCATAATGTTTTACTGTGAAATCCTGGAAAAATGTGCTACTCTTTTTTCCCTCTCTCTCTCTGATAGTTAACCATGAATATCTATGAGCAAAATGTGACATCTCAAATGTTATGAAGGGTCAGCATTTATACTTGACAATATGAGAGGACTAAGATTTTAGAGCAATCCTAGTCAAGCAACAGATCATCATAATTGTAGAAACTAAAAAGTCATTGTAGCGATTGTACCACAAGGGAAATTGTTCATCCATCAGTAAGATTGTTACAAGGTAAGAGACAATGAGGAAAGGGAGTTAAAATTGCTTTAGCCCATTGAGTCATCAGTTCCCTCTAGATTCAAAAGCCTGAATTGGTTTTGGAGAGAAGTGGCATAAGAGGATTGCTACGGGAAATCTTAACAAGTTGATCATAGTCTCAGTAACACTAGCAAGTGTAAGTATGATCTCTCCTAAGGAAAAGTGTAGGTTACATATTGAAGGAGAGAGAAAAGGATGGGAGTACAATTAGCACATGTCTTCTCTCACTTTTTTTTGGTCATGTGTATTTGGAAGATGGCTGTTCACAAAGGAAAACAGATGTGATAAATAGTGAAACATTCCCATCACTCTGCAAGTAATTTATTGTAAATGTAGGCCTATATTTACAAATGAATGTTTACTGGCTTATGAGAGAGAGATCAGTGGCAACATAAAGGGATAAATGTTAGTTGTACTATGGATGTGGAAGATGTGGAAAATATTTGTGCAGAGTAGCATCCTACAGTACTAATATGTAAGATTAAAAATTGTGAATGGAGATTATTGACTACCTTTGTGTTCTGCTTAAATGCAATTAGAAGTGGGGGCAATAATGTAATTGTGGCTACCTGTTTAATAGAGTGTATAAAGTGGCCAATTGTCTTTTTGCAATTTTAGTCTATTTGCTAAAACTTACAAGATATGTGCACCAGATTTATCTATGGGCAGGTGAGATATCTTTGAAAAAGTGCTATCTATCTTTTTCTTTGTGTTACAAGGAATTCTTTGTGCCCGTAAAGTCCCCAGGATGTTTGCTGTGATACAAAGCCCTTTGTTTTAAAGGTGCTTGTATGTGATGGTTAATGCATTTTATAAAAGACATCTGTGGAAGTGATATCCTTCTTTGAAGTGACCTGCCTTAAGTGTTACGAGTGTAGGGGAATATATGTGCAAATTAGATTTGAAAAGCAAACCTCTCCGGTGGGATGTATATGCACTGTAGAAGGGTCTTTGTGTAATAGTTGCCTCTGGAAAGGGATCTCTTTATGGGAGTAGTAAGAATGTTGGTTTTGTAAGGAAGTGGCTTTGCGACTGTATGCTAGTATTACTACCATTGGTATGATCCAGCAGGGACTCAGAATATATATTTTTTGTATCACTCCCATCCCAGAGACACCCAACCACCCATCAGGAAAGCTCTCCTTCAGGGTAGGCCAGGACCATCATGTCCTTTATTGTTGTAACTCCCAGATTGTGATACTCTCACAAAACTGTTGCTAGGCAACAAATGTGGTTACCAGGTCTCCGCGAATAGCTGAAGGGGAAAGCAAAGTGTTGCACCATTGTAGAGTAACCATAGCAATGACCTACTATTACAGAGTGGAGAATTATCATTAACAATGTTAAAGTATCATACAGGAGCCTGGGATCTGGAGGCTTCCCAGCAGCAACTCTGCATAATTGTGTTATATAGGAAGGGCTCTGAACTCTTTCAGGGCATCTGGTTGCTGGGTATTGGGGGGGATTATTAAATGCTGTTACTGTTTGGTTTATGAAAGAAACGTGCAGGGGAGTAAAAGGTTTTGGGACTCCTTAGCCAATCAGTGTGAGAGAAGAAAAGCGTATGTCAAGAACAATGATCCCAGATCCACCTCAGTTTTCCAGAATACAGATTTATGGTGCTACAACGTATATATATATAAGTATTAATCATAATAGATTTAATCTGTGTTTTTGCAGGTGTGGGTGACCATCACCATAACCACATACATTTGGTTTATTGAAAGAGAGACTTTATCTAAGTGGATATGAGTGTTTTAAGCAGAAAAAAGTTGTTTCTTGGTCTGTTCACTTGATTCTTGCTTGTAGAAGGGTGAAATGCCTGGCTATACAAGAAAGTGTACCTAATTAAGCAGCTGTCTTTTGGGAACAAGAAACACTGGAGAAAAGAAGTTACGGTACTACTTCTGTTTGAAAGGCACCCAGCTTTCCTAAAACAAGGTCACGTATATTGCTGCCTGAGAGTGCCTTGCTAATCAAGCCACTTAAGTGGTCAGCTTCCCAAGGTTCTGTTCCATCAAAAATTGGGAATATAAACATAATAGGATGATCAGACTGCCAAAGGGCATTACTCCTACATCCTTACTCTTTGCAGACAAGATTTTTGCATGTTCAGCTTGTCAAGCATCTGCATCTGCCAAAATATCTGTTACTATGTAACTGTTGCAGGTATAGGAGAGTCTGTGCACCTGCCCCTAGTAGATTCGGATATTAGATTTGGACCAATGAGGCATGTATCCACTAAGTCTCCCACGTTTTCTCTTAAGTTTATTTCAGAACTATTAGCTTTCAGACCTGATTTCCTCTCTATAAAATGTGAATAACTGTGTAGGTTTGTTGTAAGGGCAGTATCTTGAACTTTAAAACAAATGAAAATGAAAATAATTAATCCCATTGGGAATGATCTAAATGGTTGGTGGAGAAAAGAGGCAGACAGGATACTTAGTACCAAACCGGAATCCTACCCCTTTTCAGTGAGAGCCCTTTTCCTGTCTTAAGGCTGGTTAACAACTCCTTTCCCCTCCCTGGGGCTTAATTTGAGTCAAGAGTTCAGAAGCTCTTTTCAGTGCCAAGCTACAGGCCTGGTGAAGCAGGGGAAGGCAGTGCCCCCCTAGCATGTGCAGAATGCTCCTCTGGCAGTTGTGAGTTGCCACAATCAGCCTTGGCACGAGCAGCCTGGATGAGAGGGCAGGCCTTGCGGGCTGCCAGGCTTCAGAAAACCCCTCTCCCGTGCCCTGATGGAGAGCCTAACCTTTCACAGCCCCAGGCAGAACAAGCAAGGCCCTCTTGATGCCACGGGCATGCACTCCCGGGTCAGGGTGCGCAGGATTTCAGCCTGGGTGCCCTTTCGCCAAGAAGGGGGGATCCGGGAGGGCGGGGCTGCCTGCGCGCCTGGCGACGCTGCTCCGGCCGCCGCCTGCGTCCCGCTCCTCAACTTGACCCCTGTGGCTCGCTGTCGTCGGGGGGCGGAGTGTCTTCCTCCCCCTCCCCTCCTCCGCCCGAGTCGCAGGCAGTGACGCTGTGCTTCTCCTTCCTTGTGTGTTGCAGGCACGGAGCGGCACGAGCTGACCTCGTGGAAGAGCTACGCGTCGATCTTCCGCTTCTTCGGCGACGCCATGGAGGCCAAGAGCAGCTCGGGCAAAGCGGCTCCGACGCGCCGCTCGCAGCGGATCCGCTACGAGGAGCTGTAACCGGGCGGGAGGCGGGCGGGCGGGCGGGCGGAAGCCGGCGCCTGCTTGCCTGCCTGCCTGCCTTCCCGCCTGCGCGTCTGGGCGGCGGCGGCGCTCGGCAGTCCCAGCCCCTCATTAGATTGTTTTCTTCCTAGAGCACAGGGTCGCCGTGTCTACATCTAAGTAGCGTTTTGCATTATTTCTAGATGAGTGCAACTGTCAAAGCAATATGGGTTCACTGGTTGTGCTTCCTGTGGGCTGCGGCGGGGATTTCGGGCTGCCCATCAGTGCGCAGATTAAGGCTGACAGCAGCACCGCACCGCGCAGCCTGGTGCAGCTCTAATTGCCCTGACAGAGCCCGGCACCGAGCTGATGGCGGGCGGACGCGGCGCCTCCCGGGTCCTAGCGCCCTGCCTTTCCTCGCCCCTCCCCGCCGTCGGAGCTCACATTTAGTTCTCCTCGATTTTAATGGTGGACTTCCCAAGTCTTGCTAACCAAGGTCCCGCCCACGCGTTAGGCTCTTTAATGATTTCCCGCAAACGCTTTGGGCGGTGTTTTTTAAAATAATAATAATAATAATAAAATGCTTCCGTGCTTTTTAAATTCAGGGGCTCTAATAAACTGTATTGACACAATGGTAGCGATCCTAAGCCCTGCACGTCTATGAGACACACGTGTCGCGTCAATGTGTTTAGGATGCGCGTGTAACTCCAGCAATGGCTATTTTACTCTTTCTACTTCAGGCTGCGGAGAGGCTGTGCCACCCAAACTGAAACCGTACATTTAATCAGTGGGTGATTCGTTTGGTGTTTATTAATGAGGAAGACTTGAGCGACTTCAGCAAATCTGAACATGGAAAGAGGACTTAATTTTACTTCCAAATGCGCCAAAACTACCGAGCGCTCTTTGCTTGTGTGGTTCCTAGGGAGTTTGCTGAGTCATTTACAAAAAACCCTAAAAGGATGTTTTAGCGACAAATGTAATATAGAGCAAATAATACCAGTATTTAAAATGTTGCTTCTAATACTTGGTTGAAACGTTTATTTTTTATTCTAACAGAATCTCTATTTTGTGACAAATCAGATAGCAAGAACTTTTTTAAAGATCCTGGGCGCTCCCAGGACGCCGCCTCTCCGCCCTGGCCTCCCGGTTCGAGGCCGGGGCAGCAGAGTTTTCCATTCCTTGCTGAAACAGGGTCCGCCTTTGTCGGGAGGGGCGATTTCCCCCCTCCCTGCCGAAAGATCTTTTTTCTCACTCAATCTGTTGAACTCCTGAAGCCAGTTTCGTTTTACCTTCACCGTCTGGTGACACTGTGAAATATTAATAGCAAAAAAGAAAGAAAGAAAAGAAGCATGTATTACTGACGTTGCTAATCACTTTTGTTATAAGCAAGAGGACGTCGTTTTTACATTCCTTAAATTCCTCATGGCTTTCAATGAGTCCTGACTCTATAATTCCACGCAGACCTAAAAGTCCATCTGTTGTCACCGAGTGTTTCCAGTTACCATGATGCTCAAATAGGGTCTGCCTTCCACCCCAAACCGCAAATTCTCGGGCTTCTAAGCTCCAAACTCGTGGCCAGTGGGGATAAAAGGAGTGGGGATAAAAGGAGTGGGGTCGCACACCCCAAAGCTCTACCCGACCCGGACTCCAAGCCTGGGGCGCCCTCTCCACGTTCTCTGCCAGGCCGCGAGGCTCGGCTGACTGCCGGGAGTGGCTGCCCTGCGCGCGGCTTGCGCAAAGGGATCCCCAGCGGACGGCGACCCGGCCTCTTCCAGAGCAGCAGCGCTTGGCTGGTGCTCGAGTAGGCGCGCCGGGGCACCAAGGAGCGTTTGAACTTTTCCTGGCCTCCCCTCTCAGATGTTACCCGAGCGAAAGAGGGGGTCACATTTCATCTCATGCATGCATTCAGTGGCTGGGCGATTTCGTTAGATACCACCACCAGCTCGTTTGAAAGGGAAGCTTTTGGGATTTCAAAACAGACGTGTTGGCTCACGTCTTTGAAAGCGCTGCTGTTAAGATTATCCCAAAGGGCGCAATTCGGGTTAAGGGGCCCTGTCGGTGCAAAGTGGAGACACACACACACACGGGCTTTCCCTTCCATCGGAAACCTGCCAGCGCCATCTCTCTGGGGGCAGATTCAAAGCCAGAGTCAAGTGGCTCCAAGTGCAGAGGTGAAGGTGGCCTGTCTCGGCGCGTCCGCTTCCTCGCCTGACCTCTTCTGCTCTGTGAAGGGGTGACCTTTCAGACTGGCAAGTTGCACACCTACTCTTCTGCGCAGGGAGAATGATCGAGCCATAGCCGGGCAGGCTTGCGGCAGGAATAGTCTCCTGATCGCTTCCCTGGTGACCATCTCCCCCACCTGATGGTCCCGGTCTCCTGTTTCCCCTTTCTCTGGAACTGCTCCTCTCTCTCACCCGCCTGGGCTCACCTTAGCGTCAGCTTCAGGGTGGTAGACGGTCGACCTGGTCTTTTTTCTTATCCATGCTTTTTCTTTCCTTAGCTGTGATCTTGTGGGCTTTTCCCACAGCAACCCTTAGACCTTACCCTGTCTTTTGTGAAAGCCTCTGGGGCTCTGCAAAGTGCCAAATCTCACCAAATGAGTTTTATTCCTCCTCCCCAAAGTGTCACGGTTGAGGTTTCTACTCCTTCCGGTGTGGTCCCACCAGCCCCTTGCTCTGTATCTCGTGCCGTTGCCTGGGTTGTGTTCTCGCTGCTTCTGGACCCAACTGTAAAGCACACAGGGAGCTGTTAAAAGGGTTGTCTCTTTCTGTTTACACTGAACCAATAAAAAAATGGTTTCTCTTTTAAGATGCGGGTGTGACTTTCTTGTCTCTGGTCTTGTTAAGCGACTGTGCCAGGCGCAACAACTCAAAGGGATGTTCATTTGCTGCTGGCCGGACAAACCCGTTTGCCAGGAGCAAGGGGAGCGCAGCAGCTTCCAGGAAGGATCGCTCTGACTCGGTTGCCCCTCAGCAGAGCGAGCCGCGAAAGAAAGATCTTCCTCCACCTGGGCCGTTTGAGACTTGGAAGGTATGTTTAGGAGCCATTTTATCCAAACAAATTATATCCCCAGCTTTTGACAATTAAAAAAAAATCGCCTGTGATGCAGCTCGGTCCCATTCACGCTTACCCAAAACGAGGCGCCAGTGAGTTCCGAGGGGCTGCATCCCCAGTACCTCCGTATATGAGTGCAAAAGCCAAAACAAAAAAAGGAAAAGAAAACCTTCGAAAGTGTTGTGTGGCATCCCGGGGCTTGAGCTTTCCCAGTTTAGCAGAAATTCTACCATGTATAAAAATCTCCACACCTTTCAGGCGTCTGCTAAAGTCCCGAGCAGCAAATTATGAAGCATTTTTAGGGTCATACATGGGCTTCTCCCCAGTTTAAATCAATGGATCTTTCAAGGGATGCCTGCATGGGATGAGGCTCGTTCATTTTCCTCTTGGAGCCATCGCTGGTCTTTTCTAGGAAGGCGCTTAAGGCTTGTCAACCCCAAGGAAGAGTGGCTTTCCTTCCTTGCACAACTGTCCTCTTATTGCACCTTGCTGGCGTTAGAAAGTGGGAGAAGCTGGGAAAGGGGGCATCCTGGGTGCGGAAATCACTAGACCTTTTGCATGGATGGCACCAGAGACCCCCAAAAGAGTAACCCTCCCGCCATCCAGCTAGCCTTAGAGTTTCCTGAGGTCACAGAAGGAGAAGCTCCTTCTGAAGTGCGGACTCGTGGACCGGGACTTCTAGCAATGGGTCCAGTTCTAAGAAGGGTTACCTGGAGAACAATAGTACCTAGTTCACAGGAGACCTGTTGTATAGTATTTCGCTGTAAGCCATGCATCCCAGACATGTCAGGAAGTCAGTCTTACTCCCACTGAGTTGGATGAGGCTCTCTCGAAGGTAAGTGGAGATAGGATTGCAGCCTTCACGTGACCTACACAGTTCTTATTTCTTTCTTTCGACCACGCGGGACCCTGCTCACTCCCAGCCACCGCCGCTATGCAGTCTGCCCTTTCCGTACACGCTGCTCTCTGGTGTGCATTTGAATCTTACCTACTAATGGGTCAAATCGATTAAAAAACCTCCAAATCGACCTACAGGATCTTTGACAAAGGACAAGCCGGGCAGTTTAACGAGCAGGACCTCCAAGTGGGCGTTTGCTGCCCAAGCCCTGGGATGGGACCAACGGGGTGAGAGAGCTGTGTAGCTCCAGGATCGGATGGAAAAAGGGGAGCGTGTCCCCTTTTTTGGTGGCTTCTGTGATTCTGGATGCCTGGTGCAATGGACTCCGCTCTATGTCTGCTGGGCTAAGCCTGATCAAAACTTAGCTCCCAAACCGAACCTGACTACTTCTCGGGGGGCGGGACTTGCATGTCCTTGATATCTGCCAAGGTGGCCTGAACTAAAAGCTTCCCCGTCCAAATCAGTGCACATTCTGACCAAGAAATGCGAGGAATCCTGTCCCTCCTTTCTGCTGCTGCTGCTGCTGCTGCTGGCTAGAGATTTTCCCTCCACTGCAAACTCCTTTCCATGAATATAATTTGTGGGCCCTGGAGAATGGACGGATCCCACAGCACCCGAATGACCCTTGGCATCCCCTCCTATCCCAGGCCTTCATTACTCTAGGAAAAGTAAGAGAATCAGCTATAGACTGTAGCAGCATTAAACTGTGATCGTGCGTTTGTGACTGGCGGTGTACCTCCTAGTCGAGGGACAGTGATGCAAAATATCTGACACACACACACACACACACACACACACACACACACACACTTGAAGCATTTTAGCTTTTAGCTCGACACCTGAGCTGTGTAGCAGTAGCAGCAGCAACGATCTCCTTTAAAACACACTTGGGAGGAATTAATGACCGAATGGTTGGTTTAATTGATTCCTCCTTGGATTGGTGGCTCCAAGTTTCACACCGCTGGTCTGTTCACAAGCTGATGTCTTCTGGAGTTACCATAAATCTGGGCTAAGACCGCTCGGCTGAAACAGCGCTCCGGCAGTCCGGGGAGGGGTGGGGGCGAAGGCAGAGGATTGTTCCTGGTAAAGAATGAACCAGGGGCCAAGGCTGTCAGGATAGAACTCGGCTCCTGAAAGTGGATCCCTCTTTCACTTGGGACAGTGAAGTAGCTGCAGCCCAGGAAACACCAACACACACCCCGCTATAAGTTTTAGAACAAGTTTAGTGCCATAGATCTGTAATGCCTTCAAGGAGAGAGAGAGTGAGAATCGATACAACTGGACCAGTTCGTAGTTACGCCGAACTCTGGATGGAGCGAATGAAGAGGGGCAACGCGAACGGAAGGTGGAACAAGCTCTTACTTTCCATTCTACTTTGACTAGGCAAAGCACCTGTAAGAATGTCCCAGTTTTGCACCAAAGCAACTGAACGGACAGTTATGAACACATTCTGACTATGGGGCTCTAGTTTTGCCGGCTAAGAGGATCTGTTTAACATCAAAGGTTGCACCGGGTTTCAACTTCTGGTTGGGTGGGCCTGTATCCATATCTCCATATCTCTATATCTATCTGTAGCATATGATCCCAGGATTTATTTCTGCAGGACCCCCGTCTCCTTTTAACCGAACATATTATTTGTTAACCGCCCAATAACCCCGTGAAGTTTGTTCCTGAGAAAATGTTCCCATTTTACAGATGAGCAAATAAGGTCGACCGGCCCCTGGCTAGTATCTGTCCTTTTAAAGTAAAACTCTGTTTGGGTTCATGACAAAGAGAGTTTCTGTGCATGCCGCAAGGTCCTTTTATGCAGCTTAGTACCTTCATTCTGATACATAAGTTGACGTGGATTCCTAATCAACTAAAGTGGGACGTTTAAATATTTCTTTTCTCAGAGGAAGCGCACTTATTCTCCCCCCCCCTTCTCCCCCCCTCAGGAACCAATTCTCAAGTACAATTGAAAGCTGTCATATAAGACGACGGCAGTCTGTGTGCCTGCGCTCGAATTTCTATTCCAGTTGAAGTTAAAGTAACCTGTTAAAGGATGCGGAGTGTATTTCTGTGTGTATCTGATAGACAGATCACGCTAATTGTTGACTTAAGTCCCCCAAAGTGTGAAAAAAGAACTTCCTCAAACTTTGCAAACGCTGTCATTGCTCCTAATCCCCCACATTTTCCACTTTTCTTTCCAGTTTCGGATTGCGTGTGTTTGTGAGCATTTCACCAGATCAGTGACAGCTCTTTATTTGCATAATTATATGCTCTGGTCTGAAGAGAAAACTAACCCCTAAATTTCATGGGTCACCAAACTACGACAATCAATGTTTTATCACGTATGCTAAGCAAAAACCTAAGAAGCTATATGAAGTTTCTTGGGGAGGTTTTTACTCCTCAGAAAATTAAAGACGTGGTGCCCCTTCAATAGATGCAAAATCTTTCCAAGCTCTTTGTAACTGAATTCTGTTTGAAGGGGGAAACCAGAGATTAACACGTAGATCTGGGGAGAGCGAGGCGGGGGCAGAGACCCTCGAGCATCACTTCAAAGTAGATTTCCAAAAAGAAGCGCCTCTGCGTGTTGACAGTTGCCTGCTCCAAATACTGTAAGGGGCCAATCCTATACGTGTATGTTGAGCGTTCAGCGGGGCTTACTCCCGGTAAAGTGGGTCCGGGATTGCAGCCTAAATCTCATTCGCAGCAAGAAAGGACCCGCAGACCCACTCGGATCCCCAAATAGGATTGTTCGTGTTGTTTGCTTCCCATATACAACTCATGGGTTTAAAGCTGGGATCCCGCTTTCCTTCCATTTATCAGTGATGGGATGGGAGGGTATAAGACATCTAATCTATCGATCTATTATATTTAAAATTAAATAAACGTAAAGACGACCTTAATCGCCCCCAGCCTCGCAACGGGATTTGTTCTGGTCCTTGAATGCACCCAAATCCGTGGGAGGCCCCATTTTTTTGGAATGTGATCAACGTGCATGGTTGGAGCGAAGAATGGATTTAGGAGTGATCACAAGCCAGAAGGACAGGCGAGAGAAAAAACACCCACTTGACTGAGGACGCTGCAGAACAGGCGGGAAATTCCTGTGGGGGAAAATGGGGAAAGTGTGTGTCGCGGGGCTGGGGGTGGGAGTTGAGGTCGGAGCAGGAAACCCATCCTGGGGGTCTGCTGGTCCCCCTTTATTGGGGGAACTGAATTCGGAGTCCTTCTTCTGCAAGTGACTTAAAACTAAAATGAGGCGAAGGGATGAGAAAGTAGGACATTTCTCTTGATCTTTACTAAGCATTCGCTTCCTGACAGCTTCGGCTGAGGACGATTAAGCCCGAGCCTCGAGCAAGAGCGCAGGCTGGACATTTGGAGCCGACAGGAGTTGTGCCTGTCCCGCCGCCAAGGCAGCCTCTGCGCCCAGGAAGGAGCCGCGGTGGTTTGGCCGGAGTCGCCACGAGAGCTGCCCGCGCCCTGGATGAAAAGGCCGGTGGTCGCCTTCTTCCCCTTCAGAGCATCAAATGAGAATAATCTGGGGGAAGAAGGAGAGAAAAGCCCTCGCCTCTTCACCTCCATGGCGAATGCGGGCTCTCAGCTGGAGGAGTAGCATCTGACATTCCTCCTCACAAGAGGGAAACTTCAAAAGAAGCGCAGGGAACTGGAGAGGGAGAATCCAACAGGCGAATATTCGCGGCACGAAGGGGGACCGCTCTGGAGAGCTCAGGACCAGCCTGCCTCAGGTTCCCTCTGCCTCTGGCCCGGCTTCCTGGGGGAAAGGGAGCAGGTCGCTCGCCCCGACGGCCGAGGTTTTGCTAGCCTCTCCATGAGAGGGTTCCCTGCCTCCCAGGCTCTCCCTGCAGCCCCGACATGCCTGGGTCTCTGTTGAGGTCAGGTGACGAGAACGACCGGCTAGCAGTTCCCGGCTCGCCACTCCAGGCTGGACCCGCGAGGCTTGAAAGGAAAGGCCCTGCTTGACTGGCGGGGGGTGGGGAGACTTTTCACTCTTCCTTCCGCATAATGCCTTCTGCCCCCTCCCAAAAAGCCCATCTCAGGCCCATCTTTTGCTTTCGAATTCCCCCTGTGGGGGAACAGTATAGCAGAGCTTCGACCCACCCAGTGCAATGTCTACTGCCCCTTCGGATCACCTCGATTGAACAAAGAGTAAAATATGAGAGATGTTTCTTTGCTTCTGCGTTTAATGAATTCCTTGAACGGGTTCCCTAGACCCTGAAGGAGCGCACACCAGTCTTAATTTCGCCCCAGTTCCACCTGCGATTTACTCCTACTTAAGACAAGTTAAGAAGCATCTTGCGGGTAACATCGTATCTAATACCTTCACGTGCAAGTGTTTGGAGGCTGGGTGCGCGCGCGGACCTCCTCTTTCTCCTCGAACTTTTTTGTTCTTTAAAAAAGTTTGGGATTGTCCCTCAGTTATTAACCAGTTGGTTAATTCACTTTCTGTTTCCTAAATATAGGTGCAGGGCTTTATCTTAAAAAGTTTACTTTTGCATCCTAATTAATTCTTCTAACTAGGGGAATCTTGAGAGCCTGTTAATTAGTAACGTCGATTTAACTCCTGTGCGACTTTCCTGATCTTTGGCACAAATCAGAGTAGCTTTTCTGCTAACAGAGAGATAGACTAGAAAAGAGAGGATAAAGAAAGACGTAATAGCTGCTTCATGGATCGCTGAACATGTGTTCATTCGGGCATCTCTATCTGCACATCTTAAAGCCACTTTAAAGGATACCTAAGAAATCTGGAACCCTGGAACCCTGGGTTTAGCCCTGCTGAATCTCTCATTTCACCCTTGCTTTTCCTTAAAACTCAGTGTGTTAAAGAATCAGGATCAGGTTTCCATGTTAATCTGCTACTTGGAAGCAAGTTGGAAGATAACGACTCAGTCCTTCAGCTTCCAAAGTGGGTGGGAAGTTATGATACGGGTGGTTTCTGAACCTCCCAAGTTGGGCTGTTAAGATTTAGAAAATAGAGAAACCATGTCAGCCGCGGGAAGGTGTCCAAACTTTTACCAGGCTGGGGTGGGGATGCGAATTGGGAACCCCTTGATAGAGCAACTGAGGCCGTGACAGTCTCTCTGCCAGGAAACCCGAAAAAGCGGAGCGGAGCTGGGTTTGCGCCATCCACTCTCTGTAGCACCATGGACAGCTCCTAGTTCTGAGCTGCCCTCGCCCTAAACAAGCCTCTCCTTGCCTCGTTCAGCCCAAGCCTGGAGCAGGCTGCGGAAGACCGCGCTCTCAGGGACGACGTTTTTGTATCCTGAATCCCGCCTGCTCCGCGCTTCCTCTCATCTCCCTTGAAGCGGGGAGAGTTAACCATGCATTTATGCCCCCTTCTCAGGACTTTCCACCTCATGTGCTCCTCTGGTCCGATTACACTGCCCTGGTCTGATGCCACTGCCCGCAAGCCCCCGATTTCGTTTTCATCCTCTGTCCTCTCCCTAAGCCCCTTCCGCCAAGATTCCCGCGTTGCCCATCCTTGGTTTCCAGCTTTGCCCAAAACCAGACCTCCTCCTCCTCCTCTCTCTTTCTCATTACGGGGATACGTGCATGCCATTTCCCCCTTCCCAGGCGATCTTCATCTTTCCCTTGGCTATAGAGGCGATACTGGTGGGGGCGGGGATCTGAGGTCCTCGTGGTTGGTTGCAAAGCAGATCCGCTTCCCTTCTTTGATGCGCGCCTACTCGATGCAACCCCACTGACTGCCAGGCAGCTGGTTAATTGCAGCCTCGGGAGAGGCACCCCAGAGCCAGAGCCCTAAGAGCCTGGCAGCCCTCCCTTTCTCCCTCTCCACCCTCCCCGCTTTGCTAAAGGGTCGGCTAGTCTGCGCGTCTCAGCCCCGTAACTTTACCTCCCTTCAACTTCCCCCTTCCAGACCCGCCACCTGCTGTGATCGTCGGGACTTTAAGCCCTCTCTCAGTCTCCGCATCCTTTAATTCAAGTTATGCGCAAGGAGAGAGAGAGAGAGAAAGAGAGAGAGAGAGAAATAATGTCTCTTTTTTCTTCCTCTTTGATCACGTCCCTGTCATTTTAGCAAACAACTTGCAGCCGTGCAAGCTTGTAAAGTCAAGCTATTTACGTGTTCGCTATTTAAATGCAACAAGATGCTCTCTACTCATTAAAATGTTCTCGCTCTGCCTTCTTTTGCTGAGAGATCCGATCCCTTCCCATTTGCTTCCCCGATCCGTCCAAAATTACAAAAAATGGGTAAAGGGGGGTGGAATGAGCAAGTTTTATAGCTAAGGATTTCCTGGCTTTCCTTTAATATAAATGCCCCCAGCCCCAGCTGAGCAAGGACAGCGAGGAGTTACAGACCTCCTTGCTTTTGAGTTATTGGGGAGGAATGGCTTTGGGGCATTAGGAAAGCAAAGTTATAGCCCAGTGCTCTTACTAATATCAAATACTATTACGGATCATGAGCCAGATTCATGGAAACGGATATTTAGATATCCACAATAGGATTATTTGAGGGTTATTTTCCTCTCCTCAAATGAAATAACCCGCTGCCTTCTCTCTGCTAGCTTGTGGAGAACAGAGTTTGCTTATTAAAAGGGTTCGCTCCAACGTCGGAGTCGAATTATTCTGTTTTCAGCATCAACTTTGCTGGCAAGTTCACGAGGGAAACCTCGAACCCCCTTTTTGTCATCACGACCCCTTATCCGTGTTACGATGGATTAAATGGAATCCCTTCTTCTCGACCCACCTGTAGTCGGTTCGCCTCACACACGCGCGCACCACCGTTTTCACTGTTCTCTATAGGGCAGCTTCGTAGGGGGAATTCTTAGTTTTCTCTGCTTGATCTTCATTTGAGCCCACAAAAAGTCCAAGGAAAGGGTCCACTCGCTCCCCCCAACTAGCCAACCGGCCCTGGGTAGGCGGAGGGGGCCGCTTTCGTTTTTTGTAGGAGGGACCCCAGAGGCAGAACGGTTAGGAATTAAACTTTCAGAGGAATAACCTGTTGCACGCTTCTGATTTGGGGAAAGTGAAGATCACCGTGGTATTTTATTTTTATTTTTTAAATTCGTGGTATCTTCTATCTAACCAGGATATTTTATAGCGTGGATACTGATAGCTTTCTGATCAGTAATCGAATTGATTCCAGACCATAATTCAGACATTGTTGTAGTGAGCAATGTTACTATGAACCAGTTTTGTATTATTGTTATTCTTATTATTCTTGACAACTAATTGGCCGAGTGAAAGTTAGATGTCTGCATATTTAAGAGGGGGAAGGATTTGTGTTTCGAGGTAGCTCACCTTCGGTATTAAATATTTGCTCCTTTCTTTGATCTATATTAGGATATTAGGTTTCTCCGGAGCTTGAGCCTCACTGACTAACAAAAAAATCCTTTTGTCAATCCTGCATTAAACCTTCTCATCTCAGTTCTTACGAAATCCTCCTTCTTCGGGTAATTTTGCTTTGTGTCTCCCCACCTCCATTATTCTGAACATACATATCCTGAACATATCCTGAACAATTTAGCGAGTGCATGTCCGTGTTAGTAATCTAAAAAATAACTTTTAATGGGAGGCATATAGAAAATAATGGAATCTTAGAAAGGGGAAACAGGAAAGGGACTAGAGATTGGGTGTCCAACATGAAAGCATTTTCAATTATTTGCTCCTCAATTATTTTCCCCAGCTATGGTTTACCTTGTGATTATTTTCTTTTTTTCTTATTCGTGACATGCGTTGAATAATATTACTCTCCTCCCCCCCTTTCTTACCTCTTGTAACCCTTCAAAGTCGTTTGAAATTACTTTTCTTGTCTTTTGGCCATTTGTCAACGTCAAAACTACCTGGGCTATCTAGTGAAATGAAAGTGTTTCATGTATATCTTAGATATATGAAAGGATTCCTCAATAGAGTTTTCTGGAAATCAATAGACACCCATTAATGTCCTAAGTGCCTACTGGGTATTTTTTTGGGGGGGGTAGTGAGCTCCTTGGGTATAATATCCTGGGATAAAGTTGCAGGATCCTCATTACAATCCACTGGGATAGTGGAGTTGGACAAAGAACATTTTCAAGAGTAATTACATTTAGGGAAGTTTTGAAAACATGGGGCGGGCACCAGATGCTGCTTCTGAGCTCTGTCTTGCTTCAGGAACGTATTTCTGTCGCCTCTCTCCCACTGAATGATTGTGGATATATGAGTGTCATTTTCCTGTTTATCTATCTGTGCTCAAGCCTAAGTACTTTACTTTTAACATGCCACAGTATGTGCGTGTAAGATTGTGTGTGTGTGCATGCACACACACACACACACACACACACACGTGCATATATCACGCATTTATTCGCTAGCATCCTTGTAATAATGGGTTCGACTTTCAGCCCCTGCAAGACAAACTTTATTCTGCTCCATGGAAATGAACCTTAGATGTGCAGATGAACTCTATACACTGATTGAGTAGAAGCTACACTCCGGCCCACCTTATTAACGATTATAATTGTGGCTCCCTGCTCATCAGGACCGGCTCTCTGAAAGAGGTTTCTTTCTGCTACTCTCCACTTCCCTTCATACCCGCACGATGCTTAAGCTGACGACCCCAGAGCGTTCAGAGGAGGAGACGCATATCCTAAGACGAAGCAAGGCAACCCAGCTTCTTTCTCCATGGGCAGTTCTGCCTGGCCCACAAAAGACGGGAAAGAGCCTTGCCTGCTTTAAAGCACTGCTCTTTAAAGATCAACTGCTGAAAGAGATACCTGTGCGCTTTGAATTGCTTTAGGGGAGGGAGGGAGAGAATCAGAGCGAGGTTCTGCCGGCGCTGCACCTAAAACCAGAATGTCCCAGGAAGGTAGAGGGATTCGTTCATGTTGGTGCAAGTGAAGCCGTAACAAGAGCCAAACTCTGCAGCATTTAAGATTTCATTATCAGCTTTCTACCTTGGAAAACGAGACCCGTTTGCTTAACTTAATCCGGAACATATGTTTGCAACTGTAGCGCCGTGTGTGTGTGTCTGTGTGTTTCTCTGTGTGTGTGGTTTGAAGTTGATCAAGTTGTAAATTTTCCGCCTTAGGTTTTCAGCGCCTCCTAGTTACAGCCTAACACTTTGAGATTTTACAAAGGCTCTAACTAAAGGGGAGAAAATGAAATAACAACCATGTAATTTATCGAATGTTGCGAGTCGCACCAAACCAGCCTATTTTTCTTCCCCTGTGGTAGTGATTGTTGTTAAAGACCTGCATTTCTGAGAAACTGAGCCAGAAAAGAGAATGCAACAAAATGACTTCTGAAAAAGGAACGTCTTTAATATGCATTGCTGCTTTAACACTTAAGAATACGCTCTTCCTGTTTCTATAAACGTAACGATGATCACAATAATAGTATTTGAAATCTGGAATTAATAATAAATTAAAAGTACTTTATACTCTAATACATGTACCTGTCAATACAAAACTTTCAGATTACTTTTTCTAAGGAGAGGAGTTTCCATATAATGAATCCCTAATCATATAATCAATAGAAACAACCGAGGCTTTTAAATTTCTAAACAGTTTTCTTACTTTAATGAAATGAATAAATTTAGAACACGGAAGGTAATTTTGCAGAATAAATTTAGACTGTAGGAGATACAGAAACAGACCCCCAGGCTTTACAAACATTAAAAAAAAGATGAAAAGAGAACGTACATTTGATTTTGTGGCATTTTCACTTTAAATCGCTCATAATTGTTTTGATCTATTCATGAAAGAGTGACAAGGAGGCTAACTTAATACGACCAGTTTCTATTTCTGGTGAAGCTAGATCTCATGTGCGTATTTACATTGCCTGCAAGTAATGAAAACATGTATCAAATCTCCGGGTTGTGTGTTGCTTTTTTTATTAGGTTTCCCTAAATACAAATTAGCTACATTTTGGTCCAGCCACCAAAAAGGAGGGAAATCATTAAGTAGATTACAACATGATTACAACATGAATTGGCAGAGAGTAAAGACGCCATAGGTCTGATTTTGCTTGCAGGCTGCCTTTTATTTCAATCGGGATATTTATATGATGATTCTGTATGATTCTTAACATTATTTAATAGCACTTTTTCTTTTTTGCTGGAACTAAAGTGCGTTCCTCGCAGAACGAAGCGGGGGTAGGTAATCTGATTAATCGGGGGGAGGCTATACGAAAAGGGGCCGTTATAGCTCTGAATCGGAATGTATTGAGAGACACAGCGCCATCTAGCAAACAAACGGAGAATCAAAGGCGAGGAATCGGCGAGGCCCTTCGGGCAGTCATAGAAAAAGAGGGGGGGGGAGAGAGAAGCGAGAGAGAGACTGAGCAGGAAACTTACACTGCATCGTCAGTTTCACCTGAGCAGAGCTCCCCCTCCCCCCCAGCAGACAATCCGCACTCCGTTCAGTGTTTCGCAGGGCTCTGCCCTTTCCTTCCCTGCTTCTGAAAGAGCAACTCGGCTCCGTGTCGTTTGCGCTTCGCTTCTGAGTATTAGGACAGGCAGGTTTCCCTTAATCAAGGTCAGATATTACTAGCACTATCTGGTCCCTGGGATGTATACAACCGAGGTACACGCACCTGCCAGGCGCTTAATAACTTTTTCTCTGCTCGTTATCTCCAGCTCTCGTTTTTAGGGATGGGGAAAGAGTGAGAGAAGTCAATTGAGCAGTACAGAAAGGACAAAAGTCACCAGGTCCCCTGACTGTTCTATCCTTGCATCTCCACCACACCCCAGTATAGCCAAGGTGGTTGGTGGCTGCTTGGTTGCTTTGCTGGTCCGGGGAAATGCAGGCGTTTAAACGCTCGGTGAAATAGATGTAATATATTTTCACCAACTTATGATGCCAGGCGGTGGCCACGTCGCTCAAGGGAAGCAACGCCCTTCGATGTGTATTTGCATGGCGTTCGAAGGACTACAAAACAAAGGCAGGGCATATTCCATTCTCGTAATCTTTGCTGTTCGATTAATCTTCTGTGGCTTTCTTTCTTTTTTAAAAAAAGGATGGTGGAGGGAGAGGAAAGGGTGTGGGGGGGAGCAGAGAGAATAAACCAAATAATCCACCTCTGGGTATTTGCAAGCCATGTTTACATTAGTTCTGCAAAATTAAACAAAGACACCAAATGACTGTGAGGAAGAGAAATTGTTGCCACTCTGCAAGCGCGCGGAAGGCTCTCTAATAAAGGGAGAGTCATTATCGAGGCTTCGTGGAAATCGTCGCGGGTTAGGAAGAGGCGACTAAGACAAATAAGGCGCACCTTTGCCTTCACAGCTCTTTATTGCCACCTGCTCGAGAAATGTTCCTGCGGAGTATCAGAAGCCCAAATGTCACCCGTCGCTCTTGTGCTGTTGTTGTGAAGTGTCTGGGCTGTGAAAGATTGTCTCCAGATGCGCCCACCCTTCAGAACAGGCTTCTGGCGCCCACTCGCCTTTCAACTGGCCAAGCATCTTTCGACATTCCCCTTTTAGAAGCCCAGTATTCAACATCTCAGCTAACCTTGCATCCTTCCCCAAAAAAACCTTCCCACCCACCTCTCCCCGGCCATTCAGATCCTTGAGATTAACATGGCTTGAAACTAACAGGGTTCTCAGAACGTGTCCGTCGTAACAACCACAAGGGTCCGATCCACCAGCTCTAGTATTTGCTTGCCTAACTCCCTGAAGGAAAAAGAGGGGGGGTCTTCCCCCTTCCTCCTCTAATTTCTTTTTTTCCCGAGGTCTGAGCTTTCCGTTCTGTGAGATCCATGGGAAATACGGAGCAGAATGGTGGCCACTGAAATCAGCTCTGTCCAGCTCTTGAAGTTCCTTGGAAAAAAGGAGAACTATATTGGGGAAGCGGGGTGTGTGTAGGGCAGGGAGAAGGCTGCTCTCTTTGGGTGGTTTTATCTCTATCGCCTGTTCTCGTCCAGATTTCTTACCCATGAAACCTGCTCCGTGGTGGGGTTCCCCAGCTGTTTAAATGAACATTGATTTATTGCGTTTAAAAGTAAATTTACACACACGCCAACATCATTCCGTTTTGTTTCCCCAGACCCTAAGATTTATTTTCTGCTTAGCGCTTGTCTGACAAAACAATGTCCTTTAACTTTATTACACATCGATGAGGAAATCTGTCTTATTTCCCCCCTGCTTGGATTTATTGCTCTTGTTACCTGGTTTGTTGAGGAAGGGATGGGTGGAGAGAAGGCTGTGGAAAGCGGGGAAATTACGAAAAAAAGAAAAAGAAAGAAAGAAAGAAAGAAAGAAAGAAAGAAAGAAAGAAAGAAAGAAAGAAGAAAGAAAGGCTGACTTGAAGAAATATAGGCGCACCTCGCAGGTCCCGGGCTTTGGGAAAAGGGAGCAGGGCGGAAGAGCAGGAAAATACTAATTTTCACAAATTAGAATGTTCGAGTGATTTGTTTTAAGAGACTCAAAGCTCCCTTCATCTGCTAGAAGGCCTGATGCTCTTTGCACAAACTCTTTTGCAACAGATCCATTACTGAGAAGCAAAAATATAATACAACAAAACAAACAAAGCAAAATAAAAATAATCCTACCACTCTGACTTACCTCTGCGCAGTAAAGTCCCAATTACCCAGCCTATGGGATGGTTGCTCTCAGGGGATTGAGCTGCACTTTGAAACAGTCTTTACGGTACACTTCATCTACGTTTTTGTTGTCTTTAGTTCTCATTAAAAGGCCACTTTATTCTTTTCACTGATATACTGTCTGTGTTCTTCATTTCACACTCTTGAAAGCAAAGTTCTTACAACTTATCAGGGAAGAAGGGCTCCGAGGCTCTTTGGGGTGGGGATGGAGCTAGAGGGGTTGAGAAAGAGAGGCAGGAGAGGGAAATCCGTGGACAGGAATTTTAAAGATTTTTTTCTGAGCACACAGAGAGAGAGACAAACAAGAGAGGTTGTTGAGGCAATGGGCTATTTCAGGGGTGTTGGTGGAAAAATTGAAAAGGGCTATCGGGCAGTCATACAGCGTTAGCCAGACACTGTGTGTGTGTGTGTGTGTGTGTAGCCTGGCCTTATTCCGACTCCCCTACTCCCCCCCCACCTGATTTATCACAGAGGCGTCTAATAATCACTTTGGAGATGTCAACTGAGGACTGTCCCTTTGCAAGGCGAAAGTGAAGATGTAAGGAAGCGTGGGGGAGCAATTCTTTGTAGACAGTCTCCCATAAGTGCACTCCCTTTCAGGCCAGACCCCCGGGCTCCGAGAGCCACTCCACCCGCCTTCCCCACTTGTTGTCCAGACCGGCGCAAGAAACCCAGAGCGTTTATTTGGAAGAATCTCTTACCGAGCCAGAAAGAGGGTAGTAGGGTCAGTCAGCTACATCGGTCTGAATCGATCTCGAATCAATATCGATCTCGAATCGAAAGACCTTTTTCCCGTGCGCGCGTGCGTGTGCCCAGATAGCGTATACACGGCTCTAAGAATGCACCCAGGATCCGACCCGAAGTGGAGCCAAAGAAGAAAAGGGGGCAAGGCTCTAGCAGCATTTCTTTCTGCTTGCCCTTTGAATGGGGCCGTGTCACTCAGAGAACTAAGGGCCATTTCTTTAATCTCTCTCCTCTGCCCTCACAGATCGACAGCCTTTCTCCCCTCTCCTTGCTACCCCCCCTCATGCCCCCCTCCCTTCAGGGCACAAGATCCCCGTCCAGCTAGGCTCAGGCCGTCGCCGCTGCCTTCAGTGGAAGATCATAAGCCGGGCTACGTCCCCTGGTCCCCGACGGGATAGACGCCGGGGCTCCTGGAGAGCCGTGCGGACCCCTGGGCACCCCACCCCTCACTGGAGCCATGCCCCAAAGAAATGGAGGGCCCAGGATTGGTGATGAATTAGTCTTTTGGGGAGTGGGGTGATTTTTCTTAATTCAATCAGGCATCCTAAAGACAGGTGGAATGCCCCAGAATATCTATTTGTGGATTAGAAAACTGCATGGAGACGTTTTCAAATCGAACCGACGTTCTATGGATTCGAATTAGGATGGATCTTTCCCCCCCTTTTTTTAATCTACCCAGTTATGCCACAGTGGTGAACCAGAGGGAATTAAGCCCTCTTCAAGTCCAAAGGCTTGGATTCCTCTTCGAGGAGGCTCGGGCTACAGATGGCTCAGGGACACTCAACCAGCTTCGTAGGAGCCAGCAAAGACTATGAACTAGCTGCTGCCACACGTGTATGTGTGTGTGTGTGTTGGGGTATTTTTAGAGTTGGAGTAGCCACTCCACCAGCAAAAGGAGAAATGGTTCAAAGCAAGATCTCTACTGCTGCCCTCCTTTACTCACAAGCAAGCCCGCCCGCCTGCCTGCCTCCCAATTTCATGAGGCTTAATCCCAAGGAACCGTGCACAGGCGGCCTGTATTCAAGGGAGAGCCATTTTGCAAGGGGCACCCGCGGTACTGCTCTGGCATGATGGGCGTCACCAGCTGCCTCCTCATCCCAGCGATCTCTGATCCAAATGCACACGTTCTTTCCAAGCGGATGGAGAGAAATACATAACCGGGTTGAGGGTGCATGCCTTACACCGCCGCCGCCAATAAGCCAGGGGCCTGTTTCTCTCTCTCTCTCTGCCCTCCGAGGTACTATTGAGAGAACGTCAGCCACTCCTTCCCCGGCTCGATCCTCGCCCAGATTAAGCCGCAGTAGTTCCATGTCAGCTGATTTCCCACCCCACTCAGAGACACCTCTGACTTAATTCCGGGATTCTGAGAAATGTAAATAAAAGGGCATCGGACTGGGATGTCAGGCGCCCTGGGCCCCCGGAAATTCAAGTGGATGGCAGATTGAATAAATGCCGGCATTACCGAATTGTGGGCAGCTTTGGGGGGGAAAGGTGAGAGGAACTATCTGAGTGTGGGGGCAAACGGTCGATTCACCCACAGAATCTGACATGTTATTTTCTCTTTGCAGCAATAATAAATAGGCACTAATGAACCGAGGTACTAACTGTGTCCCCTAAGAGGGCAAAGCTCCAGGCGCAAAGATGACTGCCCGTTGCAAATGGTGAGCAAACACGCGCGCGCACACACAAACACCCCCCCACACCACTAACTTGGGACCCGCTTTCTAGCGGCCCCTTCCCAAGGAAAGGCGAGGGCAGCCGAGAACGTGGGTGAATAAAACGCCAGTTAAAACGCTATTAAACAGCGCAGAAGGTGCAAAGCTCGCGCCTCGTTCCGCCTTGATATGCAATTAAATTACAGCAAATTCCTCTTTAAATAATATCGTTTGGAATCCTTCGCTAAGATTCAAGGATGTCTGAGGTTAAGTAGCTTTTAAAACGTCAGTTCTAAATGGCTTATGCAATGAATAGCTACCTTTAAATCCTAACACCATTATAAATACTCTATACATGTGCATGTCAGTTTATCTCTACATATTTCTTCTTCAAATGAGGAAAGCATTCATGATCATCATAATAAAAAAGCTCCTTGACATATTTGAGTTTAGAAAAGCAGATGTTAATTCCGCCCTCCCTTCTCCGCACATCTTGTTTTATGACCAACTCTGTTGGAAAGGAGCCAACGGCGCCCTGCGCTTTGCTCGGTGACTAGTAGCCCGGGCGCATTAGAGCCTTCGCAGCACCAGCCGAGACGAGGCTCGAGCCATAAAAAACCCCCCACACATCTGGGTTTCTTTCCCTTTTTTTGTAACAACAACAAAATTAAATTAGGGAAAGAGTTGCAGTAAAAATGGGAGGAGGGGGAAAGGGTCTTGGGGACTTGGGGATGGATGCGGAAAGAGAACACACCTGCAGCCGCGCCGGAAAAAGAAACGGCCTGTGGATATTTTTCAAGATAGAAAGAGCCTTTCTGGGGGCCTGGCCAAACAGGCGTGTATTTTCAGTGAAATAAGTAAAAAATAATAATAAAATAAGAGGAGGTGCCAAATATGATTGCCAGCTCCCCATAGACACAGAGAAAACAGTGTTCAGGACACTCCCCCCTGTTTTAGGGGGAGAGACACCTCCCCCCAAAAACCAATGGAAGTGATTCCTGGACAAGAAATGCTTTACTTCAGAGCACCCCCCTTTTTAGCTGTTTTCACATTCCCATTCTCTCCAGGCAGCCTCCCTTCCCTTCCAAGCCGAGGGATCAAGTCTGAGGGTTCCCATCGTTTTCTCGCTCCCTCCCCCGCTCCTCTTTTCGCCCCATTAACTAATATGTTTGAGAAAGGTTCTTGTTTGCCCTGAGTTACACGGGGAGCAGAAGACATGGGAGGGCTTGAGACAGCGACGGCACCGCCACACAAACCCGGAGCCGAGCTTTCCCTGGCATCACAATTAACTGTATGCAATATTTATCATTCGACAATGTTTGCCATCAGGAAACACCAAACGTAAAATCGGTGGAAGTTTAATAAACAGACACCCAGAGATTGATCAAATAGAATGAATAAACATGCCTGGATATTTTTTTTTTATGCGCACGTCTGTGCTTCTGACTATTAGGCGATAATCCTGAGTGAGAAATAAATGCCATTGGAGTCCGCGGAGGAGGGGCGGGCCGGGAGGAGAGGGGAGGCGGGGGCTCTCTAGCCAGCCAGTTCGCCTCCTACTGAAGTTAATTCCCACCGGTCCAAGTTCCCTGCGGCTTGGAAAGGTTAGGACTGCACCCTTAGATCTTAGATCCCCGGGGACGCATCCAGATTGCTTGTCCGACATATCCCCACACCCCATGTGGAAGGAGCTATGAGAAAGGGCCACGGTGCCTCCCTTAAGAAACTGTGGCCAGGGATGGTTTTAAATATATATGTCTCTTTATGGTTCAAAACTGGGAGGGGGACCATGATCGTCTGTCAAAATGGTAGTCAAAATGGTCTAGTTGGATTGTTACAAAAATAATAACAGGACTCTCTCTTTCTCTTTCTCTCTCTCTCTCTCTGTCCTCTTCCTCCCCGCTCCCCTTCCCCCCTTTTTTTAAATGCAGGATCTCGCCGGCTGGGGCAACACAATGGCAAGCCATCTGGTGCGCAAGAGAAGCGGTGGAGATGGCAGCGAACGGAGCCATCCGCAGCTTCCTAGAAGCGCACGGGGCCTGCAGGCTCCCCCCTCCTCCCTTTGGCTCCCCGGCCTATAGCTAAACTTGGACGATGGTCTGTGGCTGGTGATCTCGGGACCCGCCAAGCAAGCAAGTCGCCCCGGAGCAGCCCGAGGAAGCTCTCCACGCGCGCCAAGCGCCGCTTCGCCTCCTGCTGCTGGGAGGTGGTCCCAAGCGCAGGAGCGAGCAGGGAAGAGCTCCACCCCCTTCCCTTGGTCGCGGAGCGGATAGGTCGGGGCCCGGGTGACGTCACTCCCCGTCGCGCAGGAGAGGAACCGGGAGCGCGGGGGAGGGCGCGGGGGAGGCAGAGAGAGAGAGAGGCGTCTTGCCTGCTGGGCTCTACAGTTGGGAAGTTTTGCTTGGAGCAGCAGCAGCAAGAGTAACAACTCAATAATAATAATCGGAAATTAGCCCTTTGCGCTTATCTCTCCGTTTCTCCATCCTTGTTTAAGCTGGGATATCTATTCCCCCCCCCCCCACTGCAATGCTTGGCTCGATTTAAGAGCACGCGGCAAAAAGGAGGGAAAACAGGTGGTGGGGATGGAGGGGGGGGGAGAGAAAATGTATTAAACAAACCCTTCCGGGTGAACCTGACCCACGCAGAGACCTGTAGCAGATGACCTGCATCTCTCTCTTGCGCACAGGAGGGTTCTCATCTGACTTGTCACCGCATCTCACCCTCAGCGCCTTCCTTTGGCCCCATATTTCTGTCAGAAGGGTCGCTGGTGTCAGACCCGCCTCCTTCCCCACTTGGCCCTCCTCCGTCTTGCAAAGCATCCCTCGGAGCTGAGGGTGTGCGGCCCGAGCTGGCTCTCAAATCGCTCACAGCCAGGACCCCCCCCGCCCCAGCCCCCCCTGATCAGTATCCCATAACCACTTACTTTGAAAGCGGAGCCTTTCCTTCGGCTGTTCCTTCTTCTCTTCCTTTGCTCAAGCACTGCCTCCCCAGGCCACTCAGCCTGGGCTGCGAAGGCTTGCTCGGGTAGTCATAGGCCAATCATAGCGATCAGAAGAGAAATAAAACTTTCTCTCTCCATCATTTGCCCCCTCTCTCCCCGCCCCTCCCTTCTTTTCCCCAGGCTCCGCTGTCCTTTGGCACCTTCTGCAAGAAGGAGGCTGCAGTCCCATCCCATCCCATCCCCTGGAGAGCGTCTTCCTGGGGACGCGTCTGCTGGCCTCCCTGCTGAGGTAGCCGCGCGCTTCTGCTGCCGCGCTTGGGAGAGGGAGCCCGGCCTCGGAGCGAAGTGCAGATTGAGACATATCGGGATCCCTATAAAAGGGTCATTTCGCGAGGGAGGCTGGACACCAAGTTTGGACTCGTGACTGGCATTCCTGAGAGGCCTGCATATTTTAAAAACAACAAAGCGAGCCCCCAAAGAAGGGATTGCGGGGGGGGGGGGGCGAGAGAGCGAGAGAGAGAAGAGGGGAAATAGTGCGGGGGGGGGAACTGGGAGAGAAGTTACTAAGTGACAAACATCTGTCAACATGAGCTAATTTGTAAGCTTTTGCTGCGAGGAGAAACTGACTAGTTTTGTGAGGGTCTGTGTTGGTCGATGCAGGGATCTTTGTCTCGAACCTCCCGCCCCCTACCCCTCCCACCCCGCTTTTATGTGAGTGTTTAATCCTAGAAAGTTCCTAAAATGGATCTAAGACCAAACCAAACGGGGAAGTTTGACCTGAAAGGTCTTTCTGGCCTTCGGATTAAAGCCCCCTCTCCCCTCTCCCCCCCTAGGCCACCGTCCTCCTCTCAGCCGCTCCCCTTTCTTAGCTCTTTATAAACCGTTTCGAGATGGGGGGGGGGATATAAACGTGTCTCAATGGCACAGCGACAAAGGCCAAAAGAAACACCAGTGACATGAGCTGCTGTTGCCCCCCCCAGCCCCCAGCCCACCGCAACCTTCTTAACAATAAGGTTTTATCTTGCAGCGAAAGAATAAGATCCTCCTCTTTCCTCTCTTGGAATACGATCACTTTAAAAACTTCAAAAAGAGAGAGAGAGAGAAGGGCCAGTGTGCGATGCGGAGACGTCCTCTCGGGCCGCATACGTGTCGGGAAAGTCGCAGCAAGTTAACTTTCCCAGCCTTTGGCGCAGATCTGGAAAGCAGGCGCAGGCTGGGCAGAGGTGGGGGCAGCTGGCGCAAGCGGGGAGGCGAAGGAGCGGGGGCGGGTCTGATGTTGAGGCGATTTGACTGGACTGGGTGGGATCCTCGGCAGCCCCAGGACCAGGGGGCCGTTTAGTGTGTGCGGAGAAGCCTGTTTCTCTCCTAGACAGCTGAAGACAAAAGGAGAGGAGGCCTAGTGGTGAGCTGGATATCTCTGTTAGTTGTCAGCTCAGGTCCAGGGGCAGGCGAGGAATGCTAATCAGCCATTGCAGAGGGGCTGAAGGCTGCAGATCTCTCGCATAGTCACGTCATATCTCTCTCTCTCTCTCTCTCTCTCTCTCTCTCTCTCTCTCTCTCTCTCCGGTTGTTTCGCTCTCACTCCCAGGGCACTTGCTTGGTTTTTTGCACTCACGTCCACCAGCTACACACCCATCCTTGGATCTTTATGTACTCAGGAACACAATCCTTAAACATACACAACATAGGCACATACAATGCTACTCAGGCTTTATTCCTCGTTCCTCTCCCCCTGGGGTGACATAGGAAAGGTTTGCGTGGAAGCAGTCTGAGTGCCACTCCACCAAACGGCTCGCGTCGGCTGGAATCCCCAGGGTTTTCCTCTAACTGGTTATGACTGTTCCAGACAGGGTGGCTCTTTGGGCTCCACCGGCGAGACCGAATCACAAATTACCATGTTGTAATTGTTCACTCCTCCATAGCTATCCGAGCTTCGGTCTTTTTTTGCTTTGACACAGAGGGGGGGGGGGAGGGAGAGAAATAAAGGAAGGGAGGGAGAGAGAGAGAGAGACGTTCCTACCTCCTTCTCTAAACAGAGGGATCGATAGCTGACCCCACGGTTTGGCCAGTGCTTTATTTATCTGCCCGAGCAATGATATTATCAGCCTTAAACGTTATATACAGCAAATGTCTTCCTAAATCAACACACAAGGATATCTCCCAGCAGCCAAGCTGCTCTGCCTTCAAGAAGTTCGCTCTGCCTCTTCTTGCCCTCTCCTCCGCTTTCCACAACAACCGGGGCCCGTTTTACACCCCGTAGTTTTCAACGGGATCCTCTGTTTGAAGCTTGATGGTGGGCTCTGCAGCCAAGAGGTTGTAGATACACGATTGTGCAACCCCGCTTGCTGTTTCTTCCAGGGATTCGCTTGTCAGCCTGGCTGGGCTGCTTAAAGGCTGCTCAACGCTATCCCTTTTTTTGTAATGGGGGTGGGGAGGAGATCTAATTTCCCACTGTCCTCTCTGTTAATTGCTTTCTTTCCTTGCAATTATATGTATAAACCGATTTGCTCCTTTCCATGTTATGGCTTTGTGATTCTAATGCAAACCACTTGAGGGGGTTTGGGGGTGGGGAGAGAAGAGACCAGCCATCTCCCCCCACCACACACAGGCAAAATGCATCCCACCCCTTCTTAGTCGTGAGAAGATGCGGCGGTCCTTAGGGCTGCAGTGCATCTCAGTCTTACTTGGGAGTAGATCCCACGGCATTTAGCAGGATGTGCTTCTGAGCACGGCGGGCAACACTTATTTTCAAACGTATGGCAGCCAACCAGACCTTCCGGTGAAATTCACCATACCCAGAAATTTGACCCAACACCGAATTGCGCCGGCATGGTCAGACAAAGGATGGGGACCCTCAGCTCATCTGCCAGTCCTACTCCCCATTCACATTCATCTCCCTTGGCTCCCTCTACAGGTGGCTGCCCTTGGCACCAGAGGAACAAAGGTGCCCATGCGGACGCCCCTAGTCGATCTAGCAAATCGCTCCTTCCTTTACCCGTTCTGCCAGCTTGGCCCACTGGAGAATCCCAGCCCATTTTATTCCACTTGTTTCTGCAACCTTGACAAGGGTGCAACGCTAGGTGCGCGTTTGAAGCCCTAAGTTGTAGGCAAAATGACTGGCAAAGCCATCCCCACCGAGCTCAACGGAGCTCATTCGGAGTGCTCGCGATTGCCGACTCCGTGGGAAGGCAGCGGGGTAAAAGAGGCTGAGAGTCCGGCTAAAGTCCTTGGAGGAGCTTCCGCCAATTTCCAAGCCTCAGTGTGGGTGGAAGGCGAGAGGGGAGCGGAGAACGTGACGCAGCTCGGAAGAGAGGCAGTTCTGGGGAGAGAGAGAGAGTCACCTTGCCTTCCTTCCAGCTTCTCTGCAAATTTCTCCTTCCTTTCCAGCTGTTTTGTGCTGACTCTTCTATGTGATGTGCTCGCGGGGTGGGGAGAAAAGAATTGGGAGGAGGGCATTGAGGGAGCATATTTTAAGTCCAGAATCCTCAATGGTTTCTTCTCTCTCTCTCTCTCTCTCTCTCTCTCTCTCTCTCTCTCTCTCTCTCTCTCTCTCTCTCTCTCTCTCTCTCTTAAAAGCCACACAACCCAACTTTGAAAATGGATTCGCTGACAAGTAAGGATAATAAATTAGAGGCGCTTTCAGATAGATATCTCAGACGTGAAATTGCGCCCAGCTGGTTGTGTAAGCAAACAAATAGCCGCCGTGTTCGAGGGCTCGCGGCTTGATGAATAGAACACGACAGAGGTAAATGGCTCTTTAACTCATTTAGGAATAAAACTCTCCGGCTCCCCGAGTCAAAGAGCCCCGGAACGGCGTGGATCCTGAGCGAGCCCTTTTAAACAAGAGTTTTATTGGTTTCCACTTGTGAGCCCTCATCTTCCCCCAATTCCTCCCTCCCACCCCCGCAGGGAGGCCTCGTCAAGGCACCAACTGACTAGTTAAAAAAAAAAAAAAAGGAAGAAGAAGACAAAAACTTGTCAGGTTCCGAAAGGTGTAGTAGCCACATGGCAAACTTGAAAATCTGCCAGAATTATCAGGGCTGGCTCTGGCTGCCTGCCTGGCTGCCTGCCTTTCCCGCTAGAAACTCAATAGAAAATATGAACCGACTGTATTATTATTTTTCTTTTAAAAAAGATTTCTTCCCTAGCATCAGGACGATATTGCCTTTTCTTTCTTTCTTTTTAATTACACCCATTTATGTAAACTGGAGGGGGAAGAGGGACGGAATCCATTTCTCCAAAGGTATTGAGCCTTCCCTACCTCGTCTAGAAGCCCAACCAGCAGAGAAGCCCCTTCTCTTTTACTCAGACTTCACTCTGGGGAAGGGACACCGCAATCTCACGCCACAAATCAGTGAGACTTACTAGTTTCAGGCAAATCTGCTTCGGGCCGAAGCTTTAGCTCCAAAAGGTCTTCTCATTACTAGGGAGGAGCTGGTGTAGGTCTGTCTACTCTCTGTTTGTTTGTTTGTTTGTTTGTTTGTTTGTCTGCCTGTCTCTCTCAAGATTCACGAGGCGGGGAAGGGATCTCTCTCTCTCTTTTTCTCTCTCACGGCACCCGTAATTCCTGGGGGAAACTTCTGTCCGACCCCCATCCTCTGCCTTTTAAAAAAAATTTTGGCTGGCGGAGGGTTCTAAAAGCAGCTTGAATCTACAACACTTTGCAACCACTTCAAAGAAATATTAAGCTCTCCCTCTCCCCGAGAACGTTTTGCTTGCAAAAAACGAACCCTTTGACTTGCACATCACGCACGCATGCACATTTAAAAGAGAGGGATCTATGCCAAAAAGAGTGACTTCGGATTAAAGCATTCAGATCTATGTTCTTATTGATGTCTAGAACGAAAAGGAGTTAACCCAAGTTGCCTTTTCCCAAGGAGAATGGCCCACAACCTCAAGCTTTCGACCAAAATGCTTTCTCGGTATTATCGATCTCTGCCAGAGCATCCTTACATAGAGAGCTGCGTTTGAAATAAATTTATTAACCGTTCCCCCTCCCTTCCATGACGTTAAACGTGACTCAACAAAGCGCGCTCTCTCTCTCTCTCTCTCTCTCTCTCTCTCTCTCTCTCTCTCTCTCTCTCTCTCTCTCTCTCTCTCCTTTCTTCATTCCTTCCTCCCTTCTTCTTCTCACCTAATTTGGTAGACATCCACATGTGGCTCCTAGATTCTTATAAAAGGAACAAATCTATTATTCGTTGGCGGGTGAACCAGAGCGCTGTGAAGGCCTGAGACACATTCCCTCTTCCATTGTCAAAAAAACTGTCAGGGCTCTGTCGTCTGCCCAGTTGGGCTGAAGTCATTTCATAAAGCCGACCCACAAACACCTTACGTTTAAATCAAGCCTCACAGATGATGGGAGTGGAACTGGCTTGCCAGATCCCTTTTCCTTTCCGGGCGAGCGATGAAGATCCACACACAAGACACTTCCAAGTACATCGTTTTAGGCCACTACATTCCGCTCTTATATATGAACATTCCTGACCAAATGTGCAGTCCCATTAACATCAGTGGTGGGTCTAAATCCGTCTCACACCAGGGCACCTCCGCTTTTGGGGGGTTGTTCTCCTTAAATGCGACTGAAGACTTCAAGGCAGCCACATGTCCACATTGCAGAACTAGTTGTTTATTATTATTATTATTTCACAATTATTATGTACATTAGGAACTCTGCAATTCTCAAGCTCCATCGCCAAGGAAGCCCCAAAATTAGATTGACTAGAAAAGACTTAGCTGGGATGGGAGAAAAGGAGGTCAGCCACCCTGAGAGTAGGCAAAAGGCGATGCTTATTGTGGCCTAACGCTTTCGAAAAGCGAGTGAGGTTTGCTTAGGATGCCTGTGTGAGAGAGTGTGCGTATGAGACAAGGGAAAGAGGGAGAGACCTAGCCAATTATTATTATTATTATTATTATTATTATTATTATTATTATTATTATTATTATTATTGAAGGTCTTGTAACTGCAGCAAAGAGGAGCAGATGAATCATGACAAAGCAGTAGACAGATTGTATTCTGGTCTTAAACAGGCTCTAGAAGAAGGCGTATCCCAACACAGCATCCATTTCTGTAGAAGGGCAACGGATTCGTGACTGGGTGGCATGTCTAATGGAGAGAACGCCATGTGAGAAAGGATTGGTTTTTAGTCTCAGATTGACTAACAGATTCATCATAATATGGAGTTCAGTTAGTTCTTTAGCGCTTTATACAGCCTAATTCGTGTTAAATCGTTGGGCCAAACTAACAGAAAATCTCCACCAAGCATCATCTGAACAGTGAACACCCTTCCCAAAGGAAACGGGCAGGCTTTGTTGCGCTCGTCAGTAAGGAAAATGCGCCCAGAATATCAACTTCCTTTTCTACACCTTGTCTAGAACTGGAAGGATTTCTCCACTCCCGGCATTATTGTGTTACAAAATATTATTTAATATCATCGTTCCCCAGAAGGTCGAAAATGAATGTGGGGTGGGAAAGACGAAGCATTACTGAGGTTTCACCAGGGGTGCGTGACAGACATACCAGCGCTTAGATTTACTTTTGGTGCGAAGAGGACACTTTCTGCGGCCTTTTCGCAAGGAGCCTAATCCTATCCGGGCCTAAATCTTCAAGGGCTGTCTGGTCTTCAGGGCGTTGAGGTGACCTTTCCCTACCCGGTCTATGCAAAAACAGGGCTACCTCCGGCTTTGGCAGCTACATCGGTTTTTTCAGAGCTCGTCCTGGCCAGTTAAGAGCCAAAATGTGCATTCTTGCAGCCTGCCTATTGAAACTGACTAGTCCATAGACTGTAGCTGCTGGCAATGTTATTATGCAGCTGTAAGTGCCCGCCATATAGAAAATGCGTTCTCTCTCTCTCTCTCTCTCTCTCTCTCTCTCTCTCTCTCTCTCTCTCTCTCTCTCTCTCCAGGGATCTACTGCGTCTAGAATATTAAAAAACCCCAAGCGGGTTAGGCTGAAGGATCTTGTTAATGCAAAATAAAAAAGTAAAAAAAAAAATCTGGGGAGTGTAGACAGCAAATTAACAGAAAAAACACTGCCAGTGACTCCTCCAATTGAAAATCCTGCCTCATCCTGGATGTGTTTGGAGGGCGAGGGAGAAACTGGAGAATGTGAGGCGAGGGGCGGAGGGGGGAGACACACACGAATGTTATTTTTAAAGATCCAGCTTTATTAATACGCTAAGAAAGAGCTCCCTTGGCAGTGTGTGTTCTTACAGCTCCGTCTCAGATCCTATAAAACATTAATGCACTGAAAGCTGTTACAGAGATCTGCAGCGACCAGCTCCAAGCTCTGGGAAAATCTTTACCTTCAAAAAGGGCTCCACTCGGAGAACGAATGGTACGTTGGGGGGGGGGATGTGTGAGTGTGTGTGTGTGGGGGGGGTGTTTTTTGAAAGCTGCTCCGACAGTCATTTGAAGGAGACTACCAGCTTTAGGATTCCATGAGCCCACGGGAATAGGGGCGCACGCGTGTCCTTGGATCAGTACACACGACCAGACATACGCACCTCCCTCTCTCTGAGGGTGGCTTTAGAACTCAGGGGAAACTCACCAGCCCGGAGGAAAGACCTGCACCAGGAGGAAATTGCCCGCACCTGACACAGAGACCTTTACAAAGTGTAAGGGGTGGGGAAGGGAAATAAGAGCTTCAGTCCAGACGTGACAACACAGTGCTCCAGAGGAGTGGAAATTTACTTTCAGGACAGGCCAAAGACATTTCGCCACCCGAGGCAGAATAGTTCACTTCGCCTTACCTTTATTAGGCATTACAGGCAGAACAGCAAATGGATCTCCTCTCAATTAATCCAAGGTGCAAGCCCAACGAGAAAAAACAAAAAGCCAACTAGCACAAACGCCTCTCGCTGGGAGCAAAAATATAATACTAATAAATTAAAAACAACAACAACTATTCACTGTCCTTTCAAGGCACCTCAGAATCAGCTGCCTGAGTCACCCTCCTTACTCTATCTAGTGGTAGGGCTGGCCCTGTTCTCTATTCCGGATTATTCTCATAGAACGCCAGTAGGTTCACGCAGTTTAATGGGACTCCCTTCCAGCTAAATGAACGTAGGTTTGCAGCCTAAGGGAATTCCTCTTAACTGTCCCCCCACCTCCATTTCTCAGCATCAGTCACCAGAATCGCATTAAAACCAGGCAGCTTGAGAATACTGAGAGGTGTGTGCACCTTACCAGCAGCATGATCACTGTATTTATTTGTTTTTGAACAAAGACCCCACACCTTGGACCTCTTATATAAGGCACAAAGCCTTGGGGGGCGGGAAAGAAACCCACCACCCGCAAACCCAAACTTTAGGTCTGCTTCCAGGAACAAGAACTCATGGATTGGCGTGGGAATCTGTGTTGGATGTTGCGCTTGGGTTGCCTTTGTAATTATTATTTTTCTAAATTCTTTTATTTTTGTTTAAATTCTCACTTCAATTTTAATTCTTGAAGAACAGCTTCGACAACATATATCGCACTCAATATAAGAAGCAAAGGGTTATATAAAAAATTATTAGTATAGAATCACAGGAAGGAAGCCTGGTTTGGAACCAGAAAGAAATACAAAACAGGTATAGATACATACACACAGAACAATTCCTTGTTGTTTTTTTAATAATTATTTGGAAAATGTTATTTTTTCCCCTCCCCTAATTCTTGTTTGTTTCTTGTGGTGTTTTTCCCCCCTCCCCTCTCGCCTCCTTTATGCGCATACGATGTTTTAAATTTTACAAAAAAAGTGAAAATAAAGACTAATATCTTACAAAATGAAGAACAATGTTCGTGGAAAGTGTTTCGCCTTTGGGTCCCCCTCCCTCTTTCCCTCACCCCGTCCACCAGTTCAATTCGGCTCCAGGTTTTTGTTTGTTCTGTCTCTTAAACTGTGTGTTTTGTTTTGTTTTGCTGTACAGACGATAGATCCACCTCAGTCCATCCATCATAAATCCAGGGAAATCCGTTCTAGTCTTCTTTTTTTAGGGGGGAGTTTTTGTTTTAATCTCTTCGGTCCTTTTTTCAAAATGGTTTTTGTTTAAAGTTTCCCATCTCAGTGTCAATGGTTTGTTCCACAAAATACGAGGTGTCCATTTCGCCTTCATCATCATCATCATCATCATCACCGCCTCTCTCAGCCGGGGTCTGATCCTAAGCGAGTCTTTCGTGCAGTGTCTGAGGGGTCTGCTCCTATCTCTCTCTCTCGGTCCTCCTCCCCCCTTTCCTTCTGCCTCTCTCTCTCCTCGGATCCCCCCACCCGGCTGCGTGCGCCCCCAAGGTGGTGGTTGTCTGGGCCGGTCTCTGGCTGGGCTGGAGGCCTTCCTCCTCCTCCTCCTCCTCCTCCTCTCAGGGTCTCTAAGCGGGGGAGCCCAGGAGGTGCTCTATGAACACTGGATGGACATGTAAGGCCAGTTGAAGCTGCTGCCGGAGAGCAGCATGTCTCGAATGAGCGTCTCGATGGGGGTTTTACCTACCAAGCGGACGAAGAAGAGCTGCTCGATGACCGACGACGAGACGGTGCGCAGCGAAGGCAGCCGGAGGAGCAGTTTGCCGAAGCGGCTGGGCTGGTTGGGGTACTGGCTCCGCACGTATTCCTCCAGGGCGCACTGAGACTTCTCTTGCAGGCTCTCGATGTGCGCCGCGTCCGAGAGGCCACAGGCATCTGCCACGCAGCGCCGGGGGAGAAGGAGAAGGAGAAGAAGAAGAAGAAGAAGAAGAAGAAGAAGAAGAAGAAGAGGAAGAAGAAGAAGAAGAAGAAGAGGAAGAAGAAGAAGAAGAAGAAGAAGAAGAAGAAGAAGAAGAGACACGGTTAGCCAGGGAGGTACCAAGGCCCACAAATCTCCCCCCCCCCAAAAAAAGCGCAGCAATAACCAGGCAGCAGGAGCAGCAGCAACCCGGCCTCCGCGACCCCGGACGCCCCCTCCGCCCCCCTCTCTTTGTGCAGCTTCCTCCACCTTGCAAATAAATAATGGAAGACGCGGAAAGGCAGCCGGGAGGGGAGCCGGAGCCATCTTTCCCCAGCCAGCCAACAACCTGCCCCCCCCCAGCCAGGAAAGGACGGAGGCCTCGGCTGCTGAATCCTATTGTTACATCCCATTGACATATACCATCTCCCAAGACAGACAGACCCACAGACACAGCCAGCCGGGAGGGATTCCGTTTCTCCCAAGTACTTTCTCTTTCTCTCCCCTCCCTCCAACCTCCCCACCCCCACCCCGCCCAAGACAAGCACACGCAGCCTCGTCCTCAGCTAAAGGAAAAGGGCTTCGGGGGGCAAGAAACCGGGCCAGGCGCGCGCGTGCGAGAAAGCCAGGCGAGGATTTGGAGTCGCTCGCACGAAAGGCGGCCGCGCTTCCATTTCCGATCGTGGGGGGGAGAGAGAGGGAGAAGGGGAGGCCTGCTTTGTCTGGGGATCTCTCGGATCGAGTAATTGAAAATTGGTCACATCTCTGTAAGCTATATAATCATCGCCGGGAAGACGGCTCGGTCCGGGCTGCCTCTTCCAGCCCCGCCAAACTGCCCCCCTCCCGCACCCCAAGCCTGCGCGCTAAGCAGCCGTCTGTCTGCAGCTGCTCTCGCCCTCGCTCGCACGCACAAAGCTGCTGCGCCGGCTGCCTCGCTGGAGCTGCTGCCGATGCCGCTGAGGCTCGATCAAGCTCGCCAGAGAGCAAGGCAGGAGGCCCAGCTCTGGCGCTCAGGACCCCGAGATCCCGGGCATCTGGCTCAGCCAGCAAAAGGCGCAGTAAGAGGAAGGACACGCAACTCCCTCGCCAGATATTTCTCCTTCTGTCTTAGAAGTCCTAGCAGAAAGTGTTAAGGACTATTCAGACCCCTCTCCCCTGCCTAAACGCACACACAGACACCACATAGTATTTTGGGGGAAGGAGAGAGGAAGTCCCCCCCACACACCGAGGCGGTGGGTTCTTTGAGCTCAAGCATCCGCAGGCCGCCTCCTCCTCCTCCCACCCCCGGCCTGTTTTTCTTATATTAATAATAAATATTTCAAAACACCCGGATCACAAGGCGGCCGTCAGCTAGCAGGACGGTTTAGCGCAGATCAAAGGCGGCCTCTGCTAATATAGAAATCTATATAAGAATTAATCGCAGAGTAATGGCCCCCAAAAGGAATTCACGAAATTGCCCATGCAAAATAAGGATGACCCTGCAAAGGCGCTCCAGATTTATTCCTCATAGCAATCCATTAAAAAGAGGGAAACTGTGGCAAGTGGATTTCGTTGTTGTTGTTGTTGTTGTTGTTGAACTTGCGGGGTGGGGTGTCCCTCTCCCTAGTTTCCAAAAGTGGCTTTTAAAAAAAGCATTGTCAAACACCTTCATCTCCAGGCCTCTGGCCTCCAGCGAAAACAGAGAGCAACCAAGCTGTAATTCTGGCTCTTCTGAGGAAAAGACCCCCATGACCCCAGCCAAGGCCTAAGGAGCGCTTAGATCTGCAATTACCTACGCCTGACTGTTGTGCTAATTTCTACTTTTGCCTTAAATGCAGTGATCATTTGCAACATCTAACGGGTGGGCGAGGAGGGAGCCAGCTTGCAACCCACACGCGCCCAACAGCGGAGGCCTGCCCTTCTTCGTGGTCCATAGCCGAGAGAGTCCCTGGCCTCCTCGGACGGGGATTGCTAGAGATCACCAGCTAACTTCTCCTTTGCTATTTGCCTTGTATTGCTTACTCGTCCACTCAGGCGAAAGGTTTCTACCCAACTTTTAAACACGGCAGGACTTCAGGGCCTGATTGCCTCTTCCTCACATTTATCTGGGAGGTCCCATTCCTTAGGGAGGGGGTGAAATATTTATCCCGTCTTTCACCTCCGGCGCAAAGACCACCACCGGATCTTTGAGAAAAGGCACAGACCAGATAGAACGGAGATTCTCCTGTCGTATTTCTAGTGCATCTTCTATCAGCTAGCTTCTTCAGCCTGTCTCTCATTTTATATTATAAAAAAAGAAAGAAAGGTCCCCTCAGGTATATATGAGAGGCACGCTTGGATTTTATTCTGCACCCCCTTACTCGAAACACCAGCCAGCTCAGAGGGACTCATCTCCCCCCCTCTACATTTCAAACAAATAGCGCTAGGATCGGGGGATGCTTTCAATCTCCACCGCGAAGCAAGAGGATCTGAAAATTAATTAAACAATCTATGCTATCTGATCGATTAGCTGATTGAGTTAAGATGAAATAGACCAAAGAAGGGAAAGCGATGCATATTCACCTTCTGTGAATTACATCTCAGCAAGGATGAAGGGGGCGGGCGGGGACGGGAGAAGGGTGGGTTTGGGTGGAAATTGTGCGTGTCCCACTTTTTAAGATGATCATATTTCTTCCTGCAGTCATTATTTCTCAATATTTCTTCCTCCAGTCTATGGCGAAGAAATGATGTAAATAAATAATCATTACTGTTCAGCACACGCCAACCTGGGCCTTTGTAGTACAGGGAATGTATTTCATGTAACGCATCCAGGAGAGTTTAGTGCTCAGAAAATATAGACGTAATCAGCTCGCATATAACGAGAAATCAAAGTTCTTATGGCGCAGGAGATAGATTTATTGAGCTGATCTTATCTAACCTGGCCCCTCCGTGGGAGATTTTATATATCGAAGTGCGGGGCGGTGTCAGAATTAGAAAGGCAATTCTTTAATGGAGTTTGCATATCTCTCTGTGTGGGAAAACAACAAATCAACCAGCGCTACTTTCAACACAATGCTCCTTCCTGGGACAGGCTCCAAACTTTTGTG
Source organism: Podarcis melisellensis (assembly GCF_964234715.1). NCBI lineage: Eukaryota > Metazoa > Chordata > Lepidosauria > Squamata > Lacertidae > Podarcis > Podarcis melisellensis. Next base: position 27,892,335 of record NC_138543.1, read on the forward strand.
GATGGAAAATAATATCCGGAACCCAAATGGGCAGGAGGTGGTGGAGGAAGAAGAAGAAGAAGAAGAAGAGGCAGGCAAGAAACTAGAATAACTTCCAAGGCAGTGACCCCTGCTGATCTTAAACACCAGTGATCTGGAAGCATTTTACGTTTGGGATCAGGTTGTTGAGTTAAAGCCCCTGGGACCAGGTGGCTAAAAATGTCTTTTCCATCCATCAAAGTTTCCTTAAAAAGTTGGAGGACTTGGCGAAAGCCGGGCCATCAATTACCTTCTGGCTAGCAATCAAAACAAGATCAGGCCCAAGTGGAAATGGGTGTAGGGGGTAGAAGTGGCGGCGTTTGAGAGAGGAGGAGGAGGAGGAGAAAGACAGGACATAACTGGAGTGGGAATTCTGTGTCTCCGCCATGGGGGCTTCCACCCCACCCGAGTGCTAGAAAATGCTATTATTATTTCAGCTTATATTGGGATGTCGCCAATTTGCACTGCCTCGATTAAAAAAATAATGTTGCATTGTGTACCATCAAAATATATGGACACACATAAATATAGCAGATGCGGCTAGCAGTATTCTAAGCCATCCTGGATTTGAGAAGAGAGGAAGAAAGCGCCTTTCGAGGGGGCGGAGGGGGGGGTCAAACCTTTTAGGCAAGGGCTTTTGGCGGTGAAGTCAATAAAGCAGGCCGCCCTCTTTCTTTAAGGCTGCGGCCTAAAAGCTGCATTTTCCAAATGGCCGGGCTATTCCCGCCCAGTTTAGATCTAACCGCCCCCCAATGAATAAACGAGTTAACAAAAAAGCACGAGGGGCTGCGGGAGGACCCTCCAGTTAAATCACCCTGAAAAATGCCACCAGGGTCTCTTTTTGTCAGTTCTGAAAAACACGTTTCCGTCAGGCAAGGCTCCTGAAGATAAAACGCACCCCAACGTCTCTGCGGCTGTTCAGTAAATCTCCCCCACTTGTTTTAAGACCTGTACTTGATTCTCTGCGAAAAAAGAACCCGGCCTTTTTCCACGCTCGCTCTGGCCTGCATTTGCAGCCTGAAGAACAAGGGGGGGCAGTCACAGTCCATGTCTACCAGCACCACGCATACCAATGAGATCCCCCTGTCTAAATAAATTATCCGATGTTCAAATCGATATTAATACTACATTTGCTACATTACAATATTGTGCAAATTTAAGAGTCATTTGACTACAATGTAAATACTATTTCTCATGCATGAAAGGCAACAAATATTGATGGGTTTTCTCCCCTCCAGCCAGACCCTCGGAAACAGCTTTGTTTTCCAAAAAGCTTTGTATATCTTCTCGGGCCACTTTTAAACGGGGTTAGGGGTGCGTGGCGGATTTAATGGTATAAGATTCTGAAGGATATACACACACATATATATGTATATATATACATATACACATGAGAAAAGTTTTGCAAAAAGTGCTCGGTGAACAGACCAGCGCCGCACCCCTCCACCCTCGCAAACACAACGCCCCCCCCCGTCCCAAACGGCTCCGCCAAGTTCCCCCTTGTCTTTGTTCCTTATTCCTTGCAGGTTGATGTGTATATATGTCTCTCCCACAGGTTACAATAATAAAGGATGTCTTGTATTCTTATAGGCTCCAACCGGAGCACTTCAAAGGCGACGTTAATGCACTCTCCTGCAAAGTTAATTTGAACCATCTATCATAAGCAAAATTGCTAACATGCACGTTACCCCCGCCTACCCTTAATTTGATATTTTTGCAGGCAATCTGTTACATTTCCCAGTGTTTGCGTGGTTTTGCATTGTTTTAAAAAAAGAAGAAGGGAGGGAGGAAATGCATCTGCAGGTTGGTACTCTAAAGCCTGAGGCTGGGTCTTATTTCCTTTATTTTGAAGGAGGGAAGTAAGTCCTTTTCTGGCGCTCGAATCCATTTTTACGAGCGTCACTAACCACAGCAACTGCAAATATGAATGGCTTCCGATAAGGGTGGGGGTGGGGGGGATCAGGCAGCAATAAAGCAGTATTATTTATGATTTATTTGTGCTCCTGCCTGCCTTATTGGAACAAGATCTGGCGAGAAGCCCTTTCAGCAAGGCCTAACCACTCTCTCCTCCCTTCCACAAACAAATAAACACACAAACGCACGAGGAAAGGGTGTGGGGAATTTATGCTCCTACCGCACCCCCCTCTCCCCCACCTGAGGCCGAATACCACCTTCTACAATGAACACAACGCTACACCTTCCAGTTAGTCGATTTCACCCAAGGCCTACCGGAAGCTGCCAAAGCCACCCGCCTGCCTAAGGGGAACAATCCAACGAATGCTTAAGAAGACTGAGAGCGCAGGAGGAAGCTGCAGCCGGGCTGCGGGGAGGGCAGGGATTCGTTTTCCCAACGCAAAGTGAATTTGGATGAGGCTCTGGTGCGTTTACTGCACAAACCTTCTGCAGTAGGCTGGCAGGTTTGGCCTCAGCAGGCCCTGCGCGCCTTTCCTTGCTCCAGATTATCCCGGGGGACTATCCCCAAACCAGGAGGCCGATCTGCTTGGAGAGGAAGGTACCTGGGCTTGCCTAACCATGCCCCCCTGGTGTTGCTGCTCACCCCCCTAACACCCCCCCCGTTCCCTCCCGCCACTCCACTGACCTGACGTGAAGAGGACGATGGCTTTGAGGCAGCTGTACTCGGCCGAGTCGACGTGCAGGGCCTTGAGCTTCTCCACTTGCTCCTGGAAGATGCGGATGTGGTCCATGAAGGCCACCACTCGGTCTGCGGACATGGGCGAGGCGTGGAGGCCTGCGGCGGCCAAGAGGGGCGCCACGTGCAGGGGCATGGAGCACTGGGCCGCGTTGAGGACGAAGAGCTCGCTCCAGGTGAGGCGCAGCAGGGCCACCTGGTCGGTGATCTGCAGGTCCGGGAAGAAGGGGATGTTGCGGGCCCACTCGACGGCGCTGAAGAGCAGCCGCGCCGCCAGCTCGCAGATGTTCTCGATGCCCATGATGTTGTTGGGCTGCATGCACTGGCTGCCGTAGCGGGACGTCGGGTAAGGCTCGGCGCGCAGCAGCAGCGAGATGTAGCCCGACAGGTAGCAGTGGCCGTTCAGCGGGTCGCCGTTGGTCAGCGCGTACTGGCCCGGGTTCGGCTGGCTCGGAGGCATCCTTCCTCGCTGAACCGCTGACGAAAAGAGGGAGAGAGAGAGAAAAGGAGAGGAAATGTGCATCCAGCAGCCTTGGCGAAACCCAGCCCGCTAGCCGCCGCCGCCGCGCAACAAAGCGGAGCCTTCTTCCCACAGCAACGCGCGCACACAGCGCGTACACAGGCGCACAGACACACACACAGGCGTCGGCTCTTTCTCTCACACAGACACACACAAATCCGGCCGGGAAGGTGGCAAACACGCACAATGCAAGCCTGTTTCCCCCACCCACCTCAGCTTGCATTGTTGTGCAAATGGGGACATGTATACTGCCTTACAGGACTGCCATTCTCTTTGTAATAATAGTAATAATAAGAGGAATTATGAAAATAGTGGTGATGGTGATGAGGCAGTCCCCGAAAGAACTCTCCAAAGTCAGGGCCCACCTCCAAGTTGCTCCCTCCTAGCCTTGCCTGATAGCCAGGTAGCCATCCTTGGTCACCTCTCGGCCGATTTAGCGCTCCGAGGATTGGGAACCCGGAAAGGCCATCCCGCGCAGGCTCCCCGCTTTATTTGCCAGTCCGGAGTCCCACTCAGCAAATAGGCTTGCAAAAGTGCTTGGAGTGGGGGTGGGGTGGGGTGAGGTGAGGTGAGGGGTGGGAGAGCTACCCCCGCGCCTTCTCCCTAAACAGTTCCCAGGTTCAGCTGAGGAAGCTTCTCTCCTGTTTGCAGCAGAGTTCTTTCTCCCTGGTTGGAGGAGGACGGGGGGGGGGGAGGAAAGGTTTGACTGCTGTTATTGTTATTAAAAAGGAGGTCAAAATGAAGATTTCGATTTACGGAAGCCAAACGTGAGTGTGAGGAGAAGGGCGAATTATTCTCTGCGTGGTTGCAGATGCATGAAAATGAAAATTGAAGGAGGGTGGGAAATATATGCCCACGATCTGGCCAGTGAAAACACACGTTTGCAACTGTGCAAAAAGAGACGCGCCGGGCACACAAACTCACGGAATTCATTAACCACCCCAGCCCCAAACGCGAGCATGCTTGGAGTTTCCGAAGCTGAGCAAAGTTTGTGTGTGTGCGCGCGTGTGTGTCCGGGTCTGCTTAATCTGGGTCAGCAATTCACACTCCTGGCATGTAAACAAAGGTAACTTAGAGCAAAGAGAGGACAACTGAGAGTTATTTCTTAGGCGCAGAAAATTAATATTTTCTGTTTCACAGGAAGAGTTATTTTCTTCAGGGTTTCCTGTTGTTAATCATACTTTTGATGGGGGAAAAAAAATCTAATATTCCCATCGAGCTGTCAGAATCCCCCTTTCCTCCCCCCCTCTGCAAATTATACTTCCAAACCTGGCAGTTCTGTGTTTCAATTAAATGCAAACACAGTTCAAAGACTGTGAGAGGGCTGTTAGCTGCTATACATATATATCCCTGTGCTCCCTCTCGCTCTCGATATATACATTTTTCCCGAGACCCCTATCCTGACAACAGCTCTCCGAAACTCCTAAATGAAGTCATCAGTGGCCCATTTTAAAAGGATTTCCATTCTTTCCTTGTGGTACACGGGAGAGATGTGCTTTATTTTTTTATTTTTTCTATTATTTTCAAGCCATTTCCATTGCCGAAAGTGTTTGGCTCATTTGACTCCTAAGGACCTCTTTAAATAGGGTCACGAGGCTGAATTTTCAGCATCAAACTGCTAAATAGTGTGTGTATGTGTGTCTACATCTATACAAGTATGTGTGTGGAGACCAAAAACACCTCCGCAGTAAATCGCTCTTATTATATATACACAAGCACACACGTACACCCCCCACACACATACAAATACATATAATAGCTATTCCTTTCATTCATATAAATATAGATCTCTCTCTCGGAATTAACACACACACACAAACACACACACACACAGAAAGTACCATCATAACACTGGAGGTATTCCTTTTCAAATAAGTACCACATTCCAAAGGCAAGCTATGCTTAAAAATAATAAGACTAATAAGAATCAGTATTATTGGGATGCAGTATAAAGCGACAATGGCGTCTGATGGAGAAATAAAACAAGCAGCATGCACACGGGGTGGGAAATGACAGAACTGTAAAAGCAGTGATCGTTCACAAACTTCCTTTGAAAGCACGAGGGAGTCCAAACAAGGCCGGATTTGGCGATAGTGGGATCGCCTAGCAGAGAGCGAAAGTGCAAGGAAGCAGCCACACAAACAGCGCAATTTAAACACCACTGGCCCTCCAGTTTTTTAAAAATATATATATTATTATGATTTTAAAACAAACAAACAAACAAACAAACAAACAAACAAACTTACACACAACACACGTCTCTTTCAGCTTTGAGGCCAGGGTTGTGGTGGGGGAAGGATCTAACGTGAACTGTTGTGCTTTCTCTTTCCTCGCTCCCCCCATCTTTTTAATGGGGCGAAATAACGAAGAGAGGAAAGGGAGCCTGAAAGAAGGGTCTCTCTCTCCCTCTCTCTGCCTGCCCCCACCAGCTCCGAGCCAAGAAAGGAGAGAGCCCCCAACCCAGGAATAGACACCATTCAATCGGTGGTGGAGTAAGAGTAATAGCAACATTACGCATCTCTAAAGGAAGCAAGTGTAGTGGTTGCGAAAGTGTGTCTGTTTGTCTGGTGGGGAGGGGGACGCTCGGAGGAGAGGGAGGGGGTACCAGCCTTCTCTCCCTCCTCCTCCTCCCAACCTGCCCTGGACACACACACACACAATCCGGATCCGAATAGGGAAGAAATAATATTCACCTTCCCGCCTCATGCCCACTTTGAGGCACTTCTTGAGGCGGCAGTACTGGCACTGGTTGCGGTGGTGCTGGTCGATGGGACAGTTCCGGTTGGCCCGGCAAGTGTACGTTAAGTTCCTGCGGACGCTTCGCTTGAAGAAACTTTTGCAGCCCTCGCAGGTGAACTGCCCATAGTGCTTGCCGCTGGACTTGTCGCCGCAAACCACGCACTCGATGTGCTGCTGCTGCTGCTGCTGGCTCTGGCCCGATCCCTGCTGCTGCTGCCCCTTGTCGCCCGGCGTGGACGGCGCGCCCGGCTGGCTGGGCGTCTGCGGCGTGTGGGGGGCCGCCGAGGCCCCTTGCTGCGGGTCCCGGCCCGGCTGAGCTGCTCCGGTGGGGCCGCCCCCGGCCACGTCCTCTTGCGCATCTCGCCAGCTGCTAACTACCATTGCCATATCTCGGGCCCACGGAGGAAAAAAAAGAGGGGGGGGGGTGCCTGGTGGTGATGGTGGGCTGCCGGAGAAGAGGCCGGGAGAGGAGGAGGGGTGGGGGGTCGGGGTCGGGGTGGGGAAGGGGGGTGGGGTAGGGTAAGGGGGAAAAGAAGGGCGGCTGCCTGGGTTTGTCGCGGGGGGGGGCAGAGGCGAGGGATCGGGGCTCCTCCCGCCTCTCCGCGGCTGTTGCTGCTGTGGCTGCCGCCGCCGCCTCTCCGCTGCTCCCGCTGCCGATCTTTTTCTGCTTCTTTCTGCTGCCCTGCCCCCTCCTTCCTTCCTTCCTTCCTTCTTCCCTTCCTCTCTCTCTCTCTCTTTCCCTCTCTCTAATGTGGAGTGGCTTCTTTTTCTTTTCTTTTCTTTTGGCAAGGGGGGAGACAATGGAATTCCAGAGGGTTTAACCCCCCACCCCCCCGTCTAGCAGGATGGTGTCCCCCGCTCTTCTTCTTCTTCTCTTCCTCCTCCTCCTCCTGCTTCTTCTCTCAGTCCCTTCCCTCCCTCCCCCCCAGAAACGTGTCCCTTTTCAAGTTGCAAAAGCAGCCAGGGCGAAGCGGGCTGTCGGGAGAGGCATTCAGGAGGGTGACCCTGGGGAGGAGAGGGAGGAGAGGGCGACGGGGGGAAGAAGCAGGAGGAGGAGGAGGAGGAGGAGGAAAGGGAGGAAGAGGAGGCGACCGGCTCGCCGGACACCCTGCCGGGCCAGCCAGCCCCGCACCGTCCGCGGCGGGCTAGCGGCGCGCCCGCCCGGCCGGCCGACACGAAAGAGGCAGCAGCAGCAAGGAAGGAGCCCGGAGCCGCGCGATGCTGCTGCTGCTGCTGCCGCCGCCGCCGAAGCTGCTCCTGCCGCCGCCGCCGCTGCTGCTGGTGAAGAAGCTGGTCTCTCTGCCGGGGCTGCGGCCGCCTCCGTCGCCGCCACTGCTCGCCGCCGAAGCCGCTGGGGCCCGGCCGGGAGAGCCGCCGCTGGATCGCGCCCGTCGGCGCGCAGGGAGGCCGGCAAAGGCGCACGGGGAGCCGAGGCGCGGCTGCCGCTCAGGGCGCGCGGGTGTCCGGGGGCCAAGTCCGAGGCAGCGCGTCAGCCATGCAGGAAAGGCCCTTCGGGAAGCTCCGCCGACCAGCCCGAGGGCGACGACGCCGAGGAGGACGCGAGAGGAGACTGGACGAGACACTTTGGGGGTCTCTCGCCGCCGACGCCGCCGTTGTTCTGGGCTCCGGCTCCGGCCGCCGCCGCTGCTTTGCCGCCGGGCTCCCTCTCTCTTTAGCTGTGTCTCTCTTTCTCCGTGCGCGCCGCTTTCTCTCTTTCTCTCTGCCTCTCTCCCTCGTCAATTTCGCTGGGGAAGATACAAAGGAGAAGCCCCAGCAGCGCCCTCGACTTCGCCCAGGCGCGGCAGACCGAGGATCCCCAGCCAAGTGGCGGAGCGAAAGGCGAACATGGAGAGAGCAGAAGCGGAGCGAATGTCAGCCGTGCGCCGAGGGGAGGGGAAAAGCCGAAAGGCGAGCGAGAGATCCAAAGTAGGTCGAATAAATAAAAGCCCCTTCTCCTGCTTCTCCGGCTTGCTCTCCTCCTGGCGCCTTCCTCGCTCGCTCGCGCGGCAGCTCCTTCTCTCCTCGCCTTCTTTCTTCTTCCGTGCTGCTGACAATAATCACTGGAGATCGCCCAAGAGGAAGGGGAAGGAAAGGAGGGGAAAAAAACCACCTTCTTATTTTTCTTCTTCTTCTTTTTTTCTTTTCTTTTTAAAGTAAATTTCGGAGGAGAAAAAGAAAAAGAAAACAAACCTCCGCAGCCAAGAACAAAACCCTCCCCCAAAATAACAATAAAAAAGTGTTTAAAAATTGAAGATATGAAGATGTTCAAAAGGCGCCCCTCTCTCTTTCTTTTTTCTTTCTTTCTTTCTTTTTGCTCTTTTTCTTTTGCGGTCTTTCCCCTTTCTTTTAAGTTTTCCCTCTCTCTGGTCTCATGAAGGAAGGAAGCGAGAGGCACCAGGAAAAGGAGAAAAGGAGTGGAGAGAGAAGGAGATAAAGAGAAAAAAAAGCCAGCCTTCAACTAATAGAATATGCAAGAAAGGAGAGAGAGAGAGAGAGAGAGAGAGAGGGAGAGAGAGAGAGAGGGAGAGAGAGAGAGAACCAAAAAATGAATGCGTTTAAACGGGAAGACTAGCAGAGCAATGTTTCCGAAAGGGGGATCTGCGCGAATGTCTGTATATAGTGAACTTTGACACTACTATTGAAACTGACACGTTTCTATGGAGATCGCTGCCTTATATGGAGCTCATGTCAAGGAGCCAAGAGAGGGGCTGCTGGCAACTGATAATCAAAGGCGACTGACTGGTCAGAGCCCTGAATTGGGGGGAGAGAAAATGGGAGGCTAAGGTTAGCCAAGCCTCCTTCACTCCATTGGCTGAGATCTCCTCTCTCTCTCTCTCTCTCGCTCCCCCCCCTCCGCCTTTATTCTTTGCTACCTACTTACTGAGATGGGAAGGAGGGAGGGGGGAGGAAAGGAGAGGGAAGGGAGGGGGCGAGAGAGAGAGAGAGAGAGAGAGAGAGAGAGAGAGAGAGAGAGAGAGAGAGAGAGAGAGAGAGAGAGAAAGGGAGGGGGATTCTTCTGACAAGCACAATTTACATTGAGATCGCCCTGCTCTGCTATTTACTTTGAGACCTGATTAGTATGGGTCGTCTATGGTCACACACACAGACACACACGCACGACAAAAGAAAAGGGGGGGCGGGCGGGGAAGAGATGCATTGCGATAGGGGGAAAGGGGAATTTAAAGGAAATTATTTTGGCTCATTCTGAAAAGTTTTTTTTTTAATGATCAGATTTCTCTTTGGGATATTTCGCCCCCCCCAGGTCTTCCTTCCTTCCAAAAATAACCCTGATTAGGAATTACGATACTTGGACTGGATTCCATTGTTTAATGGCTGGAAGGAGATGGCTAAGGAGAGTCCATAAGGACTGTGAGTATTTAAAAAATACATTTATGGTCCCATATGTTCCAGTTCATCAGCCGCCCCCTCTCTCCCCCTCCCACCTTGCTGCCTGTTCCCCCTCACTTTAAATATTCTCCAGGATTTAGTAATTTTTTTTTTAGAATAGATTTCATTCCCGTCGCAATATGACCGGTCAGAAATCGACAAGCCCATTTCACATGGAGGTTCCACTCCAACTCCCATTATTTTTATTTATTGTTTACTATTAATATATAGATACATATATTAAATTAACTTGTCCGTCCTCCTTGTGTTTTGCTTTCGCGAATGTTTTTAAACAGCCTCAGTAATGATTAATGGATAACGTAAGTAAGTGATCGGTTTTGCCGTCTTTATGAAAGGATCAATGCCTGTAAAGGAAAGTTCAAGTGAGAGAGAGAGAGAGAGAGAGAGAGAGAGAGAGAGCGAGAGAGAGAGAGAGAGAGAGAGAGAGAGAGAGAGAGAGAGAGAGAATGTGAGTTTGGAGAAGTGTATTCTGGGAACCGGGTACTGGGGGGGGGGCGCGACGACGACACAAATTCCCCTTCGCCAGTCCTAGAAGAATCGCTGGTTCGTGCTGCCATCTAGCGGACAGGAAGAAAGCGGTGAAACTACAGTTTGTTTAGCTCCCCCCTTCCTTGTGTAGTTAAAAAATAAATAAAAAGCTTGCGCCTCCGATGAAGGAGCAGAAAGGGACACGAGAAAATCTGAGTGGCTCTTTTCCTTAATATTTGTTCCTTGCCTGCATGTTTCTATGGGGAGTAATCTTTCCCACTGGAATATTTCTCCATTAGCTTCTCGATCTTCTGCCCCTCCTGACTTCTCCTTATTTTCCTTGTTTTCTCAACTTCCATCAAAGTTTCTACACCAGCAGAAAGCCGGGGTTGGCGGGCGGGCGGGGGCTATTCCAAAACACCGCAGCGCACTAGAGCTCAGGGCGAGAAAGAGAGAGTTGTGTGCGTCCCTTCTCAGGTTGTAAAAATATTAGGCACCCGTTAGAGAGGAGAGTCCCACACCCGAAGACACGGTTTGCGATTTGGTGGTGAAATAATGAAGGGTGGTTTTCTCCCTCCCTCCCCCCACCCTCCGCATCAGTTTTTCCTGCCAAGCCGTCCCTATTGTAGATTGCATTGATAAAAAGGATGTTATTGACTATGCAACAGTGGGCTCTCTCTCGCCTGCCTCCTCGCCTCTCTTTTCTTTCTCAATAAACTCTCGGTCCTGTCTTCTGGTGGTCACTGAAAAGGTGAAACGAATAAGATTAAATCACACACACACACACACACACACACCCCAGCTCTGTATGTATATCATCTAAGGTTTTACTCTCCGGACTATGGAGAGACAGGGAGGGAGAGAGGGGGAAAAAAGAGGCAGAGCAAAAGAGAGAGAGAGAAGAGGGAGGGAGAAGGGGAGAGAGAAAGAAAGCCCGGGAGAAGGTGCACAGAGAAGCACCAGCTTCTTGACAAGGTTTCGTCGGAGTCCGGATCGCTTCCACCAGCAACTAGCAGAACCTCCGCTGGCCAAGGCAAGTAGCTTTTGCTTTCTGTAACGTGTGTTTCTGGTGGGTTTTTAGACGCTGGGAAGCCGCATCCGGCAGCAGGGAGTTGGGATCTCTCATCCCCACCCCATCCTCTTCTGACAGAGTTCCACTCGGGCAATATAACTTTTTTTAAAAAACAAAAACCACCCTCCACCTACGCCCCTTCTCCGCTTTCCTCCACCATCTCGTCTGCTTTGTCGGAGACCCTGAAAAGGCACCCAGTTCAGGCCTGGCTGGGATTTCCCCGCCAGATTTCATCTGAAGGAGAGGCGGCAGGGATGGGGGCGGGGGGGGGGCGGAGAAGAGGGAGAGACAGAGATGTAAGAAGTTAGGAAGCAGAAGCAGAGGTAGCAAAAAATAATATTTTTTGTTTGAACAATGTTGTGGAATCCCCCATCCCCAATCCTTAAGATCATGGGACCAGCTGCCTCCGGGAGCAACCTCAGATGGGAATGAGCAGGGATCGACTTGTCCAGATCCAGAGCTGAATCCCATAGTCCTCCTATTGCCTAGGTAGGCTTAAGGAAGAGGTGAACAGATCCATTCAGTGGGGCTGAGTGTTTATGCCAGGACTTTTCATCCCCTAAAGAGGGATTGCAGACGAGTGTCAGCGTGCTAATGCTGTTGTCTTTCACCTGCTCTGTTTGTTATTTGATCACCTAATGAAAAGATCGATGGCAGCCTGTTTATCTAGGGTGGTGGTGGGGAGTGTCAACAGATTAAAGGGACAACAGGGAGATCCACCGAACGAGAGAGAGGGGGAGACAGAAAGACCTTTATGACAAGGAAAGGCCCATTAAAAATAATTACAAAACCCACCCTTAATTCCGATTATGTTCTGTCTCCCCCACTCCAAGATTGCCTTTGCTGTCCCTAAGGATACCACATTTCTCTTAGAATAGGTATAAAACAGAACCCACTCAATCTCTGCTTTTATTCAGCGAAAATTGAGCGAAGCCTAGCCAATTTTATGAGTCCTTCAGGAAATCCCATCTTTTAGGGATCTGGCTGGGTCTTTGAATGGGAAATGGATAAGAATTCAGGCCGCGATAAATAAATGGACCCTTCATTGCAAGCGGGGATCCTTAACCTCTCCAAAAGAAGCTGGCTCAAATATAGAAATCCTTTGTCAATTTCTCCCTCCCTCTCAAACGCTCACTTTCCTCTCTCTCCGAGAGCAAAAGGAAATAAAGAAAAGTAATGTGGCCACAACGTAATTAACTGGGAAAAGCCGGCTTTCCTCGCCAGCTTCTTGCGGTGCCTAAAGCATGCCCCGAAAAATAGAAGCGAGCTCTAACTTCCTCAAGACTGCCAACCCCAATGTTGCCCTAACCATATTTACATGGAAATCGCATAGGTTTCCCGCGTCTCTTATCTGTGTTTAGAATCCCATCTTGGGCCACAATGGGCAAATTGGTTAAGCAGAGGGGAGCTGCTAAACCCGTTGAACCTCAAATATCAGGACAGCCGAATGGCATTTTCAAATGCAAACCAGCGAGGGTGTGGGTGAAGAATTTAAAATAAGGCGCATCCATGGTGTTCAATAGGCGTGCGAACTGGGATGGTGGTAGAATAAAGCATATCAGTTATGTTCAACGAGGTTGTAATATTCTGGAAGTAATGCACGGGCTCCGGTTAAGGGGTTTTGTTTTTTCCTGCGTGGGGCCAACCAGGATTCCTCTTTCGATGTTTCAGCCAAGGCTTTGTAATCTGATAAGGTCGTTTTATGGGAGAAGAGAGATGCAGACAGGCTGAGCTTAAGACCACGAGCCACAGCACACTTACATAGAAGTAACCTCTGTTCATTTGAAATGGTGGGACTTACAGGCACTTTGTGGGTTCAGAAAAGAAATGCTGTCCTCTCTGGGGTTGTTTTCGGAGACACCCATCTTCACTGGACCAGAGGAAAACGTTGTGTCTGTCATAACTTTTCCTGGAACGGGGGGGGGGGGGCATTTAAAAAACGAAACCTCCTCCCTCCGTAAAACACCCAAACCAAATATGGGCTGAAGAGAAGGTAATAGCAAAGCCTAGCTGGGGGATGGAAATGATCTGTACCCAGAAATATTTATCCGCTTGATGTAACCTTTGCTTTTTTAAATTCAAAGGCCCGATTCCTTTGCAAAAATCAAGTGTATGGCGTGTGTGGGGTTTTTCAATGCAGTACTGTATAATATATATTGACTGTGTGTTTGTGCCTGGCTGTGTATTCGAGAATCCTTATAGGGGAAAATAGCACAGGAGGGATCTTCACTCTCTCTCCCAAGTGGAGAGAAAAAAAATCTGTTACATTCTTTTAGCAACTTTGAGCAACTCACTCCCCGTTCTGGTAAGAGATCCAGCTGCATTTCGTTAGGACATGACATTTGGGAAGTGCTTTTTAAAGCACACATATGCCATCCCCGTTCTACATAGATCAACTTAAAACAGACCCAGAAAGCCATACGGAAGGCGTGCTTTGAATGCTGTTCTCTCACTTTCACACGCTACCAGCATGCTGGGCCGCTTGCCCCACAAATCAGCGAGCTCGCGCTTTCGACGAACTCTTGACAAGCTCTGCCTTCCAGCTTTTGGATGCCTGATCCATCAGAGAAGCCAGCCTGTCGAGGGGCATCCCTCCCCTCGAGGACTATTTCCAGTCCTCGTCAAATATTAATTGCAGTGTAAACATTGCTGACCCACCTCTTTCCCTCCCCCCAACTCCCCCCAAAAGCCCCCTCCTCAAGCAAAGTGCGTAGTGGCGGCGGCCTTGCTGGTTCCTCCCTCTGCCTTCCGTTGGCGAGGGCTTGCTGTCCAGCAGGGCAAGACTGTCAGCGAGCCAGGCCTTGGCAGGGAAGCCTGCCCAGCAACGCCGCTGCCACGACTAGCGGAAGTAGGCCGCATTCACCGTCTGCACTAGTGCCGGGTCACAGGCTTCCAGCGCAATGGAACTCCTGCCCGGGTGGAAAAACGAGGCGCGCCTGCCCCTTACTCGACCGTCGTTGTTATCTGCACAAATCTGCAGATTTCAGCCCCCCCTCCATCCCAATCTTATACACAATTGGCCATTCCCAGAATCCCAGCCAAAGTAGACCCAGTGGATTACAGCGCCCGTTTGTAAATAAATAGCCACTGGCCACCTAATATTTCGGGGGGGCCCTTCTCTCTAGACAAAGCCCGATGCACTCACACGGATGCTCAGATTCGTGTGCATGGGAGGGAGGGAGGATTTCACCAGTGCCCGGATGGATCTCTGAGAGTTCTCAACTGATCTGTACTCGCTTTCCTTTATGTCCTTACTCACTTCAGGGGACTAAGTGCGAGATGATTCCCATTTTAAAGCCTGTTTGGAAACAAACACGCACACCCGCGCCTGAGATATTCCAGCAAATCCTCCCTCCATAATAATAATAATAATGTATAATCATAATTTATTATTTATACCCTGCCCATCTGGAAGGGTTTTCCCAACCACTCTGGGCGGCTTCCAGCAAAATATTAAAATTACATAAATGTAAATGAAGCTGGCTTGTGTTGTACACATGTGATATAAGTTCTAGTTAACTTACTTCCAACATCTTAATCAGACCTACTTTTTAAAGCAGTCCTTTCTTGGAATCCCATGTCTGCACAACCCATTGGGGCTTGAAAGTAAATTCTACTGAATTCCATGAAACTTACTTCCAGTAAAATATGTGGATTCCATTCCTTCTAGGTTTTCTTACAAAAGAGAAAACGCTGCGTGTTTACTATAAAGGCAGCTGGGCCAAGGGAGGAGGAGAGCGTCTGGAGGAAACAGGGGCTCTAACCTGGGCAAAGGTTCCCGGTTAGGCACCCGCCAGTGGCCGAAGGCTAAAATGAAAGCTGTAAAATAGGCTGCCGAGAGTCTGACTTTATGCTTTTGCTGTGGAGCTGTAAGAGAAGCAAGGCAAAGGAGCAAAATACTTTCCCCAAAGGCCTCCCGCCCACCCCCGCGGGGCTCACTAGGAGCCATCAGGCCGTATTCTGGGCTCGACTTGGCCATTTGGCACCTCGCGAAATGTCGCGCTGAGTTACCAGGTGCTTTCAGAGAGGCGGTCTCCTCTCAACCAGATGGCGGCAGCTGGCCACTGAAATCGTGGATTTGCCGGCACATCAGCCAGGAAACCCAAACAAGTTGAAAACTGTGCAGAGGTCAGGGGCAGCGCGATCCCACACCAGCTGTTTCTTTGGAACTAAGTCCCACGGAGCTGAGTGGGGGACTTGTTCCCAAGAAAGAGGGGGGGCAGGATTGCAGGTTTACAGTACAGTCCTTACTCAGGAGTAAATCCCTCTAATGTTCCCTGGAGAATATTTCCAGGAAAGGGTCCTTTGGGCCTCTTAAACCAGGCGCCGTAGTCGAGTGGCCTCGAGGGGCGCAGGAATCTCCCCGCCAACAGAGAGACCCATATTGGCCAGCTTTTATAGTGTGCCTTGTTTCACGGCCCAGATGGATCCGGACGATCCTAGCTGGACACAGGAAAGTGGCGGTCAGCAAGCTCTGCAGCCTTCCTGCGTCAGAGCTGTCTTCTCCCATGCGCTCCCCACCCTGTTCCCTGCGCAAAATGGCGAATTCTCACAACCAGATATTGACTTTCCGCACAAATAAAGCTGCGGGGATCTTAATGCGGGGAGCGAAGCGACATAAGTGTGTGCGGATGCCATGAAGGGAGCGGGGTGGGGAGTGAGGATTTTCCATGAGTGTAGATGGCAGCGCTGGAGCTTTGGCTTCTCTGAGGATCTACCCTTCGCTTGGAGACTAGTCTTGTCATGCGCGCATCACGTAAGGCCCAGGCAAGCTGATGCCCAGATCTAGTAGGTGTGGGTGGGTGCGCGCGCGCGCGCGCGTAGATATTAATATCTGGCTATGCTAGGGATGAAAAGGGGGCACACTTGCGAGAGAAGTCCCCCCCCCCGTGTCTTGACAATACGATCTCCTGGCTTGTAGAATCATTTCCCATAATAGTCACCTGTCACGGCTCCCATTTCTTTTATCATAGGCATTAGCCCATCAGGAGATGAGTTCAGTTGGACTTCTCTTTTCCAGGCTAAAAATTAAAAGAACTCTCTGTCTCTGTGTAAGAAAATAAAAGATTTGCCCCACCGATTGTTCAGCTATCGCTTAGAGGCGCCGAGAGGGTGTCAAGGGTGGGGGGTGGGGGAGGGAATCCAGGCTTGGCTGCTGGTGTGAGCATCACCCTGAGCTCCTCCTAAACTTGATATAACTAATAAATCTGACTTTTCCCTTAAACTGTCAGGGTCGAGATGTGTTTATTACAGGCCTGTTCAGGCAGCTAAGGAGATGGGGTGGGAGGACTTTTAAGTTGGGCTTAAAAAAAAAGTCAATGAAACAGCTCAAGCAGACCATAAAGAATCGCGCCACACTGAAGCAGGCTATGGGGAGCATGGGGGGGGGTGCGCGCGCGAGAGAGAGAGAGTAGCGATTGTCGGGGGGCTCATAAAATGTATCCTGGAGGACATGGGGCTGGCCAAACTGTGGGGGTCGTGTGTGTGTGTGTGTGTGTGTGGTGGGGGAAGAGAAATCTGCTTTATTGTTAACCCCTTGCACGGAGGCTTCTGAAGCTGAAAGGGCAAAGGAGGGGACGCTCTTTTGTCCCAGCTGATCCTCGGCTATTCTGGGGACTCAGGTTGGTGTGAAAAGGACGAAGAGGTCACTTGAAATCGCCTTTTATCTACTCCTCTTTTCTCTCTGGATCAGCAGCTTTGAATAGGCGCCATCTAATCGCTCTTCATAGAAAGAAAGTGGGGCAAGGCTCGAAAATGCCTTCACTCTAGGAAGGAGGGGACTGGCTTGCATGATTGCGCCTAGGCCTCAAGCCAGGCGGCGGCGGCGAGCGGAGGAATGCCTCGATCCCCACCGCGTGCGCCTCGGTGGGAGACGCGGAAGGTGGCGAGAGGGCCGCGCTGCCTGTTCCCCTTGCCTGCATCTCGCCCTGGCAGCAAGCAGGGTTGGGATGGAAGGAGTCCCTCGGCCACATTGATGGACTCGTTCCATAAATAAAATAAAATGTCCCCTCCAACCACCACTCCCCATTGGCAAACAGATACAAAGGAAACCAGAGCAGGGAACAAACCTCGAAGAGGCTTCCCGCCTCTCCCGTTTTTGCAAAGTCCCTGGAAGCCGAAACAATTTTCTCAAGCCTAGGACGGAACTGTTGGTCTGGCGAGTAAAAAAAAAAAGAGAGAGCGTTCATCCGCACTCCAGATCCCGGACTTGTTTTGTAGGCTTCGCACGAGGCCCTGCTTCGTCCACTGCTGCTGAGGACACCCAGTGAATCCGAAATATACTGATAAGGGGGCGGGCGGAGAGAGAGCGATCTCTTCCTTCCCAATCGCTGCCATGCTAAGCTAAAGTTGGACCCACAAGACACGAAAGCCAAGTCCCTGTTTGTTCAAAACCGATTTTTTAAAATCCTCCCCCAACCCTTGTGTGGGAGATGAGTATGTGTCTTTTTTGGCAAAAAAGAAAAGAAAAAAGAACCTGGTTAGACAGAATTATTTGTTCCTTTGCATCAAAAGACAAGGCCTTCCTATTAATAGCCTAATGGCTTTGGCTGCAAGGAACCAAGAGCATTTCAGAGGCAGCTTCCAAATCCCTTTGCCAGAGAGTGGGCGGGAAATACCTCTCTACCACTGCTGCTGCCCCTCCGACTAGAAAGAGCCACCTTTGCTGTCTGAAGAGTCCAGGGATGCTTGGAAGCTGGAAATACTTCCGAATGGCGGCATGGTTGCTAGGGGCTGCCCGTTCCCACCCATGAATCTCTCCTACCTCCCAGGGAAGCCAACCGGGCTTCCCTGAAGGCCACCTCCTGGCCACCAAGCTCTTTGGAGCGCCTTCGCGTTGAAACGCCTCCGAACGGCTGCAGGTCAGAGCAAGAGCTCCCCATTTGACTTCGACCTTAGGGCTTCGGAGAGGCGGGGGCGGGAAGCCCCAACTCATCTCCCGGCCCAGTGCCACGAAGATTAAATTAAGCGGCGGAGAAACCTGGCGGATCTTCCGTGTGAAGCTCCGCTGGCGCGTCCAGGCGTCACTTTTAACGCCTTGCTTCCCCCCACTGTGCACAAGTCTTCATCAGGAAGACCCTCTTAATTCCCCCCTCCCCATCTTCAGCAGAAAGGAGCGGGGAGGTCGGCTCTTCGCCTGTTCTCTCACCTACCCCCGGCCTCATTTTCTTCACTCAAAAGTAAACATAAACGTTGCTAACTGATCCGGAATTCCTGGCTGAATGCATGCGTGTGTGTGTGAGAGAGAGCTGGGTTTCCAATCATCCCATTTGTCACAAAGAAAATGACCGGCGGTGTATTAAGCAGAATATCTGATTTATTTGATTTAGTGCTCTGGGGCCACAGCGAAGACCCTCTAAGCAATCCCCCAATGCAGAGTTAAAATTGAAAAGGAGAAGGGCGAAGAAGGAAAAAAATATCAAACAAAACTTAGAAGCAGCATTTAAGCCTCCTCCATTTGGCAACACTGATCACCATTCCCGAGTGGCTGGGGAAATATTGTTTTTACAAACCGCCGCAGCAGAAGGAACAAATGTTTGGGAACCACTGAACCTCTCGGTATCGATGGGAAGGGGCAGAAATGGCAGAGAGAGAGAGAGAGAGAATCAAGGCAGTCGAAGAGCATCTGCAAAGCTGATCTAAGCTCTGGAAAAGTTTGAGCCTGGTGCGATGACCGCTTGCAAATGCAAATGCAAATGAATAAATAAACCTCAAACCGGCTAGTTTGGGGTGCAGTAGTTTAGCAAGACTAATTGCAGACAATGGAGCTGAAATGACTTTTCCAATTAGCTGCTGGTTGGAGTTTAGTTGGAGGAACTGTCAGCTCCACCGATGGGTAATTGCTTTATTGCTCACAAAACTATCATCTATTTAGAACATATGTGCTAATTACTGTGGATGGGCGTTGGGGAAAAAAAAAGGGGAGACCATAAATCTATTAGCACTTGAAAAAAAGTCCATGGGGCTTGTAAGCAGCACGAACTCCTTTTCCACATTATGATTTGAGGGGAAGAATGGTGTGAGTGATAAGCGACTCTCTTCCCCAATGCAACATCTGAATTAAACCCATCCGGGAAGACAATGCAAACAAGCGGCCCGACCCACAAGCCGGAGTAGGGGATTTATACCGGGTTTGTGCCACTGGAGTGAGGACGGGTACAAATCAATCTTCAAAGCATACTGCTTTGGGTTAATTGAATTTTGGGAGGGAGGGTTGTCTGACATTGGTCAATTTCAGATGCCAGCGCTTAGTTTTAAGAGAGCCGCAGAAGGAGCCGTCCGGTCTTCTCAATCAACCACGGCCATAAATCACTTTCCTTCCTTTCCCCCGTCCCAGCCTGTTTCCCCACCCCAAAAGATTAGTTTAGAAATCTTTTAATTGGATTATTCTAGAAAATTAATCTCCTTTCGGCTGGCTAAATTTTGTGTACCAAATATTGAAAATTAAATCCGCCTCATTTAAGGGTGGGGGTAGGCGGGAAGAGTGAGGGCTCCTGTTGCCTTTGGATGGGCTAGTTGTTGGGGGTTTTTTTAGAAAGAGGACACGAGTAAGAGAAATGCCATAGGGGCAAAAAAGAGCAACATAAGGTGTATAGAGCTCCCAAAAAAGCAATATCAACCCACCCAACAGCAGAAAGTTGGTTTTCTAGTTTATATAAGAGGGCTATTATAAGGCGATAGCACAGAGCTGGTAAGTATCCGGGATAGAAGCAGAAGACTCACATGAGGGTTGTTGTTGTTACTATTTTAAAGAAAAGAAAAGCTTGCCAGCATCGGGGGGAGTTTTTAAAACTGGAACCTCATGGGTTACTCAGAAGAGGAAACAGAGGCCAAGTGGCAGGGAATAGACCCTCTGCCTGCGAAGACGCTGCTGACCGGCAACATTCTCTTCCGGGCATTTCCCCACACTTTCTCTTTCGTGTGTGTGTAAGTGAGCGAGCTAGGAGAGAGATAAAGAGAAAGAGATTTCCCCCGTCTCTTTCAAGACAAATTCTGGGTAGAGTTGCTGGAGAAGCGCAAGGAGGGTTTCTGCTTTCTTCCTCAAGCTCTCCGAGTTCCCCCATCACGTCTTCTGTTACTCCCCGCCAACCCACCTGGGACACCTGGAAGTCACACCCACACCGAAAATCAATGGGGTTTTATTCCTGTTTTGTGTGATGAGAAAGAGAGCGAGATAAGAAATCGGATGTCACAAAACCAATTTAGGAGCAGTGGATAGTTCTCAGAGTCACAAACGTGTGCACGTGCATTTATTTGCCTTTTAATTAGCGCTTGCTGCTAATTTACAATTCAGTTGTAGTTGCTTTTTTTTTTTTAGACAAACGATCTCCTCCCAATCTGCAATTTCACCTGAAATTCTTTCTCCTTTATTTCAAGCTGTTCCGCAAGTTCTTCCAGGACACTTCCCGCTCCAACCTTCTACTTCTGAACTTTCTAGCCTTCAGATTTTCCCCTAGTATATTTAATTCTCCCCTTATCGGGGTTGCGTGGAGTGGTGTTTTTTATTTTATTTTAAAGACCTGTTAAGGCAGAGATCAGGAGTCAGAGCTCCATTTTTGGCTGCCTGCTGGGATTTCCTGAGCGAGATCACGACATCTCTCTGAAATGGGATACCTCACTTTTAAGCTCAATGTAGCTGTTAATAGCAGCCCTCTGAGGTGTGGTTAATTGGTGGGGATAAAGGCGTAATGACTTCACAGGGAGACTGCAATGATCCTTTAATGTACCTTAAAGAAGCACACGCACACGGGTGACATGGCGTCGCTTTGCAGAGGAGCGTTTTAAAAGTGGAGTCTTCGCAGGAAACAAATTTGTCCCTGGAACAAACTGCGCAAACAAGGGGAGAGAGAGGGAGGGAGCGAGTTTGTGTTTGTGTGTTTAAAGGCAATGAATTTAAGATTGAGCAAATAAATTTATTGGGGAAGTGCGAACCAAGAAAGTAAATGGTAGGAGAATGATAGGGTGGGGATAAAGGCCCGAGAAGCTCTTTGGTCTTGGGAAATGACGGTCTTTCAAGCCGGCCTACCTCTCAGGGTTGTCGTACTATACTGAGCTCCACCGGAGGAAGGCGAGATACAAAGAAGCAACGTTAAGCAGGGGTCCGCTCATCCTTCTTTCCCAAACTCAAAGGTGGTGAGTGATTCTCTCTCTCCTACGCTCGGCCTCTCCCCCCAGCAGCCGACCTTTAGGCCATGCTAGCTGGGCGTGAAGTCAAGGTTGCGATTGCAGAGCCGGGTCAGATCTCACTCCTTTCAAGCGGTGGCGTGGAGTTTTCAGTGCCAGCCGACTGTCCTTCGGTTGGGGAAAAGGCAAAATGAATTGGGATGTTGTTCCACGGGAGGGAGTCTCCCTATGGCTTGGATACCGAGCAAGCATGCAATAGGATCCTCCGGTACTTCGTCCTATCCTGAACGTCTTACGGTCATATGCAAGAGTAAAGAGTGCAGCGTAGGTAAGGAGAAACTGATACAGATTTGGCAGAGCGGAAGACTGCGATGTGCTCGCAGTCCAAATCCAACCTTCGCCTATTAGTATACGATCAGTGACAATGAAAGCTCTATATACATACATGTGTGCCTGCATTTCTTGGCATCTGAGAAACGCAACAGTCACAGAAACGAACAGAACGCGTGTTTGCAAAACCGAAGTTCTCTCTTCGCTCTGGTTGCAATTCTCCTCAGGGCTCCACTTAGATCAATGGAACTTTCTCCCAACCAAGGGAGCAGAAGATTGCAGCTGTCTCTAGTGTGTTATGTCCAATACTTTTATAGGGCGTTTACTCGCTTGTGTTGTGTACTTATTTATCTCTCTGTCTACATACCACAGGAGCCAATATGAGTCCCCCATAAAAGATTTGAGGGGGCCGGGCCACCCCAAAGTTGATGGGCATTGCCATTCAAATGCTGTTTGTGCACCGCATCTTGTGATCGATTCTGTGATGCGGGGATTGCCTGACCTCCCCCCGCAATATTTTAACCCCTTTGACACCACTGCGACGTACATTCCTACCGGAGCCCCTATATACTGTGCACACGGGTCTTCTTTGACATGCACAGGAGGTAACTTTGCACAGATACACATATTGCTATATAGACACACCGCATGCAGTACCTCTGCCCTATTTTAGTCAACGCATTGCTCTCTCTCACACACATAGGTAAAAGTGTACATGTATGTGAAAAGTGTGCATGTGTGTTCACGCAGATCGTCCAAATGTCACCCCAGGGGTTACAGCGGTAGAATAAAGGAAGGTAAACACTCCGGCGCGAGGTCATTGCTCTTCGCCGTGTTTCTGTTACTTTCCCACATCTCGCAAGGAAAATGAAGTGAAACTTAACACCTTCCCTTTCCTGTGTGCTTTGTTAAACTCTTCCTTTTGCCTCAGTCCAGTTTCTTCTCTCCCCGCGCTCCCGCGGATGAAATGTTGACGTCCTGACTCTTTAGTAACCAGATCTTCAAGACTTACTAGGAAACCAGAGCTATTGGAATTTGGAATCGATGTTATTGCTTCCAAGTGAATTTGTCCAGCCCTATATCGTTAGACGCACCCAAACTCACCGAAAATCAATGGGAGCTTAACTCTGCATAGGATCGGGCTGAAAGTATTTTGGCTGGGGATGTTAAGAATCACCGTCTAATATATGTTAAAGGCGCCCAACGTGTCCTGGGATCAGGGCCTCCAGGAAAGGCACGCACAAACTCGACCTTTCCCTCCCTGTTGTCCGTTTGCTTTTGCTTCGGGAGCTGCGGGAGCGATCTATGCTTCCAATGGATCCGAACCTTCATCTCCCAGGTTCGAGTTCTTTCTGAAAGCAGACAGAGGCAGGTGTTTTAGCTCCAACTGTCGCACTTTCATCTGCATCTCTCAGATCCCCGAAGCAGAAAGACCCCGTATCACACGCCCCGGCACCCGGGGCAGGGATCTAGTTCAGCTTCCCACAACCTGGAGCTTCCCCAATCAGCTTGAGACTACAACTCCCATCCGCTCAGCCTATGGGGTTTAATAGGGAAACCAGTTTAGTGGTGCACAATCCAGGTTGAGCCAGTTTCGATCCTTACCTAGGGACGTGTCAGCTCTGCCCACATAAAGCCGCGCGTTTAAGGTCGAGTTCTGGCTCGCTTCTCACGTTATACGGGGGTGGGAGGAAGGGAGACGGAAACCCCCCCCCAAACCAAACCTCTTTAAATTATAGCAAGGTAGCATTTCTCTGCTTTTCGACATCAGAAATGCAGACCTTGGCTCTCTCCCTCCCTTGCCCCATCTCGTTGCTTTTGGCCTTATAGTTGCTTGGATTTGTTTCAGACTGACCAGACCTCTGTCCTGAGAGAGTCACGTTAACTGGACAGCTTCCGTGCCCGCTTACATGGAAGGAAGCCTCCTAACATAAAAGGGAGCTGACTTCGGAGTAAGATTAAAGGAAGGCCGTAAGGTTGGATTTTGGAGAAATTGTCCGCACTCTCTGTTCATTCTCGCCCCTTTCGCCAGCACTCTAAGCGTGCGATCCCACACTCCAAATGTTGGAATCCATTTCCTATTCATGAGCTCTGTCCATCCCTGGATTCTAGAGTGTTTGACTGCATGTGTCAGAAAGGTGGGGTCCCCGTCTCCCTTTCATGTACATTAAAATATCCCCTGTGTGGATTTTTTCTCTGCTCCAGAACCAAGGTTGCTATGATTTTAACAACAAAAAAGGAGGCGGCTATATTTGTATATGTCCCGCGTGCACAACTAGAATCGTATCGATTTAATTCATTTCAGTTTCTCATTAGTGTAGTGATCCTCCGTATCTGGAATCGTCTCGATTTTGGGTGCAGGAAAGCAATCCTGGCAATAAAGTTGTGCAGCCCTTGTAGACCAGCGAAGTCCTGGTTTAATTTCGACCCCGTAAAGACTCAGGCCTGGTCAAAACCCCTTCTCTGAAGCAGTGAAACCAGAAAGGTCGACTTCGAAGTCCTCCTTTGGATTCAAGTTCTCCGACATAACGGCTTCGTGGACCCGGCTGAGCGGGGACGTGAGTGGCAGCTTTCGTCCCGATCCTATGCACTGTCTACTCAGAAGCAAGGTTCACCGAGGGCAAGCGCGGGTAATGCTAGACTTAATGGTATTAAGGAGCTCCCCCCGCCCCATTAGATGGCAACGTGTATTATTTCAGGTCAAAATGTGGGATGTCTTTGGGGTTCCTCTTGCTCCTGCCTACGGGTGGGAATTCCTGCGGCGATCGCTGTAGCTTTGAGAACTTCTCTCTGGGCTCTTCCTCGGGAGTAAGCCCCATTCAGTTCCGTGGAGCTTGCTTCTGAGCCGGCCCGCTGTTAAGTCTCTGGCCTTTGGGGGAGGAGAAGGAGAACGGCGAGCAACTTGGAACAGAAGCGAATCTCCCGCACCTGCCTCCCTGCGCGTCGGAGCAGAGAAGCGCAGCTTCGCTTTAAACGCGATGCACCCGTAACCGGCGCGCCTGGGTGACGGATCTGCGCCTGTCCAGGTGTATATTGGGACATAGATCTGGAGAACACCGGCTGGTAAGGAGAGGCGAAGAGCGCTCTCTGTTATGATTAGGCTTCTGGGCTGTTTTGCAGCTCATAAGGCACAATTAGATTGGAACCTGTAAAACAGACTGCAGGAGCAGGGGAAGAAAGGGGAAAAAGATGGAGAGCCGGCGAACGGAGACCTTTATGAAACTAATAAAGCATATTCTCCACCTGGGGGAAAGGACAGCTCTTTAGGCACAGCGTGCTAGCAACTAGAGGGGGGGGGGGAGGCTGGGATCCATAAACCACGAAGCAAGAGAGCAGGCAGGGCAAGGCCGCCCTCTGGGAGCCTGTCTGAGGACGTTCCTTGGCCTTCTGCCCTACTAACCACACGCACCATTCCTCGGGAGTAAATCCCCTGGAACTCATTGGCACTTGATTCCGAGGAGACGCGCGTGGGGAATCGGGTCGCGTGGCTGCGACCTCTCAAGCTGGCTTCCTACTAGAAAAGGAAGGGACTTCCAAGCAAACTTCCACAGCCTCTTTTGGAAGAGCGTCACAGAGACTGGCAGGCAGCAGGCACATCATGCCGCTGCGGAGCCTCCAGGCCTTGGCCGAGAGGTCAACGGGGCCGGGGGCAGAGCAGCTTTAGGGGCGGTGAGAGCAGAGCGGGGCCCAAGCTTTTGTTCCTTCCAGCAGGAGAAAGCCTCTAGAGTCCCCGTCAAAGGGGAAGGGGCGCGTGCTGGGAACCCGACCTCGGAGGTTTGCGCAGCCCCAAGGAGGAGGAGGAGCATCTCCCGGGGAATGCCCATCAACGCCTTGTCGGCTTTTCCTTGCATTCAATGGGAGCTTTCTTTCTGGATTGCACCCTGGCGGCCCCCGCTCCCCTTGGCGCTAAACTTCGAAATCGGCCCCTTGAGCTCCATGAGATTGTCTCTAAGGAGTGGAGGAGGCTCAGCTGTGTAGGAAAGCGCGCTTCAGACCCGGGATAGGGAGCAGGGAGCGGCGAATGCCCGTAGGCGCGTGCAGAGCGCGCTACCCCCTCCTCACAAAGTAAACTCAAAGGACAGGGCTTAATGCTGGGGATACCACTTCTTTTTTCGAAAACCAACAACTGGCTGTGTCTAACCCTGCCAGCCTAATAAAGAACCACACTCCGTTTTCTTCCCCTTCCCCATCGTCTTTCTTTCTCCCTCGCCTTTTCTTCTTATTTCTCTAGCCTGCGGGGATAGACTGTGCGACGTTCCAATTTTTGAGGCATTTAGTTCTCACCCGCCCCCACTTTTTTCCTGGGAGGCCCCCTTTGTGAGAATGTTAAGGAAGGTAGGAGAGGATATATTGTTTTGATATTATTCCTCCTCACTCACGCTAGTGAGTAAACAGCAGAGCACATTCCCTTTGCAACTTATTGGAAGCAAATTGATGATTCGTTAGAATCCTTTAATTAAGCAATCCAGCCTGGCTTGTTCCTGGTAAGTTTCCCTTTTTATTTCCCTCTTAAAATAATAACACAACATAGTCTTCTTTAAAAGTAAGAATAAAGTTTGACTCATATTCAGTTCACAGCAATAATCTGAAGGCAGGCATTATCTTGTGGTTCCAGTGAGAAGAAGCCTGAGCTACATCTCAGACTTTCTGCTTGTGGACTCCATCCTATGTGAAGGTTGAGCCATGCATTGGCTAAGAGCCAGGAGAGTGAGAGTCCAAGAGTCCATGAGAGAGATGGTTGCATGGCCAGCCCTTTTATCTGGTCAGCTAGGGTCACACCCATCTACCCTGGTCACACAGACTCAGAGGAGGAGGAAGCTCCAGAGCAGGTATGGCAGGAAGTCCTCCCTGTCTGGAGCCGCATTCCCCTGTGTGTCCATTCTAGGGAACAGGAAAATGTTGTACTTGACTGCTCTAGTAATAATATATCCCACACCCTTTGCCTTCAACAATTACCTAAGTGGCAGAAATTCAGCAGATGGAGCTTTTCCAGACACAGAGATGGAGCGATAGAAACAGTTTCACCTGTTTATTTTTTGCCTCTGGGTCTTTACGAAAGAGCTATGCCAGAAAAAAAAAAGTTGGCAGCCCTACTTGGATTCCTTAGCAGACACTTTGTGTCCTTCCTCTCTGGGATGGCCACTCTTATCTGCCAGCTCCCAGGCCTGAAGCATAGAGATTTTTCAGGTGTGTGTGTGTGTACAGATTATAAATGTGTGTGTTACACACACTCCTGTTTCTGGCTTTAACCTCTGTTGTACCTGGTGGACTGTAAGACTCTTGAGATTTGAAAGTTGGCCTGTTTGAGGCCTCCTTGAAGATTATTGAGAAAGGCAGGGGGCTTTCTTTGAAATCCCAGGAACATCTAATTGGAAGTAATTCCCACTGGATTCAGTGGGACTTACTGCTGGGCAAGGATTGCAACCTGAAAACATCTTCTTTGCAATTAACAGACAATAAGTATGCAAGGCATATATATATGTATATAACTGAGCACAACATTAAATAGTTCTGCAAAAAGTGTTTTAATTTGCTGACTATGTTGATTGAGTTTATCTGGAGAAGGGATTGAAAACTGTATTTTTTTTGGTATTGTCATATTATAAATGTTTACTGTTGTAAGCTACCTTGGCTGGGCACTGTCCAGAAAGGTAGATTAGATTTTTTTTAAAAATGAAAACCACCCCCCAAAATGCTGGTGCTTTTTTATGGACAACTTGCAATACTGTACATAGTCTTAATTTTTAAATGCACAATCTCTTCATCCCTACCTTGAACAGCTAGTGTCTACACAGGAGAATCTGCCATAAATCTTGCTTAGAAAGGTTATAATCCATAATTTGGCCTACCAAGCATTTTGAGCTACCTGTCACCAGACTTTCATACACACAGCAAAGTAGGAAATATTTTGAGTCATTCAACTTATCATGCTTTTAACCGATTAACTAGGTAGGTCACTCTACAAGAGATGTCATTTTATCTCTCTACGCAATATGCAGCAATATTGAAAGAGCATTTTTAATGTAGAGTAGATAGGCTACCAAACTCCAAAAAGAAATCATTGCTATTATTTCATTGACTAGGAGGACCCCCTCCCCACAACAGAAAGGATTGTCCAGAGCAGGAAATGGTTTATAACAGTGTCCTGTTTGGCAGGTTTTTATTCTCTATTATTTTGCTTTATAGATTAAAATCCCATTTAAATAGCTATGGGTGCAATCCACTCCATACTGATTTGAAAAAGCTTGGACTGCTCAGAGTATTTTCAACCTGTTCTTATTAAGCCTTTTGGGTCATCATACCGATTAACAGACCGCTTCTAACCTCTGCAATCTGTTTGACATTAGCTTAGGTTGACATAATAATATTGTTGACATAATATATTCTGTGCTATTTATAGATGCCAGCCAATACAGCAGAGTAATATCTCCTTAAGCTTGCATCCCAGTGTTTAAACAGACTACTCAGAAAAGTTCAGGTCTTTTCCAGATCAAGGATTCTAGGACTGAAATACTGTGCACCCTTGCTTTGGAGTTAGTCCAATCGAAATGAGCAGGGCTTACTTTTAAGTAAACATGAATAGGACTGGGCTGCCCCAATGAAGGGCTTCAGTCTTGTGGATATGGCATAAAGATGTATAGGTAAGAATAGGTCTAACACATGCAAAAGCATGTTTACTCAGAATAGGCTCCAGGGTGTTTCAGTGGGCCTTACTCCTTAGTAGGGGCTGTATGGGATTTCAGCCTCAGTCTGAATTGACTGCTCCTTAAACCAGCCTTTAAAGGCAGTCCGGGAACCAGTGGTCCTCCAGAGACTGCTGGACTGCAACTCCCATCATCCCTGATCGTTGACCATGCTGGCTGGGGCTGATGGGAGTTGAAGTTCAACAACACCTGGAGGCTGCAGGTTGCCCATCACTGCCCTTATTATTTTGATAACTCAAGTGTGGCACACCCCCCCCCCGCCACCATTCCCAGTACATGATTATAGGTGAAACCATTCTTCTTTCTTTTCCAAGCTATGCTAGTGATTGTGAACATAGGCTGAAGAGTTAAATGTTGTTTCAAAACACTTAATTCAGAGTTAAGCTGTGCAGCTTCTGTTCGTGTTGCACCACTCAAAAGACAGTGGCTGTGTTACCAGCAAGCCCAGGGTTCTTTCTGGTAACGCTGCCAAGAGATTTTAAAACCTGCTTCTATCAAAAACGATCGGAATCTCTCCTTCCTTGTAATAAAAGCAAAGTGCTGAGCCAGATGTTGTAATAAGTCCGGTTGATGTGTGAGCAGGTAATATAGGCAGGAGTGACACTGTTAACAAAAAACATCTAATTAACAGTGACTTCATTTGATTGGGAGGATGAAAAAGCCTTTTTAAATCAATCCAGATTTACTGGCCTCGGCACAGCCAATTTATGACTCTGGAGGATGAACAGAGTCTGCTTTCCCTCAAGATGTCATCTGAGGGGGGAATAAGGGGCTAGGTGAAGTCATTTGGTTCGCCTGTGGAAACTCCAGGAGTCCTCCTGCTTTTGGGATTGAAGTCCGTGCTGCTTCTTCATTTTATTAGGAACAGGCCAAGCCCATCAATGAGGCTCTCCGGAATATCTTGAAGCAATTAGGCCCTCCCAATTAGCATACTTCTCCCGACCCCAAGAGCTTCTCCAGGTCCTTGCATTAGGCAGCTCTTTAAAGATGAAAAACTTGAACACAGCATGGACTTGAAGGGGTGAGACCACATTCTTCAACAAGCCTATCCCCAGTGGGAAGAAAACAGTTGTTGTGGATCATGGCTAAAACACCATTATCTCATCTGCCCCAACAATAGGATTTCCTCTAGGCCTTGAAAGGGGTCCCAAAACTATTGTTTATAAGTCTTTAAGGTCCTGGGGCGCCTTAAAGATTTATTCATTTATTTGGCTATTAGATTGTGATCAGCAAGGGAGGAATAGTTTGCTGAACACAGTTAGCTTCTCTTATTGTGGTGTCATGATATTCAATTTTAAAAGGCATCCTGGAAACTTACTCAGGCTCAGTGACTAGCTGATCTTGTGAATGGCAAGTTCTGTATTTTAAGACTAGGGGCGGGGGGGGGGGGCTGACGACAGTGAGTTTAGATACTCAGTGATGAGGGGAATGCACTTTGCACATGTTTAGAAGCAATCTTGTTTGTGACTGGTTTGGAGCCTTAGGGTGGATAGGTTCTGGAGATCGACCTCTATGAACACTGGTTGAGTTAAGCCCCGCCTTGCAATTAACACAGGGATTTGAACCCAAAGCTAAGTTCTGAGCTGTGCACAGAGTCATAGGTAAGCCAGGTAAGGATTGTAAGGCCAACATTCAATGGCAGCTATATCAATGATGCTACTGCTAGTCCAAGGGGACAAATATGCTCGGTTTTATGCACTAATCAAATTGCCTGCAACATATCTTACAAACAGCATAGGGGTGTATGGGGGAGGAAGAGTGGATTTTAGGGACTCATTTGTGTGTTTCTGTTTTTCTCCTATGGAGCCCCTTGTCAGCAGACAGCATTTGCCTTCCCCCTCTTGCTCTCTGTAGTACTTAAAGTGATTGCTGAAGAAATTAAGAGGAAGCTCTATTTCCCCTTTGCTTTTCAAGGCAAGAGCTATAATTATGCCACTGCTGAGGTAAGAGGAAAGGGAAAGGGGTAGATTGGGAGAGTAAGGGAGGAAGGCTGAGGGGCTCAGAGAGCTTGCATTGCTTTCAAGTAAAAAAAAGGTAAAGGACCCCTGAATCGTTAAGTCCAGTCAAAGGCGACGATGGGGTTGTGGCGCTTTTCTCACTTTCAGGCTGAGGGAGCCGGCATTTGTCCACAGACAGATTTCTGGGTCATGTGGCCAGCATGACCAAACCACTTCTGGCACAACAGGACACGGTGATAGAAACCAGAGAGTGCACGGAAACACCGTTTACCTTCCCGCCACAACGGTACCTATTTATTTACTTGCACTGGCATGCTTTCGAACTGCTAGGTTGGCAGGAGCTGGGACAGAGCAACGGGAGCTCACCCCATTGCGGGGATTCAAACCGCCAACCTTCCAATCGGTAAGCCCAAGAGGCTCAGTGGCTTAGACCACAGCGCCACCCACATCCCTGCATTATGCATTTCATATGCTTTCAGCCATAATGGAAGACACTCTTGGTTGATATTAGATGGGGTGGCTGTATGCTGGAATCAGATCACTTAAGGCTTTCATGCTAAAAACCAGTACCTTAACTTTTTATTGGCATGGTATAAACTTTATGCTTGGAAGGGTTAGAGAGCTTTAGGATCATGAGGAGCATTTGCTTTCCTCATGACCTTGTGGTGTGACCTAGGTCAAAGTCTTTGGTAGCAGAGAGACACTTACTGGTCCCAAGTAAGCTTGGGCAGGGATTTGATTCCAGGTTCAGAATCTTACTTGTCCGTGCCTATGGAACCTTTTAGGTCACATTGCATGAAAGGTCTCAGCTTGTGTAGAACTGTTCTGGAAACTTGTCTCTCTCCCAACAGGGTTAGGTTGGTGGGTTGCTGTTCCGGTACCATAGGCTTCCTCAAACTTGGCCCTCCAGATGTTTTTGGCCTACAACTGCCATGCTCCCTAGCTAGCAGGACCAGTGGTCAGGAATGATGGGAATTGTAGTCTCAAGACATCTGGAGGGCCGAGTTTGAGAAAGCCTCCAGTATTAGCTCTGCATTCCTACTGTGTCCAAGGCAGAATTCAAGGTCAATGTTTTAAGTTAACCCTAAGTGACTTGGATCCACTATGCCACCGCACAGTGGAGGCTGCTTCTATTAGGTTGTATGAAGCACTGCCCAACCAGCCTCAATCTGTCTTCCTGTTGACCTGTCTTCTTATTTACAATCAATCCAGGGGATAGCACGGCCTATCAGTTTCCTCCTCCTTGGTCTCAGTGTTGCAAGAGGAGCCAACACTCAGCAGAGAGAAGGATGTTCTACTCAGAAGAGTAGAAGTTGTTTGCTCTGTTTGTTTGCTCTGGCTCTGATTCCACATACTGTTTGATCTCTCCCCCCCCCTTCTGCACTACCAGTCTGAATGAGCACCAGCCACCACAATATGTTCTGTCAACTAAGCAGAGGCAGATTTAGGGCAATGCAACAGGTTTTACTGCACTGGGCGCTGAGTCTAGGGGGTGCCGCAGGGTGTCCCAACTATGAAAGGAACAAAATGGAAGGCAAGGGGCAGGGGCTGCCAAGTGTTGGCCTCACATAGGGAGCCACTGAAATTTTAAAGGCCAAAGACCATCCCTGAAGTAAGGTTGCAATCTAGGCCCCATTAAACTCAATGGGACTTACCTCTAAGTAGACCTGAGATAGAATTAACTAAGAGTGTCTCAGACTAGACCCATTGAAATTAATGGACCATAGCTTCTGTTTACAAATTTCATTGGGTCTACTCTGAGTAACACTTAGTTGAATACCACTCATAAAAAACAGGATTTGCACTGTAAGAGCTCCATCTTACTGACAGTCTCCGTGCCCAGTTAGGACATCACATGCACACAGACAGAAGGCTTGTGCAATACATTTGCTATTTAGATCTACCAAAGCTTAGGCATTTTTTGCTTGTCTGGCTTTTGGTGATATATATTATGCTGGCTGGGATCGGGTTTTAATCTGATTTTTAAAGTGTTTGTTTGATGTGTAAGGAAAATATTTTTTCGAAAATGATTATTTCTGCCACAGTGCAATATTGCTGCTTAGAGTGCACTGAAGGGTAAAAAGGTGGAGGAGGTTACTAATAAGAGCAAGAATGAGGTGGTAGCAGCTTTATGCTACATTTAACATTAAGCTTTGTCAGAAAGTGGCATTATTTTCCATTGTGTTATACATGAGGGCTTAATCATTAGTGGGAAATGTTTGGCTCAGACTGAGTTATGAGCTCACGGAGGTATGCTACTAGGAAGTATGTGCCACTGAACTTAATGGGACTTACATCAGAGTAAATATGTATAGAATTGTGCTGTCAGAGCTCACTTTCTCTCCCCCCTGCCGTCCCTCTCTCAAATATAAATATAGATGGCTTTATGAGCTGTAATAAATGAGGGGAAACTTTGGGAACTTAGGAACAGGACAGAAATTTGAACTAAGGGACTAGCCGTGAAGCTGATTTTTAATCCTAGGAATGGTTCTGCTCCAGATCACGTGAAATGATAGGTTAAAAAAAGAGAACGTCCTTGGACAGAATATGGAGTGCACTTTGCTCACAAGAAAGCTGCTGTAAACAGCCCCCTACACACATTTGGGAGAAACCTCCAGATGGGTGTGAATTGATGTGAGTTCTGAGCCCTATCAGGTGAGGTCTTCTTTCTTTCTTTTTCTTATATAAGGAAAGAAAGAAAAGAAAATAAGACCTGACCACGAAGCGCTTTGGTTCACAAGCTGGATATGTGATAAGAGCTCTAACTGACAGAGGAAGTTAAGAGACAGGTTTTGCTTCTATTTGCTATTCCAGTAGTGAATTATTCACTGTCTTTTGACCCTTGCAGTTTCCTTCTCTGTGTGACCTCCCCTCCTTTCCCAAGCAGTGTCTGCTAGAAGAGATCTGCCTCCTGGATGTTTTGACAGATACTGGATCAGATACTGAAGGGGCCTTTTCTATGCTTAGCATAGCGTGAAGTCCATCACACTCCCCTCCTCACACTGGGATATATTTTCCCCTACTTTGCCCTCCCTAGGGATGTGGACATTCACACCAGCTTTGCACCCAAACCAGCCAAGCCTCTTGAGACAAAGTGTTTGTTTGAACACTAATGGATTTTAGTTTGCTTCAGACTTTCAATCTCAAGAGAAGTTATAGCGCAGTGCATTGTTTTGACATAGACCACGGAAAGAGCATTGTTTGTCCTACACACACACACACACACACACACACAACAGGACGCAGGGGAGAGGCCTTTCA
This sequence comes from Podarcis melisellensis, assembly GCF_964234715.1. Classification (NCBI taxonomy): domain Eukaryota; kingdom Metazoa; phylum Chordata; class Lepidosauria; order Squamata; family Lacertidae; genus Podarcis; species Podarcis melisellensis. The sequence continues at coordinate 27,925,585 of NC_138543.1, forward strand.
AGTTCTGTCTGAAAAATAATAGGCATACTTATAAGGACTGAACTGATACTAGGTGGGGCTTTTGAGCAGACAGACAAAGGTCAAGGAGGAGTGTAGCTAACACATCACTACAGGGAGGGCGAAGTGGATTATGGTTCCTTATAACATTACCACTACAGCTGGCTGTTGTCAAACAAAAGCTGCTGACCACAACCAATTATTTACCTAATCTGGAGAAGCTCCATTGACTTTGATAGGAAAGTGTGAGTTTTGAGTGCCTGCCTTTCTCTGTCAGAACTTTCCAGTGATACCAGAAGTCTTGAAGAGAAGAGAAGAGAAGAGAAGAGAAGAGAAGAGAAGAGAAGAGAAGAGAAGAGAAGAGAAGAGAAGAGAAGAGAAGAGAAGGGCCTTGGAGCCACCATCGTTGTATAGGTGAAGGAGCATGTTTCAGGGACAATTTGCTTCATTCTTGCAGTACTTTGTCACCAAGTGGAGACACTTACGCCGTTCCTTCTTGGATGCAGCCATTAAAGGTCTGGGGCCTCAGCTGCTACTGCATTTGAGCATTACCTCCCTTTATTGCAAAGATAGCAAATTATTAAGTAGCATTAATGCAGTTATTTTCCCTCTTTTATTTATTTTACAAGATTCATATTCCAACTTAATTAACAAGAACCTCTAAGTGGTTCACATAAAAAAATCCATAAAAATATCCATAAACTCAAATGTTAAAAACATATTGAAATTAAAATTCATCAAAATATAATAAAGTCATTAGTTTTCAAACAAACACACACTAAAATTACATGTTGAAATTATGTGTCTGGATAGGCTTGCAAAAACAAAAATGTTCTTAGCAGGCACAGGAAACAGTGAAGGTGGCTGCCTAATTTTAGTGGGCAGGTGTTACACAGGCAAAAACAATCAGGTCCCTGCCTCCCAGGAGCTTACATTAACAAATAAGCAATGGAGGAAACAACAGAGGGAGGGAAGCAAGAGACAAAATTAGGAAGAATGTGGGCAAATGGTATAAAGCTTGGTTAAGATGCAAATAAATCCTAGGTGAACTAACTTGGGAAGAAAGCCTTATAGCACATCCTTACTTCTGAGTTAACATGCACAGTATCAGACTGCAAAACACAAACAATGACATTTGACAGGATTACAGGCAGCCTAGTGATTGCAGCTAGGGAATCTGAAGAGATGTGGTAAATGGAACAATTCTCCCATGCATTCTCATAATGTATCTGGCCACATGCCTCTCTCTTTTTCATGTTTAATAGTTTGAAACTGTATGTATACTAGAGGCAAAGGCATTCTGTATGTAAAAAAGACAGAGTCTTTTTTGACACAGAGTCAAACAAAGGGGCAGATTCCACCATAGAATCACTATGGTTGGCAATATGACCCCACAAAAATCAGCTTCTTGGAGATGTAAGATTGCCTGCCTGAACAAAATACTCAAGGTGATCTTGAGATGGAGGATCAGTTCAGGAAGGTATCCAAAGAAGAAAGTGTTGCATTAACAAGTGACTGATTATACATACATTAGATAAATGCATGTTCTAGTTCACAACAAAGAAGTAATCACCCAGAGCACTTGGTGTCAGTCATGGAACCAACTAGAGAGGTGGTGACTTTTAAGTGGCATCCAGGACCTGGTGTGAGGCATGTTATTGAATGAACTGGAAATAATGGTCAAATTCAGTTAATATGTAAGTGGAGAAATGCCAAGAAAGTCCAACATAGCTTGGACATCAAAAGAGGAAATTTCTGAAAAAGGAGGAGGTGACTGGTGGAAAAGTTGAACAAGGAAGCCAAATCATTCAAATTTCTTCAGAACACTTGAGAGAAACATTCAAAACTGCAGTAAATGGATGCTCAGTTAAAACATATACTGCAGATCAGGAAAGGTACCATCAAGTCCAACAGAACACCTGTGTGGTTAATGAGCAGAAGCTCACTAGAGACCCTGCAGTGCCCCCTAGGCTTGGTGCACATTGCAGCAGATTTACAGCCCGATTTACAGATGACAACAAATTATTCAAGGTTGTAAAAGCAAAAAGCATTTGTAAAGATCTCCAAAAGGAGATTCCCAAACTGGGTGAGTGGGTGATAGAATGGCAAATGTGATTAAATTTATGTATAAAGTGATACACGTTAGGCTAATAATGAATAATGATTATAATAAGACTGATAACTCTTAACTTCACATATACATGTATGAGGGCTGAGCTGGCAGTGATTGACCAGGAAAGGGATCTTGAGGTCATGGTGAAGTATGCAGCAGCAGCAGCTGTGAAAAAGGCAAATTCCATGTTGGTGATCATTAGGAAAGCGATCAAAAATAAAAGTACCAGTGTGCATTTATTATACAAAGTTATGGTGTGACCCATGCATGGAATACTGCATAGAGTTCTGGATGTTGCGCCTCAAAAATAGCATGGGAAAAGGAACAGCAAAGAAGCAAAGTTATCAGTGCAGAGTGACTTCTCTATGAGGCAAGGGCTTTATTGTACAGGAAAAAGGCAACTAATATGGGCAGGGAGAATGGAAAGTAGACAGAGATGTTTTTCTTCTTTCTCATAAATATGAGAACCCGGGGCCATGCACTTAAGCTGAACGGTGGGACATACAGAACTTTCCCCTCACACAGGGCGTAATTAAAGTATGGAGCTTGCTATCCCAAAATATGAAAGCAACCACTAATTTAGGTAAAGGGTGAAGGGACCCCTGACCATTAGGTCCAGTCGTGGCCGACTCTGGGGTTGCGGCACTCATCTCACTTTATTGGCTGAGGGAGCCGGCGTACAGCTTCTGAATCATGTGGCCAGCATGACTAAGCCGCTTCTGGTGAAACAGAGCAGTGCACGGAAACGCCGTTTACCTTTCTGCTGGAGCAGTACCTATTTATCTACTTGCACTTTGACATGCTTTTGAACTGCTAGGTTGGCAGGAGCAGGGACCGAGCAATGGGAGCTCACCCCATCACAGGGATTCAAACCGCTGACCTTCTGATCAGCAAGTCCTAGGCTCTGTGGTTTAACCCACAGCACTACCCGCGTCCCCAACCACTAATTTAGGTAGCTGTACAGGGGGATTGAACAAATCCATTGATTTCAAGCTTCTCAGTGGCTCCTATTCATGATGTTATCTCCAAGATTAAAGGCAGTATACTCCTGAGTTACCAGTTACCAGGGAACAACACTGGGAGATGGCTATTACTCTCATGTCTTGCTTCCCACAGGCCTTCAGTTGACCGTTGTGAAAACAAGATGCTGGACTTGGCAAGTCCCTGGTCTGATCCAGTAGGGTTCTTGTAATGTAGATAATATGATTTCAGGATTTGTCACTTCCCCCTGAACAGAAATGTGGATTTCACTGGAAGATATGTCTAGCTTTGGATTGCAGATGAAACTTGTGGCTTCTGGAGCTAGACACTGGGTCCTGTGAAGAAAGCTAGTGTTGTATAAAAAGAAAGGCACCTTTGCTTGGCTAATGCTTTCCTGGAAAATAACATTCAGCTCTGTGAACCATTTCTGGCTAATTCTTCTTGGAAGTGCAACTCAGCTTGTACTGCAGACTAAGTGGGTTTGTGCAGGAGAAAGTAAAGAGAGAGAGGAACCTCTAAACCTCCCAGACTATCCTTTAACCTGTGATGAGCTTCCTCGGGTGCTAGACTGATGCTCTCAGGGCTGTTTTCTTAATTCTCTTACTTCTCCTTCTTCCTCTTCACCTTTGAGGAGGAGACATATTTGTATGTTACTCTTGCTGAGATTGAAGAGCTGGCATGAGTCTTTGTATCTCCACATAGTTAGACAGATCAAAGAACTTTCCTATCAAGTATGCCTTTCCTTTGCTTTCCTAAACTCAGTCACAGTTTATAACCAAGGGTAAAGAAGAAATTCAAGCACTTAGCTCGGCTTCCAAGCTGTGCATTAAATCTGCACACATATTCCAAGAATTCTAGAGGGGCAATGGCTACTGCTGCTCAAGTGGTGAGAGAGATCAGACATCATCTTCATCATCACGACCTGAAGGTTCCTTGGCCCAGCCCTAGCATTGAAAACAGGTTCCTCAGCACAAATTCAGTCCTCACAGGGGATGTGGGTTGAACCCTCAAATTAAACTACCACCTGGGGGTGGGGATGACATATATCCTGTTGCGAAGTCAGTGTTAAAATATGAAAGGTTCTGATCTATGCATGCATAGTGTTGGACACCCAACACTAACTTCAGTGGATTTCAGGTCTGGGGAAGTACTAAAGAACTCAGCAGCTGACTGTTCCAAATCTGAGACCCTACCTGCCTTCTCCAGAACCAGCAGAATTGGACCCTTACTAGAAAAAGCCCTCAGCCTACTGTGTTTTTGTTCTGCTCCATGAAGGACCCAATCCTGCCTATTAGGCGATACAGCAGGGATCACTTTGTCAATCCTGTCAGCGTGAGGCCCCGCCTGTAGGGATTGCTTTCCCACTCTTGCAGATCAGTTCTCCTATCCCCTCAGCAACGCATCAATCCCTCTTTGCTTGTTATGCGAGGAGTGTGAAATAACAAGCCACGGAGGGCTTAGAGAGGCACTTTCAGAGGGGGTGGGCCCTGGTTTCCCCACAGCTCGGAGCAACGTCTGGTTCCTACAAGGGGTCGCTTTCAAATTCACCAGCAAAGCGCTAAGAAGAAGAAAAGGTGGGTCTGTAAAATGGAAGAACCAGGCGTCCCAGCGGCACCTTGAAGGCTAATGTCTTTATCTGCAGCCTCGGACGTCGCCTGCATTTTGGAAGGAGCCGCAGGACTCTGGGATGCGTCTGCCCCAGTCCCTCCGCAGCCCCAGAGGCGGAGCTGGCCGCTTGAAACGGGGCTAGCTGTAAGGGGGTCGCTTTGGTGACTAGGCCGCTTGTTTGTGCTCTTGCAAAGCAGGAGGGCTGCAGAAGAAGCTCCATCGGTTCAGGCGGGCGAGTGGGCGGGTAGTCCCGACGTGGTCTCCTACTGCAAGAGCCACCCACTTTGAACCCTGCCGCTCTGATTGTGGGTTCAGAACAGCAGCAGATGCTCCTCTCTCTTTCAGCCCCTTGAACGCTTAAGGCAGGCCTTAGCCGACTCCTCCAGCCTCTGTGACAGCAAAACTCTTCGGCTGCTTTTAATCCCTGCTGCCCCATGAAAGCTGGGTGGATTCTGGCCTCTTGCTCGCTGTTGATGGTGGAGACAGCACGCAAAGAAAGGCCCCGATTCTGAGTCAGCCCAGTGGAGTTTTTATGGGGCTCTCTCCAGTACATATCTGGAGAAGGATTGGCCGCAAGGTAAAGATTGCTTACAGAGCAATACTATGCACGTATATTCCGAAGAAAGTCCCATTGAGTTAGGTGGGAACTTACTGCCCAGTCAGTCGATATAGGACTGCAGTCAAAGGCTTACCCGGGAGTGATGCCCGATTGAGTTCAACGGGGCTTTCCTTCTGAGGATCCTGCTTGTTAATACGGATTAGTGATCTTTTAGCCATCCTGAGCGCTCTCCGGTAGCTGGCTGTGACTGAAAGGCGATAGCCGCCCCCCCCCTCTTTTCGGTGCACACTTATTTGTGGAGCTGGGATTCTAATCTAAAACCAGCGGCAGTGAGCGCAGATGGTGGCGGGGCAGTTAACTCCGGATTGATTAATGTGATGCAGAGCAGAAGAGTGTGATCTTGTGGATGTGGCGTTGAAACAGCAACTGCTCCAGGCCTCAGGTGGCGAAGAGTCTGTTCAGATGCTGAGGATGCAGACCGGATGGGTTGGGTTGGGAACACTTGGGAAATATAGTCATTCGCCCATTGGTTTCTCAGCAGTCGGGGAAGGGGTAAAAAAAAAAAAATCTTTATAGGGTGAAACAGGCAATCAAGTGAAATCTATCCTCTTTAAATAAACGGATTCCTCTGTATTTTCCCAGTGTTGGTGAAAGTTGTTGTCTCTGACATTCCCCTGGGCTTTTCCCTCTGCACTCTGATTTGGTGTATAAAAGCAGTCCTGAATGATGGATTACTGTGTCATTGCAGCCTGCGAAGGATTAATTTGTTTCATTGATTTCTCTTTAGGCAGATTGCCAGAATCCGCCGCTTCCCACCTTTCCCCGAGACTTCCAGCAGTAATAGACAGTAATAGCCTAAGACAAATCAGCCAGTTTTGTGTAAAAATAGAAAACGCAGAACCCCTTTACGCTGAGCTCTCTCCGGGAGAAGTTGGTCGCCTGCGCTTCTGTGCTCAGAAAGTAAACGGGTCTGTGAATATCTTAAAAGAAGATCTTTAACAACAAGGGGGGCGGGAAGGGAATATTGAATTGGAATGGCTGACAGTTGTGTGCTCCGGCTCCACCCCGGAGTCTCCTGCTGGTGTTGGTCTCATTGCCAATGTTGGCAGTATACCCCCAGTCGGATCATAGAATTGCAGCGTGGAAAGGTACCATAAGGGTCATCTAGTCCAGTGTTTCCCAACCTTGTGCCTCCAGCTGTTTTTGAACTACAACTCCCATCATCCCTGACTAGCAAGACCAGTGGCAAGGGATGATGGGAATTGTAGTCCAAAAACAGCTGGAGGCACAAGGTTGGGAAACACTGATCTAGTCCAACCCTCTGCAATGCGGGAATAAAGTCGAGTAACTCGGAGCATCTGCATTTTTCTTTCGAGGCACTTGGGGCTTGCAGGTCAGCTTCTGTGTGGGAAAGACCCGCTTTAAGAAATACGGGTGTGAAACGCAACCATTTCCATCCATGAGATTAGCCACTGATGTCAATGAGTGGCGTCTGCTTTGGAGGCCACAGTTCTTAAGAAGGGCGAGTAGCAACAGCGCCGACGCAGCCGCCCCAGCCCTTACTGGCCCATAATGAGAAGCCATTGGAAAACCATTAAAGGGCATTTCGTGGCTGCTCAACCCCGGTTCAGTCCAATAGAAGAAAACAAGGCAAAGCAAGAGTTCATTCTTTTTATATTAGGCGTCGGCCTATAGCTAATCTGTTATCGATCTGTCTCTCCGTATGTCCGTCTGTGATATTGCCAAGACACGTCAGGCTTCAGAGTCCCCTCCCGAGTGCAATGTAGGGAGGAAACCGTCTGATCAATTTGTCTGGAAGCGTTAAGAGGGTCATTTGATTGGAAAAACGAAAGACACTCGAGCTAGACGGGCAGATGTGGGGAATCATGCGACGTTCAGACATAGAGAAAAGTCACGCCCATTGTTACATAAGGAGATCGCCAGAGTATGTGCGCTTGCAGACTTGAGTCAAGTTGCGATCCTATGCGTGCGCTTACATAGGAGCAAGCCCCATCGAACTCACTGGGGCTTACTTCTAAGTAGACCAGCACAGGATTGCACCTCATAAGACTAAATACTTCGGCTTAAGTGAGCTATTAATATGACTAATAATTTTACTCTTGGATGGAGTGAGCCCGGGTTCCAAATTCGCATCTGCACCTTTGATCTATTCGGAAACAATGTACTTTTTCCCCCTTTCCAAAAAAAGAGCAGTTGCTGAGCAAATAATACTCAACTACAACAACCAACTTACAGCGTTTGGGAGAGGCAGAAGTGATTTGTTTCCGGAGCTGGAAACTGTTCTGATTTAGTGATATCAACTTTTATTTACGGGTAATGAGTAAACTGCCAATCAGTTAAAGGCTTATTTTTTTAAAAGGTTGATGAGCTGTCTGGCTTTTAACTTATACGTCGATGAATTGACCGGCTGCCTACATTTGGAAGTCGGTTAAGAGAGGCAACCGAGGAGGTTAGATTTATGATTGAGAAAGAACCACATATTGCCAGGATGGAGAAGCTGCCCCACCCGCAAGATGTTGCTGGACTATAGCTGGTATCATTCCTAACCATTGGTCATGCTGGCTAGGGTTGATGGGGATTGGAGCCTATCATCATCTGGAGGGCCACAGGTTCCCCATTCCTGAAACATTCGGCTGTTGCCAGTAGACCTATCGGCTCTGAGCAATTTTCTTGCTTTTCTAATCTAAATCAAACTCGGGAAACCAGATTCCCCCGATGCCGACGTAGTTTTTTTTAAAAAAGCTATGGTTAAAACCAGTTAAAACCATGGTTAAAGCCAGTGCCCAGCCCAGGCCTACAAGTTCCTGAAGTTCAGTCTCGGCGTGACTTCGACGTGGACTGTGAGTCAGCTTGTTAAGTGTACCAGCCGGGGGAAGAAACCAGCATCCCTTGAAGTCGCGTCGGAGGAGAAGCCTTTAGATCTCTCTGGGATATGCATCTGAATGTGAGCTGGCCAATCGCTGCTTTCCTCTGGCGGAACTCTGATCCTACCCCAGGAGCGTCTTCCAGATTCTCTTGGGACGCCGGAGCAGCCCAGAGCCATCGTGGGAGGTATATGCTCAGTTCCAAAGAAACATTAGTTTTGTTAAGTCGGCTGAAAGCAAGCCCTTTGACAAGATCCAGTCGCCTTGAAGAAGATCCTGATAACGCTTCTGTGAAAACCATCCCTTGATGTCCAACTCTGAGAGCGCTGTCTTTATTTAATTACTTGATCATTGAAAATGTGCTCAGTGCAGCAGAATTTATTATTGTGGCTCTTGCAACAATTCTGGTATTATTTCCACTTTATACACAGGAAAAACACAGACAGTCTTATGGCAGAGGTGGGACTTGAAACAAGGGCCTATGGCCCCTTTCAGTGTTACTAGACAACTCCCATGGTAGCATGTTGACCATGCTTCCTGGAGCTGATGGAAGTTGTGGTCTAGAAACATCTGGTTGGAGCCACCAGCTTCCCTATCTAGGGAGCAAGCTTAATTCCCTATCTAGGGAGTAAGTTGGACATACTTCTGAGTAAACATGCTTAGGATCACTCTGGAACTGTGCAATCCTATGCACATTTACTTGGGAGTAAGTCAGTGTGTTTAGTGAGCCTTAGTTCCTAGTAAGTGTGTTTTGGATTGCAACCTGAGTCTTCCAGATCTAAAGGAAGATGGACCAAAACAGCAAGCGATTGAGTTCTGCAGAACTCTTCATCAGGCTGGCTGCTGAGCAAAAGTGTGTGTGGTAGGGATGAACAGAAAGCTGGTATAAAGATAAAGCCATAAAGTCTGTAGCTGAAACAGTCTAAGATGGAGTCCTGGAGGGATTTTTTCATAGTGAATTTGATTAGCATATGCTAGGTGCTAATAGATTTTAGGTGCGATTCTGGGACAATGAAACATTTATATGTCTCAACAGCGCTCCCTATGATTTTTGTATGTTCCAGATCTGGAATTGCCACCATTTTGTCCCTTGGCAATGACCATATGCTCTTAACAGCAGCACCACAGGCAGAAATTCAACAGATGTAGAATGGGAGATATGCTGGTGGAAAAGCCATTTCTGTTTAACTTCTGCCTATTCAGCTATTTGTGCACCCAGCTAATTATCTTTCAACTGAAGCACATTGGTTAGCCATACGATGTAGCCCTTCACCCTGTTCTGAATATCTGCAGGTTCTCTTGCATAAGTCCTATTGAAAGGCCTGGGGTTAGGGAACTGTGCAAAATTTAATACACAGTGGAAATTGCTTCTTCTGAGTAAACATGCACTGGATCAGGCTACACATATAAAGTACATTTGTTGAATATGTGGCTTGAGAAATCCTGTTATGAAACTGTTCTGTAAGATTTGCCACAACATGCTTAGCTGTCCAGTTATCTATGCAACAGAAAATACAGAAGTGGGACAAAGGAGTCCCAGTGAACTCCACAACTAGCTCAGTGGGAGAAAGTGCTTTGTGGACTGAGGTAAATGACTGCAGTTCTGTACATTTTTATCTGGAGGTAAGCCCTATTGAATTCTATAGGGTTTACTTCTGAGTAAATATACATGGTAAATCATGTATTTCATAGATCTGTTTCCATGCACAAATTCAGAAAGATACACATTGACAGTTGACGCATGTCATCTTTGTCACGGTAAACAAAACTGTGTGTACAGGAACAAAAATACCACTCTTTGAACATGCATGACACATATCATTGTGATATTAATTGCATTGACACAACCTTCCAGAACCAAATTCAACACTGTGCAAGGCCATTAGCACACAAAAGATGAGCAAAACAAAACAAACTACACACACACACAGAGAGAGAGAGAGAGAGAGAGAGAGAGACTGGAGGTGCAAATCTAATGCATATTTTTATAGGAATCAGATATTAAATTTTGTGGGACTTCCAAGTAAACATGCATAAATTGAATTTGCACAAGAAATATGTGCAAGCAAGGAAGATATCTATTTGTTACTCTTTAACGGGCTTCTTGAAACCACTTCACTGTTACTTAGAAGCCTGCAGTATTCTTCAACCAACAGAAGGCTTTCTAAGGCAAGACTTCAACTTGTCTGTTCGGTCTTCAGTAATTAGTAGCCAAGACTCAATATAATAATGCAGAACGCTGATGAAATAAACCACTTCTAAAATGGCTCCCACTTGGGACCACTTTATGGTCACGTTTGCTAATTCCTCAAATGTTTTATTATCCCTCTTCCACTCGGCATGGCAAATCAGAGCCCAAACAGTCAATGTATCCTCCTGGCCCTTTCTTGTTCTTTTGCCACCTACAAAAAGCAGTAAGATGAATTTCAGTGAAATCCAAATCTGAAACTCTAAAACAAGGCTGCAGCCTTTCATCCCCACAGAACCGGAGAGAAACAAGAGCCAGCTAGATTAGCAAACATTAACCCCTCGAACAGGAGTGCACGCCTATTGAAGTGACAGATGTACGCTCCTCACAGATTTACTTACTGTACCTTTTAACACTCATCAGTTCTAAGAGCTGCGTATAATAGCAACTTTATCCTTGTCAAGAAAAAGGCTTAATGTTACATTACAACGTGTTTTCTCAAATTTATATTGTTTGAAAACTTAATTCTCAGTTATTGTATTCAAAGTGCACATGAGATTAACACTTAGCACCAGATCTAATATAGCATTGGGCAAGACCACCCACAGTATTTCCAGCTGTGACCTTAGGATCAGTTTGTCTTTGGGCAAAATTGAGCCCCCCCCCCGCGCTCATGCCAGTGCTGGATTTACACATAGTTAAAGCTTAGTTGCTGCCCACATGGTGTCCTATAGGTTTCTTAGTACTTGTACATTATTAACATCTTTATTCTCATGATCTATGGGAAATTTGCCTTTTATCTGAATAAGCCTTTCTTAAGGAGCTGGACCCCTAGAAATGGCATTTTTTTGAAGTTGCATATATGAAACTCTTAGTGACTAAAATAAAGCAAAGTATTTTTTAAATAAAAAAGATTTTTTTTTTTTGGCAGGGGGGATCTGATAAAAGATATTTCAGCTTTCAAAACAAATTCATATCTCTTTTGCATCAGCTGAAGCCCTGTGTAGCCCTACTGGGAACATTTAAAAAAGAAAGGCAATTCTATTTTCAGATGAAGTTTTATTTAAGTAAATGAATTAAGGCATTGCTTTACTTTTTATGTGAACATAAAGAGTCTCTTGAAAGGCCTGTTGATCCCTTGACCACTAATAAAAACAGATCCATGATGTGCAGTGAAAATACTGGCTCTATTGAACCAAACTGAGCAACCTAACCCCAGGCATGGATGAGCTTGTAGAACAGACACAGACCAGTGACCAGCATGTACTTGAATCAGGCATGACTGTGGGAAATACATTGTACTCAAAGCCAACTGGGGAGACTGATGATAAGGCTACTTCAATAGTTTTGCTGACTATGATAGGCCCACAGGGGGCATCCTTGGTAAGTTATAGATGGCAAAGCTTTCCCTTGTGGGCTTTGGTACACTCTGGTATTGTTCTCAAAGGGCATTTGGAAACTTTTCCTGTGCAAATTCCATTGAAATGAAAGGGACTGTCATGTGAGCAGAAATGTTAAATTTCAATCAGTTTGCTGAGGAGACGGTTCTCAGGGTGCCTGTACCCTTGGCCAGACATGGTCCATGGTTTCCCTTTTTATGTTAAAAGGGCTGTAAAAGAAACTTGTGAAACCAACTTTTATGAATATATTACTCCACGGCATTTCCAGTTACATTAGGTCTCCAAATCTAGAAGAAAGTTTCCCCCCAATTCACTTCTAGGCTTGAATATATTCCAAGAGCATAACCAGAACTAAGTTAAAAAGATTGTTGTTGCCACAGAAACTCCACTCACAATGGCATAAGGTCTTCAGATTATGGCAGCAACCTGCTCCAGTGTAGATAAGATGATTCTTGAGGAGAGGGACTAATATCAGTACCCCTCCTGTTCTTGGAAATCTAGCACTTGACGCTCACAAGAACTGTAGGTGAACGTTTCAGAACAACCATAACCCTAGTTCCCCAAAGGGTGTGAGTTCACCAGAGAGACAGGCATTCTAAGTACAGAGAAAACAAATTTAGTTGGTATCTTGCCTTTGCCAACTGTCAGAAGTAGGCATTCTAGGTAGATCTGTACAAAGTTGCTTCCTAAGTTTGTGGAATCATTAATTCCTTCTCTGCAAATTATTCTGATTTGAGTTTTCCCTGCAATGATTTATAACAACAAGATGAACAGCAGCATATTAGTTTTAATGTGTTGTGAAAAGCCAATAGCCTGATGGGTCTTAATTATTATTATTTTTTTGCAGTACAGTATGTTTTATTATTCACCTAGAAGTTTAATGGGCTTGATTTACAAGAGGAAGGGGTGTTCAACTGGCTAATACACAAACACGTCTGAAGGATATTTAGAGAGGGTACAGAGTCTCTTGCCCAACCCTTAACCTCTGCTGTTGCAAGGGCTTTTATACTAATGACAGTAAAATCCATTTCCCTGTTCTTTGTGTTGTTATACCAAAGACTAAAGTGATGTTATTTGCCAAAGCAAGCAAAGTCCACCAGTTTAGTTAAAAACTAGAATTCTTAATGAACAATAATTTTCTACTAATCCAAAGGCAGATGTGCACCATGAGGGGGAGAAAAAGAGGAAATGTTTAGTATTGTTATAGGCATCTGTTTTATTAAAAATGCATTTGACAGGGTGCTAAAAAGTTACTCTGTGAATGCTTTGTTCTGTACGGTCCCTTTTGTTCCATGTGGTGGGATCTTGCAAATGTATATTCTTATGTTTGACCAAGCTATCAGAATTAGTTATATCCAATTGTCTCTGTAACTCTACACTGCATTAAACATCTTAGCAGCTTTTTAGTTTTACTACATTTCAGGGTATTGAGAAAATTGCTACCATTAACAAAAGTGGCTCTGAGGAGTCTGGAGGACTTCAGGAATGTTAATGTGTTGTAGAGACTTAAACATGTTAGTTCCAATTTGTTCCAGATAGATAGGAAAGCAACCCATCTGATTGCAGTTTGGTAACCTTTGCATGAGTTCATCCATTACATTTCCTAGCTGTATTTTCATGGGGTTTCTCGCATAAAGGAGGGGAACAGATTTTGATAGTTTGGGATTCAGCTAGCAACCTGAATTTAAGCTGTCTCCCTCGCGATGTGCATAAATGTTAAATATGAGGCTGCAATCCTATACTCAAGTACCTGGGAGTAAGTCTCATTTCACTCAATGGGACTTATTTCTGAGTAATCATGTGTAGGCGTGCACTGATAATATGCTTATATGTCAATTCTAAAGACATTTATGTGAAAGCAACATTTCAATAGAACTTACTTCAAAGTGCTTAGAATCGTGGTAGCTACGATCATGACTAACACTTTATGTTAAACACATTTACTTGGGAGTACATCTCATTGATTTTGATGGTATATACTTGTAAGTAAATGGAGTCAATAAGGCACATAAATAAATTATTATTTTTATTCCTTTTTAGTAAAATGAAACACAGACCTCAATGGGAACTATGAGCCTGTTCAAAGCATGCATCAAATAGTGCAATGACATAAATCCATGATAAATCAATTTTCAAACTTGTGCAATATTGTACGTATAGTCCTTGACAATATACTGTGACATAGGGCTACAGATTTTTCATGTTCTGTGTTCTTTTATTTTCCCTGTATTTACACACTAATCTTATGTTAACTGTAAAACATCTAGGTTATGATCTAGGCACATTGTAAATATGAAAAATACTGTTTTTACTTACAGCCAACAGAAGTTTTAAAAGAATAAATAGTTCAGGGTGTTCTATGACAATTTATAGCAAACCAAATATCAATTAAAATCCATCAAAATAGAATTATGAATTCAGAGCTCAATGAAGGATTATTATATATTTTTTTGCTTTGTTTTATTCTTTGTCTGATGAATGCACAATATATTTGTCAATTTAATTCTTCATTAATATATCCATTGTGCTTCCTCAGTACAATGCTCACATTGGGCACATGCAGATTCCTATTATTATTATTGCTTGAAAAAAACTACTATATCAAAATGTGCTTTTTAGGTTTCCTTTTCACATGCAGCTGTAAATCACATACTTTTAAAAGTGATTCCGGTTTATAGAAGATGTGCAAAAACACTGACAATAATCAAGTATATTTTGTAGATGAATATGAAGAAGTAAAAATATATATTTTAAATTAAATTAACTGTGCATTCTAAATATCCTCCTCATTATATCTCTCTGGAGAGAGAATTCTTGTTCTGCGCTGAAATGTGACCTCACATTGGTGCATTGTTAGTGCCACATTTCACATACAAGTTCTGGAGCTGGTAACATTTCATTGCAGGAGGAAGTTAACCATCATATTTTGGATCAATTTTATGGGAATTTGCAATTAGTTTTAATAGGAAGTTTGTTTCACACACAAGGATTGCTGAAAGAAGGCTGATAAAGCAACTGCAGACTTTACGGTCCTCCTGTCTAAAAGAACAGCAATGCCACTGTAAAAATATATCATTGAATATGTCAGTCATGTCCTTTTAAAAGCTTTTTTTAAAAAAAGGCAAGGCAAGGAGAAAAAGATTTCAGACTCGCAACATCCATTGCAGGGAGTGTAAAAATATTATAGGGGGCCAATCTACCTTAACCATATCTGATTATATTTGGATCAGTTATGTTTGGTTCAAACACCAGCATACCTAAGTCATTATGAAAGTATTGTACAGTAAATGTAAAACGGGGGGGGGGGGGAGTCTGGATGCTACTGAGCATGGCAAACAGCATGTCTAAAAATTTATTACGTAATAAATAAATTTCTGTGAAGGTCTTCCTGTGTAGTGGCAGGAGTCTGTTTTATTTTATTCTTATATGAAAAGAAATAAAATGAATGCAAAATGTATTTAGGGAGACATGTGTCAAATGTAGCTTAGTTTTTCTGTTTCCATATCTTTAGCTGGATCGCAGTTTTTGCAGAAATCTACATTTGGCGATCACATGCTATTTAGTGCTAACATGTTAATAGGTTGATAATCTGTAAAGATTAAGAGGCAGGGGAAGGGATGCTGCTGTTAAACAGATGGCATGCTATATGAATTATGTCATTTCTATAGTTATAAAATAACTTGAGAAAATGTACTGTAACAGTATGCTAAGATTCATTACCCCCAAAATGCTTTCAGGAGGAAATGGGGATGGGAGCATAGACTCTTTCTCCACAAGCTTTACATCATAAAAAGGTTCAGCTTTCATGAAGAAAAGAAATCTAGCTTTGTCTGTTACTCCAGTGGTCACTCTCTCTTTGTATGCGCATTAAATAGCCGAATAGATTCATGCAAATAACTGTGGGGTGTTTAATTTGTTCTACTGAAGTAGAGACAACTACCAGCAAGAGCAATAAAAGTCGCATAATGAAATAAGAATACTACGAAATCCAAGGATTTTAGTGTGGCCCGTTATTCATTCAATTCCTGGCAGCCTTTATGATTACAAATCACTTGATTGACTAACTAGACATTCTCAGAGTGAATTATGAATCAGATTCATTTTTCCTGGTTGATAGTTGGTACATGTTGTAACTCTTCCTCTCTGTGATATATCAAGTTCTTGTAACAGTAATAAGAGATATAATCAACTCTTTATTTCAGGACAAATAAATTGCCTTTTCAAAAAATGAAATGTGGTTGCTAACATTTTAACAGGGCAGCAATGTAATTCCTGCCTGCTATTCCAAGGCGGAAGCTGATGTGATGAAATAGCTTTTAAGTATTTGACTTTGCTGAAATTATTTGAAGAGTAATATACCTTCTGTCCATACATGGAACTCCCATAGACTTCAGTGGAAATTATCAGCACTGATATGGGGAAATAGTAGCCCATTTCTTGTTTTGGAAACAAAAAAATCCTGAAACAATGGAATAAAAAAATAACCAGTGATTTTTGTAGGAATATGTGAAGAATATCCCTGAATGACAATGCTGACACTGGAAAAACCCACAAGATTTAAGAACAGATTACTAATTGGCCATTGTCAGTCTGTCTATTTATTGTACAGTTTCATCAGACTATTTAATATGAACCATATGGTGAAAGAGAAAAAGCGTATGAATGAATGCACAAGGCACATTTCAAATATGATTTTAAAATACTGCAAATCTGAATTACTGCTGTAATTTCGCATAGTCTGAATTAGCCCAAATTGGGCCAACATGGGGTAGCTGATAGAAACCCTTCCTAAGGAAACTTCACCACATGGTCAATATGAAGTCACTTCAAAGAGGGAATGGATTTGGTAGATGTCTAGTAGTTTGAGGGAAATTTCTCTTTGAATTTCAGTGTACCGTGGGCACTCTTTATTTTCAGGTCAGTGTAAATTTCATGACGACCAGAAAATGTGATAGATATACACCATCTAGATGAGTCACAACAGCATTCAGATAAGTGAGAGCACAACATCAGGCAATATTGTTTTGGCTCTCCGGCTACCAAGATGGAGAGATGTGTGAGCAAGTGAGCCATTGCAGAGCAAAGAAGGAAAAGTGGCACAATGTTTAGAAATGAAACCTAACAAGAGGTGCTTTTTGCAATTAAGCACCCTTGGTGAATGATGCTATTGCAAAGTTTTTGTAACTCTGCCCTTGGAATGCTTTAACCATTGCAATCTTAATGGAGGGGCTGGATTTAGCTGCAGACAATCATTTTTATAGATACTGAAAGTGACAAGTGCACCTGCAACAAAATGCTACAGTGTGTATTCCTACTACCAGCCAGCCAGATCTCCAGCCAGACACTCCATTCCATTCCTCTTCCCCTATCCTACTTCCTCTGCACCCCACAACACTTAGCTACTGAGCAAGTTCAGTCCTCTATGGGTTGTTTTTTAGACCCCCCAAAAGGTTTTGTTTGTTTTTTTCGGACTTAAGCAAGACTTTGGGTTCCCTCAAGCCTGCTAACAGCAGGAAGTGAGAGCTGGACCATAAAGAAGGCTGATCGCCGAAGAATTGATGCTTTTGAATTATGGTGCTGGAGGAGACTCTTGAGAGTCCCATGGACTGCAAGAAGATCAAACCTCTCCATACTGAAGGAAATCAACCCTGAGTGCTCACTGGAAGGACAGATTGTGAAGCTGAGGCTCCAGTACTTTGGCCACCTCATGAGAAGAGAAGACTCCCTGGAGAAGACCCTGATGTTGGGAAAGATGGAGGGCACAAGGAGAAGGGGACGGCAGAGGACGAGATGGTTGGATAGTGTTTTCGAGGTTACCAGCATGAGTTTGACCAAACTGCGGGAGGCAGTGGAGGACAGAGGTGCCTGGCGTTCTCTGGTCCATGGGGTCACGAAGAGTCGGACACGACTAAACGACTAAACAACAACAACAACAAGCCTGCTAACACCTCTCTCTTGTGTACAGATGGTGGTACTGTTTTGGCTACAAAATAAGAACCAAGATCACCCAGTGAGCTGGGTGGAAATTTGAACCCAGATTTGCCTCCCATTTTTGTCAAACTTTCTAAGGACTACACCTTAACCCTAACCCACACACACTCTAATCACTAACCATTCCATTATGGTGACTGTGTGAGAAGACAGCATGGTGGCCTGCAATCACATTTTTGCTTTGCTTTATGAAATATGGAAAAGAACGATTGGGAAAACTAACTGACTAAATCTGAACATGGCTGTAGAAGGGGCTGTCACAATGGGTATCAAGTGGATGGCTAACAGAATGGGACACACACATGCCTGCACATTGTAGCAAAGCTTGTACACACACACACACACACACACACACACACACACACACACACACACAGCAGTTCAGTTTGGTGAGACTTGTGTCTGCTTGGCTCTGTCCTTGCTCTATAATGACAGGTTAGACCAGGGGTCAGCAACCTTTTTCAGCCGTGGGCTGGTCCACCATCCCTCAGACCATGTAGTGTAAAAACACACTGATTCCCGGACTGTCTGCGGGCCGGATTGAGAAGGCTATTGGGCCACATCTGGCCCCCGGACCTTAGGTTGCCTCCACGTGGATTAGCCTGACATGAGTCAGATGTTTGGATTTTGGATGAAGAGAACAAAGTAGAAAGGTATAATGCTTTGGTCAAGTCCTGGTAAGAATTTGGGGATCAGGGCCACAGATAAAGGGGTAAGGAGAAAGTGATACCCACCTAGCATCTATACGCATTTTAATATCAGGCATACTTTGAAAGGATAGCATTAAGCATAAGCCACCACAGCATATTATATTCCACGTCTTATCCTCTCTGCATCTCTTTAACTCTTATGAAAGGTTTTAATTTCTAAATTAAAACAGCCTATATAATCAGCCTCAGAAGCTCAGATTTGTAAGACATCCTGTTATAAAATAATGTGTACCGTGATCCAGTCTTAAGACAGGCACTTTTAAAGTATCACTGATTCCAATAGGAGAGAGTTATGTCATGCTTTCCCACTGATAATCAAGAGGACTAAAATACTCTTACTTTTGCTTGGATCATGATCTGGATCCAATAATTATCTAACCTGCTCTCCATAGCCTCTGAAGAATCTCAAAATCTCCACACACTACAGAAGGGTACAATTCAATGTTATTAGGCTGAACTAAAGTTGTTATAAATGATCTTATAAACCCCTGCACAGCACAGTATTTGTCAGTGTCCTCTCCCTTTGTCAGCTGATGAGGGTGCTGAGGTCACTGTATGTGAGTGTGAATGTTTTCTCATTGTTCCATTGCTGGCTGTTGCATGCTGGGTCATCTTTGCATTGGCACCTTGGCTATGGAATTGTCTCCTTCTGGAGGTTTGGAATGCCCCAACCTTGATGGTATTCTGCTGTCTGATTAAAATACATCTGTTCTTAGCAATTGGCAAATCAAATTAAGGCTATTCAAGGTTTTAAGAGGTGTTGAACAGCTGCTATTATATGTGATTGTTTTACCACTGAGTGATAAGTTTAGTTGCTTTGTGAGTTTTATTTTTGCATACTATGTTGTTTTATGGCATTTTGTAATGAAGAGTGGCCTAAAAGTTTAATAGATACATAAATAAATTTGAAGCATTAAATTTATGAATGATATATTTCGTGCAATATTGTTTAGATCCCATCCCACAAGTTTTAAGACCAGTTTTAGAAGGTATTGATAGGAATGCATGCATCATTAATATGAATGGAACAAAAACTTACGGATCAGATGGAATTCATACCAAGAATGTACGAAAGCAGATTCTTTATTCCATTATCCTTGCCCAGTCAGAGATTTTTAAGGCATAACACTGTTAAAAGAAAAATCCCACACTTCTAGGGCTGTCATTTATCAGACATGTGAACTTTGCCAAGTGTGACAAATCTCAGAGACCAGAATACCTTTCAGAGATGTAAATCATGGTTTCTGATCTGTTTCTAAACAATTATACTCCTAATAAACGGCTCAGCCTTGAATATAATCATAAACCAACCATTTGGTTAATATTCAGTAAAAATGTATGCACCTCCATGACAAGATCCCCCAATCTAATGGGATTTACTTATTTATTTCTCCAGATGAGGGAAAAAAAGTATCAGAGTGGTGTGAAGGTATGATTTATGCTGATCCCCCCCCCCTAGATCTAGGTGGTATTGCATTTGAAAATGTTCAGCAGCTTATCATGCCCAGTACTGAGCTGGTGTAGCATTGTAGCTAACAGTACAATCCTATACATTTCTGTACAGGGACACGGGTGGCGCTGTGGTCTAAACCACTGAGCCTATTGGGCTTGCTGATCGGAAGCTCAGTAGTTCGAATCCTCATGATGGGTCAGCTCCTGTTGCTCCGCCCCAGCTTCGGCCAACCTAGCAGTTCAAAATCACACCAGTGCAAATAGATAAACAGGTACTGCTGTGCAGGGAAGGGAAATGGTGTTTCCATGCACTCTGGTTTCCATCACTGTGTTCTGTTGCATCAGAAGCGATTTAGTCATGCTAGCCACATGACCTGGAAAGCTGTCTGTAGACAAACTCTTGCTCCCTTGCCCTGAAGTGAAATGAATGCCGCACCCCATAGTTGCCTTTGACTGGACTTAACCGTCCAGGGTTCCTTTACCTTTATACATTTTTGGATACATACCTATAATCTGAGCTATGAATTATGAAGGGCAGTATAATTGCCCTAAATCAGGGGCGGCAATCTGTAGCTCCAGGCTATGTGTAGCATTTGGATGGATGTCAAAGGACTTCTGCAAGCTGTAATTTCATACCTTTAGTTTGCAGGGAGAGAGGAAGCCCCTCTTGTCTCTGCCATGTGGCTCCCAACAGATTATCTCTGAGTGAATTTGGCCCTCAACTGATAAAAGCTTGTTCACTCTGTCCTAAATGAATAAGCCTATGACAGTGGTACCTTGGGTTACATACGCTTCAGGTTACATACACTTCAGGTTACAGACTCTGCTAACCCAGAAATATTACCTCGGGTTAAGAACTTTGTTTCAGGATAAGAACAGAAATCGTGCTCCGGCGGCGCGGCAGCAGCAGCAGCAGCAGGAGGCCCCATTAGCTAAAGTGGTGCTTCAGTTTAAGAACGGACCTCCAGAACGAATTAAGTACTTAACCCGAGGTACCACTGTACTGGCTATCAAGTGAAGGTGTACAGCTTGTATGAAGGAAGTAGGAATTCGATGCTCTGCATTGTGGACCAGTGAAAGCGTAAATGTTGATTGGCTCTCAGGGTGAGAAGCTTGAATCTCTCATGGTCTGAATCCTAAGAGAGGCAAGTTTAGTGCTTTGAGAACCTTTGTGTTCTATTATTCAATATATCTATATTAAAAAATAAATAAAGATGAGGGGTCGCTTAAGGAAGTTTGATCATTGTTTAACATACAAGATGATCTGTATTCATTTTCATCATTTCATGGCTCCCACGTGGCAGCTTCCTCATGACACTCGTCTTTTACTGATGCTTTGAAGTGTCTCTTGCTTTACTTTGAGTTCCTTGAACTCACCTGCAGTAGGCAGTTCATTTTCAAGTTAACTTTCCTATCCTCCTGATGTCAGGTTTTTCTTTTCTTTTTCAACATTACTTTTTTTCTGAATAAATCTTACAGAGTTCAGTATCCTATATATAGCAAGTCTCCTATTTTAAGGAAGGGAGGACTGATAAGTATTTCAAATTGGCCAACTTCATTTCACAGGTAATGATTGATCTTGGAAAGCAGGCATTGTGTGAAGTCATTTGCATGTGCTTCCCCTGTAGAATTGCCTTTGTCATGTGGGATAGCGGGATGTATACAATCTGATGTGAATAATATCTCTCTGTCTTTTTGTAGCGTTTACAGAGTACCTTGTATTGCTGGACTTGATGTTTTAAGTTCAAGACTGTAGATCCACAGAGCAATGGGCAATGTTGGCTGCAATCGTGAGGAAGAGTCTTGCGGTACCTTAAAGATCAGCAGGTATTGACTCATACTTTTTTTTTACCACTTTGTTTTTAAAAAATATGGTTCAAAATTATTATTGTCATTCAGGCACATAAGGATTCAAGTCTATCTTAGCGTCTAGGTTTCAGGACACATTTTTCTCCCTCTCTCATAACACTGGGACTTGGGGGCATAAAAAGAAGCTGAAATGTTGGAAGACCTTAGGAGATTAGAATTCCTCCTCTTCCTCCTTCTAGGACAAAAGAGCTTCTGAATGAAAATACCTCTTCATATAGTGCATAGGCAAGCAATGGAATTTGCTCCCACCAGAGGCAGTGATGGCCAGACTTGGATGGCTTTTAAAGACAAAGTCACGCAGGAGAAGGCAATAAGTGGCTATGGACCCTGGTGGTTATGTTCTACCTCCACCATCAGAGGCAGAGTACGCTTCTGAATGCCGGTTGATGGAAACCAAAGAAGAGGAGAGTGCTGTGGAGCTCCAGTTTTCCTTGAGATCAATTTGTGGCATAGGAGGTGGTTGTGGCTTAGGGGGCTATACGTATGGCGTTGATTGGGTAGTTTGAGGTGGGCCAACTGAATCCAGCTAATCAGGTTCCATTCCTTTAAGCAGATGATAGGCATTGTCAAGACTGACAGTGCTGACTAGCTTATAAGGCAGAGTCATGAATGCTGAAGGATGTAGGAGGAATCGGTTTTGCATGCTTTTATTTATTTATTTGTTTGTTTGTTTGTTTAATTCATGCACTGCTTCTCGAGAAACATCCCCAAACAGTTAACAACAACAATGCACATAAGCACTGGAACAGTAATCACCACTTAATTGCCACTTAAAAGGCTTGTTGGAAGAGAAAGGTGTGGAAAATAAATAAAGATGGCATGTATCTGATATATAATGGGAGGGAGTTCCAAACAGCAGATGCCACCATGCTAACTTCAGGATGAGATGATACCTGCAGGAGGCCCTTTCCTGCAGAGCCCAGTGATCTGTTGGGTATAAGAGTGAAGAGATCTTTCAGGTATCTTAGTTCCAAGCTTTGTACACAAACACCTTGGAATTATATATGGAATCCAGTGGTTCTGACCCAGTTGGCTTTGTACTACTTCCTGTATTGAGTCCCCACTTATCTCTGAGCCACTTATGTATTATCAGGTTTTTTAAAAAACAACCCTGACTAATTCCATGCAAATTTATATGCAGGCAGAGGGCCTTCTCTGTGGAATGCCCTCCCATCAGGAAGGAAATAAACAACTATCTGACTTTTAGAAGGGAAGTTTTTTATGTTTATGTTTTATTGCTTTTTTTATTCTGTTGGGAGCTGCCCAGAGTGGCTAGGGAAACCCAGCCACATAGGCAGGGAATAAATAAATAAATAAATAAATAATAATAATATCCAAGTCCTATGCAGTATTATATTTATGTAGTATAATTGTATAAATATATGCATTTCTATACAATTGTATTTGTTGGTTACTTTGGAAACCTGGAGTGTATAGGTGTATAATAATGCATACAATAATGCATATAATATGCAAATATTGTTTGTATTATAAACAGAACTGGAGTAAGGGGGATAGATCTTCAGAAAAACCCATCCCTATGCACACTGTTCACTACTGTGTACACAACTTTGTATTGTGGACAGAGTGAGAAAATTGTGCCTGTGAAATAGCTATTAAATAGGCACAATCTGAAGGCGTGGAATTCTGCATTCAAGTTATTCATTGATTTTCACCTTATACAACCCTAGTGAAGTCAGAGATGTGTCAAGAATGTAGGTCAGTACTGGAAATAGCTCACTAGAATATATCAATGAATTTTAAAAGAGATTGTGGGAGTTCAGTGTTGACCTGAAACTGAACTGAGGGGTCCAATCTGATCAAACTACCAGCTGCATCAGCTTATTGTTCCCAATTGTGAATTTATTTCTATTTCCTGCCCCCAAACCACAACCTACATGACAGAAACATGATGAAATTTCCTCTTGGCAACCACACCTTTTGACTACCGAATAAAAAGAACTAAAACACAACACGCATTTCAATTAATTTGTTTTAGTCTCGAGAGCAGGATTAATAAGGCAAAGAATGCTTATACAGTGGTACCTCGGGTTACATACGCTTCAGGTTACAGGCTCCGCTAACCCAGAAATATTACCTTGGGTTAATAACTTTGCTTCAGGATGAGAACAGAAATCGTGCTCCGGCGGTATGGCAGCAGCAGGGGGGCCCATTAGCTAAAGTGGTGCTTCAGGTTAAGAACAGTTTCAGGTTAAGAACGGACCTCCAGAACGATTTAAGTACTTAACCCGAGGTACCACTGTAAAGGTGTGGGTAAAATCACTCACCACAGAAAAATAAGAAAGTGGAACCACTGCCATGTGTGAAATTGGAGTAAACAGAAACCCATTTCTCTTTACAAGATGGGGCTGGATTCATATCTCCTGACACTTGTGGTTTTTATGTAGGACCTCCAGGCTGCAGTCCTCTATCAACTTACCTAGAAGGAAGCCCATTGAATATAATGGAACTTACTTTTGCTGGAGTAAACATGCATGGGAATGTACTGTTAAAGCATTACCTCGTGACTCTTAGGTAAAAGAATGGCTTCTTCAGGCCAGAGTGGCCAACCAGATCCTGACGTTGCATATAGTCATCATTATTAGTAGCCAGTGATGATTGAAGACATAGGCTGCACATAGAATGTAGAAATGTGGAGGACTAACCCTAAGACTGGAAATATCAAAAACTTTAGAGAAATTGAAATGGACATATTCCCCCATCCCTAGCCACAACACACACACACAGCATGCACCACACAACATTCTCACATGTCTCCATGCATGCACACCCCCATTAGGGCTACATTCTCCTCCAAGCTGATCTTCCAGGAGGTTGCAACTAGGGAGGGCTGGGCTAACTCTTCCCCTCCCTTCCCGTTGCTCTCTCCAAGATGATTACCAAGCCCTCCACAGCAATTAAGTTTGAAAAAAGTCTTCCAATGGAACCAGGAGTTGGTCCCCACGCCAAGCTTAAGTGTGGCATGTGTGGTGTTTTCGGTTTCAGGGCATGTCACAGTGCCCTGAAGGGGCATGGGAAGGGGTTGGGCCACTGAAAGACATTTTGCTGTTTGAACTTCCAGCGGGAGACACGGCGAGCTGAATCATCTTTTACTAGTGGGCTCGCCAGTAGGATGATTAAAACAAGACATTTTGCTGTCCGAAGTGAAGGACAGGATGGATTCCTAGGGACCAAGTCCCTTCGCCCCTCCTCAATAAAATATTTGAGGAATCTGACCCACCCCTCCAAGTTGATGGGCACTGCCATTCAAATGGTGTGTGTGCACAGCCTCTTGTGGGGCAGGGTTTACCTGCTCCCCCTATTTTATTCAAGTTGGCACCTTTGATGTCTGCCCTTTTTAGATACAGAAGCTGGTTTGGCAACTGAATCTTAGTTCAATGTCCTTTGATGCCTTTGAGTATAGCAGGCTATGCTAGCTAAGGGGCACAGAATATGCTACATAGCAGTGTAGCAGTGTCTAAGGCTTTCTGCCCTCCTGCACTGGCTCCCTCTGTCAGCCACCTCACTCTGCCCTTGGGTGGGGCGCCAGCTCCATGCAGGGTATATCTTTGCCACCCAGCTACTAGAACAAGCAGTGACATGTGGCTCTTTGACTTAATTAGGGGACTGTTTTGTAGCTTGTGACCTAGATACGTCCTTCCAGGCTGTTTCTGAAGAAGGCAAAGGCTGTTTATAAACAGGGCAGCCAAGTATTCCTTCAGAGGTTCACTAAGCATGAGGTAACAGGAGGATGAAGTGTCAGAAGTCAAAGGTGCGGAACCATCTTGGGCTTGCTCTTCTGAAGAGCCTGTAACTGCTGTTCAGGCTGAGGACTTGGAAACAGTCCACTGAGAGGTTTCCTGCCAGGGGATTTGTTAGCTGCAAGAGCTTGACTGAGACAGGATTGCATTACAAAAATGGTCTTTATTCCTCTGCTGCCTTGCAAACTCCTCTATATCAAATATATAACTTCTTGGCAAAACTTACAAATTGCTATTTCAAAGAAATAATGCATACATTATGTTTTGCCTCTTAGGGATGGAGGCTAAACGTGAGCATTTATTAAGCCAATTATTTATTGCAGATGACACCAGCAAATAGCAAGCTAGATAAAATGATACTCGGATAACAGAAAGGATTTTAGAAGACTGAAAACTACCTGGTAACAATTGCAAATACTTGAGACAGATGCACATTATAAGAGCAAGGCCATTAACAAAATATATTACCTACTAAGCCGTTTGCTTTTGACCTATGGCCTGGTCGGTACACACAGCAGAATGGAGTGTACCACTTTTGACTGCAGATGGAAGAATTACATTTTAAAATATTTGCGGGTAGAAGAAAAGTCCCTGAGGTCTGATTGCAAGGAGCTTGTTACATGAGTAAACATGTCACCTGTAGTCTGAAGTGGTACAGTCCAGTGACACCTGCTGAAATTCCTTTTTCTATGCAATGAGAAAAGGCAGAAAAGTTCGGTCCTCCTTTATATCTGGTTACTTACCATTCTGGGAAGTAGGGTGCATGGGGAAAAGGGTATTTGATCTACAGATATGCTGGAGAAAGCTAGTAGATGGAAAGGGACATTACCCACCTCTTCTTCCCCTTCTCCTAAGAACTGGGGGGAACTTCTGAATGAGGAGGGCTGTAGCATGGGGGTGGGAGGGAAAGGAAGAAAGCCTGAAAATAATGCAGAAACATTTTCTGGGAATGGGAGCTCCATCTGGCTGCCTTTTGTTTTTAGGTCCTTGCAGATTTTATTCATGCTCTTGTACTCTGGAATCTGATGAAGGACAGCTAAGAAATATTTCAAACAAACAAAACACCCAAGTTTGACTCCTGCCAATGGCTGTTTCTTTACATTTCTTTCTCTGGCAAGGGACACTGAACATAAAGGAAATGTAATCTTAGTGTGTGGTACAAAATTCATTTTTCCACTTAATTCATTTTTGTGTTCCCTCATGTGTTGGGGCCTGATGGTCGAAGCTCTACAGCTTTTCTGTGTTTGATCAAAGGAGAATGCAGTAGCACCACACTTGCCTCACACCATAGCAAGAAAATTCATCCACCTTCTGGTGCTTAGCATCACTCCAGAGTTGGGTACAAAGCCCTAAGGCCTTAATTTAGGTGGCCTAAACTAAATTGTGGTGGCCTTTCACAGTGTGCCCAGCTCAATGTCAGAGCTCTTTGGCTTCCTTCTTCCTCTGGTGCCGCTGCATTCTGCTTTCTATGGGCACCTGCTTTATTTAGCCACCCCTGCATCCAGAAGGTTGCACCTCTTGGCAGACTGATGCCATGAGAACCAGTCTTTCCTTAGCCCTCTGCTGGATTTTGCTCACTCTTCTTCTCTCAATTATCTGACATCATCCGTCTCTCCTCTTTCCTTCTTCCCTCCCCCTGTATTGAGCCTAACTCTTTTTTCTTATTTCTCAGAGTCAAGGGCTCCACCCTCCTATCGGCCCCCTACCTCCTTTGACCTTTTGTCCTCTCCATCTGTTTCCTGGGGCCATGCCAACCAGGCTCCTTCATCCCTTTCTCTTCTGGGGTAACTTCTCTTGGATTTCTGTGTGCCCTGTATTAAACAATCACGTGAAAAGTATCTAAGTTTGTTGTGATTGGAGAAGACAGTTGGAACATGGGAGACAGAGGTTGAGATTTTCCAGCACTTGTGAACCTTGACAGGTCCATCATACCTCTCAAAGTAGTTGTGAGGATAAATACACGAGGCTGAAATATTCTTGAGAAAAAGACATTCATAAAAATGTTACACTGTGATGTAGAGGCAGATCATTTGAAAGGTAAGAAGAAGCTTAGCTCGGCTATGTGCACGATCAATGCTGAAAGCCTTTTTCTGTTCTTTACTGATGGAGCTTCATTTTTATTTTCAGACTCTGCTTTGCCAATTTCCTGCTCACACTGACTATATGCAGGGAACCCAAGCAAATGGCTAGCAGGAAGGTCACTTGCATCCTTTTCTTTGTTTTCGTGGAACCATTGCCTAATGTAAATACAGGTAAAACTATGAATTTATTCTCTCACTGTGATTCATTGAACAATGGCAAGCTCTTCTGAGGCTGTTGTGTAAGTCACACTTTTTACAACTTACTCAGGGGAAAAATATTATTTGTATTATTCTTCCTCCCACCAACTACAACTGAATAAACAGAACTGTCCTTTTAAGTAATAGCTGTCTTCTATCAAGCAACCCCCAGTGTTTCTACATATGGTTCTGCTAAACTGGGTATACAAAAACCTGTTGCATGCATGGACATCCATTCATCTTATTTGTTTCCCCATGAGGCAAGCATGAGACAATGTAGAAACAGGCATGGCTTTTCTTGTCATTGGTCTCTATTTTACAAATGGTACTTTAAAAAAGAGCAATTACAAATACATGTTTATTTGGAAGTACCACTGAGGTCAATGGGGCTTTCTCCCAGGTAAGTGTGCATAGGTGTGTCTTTAACATAGTGGTGCACCAAGTATTATTTTGCCAAATTGAATTTTGTTGAATAGTGTATTAATGTTATACTCATGTTAGTTTGCACTGCCTGCAGCCAGGAGAATGAAACCGATTGATAATGTTCAAATTTTCCTTAAAAAACCCCAATCAGCTTCTGTAAAGGCTGACCCAAGTGAAAATGTTGCAAGTAAAAGCTTAATGGGTATTAAATAAACCATTTAGCATTGTTAATAGGTGTAAACTAACATGACAATAACGGATTTGCTAATTTATAGTCATAATACCCAACAATGCTCAACTAGGCTCCTTTTGTCTATAACTGGAGTTGCAAAATTCCCTATTTGCTTTGAACAAGGTAATACCCAGAGTCTTATGATAATATTTTATTTTCCATATTTTCCCCAAGTTCAAGTTTGGAAAGATACACATTATTTCAGCCCCCACTATTTTATGTTAGTTTTATTTTAAAAGAAGTAAAATGGGAACAATTGGAGGCCCACATACCAATTCACCATACGAAAAGTATGACCAAGGCTAGATTTGTTGTGATAAAATATGTCAGGTTACAAGTGAAAACTAGGTGAGCTATTTATTAGGACACAATAGCTTCTTAATCTGTAAAAAAAACACATATAACTAATAGACATCAAATCATTTCCTTGGATTTAGTACCTCCAAATCTGTAGAAACCTCTAAGGACATATCATAATAATGGGAGTCATATTTTTTGCTTTAATAACTAAAAAGTGTGCTTTGAAGTAATGTGGTCTCACTGTAATCTATCATCAAGCACCTAAACTAACAGAAAAGGTAGAACCATCACAATGGAGATTGTGGAGACGGAAGTGTGTAATCAGATAAATGAAAATAAAGTTTGGAAAAGGATTGCAGAGGAGTAACAAGAGATATTACTGGTGCGTTTCTTAGTTCATTGTTGTTTTTCTTTCAGTAAAAGTTCTATCAGCTGGGGAGACTTGTTCCCTTCTTTGAAGCTAGCTCTTGTTTCTCTGAAGTCAGATTCCTTATTCCCAGGGCTCCACTCTGCAATGCCAGCACAAACATACATCAGCAGCTGCACAGCACTTTCCAGAGTTAGCAAGAAGCTATCAAGCAATTACTTATTCCACTTTAGATCCATGACCATGATTTTACACCACAGGTCTGAGAAAATCAAAGACAATGAGTAAAGTCAACAGTTGCAGAAAGCAAGGTCATGTGGACAAAGAAATGGACTACACCTGACTGTATTTAATTTGAACGATAATATTTGATAAGATGCCACACTATAACCCCAGTGATAATGTGTTGAATAGTTTGGGTAAGGCATTTTCTTAATTTTTCAACCTTGGCTACTATTGTGGTCTCCAGTTTAGGGGGGGGGGGAAAGCATCTATAGTGGTGTGGCGGCCTTTGTATGTGCCTACCACATAGATGAGTGATGTAATATGAAAGTAACATGTGCTTACATTGGTATGTCCATGTATGCACCCAAGTTTTGTAATCTGCCCATCTAAAAAGTGAATTGGTGGGCTTTGGGAAGGGGAAATGCATGCATAGGAATGTGCATACAGTACTGCAATAAATATGTTATATTGTGCATGTAGTGATGATGTCAAGCACATGCACAGATCTTAGCCACCTTCAAAGAGGAGCCAGAGAGGAGATATGATAGCCATCTTCAAATATCTAAAGGGCTGTCACATGGAGGATGGAACAAACTTGTTTTCACCTGTTCCAGAGGCTAGGACCCAAACCAATGAATTCTAGTTACAAGAAGGGAGATTCCGACTAAACATCAGGAAGAACTTTCTAACAATAAGAGTTGTTCAGCAGTGGAACAGACTCCCATGGGAGGTGGTGAACTCTCCTTCCTTGGAGGTTTTTAAGCAGAGGAAGGATGGCCATCTGTCATGGATGCTTTAGCTGAGATTCCTGCATTGCAGGGGGTTGGACTAGATGGCCCTTGGTGTTACTTCAACTCTGCAAGTCTATGATTCTATGAACATTACAGTGGTACCACAGGTTACATACGCTTCAGGTTACAGATTCTGCTAACCCAGAAATATTACCTCGGGTTAAGAACTTTGCTTCAGGATAAGAACAGAAATCGTGCTCCGGTGGCGCAGCAGCAGCAGCAGCAGCAACGGCAGCAGGAGGCCCCATTAGCTAAAGTGGTGCTTCAGGTTAAGAATAGTTTCAGGTTAAGAACAAACCTCCGGAACGAATTAAGTACTTAACCCAAGGTACCACTGTATTATTACATTGGAAATTGTGTGAGCTACCCCTATGTTTCGACAGCAGCACACTCCTCTTATATCAAATGCACATATTATGGATTTCTGCTCATGTTGGAAAAGCATTGTAGAGTACTAGGGCATTTTCACACATGTCATAAAGAGCACTTTTGAGTCCCTTTCACGTTGCTTATTTGTACCATGTGTGAATGTTGTTAATGTGTGAAAGAAAGCAGAAAATAGCCATTTTAAAATCAAATGTACATTCTGGTCACTGTAAGCTTTACATTTGCATTACAGATCAATTGAAACAAAAATCAATTTAAGCCTCATGTGTGAAAACATCCTTAAATAGCAATATGGCATTGTAAATACAAGCGGAATATTCGACAGTGACACATGAACTCAAGAGAAGAGAAAAGGAGCTTTATTAGCTATTCAGTTCTTAATTGTATATGACCCTTGTGACACAGAGAAGTGTGTCAGCTGTAATTTTCTGGCTGTGCCACTATGTGGATTTTAGCAGGGAAATGTGACCCCAAGAGTGTCCAGAACAAGTTTGAAAGATGTTAATGATGGTTACTGTATGTGGACCGTTAAGCTGGTAATGGTAATATACTAAAAATGGCACAAGGTGGTTGGTGTCCAGCATTCTCTGCTCACTAGCACAAAGGCTCTTACAGTACTGGGTAGGTGAGTTTTAATGTTGCTGAACAGAGGACCAGGTAACAATTGTGCTAGCTGATATTTGGGGGCAACAGATTGCCCAATTTTGTGTCACAATAAGGTGCAACCTTAAGTTCAGTTCATAAGAGATTTGGAACAAAACTTGGTCTGGTTCTTTGACATTCTGCTTCCAGCAACTAGTATCTTCCAGCTTCATTCCCCAGTCACTCTCTTAAGATGACACTTCTAGTTTTTTCAGTTTCTCAACATCTGGTGATTTTTTAAAAATATATATAATAAAAAGTCTTGATGAAAATCCATCAGCATTTTGGTGCACATTTCTCCTAATTTACAGGTGGGACTTACCCCCAATTTTGCCAAATAGACACATTTTTGCAAGCATTTTAAAAAATCAATATATTGAATTTTTCTTACTAAACTATATATTTTTGTGTGTGTGCACACCTTCCCCTAATATTTGCATATTTTTTTACACATCCTTTGGGTAAGAGAAATGAATTGCAAAATTCAAATTCAGTTCGTGTATGTGCGGAAGGCCAAATTAGGCAGGTTTGCCTTAAAATATGAATTGAACAAAATTTCTCTCCATCCCTAATATGAATGCAATACGGATTACTTCCCCGAGCTATTTTGATGTCTGAAATCAGACCCAAATTGTTCTCCCTCACTGTTGAGGACCACCACTTTTCAAAGGACTTGACCCATTCAGACACCATTCTCTGCTTTCCTCTCTTCTTTCCTCAGCTCCACCCTGCCTGGGCAGGATCACCTGAAGTGTATTGCCTCCTCTGCTTCACGGCAAAGCCAGCTCCAGCAAAAAATGAATCTTCAAAAGAGTAAGAACATCTTTTGCATAATGTACCCCTGTCCACTGGTCTATGAATTCCTTTTGGACGGAGATTTGATTGCCACCCCAAACAATGACATTTAGATGGCAACCTAAAAATGTTTTTATTTATCTAGGCTTTTGGTGGTTTGCCACATCTTGCAAAAGAAATGGCCTACGGTCAACTGTATCGTTGTTGATTCATTGATGATTCCTAATTACTGTCTTAAATACATTTCTTTCGGTTTAAACATTGTTCTTAGACTCCCTGAGCTCCAGTGGGAAGAGCAGGGTGATAAGTACAGTAAATAAATAAGTATATAATGAACAAACTTTAAAATTCCACAGTAACTGGAGATCCTTGTAGAGCCTGAAGACACATGTGGCAAAGACCATGGAAAGAGCAAAGGTTTTCCTCCTCTGGAGGAACGTTTTATCCCCAACTTCCTTCCAAACCTGCACACTTGCTAAGTAAAAGGTTGTCAGCTCGCTGAAAATAAAGAACACCTCCCCGTTTATTGTGGGCAGGCAATGTTTTAATTGCATTTGCATTGATGAAAGTGCTGAGAGGATTCCCTGTCACACACAAACTTAAAGAGAATGATGCTTCATTCCCAGCAATTTGTGGCTTCAGTGTTCCTGTTATCCTCATAGCACACTCTTGTGTACTAAAGCATAGCCAGTCTTGAAACATTTGTGTCATTTTACACCATTAAACCTTCAAAACACACTCATTCGGAGTTGCATAGCGACACTCCTCATCAAAGAAAAGACTTTTTCAACCCAGTGAATTGTAACTATTCTACTGAATATATTTACGTGGAAAAAATAAAATAAAAGCCTATATGAATTTTTAAATGTCCACTTATTCAATTATTTCCATATATCAAGGGCAGGCTCCTACATTTCAGAAAGCACAATGTACAATGTATCCTCCCCCCTCTTAGAGATTTATTCTCTGAAAATCAGCCTCATTTATTGCAAATTCTCTCACATGCCTGGCTGGAAAAGCATATCTGCAGTGTGATGCATCTATATGTCTTTCTATACAGTCATTAGGCTGAAAAACATTTTAGAAGGTATGTGAAAATCCTGCATAAATGGTATCTATTTTCTGTCTATCAGATGCTTCTCAGTAAAATTACACTGCAATTCAAAACTCAAATTTATATTAGACATCAAAACTCAACCTGTGAAGCCTTTGCTTCTACTTGTGAGCAATTACTTATACCATTATACCAGGCTTCCTCAACCTCGGCCCTCCAGATGCTTTGAGACTACAATTCCCATCATCCCTGACAACTGGTCCTACTAGCTAGGGATCATGGGAGTTGTAGGCCAAAAACTTCTGGAGGGTCAAGGTTGAGGAAACCTGCATATACCAACTCCATCAAAGTGAGCTGATGCTTCACCATGTTTTTTGCCCTTTGCCCAGTATGCCCAGTATGACCAGTGAATGACCAAGTTGCATGATGATGTCACACTGAAGCTCTTTCATTGACAGCTAGAGCTGCCACATCAAAAAAGGCCAAAAATGTAGAGCTGATATTCACACAACCTTGTGTGATGTCTCAGCTGATATCTCAGCCTACAGAAGCTTGTAGCTCCATTAAGTACTGTGTTTGAGGTTCCCTTTGAGGTGATAAAGCCTTATCTGTGGTAATTGATTGGTGATGTATCCCGATTTGTATACACTAATTATGTGGGGCATTATACAACATCACTTGTTTAGTGAGCTTTTCTTCTGATTTGTTTGCCAGGAGGTTATACAACTTCCTTAAGCAGTTGTTACTACCCCACACTATCTGGTGCCTTTTGCCCATCACTTTCTTTACTGCAAAAAATCCATTGGTGAGCTGTGCAAGAGTTCCAAATCCATTTTCACTGTGCACTTTCCATTTGCTGGTTTGCCGCTGAATCCCATCTGCAAAATAACAACAGTCTGGAAACAGCCTGGGTCTTATTTTTTACACATAGTTTGGAAAACTTCAGAAGGTTCTAGAAAATTAAGAAACAGGAGCTTGGAACTTTAATAAAAAATAAAGCTGGTAAGAACACATGGTAAAAGCAGTCAGTCTGATACAGCCATTGATACTAAAAGGAGTTTTCCTTTCTTTTCCCAGGCAACGAGGAGAGCAACATGAATGGCGTTTCATGTTCATCATAACAACCACAATAATTAAAAATTGATGCTGCAACACACATTGGAATGTGGAAAACAAACAGGGGCCAGAATCAGCTGACCTAAGGTATGAAATATTCAATTAAAACCAAACAAAGGGGGTGGGGAGGGGAAGGGGAAGCACAGTGCCTGGTGTGTAAAGAAAGGCTGCCGGAGGCCAAGATCTTGGGATAGCAAAGCCAATAAGATATTAAAACCACCCCATATTACTTTGTTTTCTATCTGCTGAACAAATAAATATTGAAAATATGTTTATCTGTTCTGTTTTAGCAGTGAAAACAGTTTCCAGAATGTATATATTAAGAGAGGATGTATAGTTATTTCACAGAACTCAAGAGCAGGCAAATGTGACTGGTGTGGGGGGAGGGAGGAGGAGAGATGGGGGACAGATACTTGAGCAGAAACAGGCTTTAGTAACAGGGGGTCTTGCCTGGGCCATGGCATACCATGTCCCACATGCTGATTACTTGAACAGACCCACTGCCAAGAAAAATTTTCCTTGGACTGGAGCGTTTTTTAGGATGTGCTTGCCTCGCCTTGCCAACACAGCAGTTTCTTCCTCACACAAACAATTCTGCTTTTGCTAGTTGGGATATAAACAGAAAGGATGCCGGGTTAATTATTTGTATAAAGGCAAAGATAGCTGGAATCTGGAAATTGTATAAGGACTGAGATGGCTCTTCTCTGGTGCATCTGTGCGAGCGATCATGGTTGCATCAGCGACGTCCAAAGCCTACAAGCCACAAAACATTCCCATTTGCCATCTGCCAACAATGAGATTAAAACCAGAACAAGCCAAGAACTGGAGAGCCAAGCCTTGCACACGTGTGTGCAAGCTGAAGAGGAAATCCCAACCTTTGCACCATTTAGAGATCACCAGAAAGCCAGAAACTGCCTTTCTTCTAAATAGCTTTAAAGCACCCGACCCTTCACGAATAGCCTTGCACCATCAAACTGTATATGGAATTTCAAGATATTTAGCTGAAATGACTTTAATTTAAAGAAAGGTGTACTGCCTAAGGTGACCATGATTTCAACCTGCATGCCTGTTTTGTTTGCTTATTTATTTTATACACCACAAATCAAGAAAAACCAATCAGAGTGGTGTATGTAATAAAACCAGTGTGTCATCATGAAATTGGATTTTTATGTATTTATTTATTTCTGCTTCTTACCTCCCTGCACAACAGGGTCCTAGTGTGGGTTGCAACGCTAACATATTACAATCTTAAAATAAAAAAATATAAAAAAGAGTTATAGCCATAAAAGAAGTCTAAAAACAATTAAAAACAATTCCATATATAAAATAATACAAACATTTAAAAACAATTTCACTTACAAAGGCAGTTAAAAATAGTTCCAGTTTAAAACTCTTTCTGATTTAAAGCCATGAAAATCAGAGAAACGTAAGAACTGGGTCATAATAATAAATCATCACACTTCCTCTGTTTATATAGCAGCAATAATGTATTGTCTAGTCAGAAAGAGGAAAGTGGCATGCATGTACTTCCTAGTCTAAGGGTGTGCTGTCTCTCCAGGGAGCTGTTCTCCAGAGGTTTGGATGAGGGGCTTTGGGACTGGGAAGCAGCCTAAAAAACATGCCAATTGTACCTTTTTTAAAAAGTGCTTATTTGATTTCATTTTTACAGCTTTTTAAAAAATATTAATTTTCTGTAAGCCACCTTGAGCGTTACATAATGGAAAGGCAGGACAGAATGTCTGTATTCTTGTCTGCACTCTCCCACTTTAATTTTGTAGAAGGGTTATGATAATCAGTAGCCATAGAAAGAGGAGCAAAATGGTGCAGTTGAATTATTGCCAATGCGCAAATTGTTCTTTTAAGGCAGACTTTCCCAACCTTGGGACCCCAGGTAATGCTGGACTACGTCTCCCATCAGCCTCAGCCAGTGTGGGCCAATTTGTCAAGGATGATGGGAATTGAAGTCTAATGAACTGGGAAATAAAAACAAACATAAGTCATTGCTAAACAAATCTGAGGGGGCAATCCTCCGGATATAGGGCAGCATATAAATTCAATAAATCATAATAATAGTCTAATGAGTACTGGACAAACTCAGTAGCTGCACAATGTAGAGCAATGGTTGGAAGATGAAAAATGGAATTGTGAGGTGGTGGTGGGAAAACAAGTATTGCTTGGAGGTAGGATTCCCATATTTCAAAAAGTGAAAATTCAGGCAAGTTGTTGAACTTTTATTTTTATTTTTATTTTTGGCAGCAGCGGGGGACGACGACTTGTTTTTCCCCAGCAAAATCTCCAAAGAAAATTATGTTTTTAACCTATTTTTAAATGCAAATTGCCAAAAAAACAACACTTCCAATATAGGCTGTCAAAGACCCCGGGTTTCCCTGGACATTTCAGATGCTTTTAGGAACGAGGATGCACTGCAATATTTTGCTGCAGTTCTCACTTGCCCTGTTCTCACCATAAAAATCTTGCTAATCTAGCGACTTAATAAAAACACATATTTACTGTAGTACAGTTAGGGGAAAAAATCCATGTCAAATGAAGTTTATTTCAAAAGGCAAAACAAATAAATAAATCACTTGGTAATGCTGATATTAACAATGCACATGTTATTGAACTTTAATCATCCTGGTTTGGATCCTATAGCTGCTTTTTGAATATATCTCATTTTAATAAGCTGAAATATGTACAAATCCGTTGCGTTTGCAAAGGCCCCTCTTGCCTCTCCCCACAGTGTGAAACAATTAAACCGGAAGTGTTTAATTAACTACAATTTCCCATTTTATTTGAACCAAGGTTACCAGGTTCAAAGCAAGCCAGGCTTTTAAACCATGGTTTGAAGTAGATTTAAGATCTTGGTTTGTTAGGGTTGCCATATTTCAAAAAGTAAAAACCAGGACACCCCGAAATTGTTGAGCTTTTTAAAGGAAAAACCAAAAGTTGGTGAGACAAAGCGTTACCTTTCAGAACTTCCCCCAGGACACCAATTCCGCCTTTGACATTGTGGTAATATGGCAGCCCTTGGTTTGTTCTTATTAAGACATGATTGTTTAAACCAGGCCTCTATATGACGCCTTTAGATTTATGCATTTACCTTCAGAAATGTGCTTGCTATAATCTTCAAGTTGTCTGTTTACATGGTCCTGAGGCTGTGATCCAGATTTGTTAGCTTGAATCAACAACTTCATTTGGAGGTGGTTTATATAAGCAGGGGATACACGAATGATTTCGCCCCTGTTCCTACTTGCTTCTGTTTTGGAGTTTGCTTCCTGTGAATTGTGAGTAAGAATGTGGTGCAGAAGTTATTCTTAGGGAAAACATTGGATCTGCTGGAAGTAAAGAGGGGTTATCAGTAATAGCCTGGAAGCTCTTCCCCGTATACATCCAAAGGACTGAGCTATAAGCATAGGACACCATCTTGATGCATTGGTCCACTTCAGATGTAATGCTGAACCCTGGCTTAGGGCTACATGAGCAAACCTCAGCCATGTGCTTCCTCCCACTCTGCTCCAGGGCCAGTCCAGTCACAGGGCAAAATGAAAAAATGGTCTCAAGCAATGGGCAGACGTAGTAGTAAATTTGTGGTCTCTCTGCTGGACCACTCCTCAAGCTCTTGTTGCTGCCCATATGATGCTACTGCAGGGCTTTCCTCCTCCACCCTGCCTCATTCTTAGAGGGAGGGCCAAAAATTCTAGTCACTGTGGCAAAGTAGTGGTGGCACAGGCAGTCTCCTGGCCACCTTGCCCAGGAGGTCTCATGCTGATGGAGGACCCGTATGGCCTTTTTTCGGGCTGTGTACACATTTCCTCTGGCTCCAGTGCACTCATACCACTGATGCCTGAAGCAATGTACACCTGATGTTAGAAGACACCCCCCCTCCCAAAGGTACATTTTCCAGAACTGTTTACAAATTTGCAGGGAACTTTGGGAACTGTAAGGGGACTAGAGGTCTTCCAACAACTCTCATAACCTTTAACAAACTACAGCTTCCTGGATACTTTGGGCAAAGCCTCGACTGTTTTAAGTGGTATCACAGTGCTTCAAATCTATGGTATGAATGTGGCCATGGATTCTCTTCATGTCTTTTAGGATAAGAACTTATACCAAAGTTCTTATTTTAAAAAAGGGAGAGAGTGGCAGAACATGTGTTTTCCATGCAGAAGGCCTCAAGTTCAATCCTTGGCATTGCCAGCTATGTTTGGGGCAGGGGGGGGGGGCGGAAACATATTTTTCCCTTCCCTTCCCTTGGCCTGGCCCTCACATCTTCTCCAGCAGTGATGTAGGGCAGTAGTGGAGGAATTGGTTGGCACAATTCACCTCCCCCCCCAAATGCCCCATCTAGAAATGTGGTTGCCCATCTCCATAAGGACAACTGGCTACATGGCTGGTAAAGAAGAATCCCTCGGGTTAAGTACTGAATTCGTTCCGGAGGTCCATTCTTAACCTGAAACTGTTCTTAACCTGAAGCACCACTTTAGTTAATGGGGCATCCTGCTGCTGCTGCGCTGCTGGAGCACAATTTCTGTTCTCATCCTGAAGCAAAGTTCTTAACCTGAAGCACTATTTCTGGGTTAGCGGAGTCTGTAACCCGAAGCATATGTAACCTGAAGCGTATGTAACCTGAGGTACCACTGTACTGAGCTAGATAGATTAGTAGTTTGACTCAGTATAAGGCAGTTTTCCACATTCAATTAAACTGTACGCTGTTTAGAAGGGAATAGTGACTCCAAAATTAACATAATTAATTATGTTCGTTGTAAACAATTGAAACAGACAGAAAACAAAGTTAGACCATATATTTTATGTAAGGAAATCATTTGAATTTTAATAGTCTACCATATATTGCAGCTGCTTAAATGTATCAGTGCTGGTATTGAAGAAAGGGCAAAGGAATATTATCAATCAGCACAGCTGTTAGCATTAAAGTATTGAGAATATATATTTGATTTAATATTGTGGTTGATAAACAGCACTTCCTTATCATCGCATATAGTAAAGGGGCAGCTTCCAGCACATTGGGCTGAATCCAGACATGTGGGGTGGTATTCAACAAAGTTTTACTCACCGGTTGAAAGTAATAGACCTAAATTAGTCATGCTCATTAATTTCAATGGGTATACTCTGAGTAAAATTTACCACCTATAGACATCAGGATGTTGCCTTCTTCTCCTTCACTCTGCAGCCATCAAAATCTGTTCTGGAGAGTTGGGTGACCCACTAGAGCAGATTTTTGGGGTACACAGGGGCTATAAGAGAGAGGGAAAGTGAAATCTTGCTGCATGAGTGATGTTCCACTTGCTCAATATTGAATTCTCCCTTTACCTACCAAGCAATCATATTTTTTATTTTTATATAAATCAAAAAGTATTTATTGAGAGCATCTCCTTTCAAGCTGATAAAAAGAATATAATGGGGAAAAGTCAGATTTCTTGGGCACATGTCTCATAAGAATTTATTTTATACTTGGGTCAAATCTTGAAAATAGGCCAGCCTTCTGATTAGTAGTAGGAGCAATGTCAGAAGGTTTTCCTAGAATAACTTTTGTAACCAAAGTTTGCAGCATAATAAGAATACCTCCTTACCTTAACTGTCAAGAAACGTGGTTTTACCTTCAATCATCCTTGCACTTTGGGTCTTCAAAAATGAGAGCAAAATCCAGCTTTCTCCTTGTGGAAGGGGATTCATATATGGTTGGTGTTCTTTTGGAGTAATAAGACTTTGCAACCAAACAGTGGAAGATATATGTCAGATGGCTCTCCAATAACATTAAGGCTGCTGATATATGGGATATTGAAGGCAGATTAAGTTGTTAATGTATATTAGTATATTCTTAATTTCCTTTTAATTGAAAAAGACATATTGACTTTAATTAGAACCATTTCACAGGAACTGTCAATTAGCACATGTCAAACTAGTTAATTCAGAACAGAATTCTTTTAATTAGGGTCTGCTTTCCTTTAACTGTGGGGCCAATGAAATCAGCCTTTCCCTATCAAGATTTTAAATGTCTCTAAGACATACAATACAAGTGTAGTCTCTTATCTATTATTAGAAGCCCATATGGACAACATTAAAATGATGATGCTGGCATTGTTCATAAAGCATAAATTGAAGCTTCCATTATAACTGGGCTTCCCCCCTCCTTTTTTCCCCTTTTTGAAGCAGGGGAGAAAGAAATAAAATAAAGTCAGAAGGCTTTAAACAAAGACTATTCCAAATATAAAGCTCTATCTTACTATGGAAATGCATGACTGTGTGAGATAGAAGATGTTCACGTTCATATTTATACTGACTATGTCTGCTCATATAAATGAGTTCAAACAGCCTAAGGCATGTGAAATTGTCCAAGCAGCGAAGCAGTAAATTGAACCCCAATCAAGTAGAGAAACACACCCAGCACCTTCTTTTTGGAAGATGCACACATATCCACAATAACCGCATTATATTCATTTATTTCCAAGATATATATGCTACCTCTCAGGTCATGTTCTCCAAGGGTGACTCTCCTACATGATTTAAAACATTATATAAAGGTAAAGGGACCCCTGACCATTAGGTCCAGTCGTGACCAACTCTGGGGTTGCGTGCTCATCTTGCTTTATTGGCCGAGGGAGCCGACGTACAGCTTCCAGGTCATGTGGCCAGCATGACTAAGTTGCTTCTGTCGAACCAGAGCAGTGCACGGAAACAGCGTTTACCTTCCTGCTAGAGCGGTACCTATTTATCTACTTGCACTGCATGCTTTCGACCTGCTAGGTTGGCAGGAGCAGGGACCGAGCAACGGGAGCTCACCCCATCACGGGGATTCGAACCGCCGACCTTCTGATCGGCAAGCCCAAGAGGCTCAGTGGTTTAACCCACAGCGCCACTCACTAAAACAGTTGTCTGAAATAGTTTCTAGCAGGGGTAGCCAATATGCTGCCCTCCAGATGTTGGTGACTACAGCTTCCACCCTTCGTGACCTTTGGCCATGCTTGCAGGAGCTGATGGGTGCTATAGTTCAAAACAGTGTTATTTTTCTAGAAAAAGAGGCACCCACCTGAACTCACCATGAATGCCTCCTTCTTTCTCTTATAATGGCAATGGCGCCCACCTGACAGGTTCTGGAACTGAGTTCTGGCTGAAACAAATCCCTGGTCCAAAACATCTGGAGAGTACTGTGGGCCAGATTCAGGTAACTGGTGTCACTAGCAGAAACCCACACAATGTCTTCCATTAATGCAATGAGGTTCTTCCCATCTCATCCCCCTGCACTCTTTCCAGAGAGAGAGAGAGAGAGAGAGAGAGAGAGAGAGAGAGAAAGAAAGAAGGAAAGAAAGAAAGAAAGAAAGAAAGAAAGAAAGAAAGAAAGAAAGAAAGAAAGAAAGAAAGAAAGACAACTCCCAGCCACACATCCCCGAAAGTTGGCACTTTGTCCCTGGATCGAAGGCAAGTCAATCAACTTAGGGTTTTACTTTTTGAAATATGGCAACCTACCAGAACCGTACATGTGGGGAGGAGAGGGAAGATTGTTCTAATGGGCAAACAGAAATGCTTGCACTGGTGGAGCACAACATGGAGCTCCTCCCAAATTTGGGAGGGGCTTCCACAAGCAGAGGGACACCACCAAAAAAAAAAAAAGGACTTGTGCCCATCTATCTAATTGATCTTGCTGGCAGGCCTGTGAACAGAGCCTAAGGTTGTAGTTGCAGGTGGTCCTTCAAATAACTTGTCCCAAACCAGATTGCATGCAGAAGTTTAACAACTATTGCTGTTATGCAGATGGAAAATCCTTATAAATTGATGCCGTGTTCCTTTGAAACCTGGGGGTTTATGCATATGTAACTGAAGATGGTGTTGCAGGGAAGTAGGTATAGGATTACAGCTTCAGTCTTTCCCATTGAAATGAATGGAAGTTAAAAATCCCAAACTTTGACATTGTTCTCAAAATAAAATAACAAAAAAATGCAGAAAGAATTAACAAGAAATCCACACTTAGTTTAATCAAATGAAGCTTAGTTTTAATGTTTTCCTGACCTATATCAACTAAGGATTAGAGAGATTAGAGAGAGGAATACTTATTAGCTGAACTGTGGATTCCAAAGAGGATTACCTTGTAAGATATTGTATGTATCTTGGTACATTGTTTAACATATTATGGGACCGATTAACTGAACAATAACACCAGTATCATTTACCAAGAAAGAGTCTATGATAATATCCAAGTCTTTTGTATGCATGTTTGAGTGCTTAACATTTATGGACTATGAATCATTCTTTACTAAGTCAGTAACTGGGGTATTCACAATGTAAAAAGTCTAAATGAACCATTGATCAGGTTGCTAAGCATGTTGCATTTTTTCAAGTGACCAAGCATTTTGGTATAGAATTGACTTTTATGTAATAGTTTCTGTGAAGGGCAAATACTGATTTCCTCAAAATATGAGTTTACATGACGTGATTAAACTTTTGCTTAGTAGCCTCTTAAAGTGCATAAAATGAATTCTACTGAACCAAGAAATTTCAAGAGATCACTTCTACTTAATATTGCTTTGTGTTGCTTTCTGTTCTGTATGAGGGATGGCACAACACACATTCCCACCCCAAGTATGTTTACATAGCATCCATCTAAACACAATGAGACATTTTCAGGTAAATATTCTTAGGACTGTTGCCATAACTGCATTAACAGCCACAATCCTATACATGTCTACTCAGAAATAAGCCTTATTGAGTTAAATGGGGCTTACTTCTAGGTAAGGGAAGTGAACAGAAGGGAGTACGCCCCATGGAACTTAGAAGGATTTATCCCTAACATGTTTAGGATTTTAGTGCATTGTTTTCCATATCACTTTTACATTTTATAATGAAGCATCATAAACCTTTACTTAGAATCTTAAATGCTTTAAGATAAATTAAAATGTTTCTATAAGCAGATCTAACACACTGAATTGCATGATTCAATATCTCTTATGCCTTAGCTGTAATCCTTAAATATGCAACGTTTCTTTAACCATATTAGTGATTTTGAAAAGTAACTAACAAATCTCCATGATTGTTTTGTGAAATGTGGAGAAGAACCATTCCCAACCCCCACAGATGCTTATTCCAGGGTGCTGCAAGAGGAAACTCCACTTTGAATTAAGCACCAGGTGCCTGAGATCAATTTCAATCTAGCACTCAGAACACAGAGGCAGCAGTTGTTGGGTAAACTTTGGTCCGCTAAAACTTTGTGCAGATGCAGTGGCGTAGTGTGGGGGGTGCAGGGAGGGCCAGCCGCACCGGGCGCAACATCTGGGGGTTAGGGTTAGGGGGTGCAAATCCATGGGTTAGGGGGCACAAATCCATGGGTTAGGGGGCAAAAATTACTTGCCTTGCCTCGGGTGCTGACAACCCACGCTACGCCACTGTGCAGATGTACCCATCCCAACATTTTAGTAATAAAGTTTTCATATAGCACTGTCCTGAAGTGTTTGGAGTTTCACAAACATTAATTTAGCTATCCTTCCAACAGTTTAGACATGTACCTTTTATTCTTATGTTAGATATGTACTGGGAGTTGACTAATATGGCTTATCTTAATAAAGGTGTACCTAGGCTCCCTTGCATCCTTGGCAAGCAGCTGTATCAGCACTCTCCATCCACTGTACCCTTGAAAAGGAGATGTATTTCCTCCCCTGTCCCTTCGCCTGGCTGCCCAGAACAGCAGAGGAGCAGCTCAGGGAGTGCGCAGATGGAAAGGTGGGTTCCTAGCCACTCCGAGCCAAAGTGGAGAGGTGTGATTTTTGTGCCACCACAGGCCTGCACCCTTGGCAGGGGGCAACCCAATCAACCCCTAGGTGTGTCCTTGCTTGCCTGTGACCAGCCAGAAAGCTTATTGAAGAGATGAGATTTGAATCAGGGCCACCACAGCTCATTCTCTTAACCAGTTTAGCTCCCAGTTGTCTTGTGTTCCCTGAATCCCTAAGGTCAATTCAAGCTAATTTCACACCTTTGCACATATTTGCAAATATGTACTTTTATGTAATTGATATGAGTACATGGTCAATCTAGCAACTCCTATTTATCATATTGATTAAGCGAACACATGCTGTCTCAATAGCAGGGCTAGAATGCATTT
Organism: Podarcis melisellensis; assembly: GCF_964234715.1. Classification (NCBI taxonomy): domain Eukaryota; kingdom Metazoa; phylum Chordata; class Lepidosauria; order Squamata; family Lacertidae; genus Podarcis; species Podarcis melisellensis. The sequence goes on from NC_138543.1 coordinate 27,969,815, forward strand.
GTCTCATTGAACGTTTCCATGTATTCATAACTAAGTAGCCACTGCCATTTACATGTGTACACACCTCTAATGACTGCGCAATGAGCTCTGATTACAATAAAATTTGAGATGCACTGATAGCTCAATGTCTTTACAAAGCTTCAATTGCACTTGAACTGGAGCACAATTTTCACAATTATCTGCGCCACATCTTCCCTCTCCTTTGGGCTCCTTGATCTTCTCTACCAATTCTAACTTTTCTGCCAACTTTGGTTCATGAAAAGTTGACCCTCGAGGCATAACCATTTGAAAAATTGTGTTGAAATGCTACAAGATGCAATGGATTTCATCCCCATATGATATCAGTTTCCTGAAGAGGCTCTTAATAAAAATTGCATTTTTGCTAAGTGATTGGTCACATGAATCATGTACTGGCCGTGTATTGTTCATGAATCAAATTGAGAGCCATTTAAAAATGACTAGGCATTAGGGAAACCTAATAGCTTTTTAACAGATTATTTAAATGACTGGAGTGATGATTTCCAATCATTTTTATCCAAACAGCAGAGCTGCAGAAAGCTGGGGTGGAATTCTCTTCAGAAAGAAAGTAACTTCCCCATTAAATTCCTTTGTTGCTGGATTTAAAGTTTTGCAGAGAAAAAAGAAGGAATTTCTCAGATATATATTCATATTTTGGCACCTGGAGCTTAGAAGTGTAATAGTTTGACCAAACCCAGATGAAAGAAATGGTGGCTTGAGGGATTCATTCCACTCTGAATCATAGCCAATAAAGCAGAAAAGTACTTTCTGAACCAGGACTTCATGCAGATTGTCCAGTTCAGAGACAGGTTTTTAAGACATCTCTGGCCTAACAATCTGGTATGTTGCCATGCATTTTGAGAGTGGTTTGACAGCATTCCAGCAACATATGTAGCTTTAATGGGAATTCTTTCATGCTGATCAGTAACTCTTCTAACACTTTGATTTATGGTATGTCAGTACTGCAAATACAGATGTTTGCATTGCACAATGATGGTTATACTCATGGACAACTCCTTGAATTTTTGCTCATATTAATTCCAATCCAATTTTGTTAATGATTACCTGATCTTTAATTACTCCCTTAATGTTCAGTGTGTTTTAGAATTAATATTGGTAACTTGCAGCCCAGTCCTATGCATAATTATTGGAAATAGGTTTCCTAAGTTCAGCGGGAATACTGCCATGAAAGTTTATATGGTAGTGCAACCAACATTTAACAATTTCCAAGAGTAGTTGTAGGAAGCATGACATTATGTGACCAAATAGACAATAAACCGCAAGACTTGACTACCTTATCCAAATCATACTTTGTAAAGCTGGATCTTCCTTTCATTCCTGGATCAAGAAATCCACTGGACGGTGCTCTTGGAGCAGGCTGATCATGTAAATATGATTTGGATATACATGTGCAAATCTGTTTCTCGTGCCTGGCAAATATGGCAGTGTGGCCATTGCACCATACACTCTATGGCATTTGCTAGAAAGAAAGCATGAAATTCAAGATTGCAGTGGACTTAGTGTCATTATGGTAGCCAAATGTCTGTGAGAATGTTGTGTAGAAATGCTGTTGGTGAGTCTTGACACTTGACACGTCTCCCCTTGCATCCGCATTGTACTCTTAATTATTCTTGTGGAACACTGCTGGGTTTGGTTGGGAATTCTGCTACAGAACAATTTGCAACAATAGCAGTATTAATCATTGTTGCTGGGATAGTGCTAGTCCTGGAGTTGCATCCAGCAGAAGAATGCCAAAAAGCTGTGTCACCAACACAGCATGATATAGGACTCTAGCCCAATTTCAGATGATCTGGTAAGTGTGTGCTAGAATCATAGATTTGTAGATTTGTAGAAGGCCTTAATTCAAATTCAAATGTCAGTTTTGTATTCCCGTCGCCTTCGTTATGAGAAACATGTCTGAAAGAGTTAACGGATCCCATTTATCACTCTTTTTGCATGGAAAACTCAAAGGAAAGCATCAGGTTTAGCTAAATAATTTCCAGCAGGTAGAACTAATCTCTAGAGCTAGATTTTCCTAATGTTAGTAGCACGTGTCATGCTGCTGTTTTGGGGCACCTTTCAAGAGTCATTGATAAGCGATTTCCTTTTTTGCATCACCAGCAACAATAGTTCTGTTAGGAAAACAATTGAGACACTTTGATTTGGCACACTGGAAGCATGTGACGTGCAATCTGTAGATGCTAAATCTAAAATTTGCTAATAACTTCCTTGCTCTCCTGGTTATCAGTGGCAGTCCTTGGGGGTCTCAAAATTCAGTAGTGCCCTGTGCAATGCCAAAATTTAGTGCCCCCACCTCTCATGCTCCATTCTAAAGTACAGTTGTGACACCCTCAAGGCTCCATGCCCAGTGCAGCCGAACCGGTTGTGCTCCCCTAAATCCACCTCTGTGGTCATTTCCGCCCCTGCTACAGGAATGTTGGGGCACACAGAAGTAATACAAACTTCAGGTATGAGCAGCACTGCAAGTGATGCCTAGTACCTCACCCCATTGCACCGTTTCAAACATGCTATTGATGTCAATTCATGGTGCTTGCCCAGCATGTTGAAGGACTGTAGAACTGATGGCATATATGCTTTGTACAATGATTTGAATAAAAAGGAGGGCTATTTGCATACATTGGCCACAGTCCAGTTAAATGGTCTTCTGCCCATTGGGAGCAAGCATACTTGAATCTGCATCTGATTGCAGCTGTTGCTATCTATGTAAGCCTATATTGGACCAATAGTTCTCACATCTACACATGTATACTTAATATAATTGCGGCTCTTATTGCACTTTTGAAATTGCAGCTGGGATCTGAGAACTTTTGGTTCACATGATGGTCTTGGTATAATTAATCCTCAGGATTCTTACCTCTCATTGTAAAACAATGAAACAATCCCCCCAAACACAGTTTAAAGATTTCAAAACATATATTTTAAGGAGGTTACAAATCAGCACATTGTATTTTGCGGCAACGTCATAAAAATAAGCTAACATGATAACATCTAATGAGGGAAATGTTGCATGCAGATGTCTGCTTGCCTATTATCCTATAAAATGATTGTATATTTTATTTTTATGAGAAATTTCGCTGTAAACATTTAAGTAAAAACATTCATTTTGTTAAAAGTATAAACACAATAAGAGTGTAGTATATGAAAACCCTCTTTTAAAAACTGGTTTTTAATGCTTCAATAGTGGTTTTAAAATAACTAGCAGTGAAGATTTTAGCTGTTCTCACTTCTCATAAGTGATATTCTGTGATCAGAATTGCATCTCCTTGCATGATGCAAAACAGTAGGGTTTTATTTGCCTTTCTTTCTTGGCACTTTGACCACCAGTTTTACTTTTATTGTGGTGTGCTGAGAGCCAACCCTCATATTCTCAAGTAAATACAAAGAGCAAAGGAAAGGAAAGGAAAGAGGACATATAATTTTTGTTGTCGCTGTTGTCATTGAGATTTTCATGGTGTCTATGCACATTGGGCACCATTTCATTTTTATTGCGCTGCACTGATAGGAGTGTCACATACCATTAAGTTAATACCAAGTAAGTGAAAAAGAAGTAGAAAAGCAAAACTGATTTCCCTCCCTTCTACTATTACGGTTGTTGGACATTTGTGCATTTAATGTATACAACCTTTATGGGGAGGAAGGCTCAGCACCTCATAAAGAGTCTATGTTGGTTTATTTTGGTTGTGTTTCTCCATAAGCAAGCACAAGTACTTGCTATCCATGGGATGATATTACTGGAGAGTTTATGAACAATTTGCAGATCTGAGGCGTATTGTATCCAGCTCTGTTCAGACAAAAATATCCCAGTGTATTTGAAATAGTATAGTTAGTCTGCACATCTGTCATAGGAGCCAGTTCTGACAATTGTTTTCATACCTGGGGAAAGTGAGAGCTTCCCAACCTCTTTCCAGATATATGTATAGTCAGATAGACAATAATAATTGGCAGTGGTCAGTGCTTTATTTCTAAAAAAATGTTTAGGGGTACCCTTATTTTCCTACTCATATTGAAATACTGCCCTCTCAATGAGACCAAACTTAGATTCACAAAATGTTTAGCGGTATACACCCCCCCTGCATTCCCCCAGAAAAAAAAAGCACTGGCCATAGTGTATATTAGAAGTCCAGTTTCTCTTGAAGCATTCTCCTTCTTTAACACATTTAAATTATTCACACATCAATAGCCCAGTTCAAACATTGTTTAGTGGGGCAGAACTGAATTGTGCTTATGGGGGCTGCCCCTTAGTGCATTTACCATCACTTTTGAATAGAGTCAACATGCATACAACTTGTACACGGACAGACTTGTACACAACTCAAGTTGTGCTGAGTATGCATGGGGAGGAGAGCACGTGCAATTCTGCTCTCCCTGTCAATGTTGGGTCAACAGGGATATGTTGTCTAAGCAGGGATCATGCTTCTGTGACTTCATCAGAAGCCTTTGTTGCTAGCTTTGAATACCCAGAACACTGAACATCCCCTGAACTGACAGTGTGGAATATCCATGCTATGCAAAACATGCAGATGTGGCCTACATAATCTCCTGATTTTTTTCTCCAGGTTAATATCCGAAAATGTTCACCAGCATTTTCAGAGGGAGAAACCTAAGTGTATGGCACACATACAAAAATGGAAATCATGCAATATATTACAGCTTTTGGGGCGAGGTCGGAACTGGGGGTTAAACAGCCTCCTCCAAAACTCTGTCAGGCTCTTGCTGTCAGGGTGGAAGTGAGGGTGGACAAGTAATTGTGTGCTTTTCCATCCTTTTCTCATTATTATTCCTCCTCCCCCATTGGAAAAAAACCAGGAGGGAAATAAACTATGCCAGCACCAAGGCTGGCACCATTTAATTCCTGGTATCATTCAATTACCCATGTAGTTTGTTTAGTTCTTATATGGAATGGGGGCAGAAAAATGACTTGAGCCGGCCATGTGTGCCTGCCTGTTGAACCCATTGCAAAACAGATAGATATATGTACACAATCATGCTGTTTTAATCCACTGATTCTTATATAAATATTGAACATTTGGTAGATTCTTATATAAATATGACACAATGTATCTCAGTATAGGAAGTGTTGCAAATTAGATCATAAACAAATTTAATTTAGCTGGCATTTACATATTTATACAGGCTGTGTGTTTGAGGCTTAGAAAAACTGACTTTTTCTAGTTGGAACCATAAGCTACTTGAGTACAAGAACAAAAATCAGTTTTCAAAATGTTAGGTTTTTTTTTTTCAAAGGAAGTGGTTATATCCACTCCTAAGGACAAAATCATTAACTGCTATGCCTGGGCTTTTCCATGTAATGAGCATCTCTTTGAAACAACAACCCCCCAAAATCCCTAGCCCAAGACCACACGATGGTTGCTATGTTTTGAACCATCAGTCTTTCTCTTGAATTTAGAACTGATGTCACCTGCTTGTTTATTCTCTTTCCTTATTCACCTTAGGGAGAGGAGGGAGAAGATGAGAGAGTGCTAGCTAGAATGGGCAGAAGATTATTTCTTCTGGAAAGGAATTCTGGATTTGGAATACTGTGATAAAAATTAAATAACTGCAAAAGAAGATTCTCATTGATTCATCATAAACAGAGAAGAGCCCTTCTAGATCAAAACCAAAGGACCATTTAGTCCAGCAGCATCCTGCTCATCATGGTGGCCAACCAGAAATTTCTTGGAAACCCAAAAGCAGGATATGAAGGTACCACTCTCACTTTTTTTGTCTGAATCTTAGTGGTGGTTATTTCGAGACATATTGCCTCCGAACACAGAAGTTCCATTTAGCTGTCATAGCTAAGAGCTTAGCACCAGTTATCACTTCTAGATCATTTTCTGAGAAAATGCCTTTTACATAACAAAGTAGGAGCACCTTAGGTTCCAAAGCTATATGGCATCCTAACATATCTTTTCTGGTAGCCAGTATGGCTTTCCAACTTTTCCTTTCCAATACTAATTTGCACTTTTAGATTTCCATTTATGGTTAACAAAACATTGATGAGATGAAAGACTGTTATTAATATACAATTTAGGAAATCGTCCTCAGCTTTTAAAGAACAGGATTGGGTTTTTTTTTTAAAAAAACCACAACCTCTAATAAGTTTTTAGGAAAACAGACACAACAACAGAAGTTGAAGGCAGCATGCCATCCTGGCATTCTGACCTCCCTTTGGGTTTCCTCTTTTGTGGCTTTAAGTGAGACCGATATTACTTGTCTAGAAACCTCCTGTGTTTCAGACTGCTTTCATTAATAATGTCATGAATCCCCTTGTGGAATTCAGAGAAAAAGCTTGCAACTGAACATGGTCTTGAACCAAACCAAGTATTTTCCTTTACATTAGTCAGAACAGAAAATATGATTCATATTGGATTCCTTTTATTTTAGGTGGGTAGCTTTAATCACGCATTAATTCATATGGTTATACCACATTCCCCTGCGCCTAAATTTACTAATAAGATACAAAGTTTTAACACTAGACATTTTGTCAGTAGGGTTTTTTAAACTTATTGTAATAAAGGGAATACTACCTGTGATCTACAAGCATTCCATAAATTTGCAGCTAAAGTTGATATTGCTAAAATTTTTTAATCAAAACAAACCCTTCTACTACCAAATCATGACTTTGGGGGGAAATAACCAGATGTCTTCACTATGTGCCAACCAGGGGCATGAGAGAGAGAGAGAGAGAGAGAGAGAGAGAGAGAGAGAGAGAGAGAGAGAGACCCACTCCATCTGTATCTTGCAGTAAGAGTGAGTATTCAAGAGATAATCAGATTCAGAAGAAGAAGAAGAAGAAGAAGAGTTTGGATTTGATATCCCGCCTTTCACTCCTCTTCAGGAGTCTCAAAGCGACTAACATTCTCCTTTCCCTTCCTCCCCCACAACAAACACTCTGTGAGGTGAGTGAGGCTGAGAGATTTCAATGAAGTGTGACTGGCCCAAGGTCACCCAGCAGCTACATGTGGAGGAGTGGAGACGCGAACCTGGTTCCCCAGATTATGAGACTACCGCTCTTAACCACTACACCACACCCTGGTCATACTTTTTAAAGGAGGAAGTTTCAGGGACCTCCAAGTTCAATGCTGGGCAGATCATATTTTGGCAAGTTATATTTTAAACATATTTGGGTCAGGTCCTGGGTTTTATACTCCTCATGTGGCAGGAAGTGATGGTGGCTGATCTTAAAAGAAAATTATGGGAGCAAAAGCTGTTTTTGAAAGCTGCCACACTGCTGACAGTTACGGTGGACATTTACTTCAATCTTGTTAAACATATTAATTGAGCTTCCACCGGAAGCTGTGCTCTAAAGTGGCTTACTGTTTCTTTTAAAAGAAATATTTCACCAAAGACTTAACTCCATGTAGGCTATCGTTACCATTCAATTTATAATTTCATTTATCCCAAATGTGCAGAGACTGTCCTTCACACAGCTTTTAAGGAAGCTTGAAGCAGCATCTGCAGAGATACGTTTATTGTGAAACTGTAAAAGTCCTGAGCACTCAGACAAACAGCTGAAAATACAGCCTGCCTTTGCAAACTTCAGTGTATGACATGGAGAGCTGGCAGACTGCCTGGTTTCTACTTAAAGGATTGTCATTCAGGGAAAAATAAATTTCTCTAACTAGACAAAAGTCAATGTTTTCATGTTTTACTGCAATCAGACTGATACGGCTGATAATTTAGTCTCAACACTTATAATATCTGCGGCTAATCAGTTACCTCAATCAATCATAACTACAGGATTCCTCTATTTTTTGAGTCTGTATAAATATGACTAAGATGTTTAACATTTCAGATCCCCCTCCCACTAATATTTTATGACATTTTATTGAGCAACAGAGAGTTTTTGCATGTATTAGCAGATCCATTTGGAAACTGCCTTTTTTAAATACAAAATTACAACAAGCCTGAATGTAATCAGAAGTGCAAACCTTTCTTTTAACATTCCATTCCATTCTATTTTAATTTTATGTATATCTTCTAGTCTGTTCGCCTGTCAAGGAGATGTGGAAATGTGCTGGCATTCCAGCTGAAGACATCATTATGAGTGAGAAAATGCTCAAGGCCTTTTTTCAAAGTGGGTGCTGAAAGAGGCGCTTTCCTTCTTTGACTCCAGGGGATGCTGATAGCTACCCCGCCAGACAGGTATTGTGGGGTCAGAGGTTAGCAATGGTGTGTGTGTGTGTGCGTGTATGCATGCTTGTGTGTACCCTCAGGATTTTATTGGAAGACAGGTAAGCAAATTTAATAAATATATTAATAAGGATGCGCCACACAGAAGGAAGACATTGACAACAAAGGAAAAGCAACCTGCAAAGAGTGAATGAATTCTGGGCAGCCCAGCGCTTGGCAGAAGTGATTTTAATATCTGACAGGTTGAGTTCCCTAATCTTTGCTATTGATATTGACGGGAAGCTTCATATGGTTTTAGAGATTTGTATCTATTAAGACATGCTGCGGTGTTCCTACAACATGGGAACAAGTTTGCTGGAGATCACTGCTCTTCTTTCTCTGTGATAAAAATTGATATGAACTGTTTTAAACTGCTAGCAGATAATTACTCTGAACACTCAATAAGGAAAGCTATATCTTTAGAGCCTTCCTTTATCTTAAAAAAAAAAATCCTCTCCCCCCCTCTTTTGTTTCTTTGATTACTTGGAGCCTTGTAATCAAACTAAGCTTAGTTTCAGGACCCTTGGGGCAGTATCTCTTAGTTCCCTGTCAAGCTGCGTTGCAAAACAATCAATCTTGCTCTTGCACTCTCTTGGCGGAAGTGCCAGGACACGAAGAGTGCAATGCTTTGCTCTTGCCATGAAGCCTCAATGACAAAAGTTTTTATAAGAAGCTGACTGTATTTAGGGTTATGAATATGCAATGACTCTCATTAGTATTGAAGCACAGGAGCAGGGGCTGACATCCCCCCGCCACTTTGAGCTGCTGCAGAATTGTCTAATGAATTGTCTTGCTCTTTCCCTTGCACAGGCTTTTTCTGTTGTGGCTCCCAGTTCCAAGGGGAGTTGCCCAGTTTGAGAATACTATTGACTGCAGAAATTAATTGCCAAGAACTGCTCTTGATTTTGCTAAACAATCTTGAGTCAGTGTTCAAATTGTCAAAACAGAAAGCCATTCAACTCTTCATGGGATAAAATCAACACGAGGGAGGGGACCTATGTGCCAATTAATGTGGACACACACTTTGTCCATGTGCACATATGTATCGTACCAAATGTTGCATGTGCGTCTATGATAACACATGCATGAACATGCCAGGATGCAAGACTGAAACTGGGTCAAACCAAGTCACAGATATCTGACATTCTATTGGTTTGGCACTTTGTCTTCTCAGTAGAACAAAGAGGGATGACAGAAGGATCTCAGAATGAAAGCTATTCACATAGCACAAAGCTATTTTGTGAACCTTTTAGGACTCTTTCTCACACTCCCTCGCTTTCCATCAGAGCCCCCACCCAACATTTTGTGGTTCATGCATACACCGTCTACCATGAATGCGTTGCTGATAATAATGTTTCCAGTAACAGATTAAGATATCCATCTGGAGGTGTAGTATATGAGATGCTGATAAACATGCTTGCCTACATGTCTCTGCCAGATAAATTAAATTCTGTCCATGTTATAGTTCACTCTTTAAAAACAACAACAACACCATAAAGGGGATTTGGTGCTCCTTTGCAAATTGCAAAAGATAGGAATGAACGGAATCTGATAAGCTCTTTCAAAGAGGCCTAAGTAGGCTGAAAAGAGGTACATATAGATGGCTTCATAAACTCAGTTCATTTAATTTATATCAAAAGCAGCTGCACTGAAAGGAGAAAAAAGTTGTTAATGTTTGATCAATTTTGGGGGACGTTGACCACCTCCACCTGTGTCCAGATTCATGTTTCCATCTTCTGTGGAATCTCTCTCTATAGGAGTACAGTGTAAGAATAAATGCAGTTCTGACAAAAGTGGCGCAAGTATCATACATCAAACACTTGTTACCTCTCTTGGCCTTAGTGATTGCACATGACTAAGAACAAGTCAGTGATAAAATCTGAAGAAAGATGAAACCAATCTGGGCCTTTTTAAAGACCATCAATCACTCTGTGCAACCATGATATTATTAGCTCAAGTAAGCCTTGTTCTCCCATTTAATGGACATCATAAACCCCCCATCCTCTTCCTATCCTGAGACCAATGCTACCATGGGAAATCATTTTTATGGGCAATATCTTAGTAGGGAACCAATCAGATCTAATCACATAACAAGCTACTGAATTATTCAACATTCTCCCTAAATTTGCATTCTAGCTCTTCTTTACTGTCAGCCCATACTTCTAAAAATATGTGGATTTTATTTTTTAAAAAACAGCCCGCAATATTATATTAAGAAGTCAATGCTATGTGAGGATTTTTAAAAAAATAATAATCTGTGCATCTTCTGGTTATCATTGGTTTCTACTGATTTCTACCACATGTGAATTGCCATGTAAGAATATTTCGTTCTTGTTTTTTTTGCCCTTCAAAATTACATCGCCACTAAATCCTAACCACTCCCAGCTGTAAAAACAGCAAGCCCAAGGACAGAAAAAGTGAAACAATGGTTTTGGAAAACAGAAAATGTTTGACTGTACTAAGCAAATAATAACTGGTACATCTCATTGATGTTGTTACGAACTCTGGAATTGTATTATATGAAAATATTTCAGTTTTAATTGCAAATCTGGATAGAGATGATTTGGGGTCTGTAATTAGCACATAAATTCCAGAGTTTGTGACTGCTGTGAAAACACGCAGTATTTATGGAATGATTATTTAAATATAATTCAGTGTTTCTTGCTTTCAGCAAATACTGCAAAATCTGATTTAATAAAGAGAAAATGGTTAGTTCATGGATTTCTAATATCACACCATCAGCTTATTTCACCTACTACAGGTTTCAATCTGTGTTGTTTTGAACTTTGTTTCCATTGCAAAGTTTCTGCACCGGCATAAAAGGTAGAAATGCATTTCTGTTAAAAGATTAAGAGTGTGGCAGTGCTGCAAATGTTGTACATGTGCAAAGCCATAACAGGAGTTCAAGGGATGGGTATCTGTCATGCACCTGCTAATCCCATAATTAATTGTTTAAAAGAGAACCTCTATTACTCCAGTCAGATAATTGGCTCTCACCCATTCAGGCCTACCTGTTGGCTTTTATTTATTTATTTTTAAAAAAACTTCCAATATACAATCAAAGCATTGTTCCATGAAGTAAATGCTCTATTTCTAGTGTCATGTTTTTTAAAAAATAAATAAATAAAAGCCAACATGTACATTCAGGTCTGAATTAAATGATTCGGCTGCTCTTTTTAGAACCATTGGTTGGATCCAGACCAAGGCTGCGATCCTAAAACCGCTTGCCTGGGAGTAAGCCCCATAGAACTCAATGAAATTTATTGTACTTAGTTCCCATTTTAATTAATAGGATGTTTAGCTTTAATCCAATTTCAATGGGAACAATGTGCAATTAAGTTATTCTTCATCTAGCTCCATATTTTTGGGCAACATGCCTATTACATTTTCCCATAGGCCACCTTCTTTTTCACATACTGGAACAGGTACATGTATGGGCACGCTGTCTCTTCTTCACACATGTTGCTGTATAAAGAAGTTGGCGATTTTCTGCTTCAACTGAGCAGCTGATTGATACTTTATACATGATTTCCCCACACAGCATGAAACATGCCAGCCATCTGTATTTCACAGCAAAAGGTACACAATTGTAAACCTATCAATAAAGTGTAAACTACAAAGAATTTTGAAAGTTTGAAAGCACCAGATATATGCAAGGTCACCATATTTTGGGAGTGCCAAAATTACCGTATTTTGCACATCTATATATAAAACACTCCCTATTTTTGGGGACTCAGATTTAAGAAAATAGGGGGAGGTAGCCCAGAGTATAAGATGCCCCCTAATTTTTGACATTATTTTTTAGGAAAAAAATCTAGTCTTATACACGGAAAAAATACGGTATACAGAATCAGCATCAATGAGGCCTATTACATAGCATACCAGTGATATCATAGATGGTTTCATTCCATTTCTTAGCTGAGCATGGAGGACCACTGGATGTGTGAACAGGCATACAGAAAGTGAACGTGTCAGGGAGAAGAGAGAACAATCCCCTGAAATGCAACTTTTCTACATCCAGTCTCCCCCCTCCTCCAAGAGTGGAACATTCAGACATGCAATACCCATACTCCACCCACCCATGCTTGTATACTTGCTACCTGAAGTGAGAGTCCAGGGAAAAGTTTTAGCATTTGAATGTGTTGATTGAATAAACTGTCCCGCACACTGGCTCCCAGAAGCATTTGCTGCAGGACTGCATTACTCATTGCTCAGCACTTTGAGAAACAGGTGGCTACATCTTAGGAAATGACATCCTTTCTTTTTGCCCCTCTGATGTTCAGTGCAAGGGCACACCATCCAGCCCTGCTGTCAATTTCGAATTTAGACGTGAATTGTGATATCGATGTCATGGTGCACATGCTTTGGGAAAGTAGTTATGAAGAATAATAGAGAGATTCAGTGGGAAGCCACTGAAAGCTGTAATTTAAGGTTCCAGAGACCTCAGTGTTACGATTACCATTAAAATTTACAGTGACAGAAGCCCAATTACATATGGTTATTTTCTTTTCTTAAATCAAACCATATTTCTGCCGTACATGAAAGATTCATTTCCTCCTACCAATCACTGTCACGGGAACCTATCTTTGTAGCTTCTGGTGTCAGAAGAGATGGGTTAGCCTTATCCCTCTGACAATGAAAGGATCAATGGGGGTAGCAAAGCTGGGAGCCTCTTTGGAGCCAGCAGAGGAGTCTGATTTGCATGATAATCAGCAGTGGATCCGCTCAGTGCAAGCCTCCACACTTAGCAAAGTGCAGCTCAAACTTTAATAGCAGCAGTGAAACCGAAGGGAAGTGGGAGCTTTGACGCGAACTCCAGAAAAGCTGGCAGGTAAACCTGAAAAGTCTAGTGAAACAGCTCCAGCAGCAGCTCTAATGACCAGGCAGGATAAAAGAGGCTGGAGATACTCTTTGAAAAGACTGCCAGCTCAGGCCCATTTGTTTGTTCAGTTGAATTGGGTTAGCTTAACCAACTGACTGACCAACACATTTATTATAATTAATATTGTTGGTTAGTATATCATCTCTATCTATCTTTTGAGGGATATCTATTTACACAGAATTGCACCTTCTTCTGCCCGGGGCTGATGCAGTTCTACACATGCAATATTCCTTGGTGAGTTAATCTGTGGATCCAGTGACATGCGGGTCTCATTTATTCTGTATATTGTATAGTCTTTCTCCCAGGAGCCTGAGAGTTTCAGTGGCACTGCCCTTCCCCCACCCCATATCCTCTTGACAACAAACCTATAAAGTAGATCAGGTGGAGATATCTAAAATGGCTTATGGCCAGCCAATGAGCATCATGGATGAAGAAGAATTTTAAACTATTCTTACACTTTGGGTTGCATTCAGCTATGCCACTGCGTAAGTGGAATGACCCCTGCTCATACAACTGAGCCTTCTCTTCCCCTCCTCCTGCCACACCCCCTGCACCTCCCCAATCTGCTCTGGGGTTTCCCCCAGTGCCCCAGAACAGATTTTGACGCAGCATGGGGCATGCCCAGTGGAGGGAGAGGATGTTCCTCTGGCTACTTAGGGGTGTGGCATATAAGGAAAGGCATTGTGATGAATCATAGAAAGAGGCTCATTAATATAGAAGCTTATTATAGAAGGGATGACTGAGCTTTTCCAAACAAATGATTCTCAGCATCTGGCTACTGTACTGCAATCTAGATGAGTCTTTCCTTGAAGGATTTAGGACCACAGGGGTGGAACAGTTGTACCCCAAACCTCCTAATGTTTAGGATACAACTGCTCCCCTCCTGTGGTCAGTTTCCAGTTCAGCCACCATTTTCACACTTCTTTCCATTTCATTCCTATTTCTCTACTGCTATAGTCTCAGATATAATTCAAAAGTCTGGCTTGGAGTCTAAGTACCTTTTCTAATCTGCTACATCATAGTCAAGAAAATGCTTACTGATCCAAACACGACTGAGGTCCCTGCACCCTGAAATCTCACTTGAGGGGCTGTCACATAAAGGTAAAGGTAAAGGTACCCCTGCCCGTACGGGCCAGTCTTGACAGACTCTGGGGTTGTGCGCCCATCTCACTCAAGAGGCCAGGGGCCAGCGCTGTCCAGAGACACTTCCGGGTCACGTGGCCAGTGTGACATCGCTGCTCTGGCGAGCCAGAGCCGCACACGGAAACGCCGTTTACCTTCCCGCTGGTAAGCGGTCCCTATTTATCTACTTGCACCCGGAGGTGCTTTCGAACTGCTAGGTTGGCAGGCGCTGGGACCGAGCAGCGGGAGCGCACCCCGCCGCAGGGATTCGAACCGCTGACCTTTCAATCGGCAAGTCCTAGGTGCTGAGGCTTTAACCCACAGTGCCACCTGCGTCCCGGCTGTCACATAGAAAAGAGCAAAGACTTGTTCTTTGCTTCCCCCAAGAGCAGGAATGTAATTCTAGATGTTGTTGGACTACAGTTCCCATTGTCCCTGACCATTGCCATGATGGCTGGGGTTGATGGGAGTTGTAGTCCAAAACATCTGGAGGGCAACAGGCTCAATGATGGTTTATGTAGAATATATCAAAGAAGATTAAGTGAGCATAAAGCTTATCAACAGGCCAATTAAGATCCAAATGTAGCTCGATAGCTAATGCTAGGAAGTACATAGCTAGCAAGTTTCCTGCAACCATTACACCTGGACTCAAGAGTCCAGAACCCCCTCACAGTTCATTTGGCAGCTGTTCCCTTATAAAGGCTCCTAGGTGGAAGAGAGTGGGACATGGCAGGTGGAAGCAGCTGTGCCTTGATGGCAAACAGTCTTCCCTCCCTTGTTTCAAGTGGTATGAGTATCACTTGTTGAAAAGCTAAAGGACAGAGGCAGAGTTTGTTATATCTTTAGCTTGCCACCAAGAACAACTGCAGCCAAAGCCAATGAACTGCCATTAGATCCTGTAGTCTTCTAGGTGTTGCTGGGCTCCATCTTCTATCAGCCATAGACAGCATAACCAACTGTCAGGCATGATGGAAGCTGTAGTACAACAACAACTGAAGGACCATAGGTTTTCAACCCTTCATATATAGATATATATATTGGATTTTATTTTTTCATATAAATATATCATCAAGGTCCCCAGAGCAAGATGAATGCTGCGTGAACTCAGAAGGCACACACAAGTAGCAGAACGATGCTCTGTCATTGCCCTTTGATTTTTCCATAAAGTGAATGGAATTCTAATTAAGTGCATGGCGGAGTTCATGCACCCTCATGTTGACTGCTCAAATACTGTGCAAAGCTATAATGTGTATACGAGCCATAGGTGAGGATAAACAGGAATATTTACAGAGGTCAATTCCTGAAGTCACTTTGTGACTTATGTAAAATCTATTTTTTTTAAAACTTCAGTGTGGAAAGCTCATATCTTTACAGACAGCAGTATTATGAACTATAAAACAGTCCTAACAACCAAACAGCACCTGTAAATGAACAACATTTACACAGTTCTTTTGAACTCAAGCTTAGATGCTATCAATCTTATAAAGCACAGAGCCGTTAATTCAATGTTTAACTAACCTTACTTTCATCTTCTCATAGTCTTTCCTTGTGCTAGTCTATTCATTGTGTAGTAAATAATAAAGACTACTGAGCAATGACTACAACCCATCTTCCCCATAATGACATGTTTATGGGGTTTGTCAAAACTCATAATCTGAGTCTCCTGGACGGAATGACTTGAGGAGGAGGTGGGGTGCAGGCACTCATGTCACAGGAAATAAATGCCTGATGGTTGCTTTCCAACAGGAGAACTGTGAGCCTTGTGGAAACGTTCATGGAGCCTGTTTCTCTGGAGGCAGGAAGAACACCCTCAAGTGAAAAACAGAAACATTTGCAGCGGTCAGATCACACCTCCTTCTATGCTAAAGGCATCAAAGTTCCAGAATAACTAGGAAATGTTTTTTTAAGAGCCAAAAAGTATTTGGGACAAGATTTTTGGATTCATCCTGGCAGTAGACTTGAAAGAACTTCACACCAGCTGTTTCCTGTTGTTTCGAAGCACAGGGTCTGATACTGGCCTTTACTCATCCACATAGCTAATAAGTGTGGACTATGTAGTCCATGTGGCTGGTTTTCCACATAATCTGCATGAAAGTTTCAAAGGAAAGAGGTATCTTCCTTTACCTGGGTTGTCTTCCATCATCTCAGTTGTATCCTACTCTGCTGTCCAAACGGCAGAGTGAAAGGTACTTTGGACAGGCTGCCAAATTATTATGGTTATATATTACATTTTAATCTCACTGTTCCTCCAAAAAGCTTAAGGTGAGATCTTTATTGATACAACAACCTTTTCCATAATAAACTGTTGTTGCTGTTTCGCAGGTGAGATTCAGATGCAGACCAGGTTAAGCAGTTAAAGTGGATTTGGCAAACTTGAGCTTCCATAATCGGCTTCCAATTTTGGAGGGACTTTTTGTGGTAAGGAAAGTGATGGGAAATGCATTGGAAAGCATACAATAGAAAAGGCTTGATGTGAAGCCATATAACATGTGCCACCCAACCCCCCGGGTCAAATACAAATGAATGCTCAGTAAACACTTGATCAAGATGAGTTCTTACTAAACAGGTCATCTGGAAGCAACCCAAGTGCCAGGCAAGCATGCTGAGGAAGTGAAATCTGGAGAAGGATCTCTGAATATTATCTTAATCTATGGACAGGTTTCTGCTGGAGATGGTGGTCCTCAGCTAGCACTTTGGAAAAAAAGCTAGGTGCTAGTAAAAAGTTTTAAAAACCTTGTCATGATATGTTCACAGTCGTCAGATCCAGTAAACAATCTGAACAATCTGGCCATGGCAACCAGTATCAGTTGTAGCTTCCAGATGCTGTTCAAGGCTGGTCCCACAGCCAACCCAAGAGTGGAAATGGCAGGTAAGGGGTTCACAAGATCCCAGCACGTTGTCTCATTCAAGATTTAATGACAGGGTTCTGCACCATTTAAAGTTTCTGTGTGGCTTTCAATGCCAGTCCCTCACAGTGTTGTTAGATGTAGAGGAATTAAAAGTACCAGGCATGTTTTTCATTTCCCCTGTATCAATGACACACCTGAAGCCACAGTAACTGTAATCCTATTAAATTAAACATATGTATTACATGTACAGTTGAAAATTCTTATGTTTGATTTTATTAAATGTTCAGCACTGGATTTAAGCCCCATTCCCATAAATTAATGGGAGTTGGGGCTGTCAACTTAATAAATTATTTTAATCAATTAACTGTCTGGCTTTTAAGTGATTGTTCCAAACTCTCAGAGAAGGTGCTCTTGTGAGGTTCCTGAAGGAAGATCAAGTACAATTTCAAATGATCTGCTAGCTTTGGATGACAACCAGAAGCAAAAATGATCTTTAAGACCTTCAGATTTGGCAAAGGGAGGCAGCTTATTTCAGCAATTGCATGTGAACTCAGGCACACATCCTACTGAACGCAGCAGGGTTTACTACCATGTAAGTAGGAATGAAGCTGAATGTTGGAAAATTCAGGCAAATAAAGGAAAGGGCTTCTTAATGCAGTTCATAGTTAAACAATGGATCTCACTCCCACAAAAGATAGGGATGGCCATCAACTTGGATGATTTCAAAAGAGGATTAGATAGATTGATCCAGGATGAGGCTATCAATGGCTACTAGACATGATGACCATTATCTGCCTTCATGGTTGGAGGCAGCAATGCATCTGAATACCTGTTGCTGGACACTGCAGTAAGGCGGAGTGGTCTTGTGCTCAGGTCCTCCTAACAGGTTTCCCTCAGGCATCTGGTTGGCCACTGTGATAACACAATGCTGGACTAGGTAGGCCATTAGCCCGATTCAAAAGCTTTTATGTTCTTAAGTGGGTACAGAATTGCAGTGTTAGGATGCAATTCTCTACTCCAGGGGTGTGGAACCTGTGACCCTCCATATGTTGTTGGACTGCAATTGCCATCACCCCGCCCATTGGCCATGCTGGCTGGGGCTGATGTGAGCCTGAGCCCAACAATACCTGGAAGACCACAAGTCCACCATTCCTGCAATATTCACCTTCATGGGAGCATCAAACTCAATGGGATTTACCTCTGTAGAAATGTATAAACTTTCACAGTTACACAACTTTCTTCAAATGTCCTGAATCCTTGATTATTATTATTATTTGCAGATTAGTGACATTTTAAACTGTCATTAAAGGTTTAGTTGATTATGTGATGATTAATTGAGGAAAACCTAAGCCTGAAGTGCTTCAGTATTTTAGCTTCGCAGGCCATATGGAATAATATTGGGCGGCTGGAGGGGGAGTGGGGCTGGTGGAGGCAGGGAAAGGTGGAGGAGAAATGCAATTTCCTTTCTCCTACTCCAGAAAACTCATCATAACTTGAAGGAAGTCAAGCAAGTCAGCATTTTACACCAGCTACCAACGTTGACATGACAGGCATGGAATTTTCATACCTACAGAATTGCTGAGGAAATCCTCCCTAGCAAAAAGTTGTGTGTGTGTCTCTCTCTGTGTCCCCCCCACTTCCATGAGGAGAATTGTATAAAGCAATTGATGGGTAGGCAAGGCTTGAAATGAACACATTTGAAACAAAGTCCCCAGAGCAATGTGGACTGTGGACTGCACCACCCATTCTCTTACCCCATGGATGTTTTAAAAACCGGATTGATAGGGTTTGTCCTGTGCTACTGATGACCAAGATTTGATCCATAACGGTTGGCAGCTTTGTGAGCAATGGGAACAGATTTTTTTTTTTACTTTAACTCTAGCCATTGAATCTGAAGAGTAATTGCCACCCTGGAAAGGTAATTACATATGCTATTGTTTATACACATAATAGGCCCTGGAATGCATGTTCTGCAGATAGAAAAAAGAAAATCCTGCTTTCACACTGGGGCGGTACGCAATGTATAGTGACAGAATGCCACAAATAGCATTCATACTCCTGCATGTTAATGGGTGATTTCTCTTGGTGTGTGTGTTTAAGGGAAGGGGGAAGGGATTTGGAAGGGGAGGGGAGGAGAGGGAGGCTTTTTTAAAAACAGTACCATGTAAATACAAGTGATTTCCGTCTCTCTCTCTCTCCCTCTCTCTTTTAAAGAATCATGAGAAATGTTTTTGAAGCTTCAAAGGGACTGCACTGCTCTCTTACCCCATGGGAATATTAATTACTCCCAAACTTTTATAATTCGTTGAACAATACCATATGTGTTAGTAAAAGAAATTACAGGCAAAGCTGTGCTAAAGGGGTCTTGACTTGAATTGCCCTGAAATTGGACCAAACAGTTTGACAGAATATTGGATAGCACTTTGAAGCATCCCACTGTGCCTGGAGTGGAAGACATACAAAAAAATGAATTTTGAGTTACAAAAGTGTCTCTCGCTCTTTAACTCTTTGTATCAATTTCTCTTTTCACCATTCAAAAACATATGTTAGAAATAACAACCATGTAAGGCTTGGTTACCATGATATTCTTTCTGGGCAGTAGGTATGCATTTCTGAAGAGAGAGACAGAGAGAGCGAGGGGGAAAAAAGATTTGCGTGTGTGTGCATAGAATATTTCAAAATATTGCAAGGATCAGGACGACACAAAGCCAAAGAATACTTCTGTATTCTAATATTGAACTGAGCATTGTTTGAGGTTGAAGCAATTCATCGTGGGTTATTCTCTGCCGCGGTGTCCAGCAAATTGCATGACCAGCTTGTTAGGCTTGACAACAGCCCTTTACCTAACAATGGCCTCAGCAGCTCGCAGCAGCAGAGGAATGTCAAAATGAGCACATTTCACACACAGATGTGTGACTATTATGGGTATAAGAAGATGCATATGGTGGGGAGAAGAGGGGGGAGGCTGGGGGGTGGCTAACAGTTAGCAGTGGGGACATGGCCTCACTGACCATTTTTAATCAGCCCTTCTGTAAACAATTCAACATTTTCATTGTTCTCCAAAAACTAATAAAGAGAAACAAGCACTTTTCATTCATCTTGAAGTAATTTTCTGTCAGGTTCAAGCCCCTCGTGGCCTACAGCTTGTGCACAGCTAGCTGTGTGATACAACAACTATTTCAATTTATTTTACAAACTCCGACCATTCAAATGTCAGTTAGTGTTCACCAAGCCGGCATCTGAAATTGTGCAGTTAACGAGTTTTACAACATTTCTATCAAGAGAAACTGTTTAGCATAACTGACTCTTAAGGAGTTATTATACCTCTAAAAATCCATTTTAAGGGGCATTATTTAAATAAAATAGAAAAACGGTTCACTGCCTTTTAAAGGGGCTACAAAAAAAGTCCATCAGATCCAGTGCAGTAATCCTCAGCTTAAAGCACTCTTGAGAGCACTTCTGGGAATTATCAGCATAATGAAATGTTTTGTGAAATGTCCAGATAGATTCCTCTACTCAACAATTTTACGGCACCATATTTATTTTCCACCTTTAAAAAAGAAAAAGAAGAAGAAGTGAATTACTTTTCGAGGGGATGACTCTACACTGCAGATTAACTGAACACATTATTACCAAGGTTATAGTAGAAAAAAAAACTCAGTTTGCAGCATCGTCTATGTAAAACTGTAAGGGAAAGATCAGCCTTTTATGCTGTCCTCCACTCCAAATGGGTTAAATGACAATGAGGCTTATGCATATTTGCATTCCCCTTATACTTCATTTTCCATTCTCTTAAACAACTCTGTTACACACTCGCACCTGTAAAAAATAAAATAAAAAAAGAAAATTCATTGTGCAATTTGTTCAGAACTCTCTCTGTGGATTAATTAAATGAACAAATAACAACAACAATAACAAGAAGTAACAAAACTGTAGCAATTAAAGAAGCAGATATTTCTGGATAGTGAAATGAACAAGGAATAGATTTCACAAAAATACTGTAACCATAATGACCAATGACCCAAAACTGCTTTAATGGTGGCAATGTATAATGGGGGCAGGGTGCAGCAAAAGAGTAAGTTGATCTTACCTATTAAATTACCTAATGGGGGTAAAAGCCACATTTGCGGCAAAAGGACTTCAAAGGCATCTATAAAACGTGCATTGGAAAAGCGAAACTGTTCTGAGTTATATTCAAAGGTAATATATTTATATTTTTGAACACAAACTAGTACTTCTACTATCCTAAGTTTGAGCATGGCGCTAGTTTAATATTTCTTGCACCCTTTAATGTGTCCCTTGCAAAGCCTTGTTGGAGATATTAAACTGCTTTGGCAGCGACTTATTTACTGTATATTTTAAGAAAGTACTTAATAGAATTAGGGTGGTATATAAGTAATAAAAATATATACTTATTCCCTCAGCTCTTATTCAAATAACTAGTTACAATAGTAAACGGAGGAGGAAATATGGGTTTATTAAAAATAATAATGTAGCATTGGGATAGCCTTTACATCAGGTATACCCCCTATTTGAGACATTATCATGCAATCAAGAGGGAGCTGAGTTAAAAGATAGAGCCTGACAAACTGTGAGATAGGGCTTGAACTGGGCTAAGCCAGGGTTTAGATAGGTGGTTAGTGGTTTTCTAGGCAGGCCAACCAATATCATCTCCCTGAGGGGAATGAAAAGATCCTAGAAGGGGTTGAAAGTGTTTTACTGGCTTAGTAGTAGAAATAGCCATTCTAGGAAGACTTAGCTTAAGCAGAACAGGTTAAAATTGAAGTTTTAAGCAAAATTCTTAATTTCTTTGGTAAAGTGATCTGACTGAAACAAAGTGGTGTGCCTTATGAAAGTAACCATTAAGTTTTAATCCTCATCAAGTGTGTTTAAATAAAATTACAGTTTTGTTTCAAACATGCCTCATGCTTATGTTGATCCTCTGGTTGAGTGATACATGGCCACAGGTTTTCCTTCCACATTATTTAAAGTCTTTGCTGCTGGATATTAATAAACACTGTTACGTACTGAGAGACTTCTCAAGTGTTACTGACAGGGAGTTCCCCAGTTTTAAAATACCCCAAACCTGGTCACATTACTGCACTCTCATCTTTACTGAGAGAGTTTATCACACCATCATACTTTCAAACATCTGCTCCACTCCATCCTGTTCCATCTCTTGTTTGCTTCCTCTGCACTGTCTCTTTTTTGCTTTTGCTGACTACCCTCTCCAGCTGCCTCTAATCCTGTTCCTACTCCAGCAGCCCATGGCAACAACTCCACTTCCCCAAATTCTGCTTCACCTCAGTCTTTATATCTCTCCAGTCCTTAGGTAAAGGTAAAGGGACCCCTGACCATTAGATCCAGTCATGACCGACTCTGGGGTTGCGGCACTCATCTCACTTTATAGGCCGAGGGAGCCAGCGTTTGTCCGCAGACAGCTTCCGGGTCATGTGGTCAGCATGACTAAGCTGCTTCTGGCAAACCAGAGCAGCACACGGAAATGCTGTTTACCTTCCTGCTGGAGTGGTACCTATTTATCTACTTGCACTTTGACGTGCTTTCGAACTGCTAGGTTGGCAGGAGCAGGGACCGAACAATGGGAGCTCACCCTGTTGTGGGGATTCGAACCACCGACCTTCTGATTGGCAAGTCTTAGGCTCTGTGGTTTAACCCAGAGCGCCACCCGCGTCTAGTCCTTATCCCTCTATTATTTCCCCTTTCATTGTATGGTTCTCCCAAATAACACCCATCCATTCACCATTTTTTTTTTTGTATGCTGCCTTTCCTCAAAGGCAGCTTACAATGTGAAAAATTACATACTTACAAATCTAACAAAAGTAGTCATATACAATAAAGAAAACATATAAGAAAGTATACAAGTAGAAAAAGTAAAAATTACCTATAGACATGCTCTGATGTCCTGTGTCATGGAAAAAGGAGAGAGCATTTAGCCACTGTGATTCATGCCTTGGTAACTTCACAACTGGACGACAGTAATGCATTCTATGTGGGGCTTCCCTTGGGATTGGTTGGAAGCTGATGGTGGTACAGAATGCTATAACCTGGGCATATTACACCTGTGCTGAGAGATCTGCTTCAGCTTCCAGTTTCATGACGTTCTTCTTGTCCCCCAAATCAACATAATTTTTCATTATCCAAAAGACATGACATAGAAAGTGAGAAATGGAGCCCATGCACTCTAGGTCCATCCCAACAAGAAGCAGCTGACATACCTGCAAGGTGACAATCAATCTTCCATAGCACAGTGAATGTCTTTGAAGACAGCTCAGGTAACCTGCTACAACTCTGGAGCATCCTATCCTCACAGAGATAATTGCCCACCCACAAATTTGGGAAAAGAAATAACTACTCAAGTTTCTGTATTTCATGACCGTTTGCAGCACACAGTTACAGCCAAAAGCAAGCAAATGATTTTCAGGCTGAACCTCCACCAGAAGAGGACAAATATGTTTACATTGTGTGCTCCAGACAGACAAGTGCTTCCAAACAGAACTTTCTGACACACTGCCACATTTTCATACAGGGGCATAAGACTGAAGTTTTCACTGACACTGACTCAACTGTAAATATGAGGGCTCAATGTGCATATGATGCACCCCCTCAGAAGCTACCACTAGTCCAGAACCACCATCAGCATGTGGCATGTTCTGAGCCCTCCTTCAGAGACATTATCTGTTACAAGTTCAGTGTATGTGGCAGCTGATGGCACTGATGCATTGCTAGTTACAAGACAGCCAGTGTGCTAGGACTGGTTAAGATGACCCAAGAAATATATGTTGACAAACTGACTCAAACTCTCCAAACTCATCAAGAAGTGTTTAAAGGAATTGAAAAGCTAAAAAGCAAGCAAGCAAGCAAGCAAGCAAGCAAGCAAGCAAGCAAGCAAGCAAGCAAGCAAAACTTCATATTCATGACACTGATTAGACAATGAAGCTGTCACAAAGACATATACCCTTCTCAGATGCAGTTTTAAGGTAGCATGACTCGTGTGGCTGCACTGGGTGCCACAATGCAGTGGTGAGAGGCGGTATGTGTGTGCGTGCTGAATGTTAGCGCCACCGAGGGTGCTACTAAAATCTGAGAGCCCAAAATCTGAGAGTTTGCCAATGCCCTTCATTGGAGAACTAGCTGAAGAAAAATAAAAACTTCCAGAAGAGCTTGACAATACTGAGTACAAGGTCTTACTTCAGGGTCTCTTGAATAGTAGCGGTCCAAAAACCAAAGCAACCAGGTAAAATCTTGATTTGTGTAGTCACTAACTGAGAGAGACACATTATTCCTACTGTAGATTAAATTGTTGCAGACTTGAATGAATAATAATAATAATAATAGCAACTTATTATTTATACTCTGCCCATTTGGCTGGGCTTCCCCAGCCACTCTGGGTGGCTCCCAATAGAATATTGAAAACATGACAAAACATCAAACATTAAAAACTTCCCTAAACAGGGCTGCATTCAGATGTTTTCTAAAAGTCAAGTAGTTGTTTGTTTCCTTGACATCTGATGGGAGGGCATTCCACAGGCTGGGCACCACTACTGAGAAGGCCCTCTGCCTGGTTCCCTGTAACCTCACTTCTCGCAGTGAGGGAACTACCAGAAGGCCCTCGGAGCTGAACCTCAGTGTCTGGGCTGAACAATGGGGGTGGAGATGCTCCTTCAGGTATATTCCTAACTTGACTGCACAGCTGACCATCATCAGTTGGAGCTCCATCCAGAATCTAGGCATGTAACAAACTTTTCAACTCAGTCTCCATCACTACAAGCACCTCCATTTTGGAATTGCTTCTGCGGCAGAAACGTTTCAGAATGTCATACATGAATTTCTAGCTGAGAATTCCCAGGAATTCTTAATCTAAGTGATGACATTTTGGTATTTGGAATCACATTAGTTATTGACTTGAAGCAGTCTTAAAATGGTTGGATGAGGAGAACCTAACACTAAACCAGAGCAAATGTGAGTTCAAAGAACACATTTTGGATTTTGTTGGTTACATGTTCTCCAAAGAGGGTATTTCAGTTGACCCCTCCCCCAAGTAATGGCTATACATGATGCTTAATAATAATTAGCATGGACATTATTGAAGATTTTCTATAGCAGGGTGAACTCTATGATGACATAAACTGAAGCCACTTTGGACAACATTAAAGGATGCTTTAAGGTGATGGTAGTGAGGGGAAACAAGAAAGCAGGTCAACCCTCTTAACTTACATACCATCAAGCTCAAACTGGCAGAGCAGAAGTGAAGATGAAGGAAAAGGGAGAGAAGGGGGGGGGGAAATGCCATTTTGGGGTCCACCTTAAGTACCAAAATGTCTTGGGCCAGCCCTGGATAGGAAGCACCATTTGGATGATGATGATGATGATTGCTATATATATCTATCTATCTTGGGCTTGCTGTCTTCTAGATTTTAAGAAGTTATGGAGGTATAAGCATAAATAAATATGAGCAGATAGCAACAGAGGATGCCATTTCTCTTCTTATTGATGGCTGTCTTTAAATACAAATCTACCTCAAGAATTTAAACTCATGGCCTCTAAACCATTTACTCTTATCACTTCCTTAAAAGTTGGAAGGTAACTTTCCCAAATTGTCAAATAATTTCTTCATAAACTCTGAAAAATAAAACAAATAATGTGTCAATGGTTACTACACAAAGACATTACAGCTAATTTCCTCACTGAAATCCAATCCAGGGATTAGCAACAATGGAGAATCTGTTTTATTTGCATTTAATTTGTACCTTCACACTATTATCTCCTATGTTTTAGTTCCAGGAAATGTGGTCTCAGGCTATTATAACCACATTTCATGCTGCTGTTGCACTGTTATTTGAGCTCCAGGGCTGGAAACAACATTCTGAAAAAAAGCTAGCCTACTTTATTTTAATTAGCCAGGGTTGTATCTAAACAAAAATTAATAATATTGAGTATATCTATCATACAGAGCACAAAATAATTGTTTTTGAGAGATAGCAATGATATAATTTTCTATTTATAAATCTGTTATATCGCTTTCAACTCATCCCTATAGAAACTGGTAATCATATGGACAATTAGTAACATGTTAATTGACTTGAATTGTTCATTTTTTTACTTTTAAGAAAAGTACATTTATCTCCATGGCTTTATCTGAACCAGGATCTGTTCAAGTCTCTCCCCCCCCTCCCCGCTTTTGTGTGTCAAATCCATGTATGGCTTTATATTGCAAATCCTATCTAGGGAAAAGGGTGAACAGAGAAGTGCTTCTGGAAAAAAAGCATCCGTTTAAAAGCTTTTAACCGAGGCAAGAGTGACTTCACAGTTTTTACACTTTGTCTTCTTGTAAAAAAGACGTGGGGGCAGGAGGAGAGGAAAAGTGGGGCTAGCATGAAGTTGCCACCCGGTCCATGCTCCAGCAGTTCTTTCCTCTTGGCTGGTTTGGCGATAGTGACAAACACCGCCCCCCCAACAAGATAGGATTGAGCATTCACTGGGAAATGTTTTGTTCTTCCTAAAGGTTTTGGTGGATGACTTTCCCCCCACCCCCACCCCCTGCTGCTAGGAGGATAGCAGGAAGGAATGGGTAGGGAAGCTTGGATGGGACACAAACAAAACTCTGAGTCAGATCTTCCTTTGAAAACACATTTGTGCACAAGCAGGCCTTGCTAGCTTTCCACAAAACACTGCAGCTCACTTTGTACATTTGCCTCGCTGTGCGTTTGAGAACTTACAAACTTAATCATTCCGAGCCAAGCCGTTTGGCAGAGAACCCAACCCTTTTCTAATACATAGGTGTTCGTAGCTGAAGTCAGCATAGCAAGAAGAAAGAAATCTATCAATGACCCTCTTGTTGCTTTTTTTTTTTTTAATGTTGCTGGAAGTGTCACCCTGGTGACACTGCTTGGTTGTTTGGCTTAGCAGGGTTGTTAGGAATCAGGTCTTGCTCTTCTCCTCCCGAGGCTGCTCATGGGGATGTTTGTGAGTGGCCTTGTTGTTTCATAACTCCTGCTTTTGTAACACAATTTTATAAAGGTGCTCAAACAACCAAAAGCCCTTCTGGTGTAAACGTAACTGCTTTGAAGACCAGTAACAGCATTTTTTTTGGGGGGGGATATATTTTGGAGAACACATTTGTATTTGACATAATTAGTGGTCTGCAAAGTCTAAGTCTATCCAGGGGAAAACTCTCAAGACAACTGCTTTGCAGGTTATTAGTGCTCAATTTCTGAACGTCAAACCCTGCACATCTTAATTTCTAGAGAATAAGCTCAATTGAACTTGCTCCCCAGTTATGCAAAAATTGCTCAGATAAAAAACCAAGTGGACACCAATGTAATGAATGTGGTTATTAAATTGTTTCAATTGAAAGAACCCTATTCTTACACCGTCATAATGGGAACTA
Source organism: Podarcis melisellensis (assembly GCF_964234715.1). Lineage (NCBI taxonomy): Eukaryota > Metazoa > Chordata > Lepidosauria > Squamata > Lacertidae > Podarcis > Podarcis melisellensis. The sequence goes on from NC_138543.1 coordinate 27,997,287, forward strand.
TTTATCCCTACTGATCGGCCTGTCTCTTTCTACTGAGCTCTCTTTGATCTTGAAGCATATTGCAGTAGTGTGTCCTATTGAAAAGCAAAACTGGGGCAATTTTAATGCTTTTGTACCTTACCAGTGCTCTATTTTTTCACTGTTTAAAAATAGCTGTTAATTATAAGTGCAGTTTAAATGTCTCAAGTGACCCAGAAATGCAGGTTGGAATAAGACAGATTGCGTGTCTCATATAAAACAGATGTACTCTCGCCAAACAGACCCAAGTCCTCAAAACGCGGCTTCCTTTCAGGTTATTTCAATCAAGTAGTGAACAGGTCTGGGCTACAGAGCTGCCCACATTCTAAACTGGCAAGAGACAACTAGACCTATATTTATCCATAAATGAATTCACAACACATGGGTGTATGTTGTCATGGGTGATATATTGGCTGAGGGCTCTTGCCTTCTGCTTTTGAGGCCCAAGGGGCTAGATGCTTCATTTATTCTTGACCTCTCATACCTCTTCTTGACATAGTCAATCTCTGTTTTTTTTATGGAATATTCAGTGGTAATAATGATTCTGGAACTGTCAGCCTGTTTTTCCTTAAATTTTCAAATTATGAAAATACGAATAGCAGCAGATGAGCAGATAGTGGCTCAGATCCAAGTTCTAGCTGGATGCAACTACTTGCGTGCAACAGTCCATGGTCCCAATGAGATTGCACATCTTCTGTATCAAAATCCACATCTGGACAGCTGCATGGGGCTTACACAGATAAGGATCTGCATGCCCTTCCACATCAGTTATGCAAGTGCATGTAATATTTTGCTTTCAGATTTGCCTTGCTGGCTAGGGGCAAATATGTGGACCTAGAACTGTATTCAAATCAATTACAGGCAAGGACTGATTTATGTGTATCCAATTGACATGCGATTGTGCATGGCACTGAACCCAGAGTTGACCCAAAAATGTCCCAAAAATGTCTGTAAAAGAGTGGAATGGGGGCAGGGTGGAACAATACGGGTCCCACTTATGAGTGGGACGTAACCCCCATGTAAAATGTGAATTGTCTGTATCTCACTGGGAGTCTCAGGCAAATAATCTCAGTTCCTTATCTGTAAAATGGGAAAACTGAAGGACAAAGATTGTAGAACTTTTCACACCTGAAACATGTTTTCCTTTCCTCCCTTTGCTCATATTTTTAAACACTTTTCTTAAGTTAAATGGGAGATTGCTGGAGTTATAATTACATTTCCTTGTGCACTTTAAGATCTCTTCCCACACAAGAGTTTGCCTACAGAGGGAAGTTTAAAACCTACTTCTTTTCTGTATTAGTACAATTTTTTTTTTTAAAGTGATGTGTTATCTGAAGAACTCACACCTGAACAAACTTTTACACATAGACATTTTTGGAAATGCAATATTAGCTGTCTTGAGGCACTAAAAACTTGGAGTGATAGAACAATAAATTAATATTTGAGAGGATACATCTGTTTTCCTGAATATGTTTGATGATACAGATGCTACCATCCCATATCCTGTAAGGCCATGTTCCTCACAGAGTAGTAATAATAATAGTAAAATGTTTAGGCATGCAATTCTAAAATTCCCTTCTTTTGAAGTTGTCACCCATTACAGCCAATTTTGTCTGAGAATAGGCTTGTCACCCAGTTTAAGAACACTTACAGCAGGAATAGTGATTGTATAGGTCTCCAAATGATGTTGGACACCAACTTCCATAATCTCATACCATTGGCCGTGCTTGATGGGGTTTTTAGTTCAACAATGTATGGAGGACTCCATATTGACTACCACTGTGTTAAACCATTTGTTGCAAACCACTTATTATAGAGAACTTGGTGGAAGTAAAGCTCTTTCAATGCTAGGGTTAGCATCTGTCCCAAGAGCCAGTGCAGCAACTCATATGCTTGGTCTGATATGTTGCTGCTTTATTTAATGAGCTACTTAATATTGTTACTTATTAACAATCATTCAGGCTGGACACTGAGGTCCAGCTCCGAGGGACTTCTGGTGGCTCCCTCACTGCGAGAAGTGAGGTTACAGGGAACCAGGTAGAGAGCCTTCTCGGTGGTGGCAGCTGCCCTGTGGAACGCCCTCCCATCAGATGTTAAGGAAATAAACAACTCTCTGACTTTTAGAAGACATCTGAAAGCAGCCCTGTTTAGGGAAGTTTTTAATGTTTGATCTTTTATCGTGTTTTGAGTATTCTGTTGGGAGCCACCCAGAGTGGCTGGGGAAACCCAGCCAGATGGGTGGGGTATGTATGTATGTATGTATGTATGTATGAATGAATGAATAAATAAATAAATAAATGCTAATAATAAAAACAAGAAATCAACACCAAACTGCTTAAAATAATTTATAGACTTCCCCAGGACTGCATGAATTCTGTGTGCACTTATCTGGGAGTAAGCCTTTTGCACTCAATGGGACCTTGAAATTCTGATTAAACATGCATAGGATTGCTTTACTGATGTGTTCACCTGTTCACTTTCAAGAGTTAACAAGTCCTGTTTGTTTTGACTCAGTTAAACTGATTTCCAGAAAAAGCTTAGCTTCGTTAAAGAAGGTAACAACATATAGTCAACTGAAAATTCATTGAGGGCAAATAAATATAACAGATTCAGCTGGGGCAACCCAGTGCAATAGGCTTCTTGTGGATCAAAACTAAGCTCCATGGAGCATATCACCAGTGGGGATAAGCTCACCAATCCTATCACCATTGTCCATGGCAATGCACATGATTTACATACTCAGAATTACCCAGGATTTCAGAGTAAAATGCCTAGGTTGATGAAACCCATCTGGAAGGTTGTTCACTGGAAACACAAGGGTAGAACGGGCATAATTTATGTCAGAGCTATTTGGGAACAAGTCCAAAAACATCTTCTGAGAGAGGAAATAGCTTGTTACTCAAAAAGGAGAGCAGAGAGAGGCCACGTTCACACTGTAGATTTTAGGCACTGTGAAACCACTTTAAACAGTCTTGGTTTTCCCCAAATAATTCTGGGAGTTGTAGGGTGCTGGGAGTTAGGAGACTCCAATTCCTCTCACAGTGCTACACAGTGGTTTAAAAATGAATCCCTCTTCACAGGGTACTGTGGGAATTGTTGCTCTGTGAGAGGATTTTGGGGTGTGTGTGTCCAAACAACTCTAAGCACCCTTAGCCAACTGCAACTCTTATAATTATTTGAGGGGAAGCCATGGTTCTTTATAGTGGTAGCATACTGCTTTAAAGATATGGTATAAATGTGGTGAGAGAGAGGGAGAGAGAGAAGTGAGCTGTGAAGGTGAGGATATGGCTGACGAGAGGCTAATGTTCCTACACAGCATTTGGGGAGGAAGAGAGTTGTTGGAACAGGAAATATCAATAAGCCAATGAAGATAAGAAGGAGAGAGGCCTTTTTGGAAGGTAAACATTTCAAGATGGAAAGTGCAGCCTTGCCAAAAACAACAATGTACGGATAATTAAAGGAAAAAGCTAGCAGACATGCAAGGAAAAACTACAAGGCCTACAGAACAGATGAAAAACCCATAAGTACATGACTCAGCATATTATTAATGACAACGGACAGGAAAAGGAAAAGAAAAGAAAATCCTCCACACATTTTTGCAGTGAGCAAATCAGTCTTGATTTGTTAAATTTAAGGAAACAGCATGTTAACCATGCTCTAAGTAGATATTTTACTTCAGCACAGGACACAGAGCATGTAGTGCATTTAAAAGCTTAACAACAACAGCTATACCAGCAGCGACTACTGCTGCCCGTGTTGCTAGCAGTACTACCAAATGTGCTCCACAGAGAGTTTGTCTTATCAAAGTTTGATCTTGATGCAGGAAATTGAGCATCCTGGAATAACAGAAGTATCACTCAAAACTGGCTAAGGTTGCGAGGAAGAAGGGGGTTGACTGTATTTACTAGAGATAGCTTCCAGATTTTGTTCCACTTCAGTCTTTTACAGCTTGATCAACATGTATTTCAGATCCTCTTTGAGGGTTTGTTTGTTTGTCTTACAATCAAGTGGTGTATAAATTTTATGAAATAAATAAATTATAAAATACCCTCCACCTGGAAACACGAAGTACCTCCTTTCTCCTTGTGTGTTTGTGAAGAGTGGCTACGTCCTAAATACGCGTGTTATATTGTGCTATTCAATGCTGGTATCAAATGTGCCAATTTTACTATTACAATGTGACCAGTCTAGCTTTAGTAACTCTTACTTCACAGCTTTGAACTTATGGCTCTTTTGCTGCGCCCAAAAGGAGTTACATAATGACAAAGATTGTGCAGATTTGTGATACTGGTCTGTGAGGGCATTGGGTACCTTCATAATGTATGGTCTGGCTTGAAGGAAAAGATTCTGAAGGTAATATTTTATTGAGTGAGTCACCAGTGGCTCACATTGGGTTTGCTCAGAAATAAGCAAAGCCATTTCCTCTAAAACTGGGAAATGGCTTGGCTAATTAATTTTTTGAGCGAATCGGAATTCCACCTCCACCCCATATTTGACAGGCAGGAATCACTTGTAAGTCCCAGTCCCTGGCTATTAACTGACAGCTTCTGTGGCCAGGAGAGATACTTCTTGGACATTCCAAGGAAGTTTGGAATGGACTGAGAAGCCTTATTCCATCCTACTTCAGTTTCACTTCTGTTCAATCATAGTTCCATCCTATTTTGTGTGCATTTTTTTTGAAAGAACACATCCAAACCCTGCCTTTTAATTGCATGCACCTTTAATGCAAAGCACACATTTTTCAATACTTTATGCTACATGTTTTATATTACACCTTACACTGTTTATGCACACTCAACTGCTTTGATCTGTGGAACTGATTTCCCTTGTTGTTGTATCTGTTTAGAAAAGGACTGTTTTTCATCTTTAAATAGTGATCTATAAGTTGCTCTGGAAGCCATGATGGAAATCATTCCAATAAATAATAAATAAATAAATGGGCAAGCACATATTTAAAAGCACAGACAGAACTTTTGCATCTCTGCCACAGTGCTTTTCAATGAAGTCCATTCACACATTCAGCCTTTATCTGTGTTTTCTGCCTTCTACATGCTAACCTAGCTACTCCTCTGATGTTTGACACTTCTACAAAGTGGAACGAAGGATAATAAAGGAGGCTGAAAGAATATTGGCAGTATTCCTGCTGTTCAGAATCAGCAGATAAATATACGTTAGGGCTTTATTCTGTTTGGCCTGATTTCTCACCCTTTCACACAGGCACCATTGCTCATGATATATGGCGGAGAAATGTATTCGATTTCACAAAACAGGGATTTCATTAAAACAATTTGAAAGATGCTGAAAGGAAAGGGTGCAGCATGTGTATGTTGAACTCGCTTTATATGCCTCTTCTTGGCTATACTGGAGGGGAGGGATGCTGTTACTTTAGCAACTGCAATAAAATATGGTACTTGTGCTCACAGCTGCCTCTGCATCATTGCCCGGTGCCCAATCCCCTTCTATTCACATCTAGAATGTCTCCCAGAAGAAATAAATATTATCATGCAGAATTCCTTTAGGACAACCTGACAGAAGTTAAATAGAATCCTTTGCCTTTCCAGAAGCAGAATCTTCATGTTGCCATCATTTCGTTGTTCACTAAAATATCAAGAGAATGAGCAATCTTACAGCATTTTAACAGGAAATACCCAGAAAGGCAATTTCTTTTAGAATTTCAATGAGCTTCAGGCTAACATAATCTTCAGAGGTTGGGGGGCTGAATATAAACGGAATATATCGGTATTTTAAAAAACACAATTTCTCAAAGAGAAAATAGAAAATATACTATCTGTAACACCCCCATCCTCACCCACAATACTAGATTTTGCTGCTGCTTAAAGCAAATTCTAATTCTTTTCTCTATGGGGGCTATATTAAAAATACAGTCAGATAATGGTACAGTGTCTTGACGAGACAGGCAGATACTTTTATTAATATGCCTCACAGCTCTATTCAGGTGAACTTGAACAGATATATATTATTTGGCACAGAATAGGAATATCAGGTACCAGAGACTATAATTACGAGGTTTCCCCTTATAACTCTGCCAAATCTGCCTCATTTGGGGCCCATCAGTTACATGGCCTGCATACACAAACCTAGGGAGCTGCCATATAAGCCATCAGGCAATTGGTCTATCTAGTTGTCTGTGCTGATTGGTTCATCCTGGAGTTTTTAGGGGCTGAATCTGTGACCTTCCACATGCAAAGCAATCGTTCCAATACAATGCAGCAGTCACAAAATGCAGTAGGGTGGGAGAAGCCAATTTGCGTGCTTCTTAAACAAACATCATTCTCATATACTGCAGTCATAGACTCAATACCACTACTCTGTGATTAGAAGTATTAAAATCACCAGGAAGATCGAACATTATCAGGATGATGCAATTACTATCTAAGTGAAGATTTTTACTGTAATACTGTATGTGCAGCCTGAGTGACAAATCTAACTTGAAAGTCAGGATAGCATATGTTCAATGTGAAAATAGTAGGATCTAGATGCTAAATGACACAGAATGACCAGCCATTCCAGAAACTTTTCCAGAAAGAAAAAGGTATGTTAGCTGATCAGGGAGACAAGTGGAGTTTCCCCCCTAAAAGCCTTCGTGTTTGTTGAAACAGTTGATTCTGCTTTGATGACTAACTATGGTTTGGCTGTAATAACAAAGAACAGTATATGCTGATAGGAAGGACTGTGTAGGTGCAGAGCTAATTCACAGCAGCAAAAGTGGGCTCTGTCCTTGGTGTTAAACAGTGGAGTAGCGTGGGTTGTCAGCACCCGGGGCAAGGCAAGTAATTTGTGCCCCCTAACCCGTGGATTTGCGCCCCCTAACCCTAACCCCCAGGTGTTGTACCCGGTGCGGCCGGCCCCCCCTGCACCCCCACGCTATGCCACTGGTGTTAGAAGCAGGCCTAATTGTCTGCTTCCTATTTTGCTCCTTTGTAAACTAGGCAGAGCTGTGCTTCTGAATCAGAGAAAGAAAAATCTTGCTTCAAGGGGAGTAAAGTGAGCCTGCTGTTCCATGTTTCAGCAATGCTATTGACAGATCAACCATCAAGGTCAGTGGCTATACTCTAGAAGATGAACAATCCACAAAAGTTTGGGGTCTGCACCTTGATGATCAGTCCACCTCCTCTGTTTGTCCAAATAAAGGCTGCATTTATTTGATGCTCTGTGCTAATTTTGAATATCATTTCTTCCAGGAAAGGGCAAAACTCTCAAATTTATGATGGGCACAGCTATTTAATAGAACGCATGGAGGACAACCAAAAAGAAAAGGAATTAAATTGCTGTACTGATTTTCATATTATGTGGAAGTCTTCCTGAACAATGGGACTAGTGGCATCAGCATGATGCTGGAGTACAGCTAATCAAAATCCAGGAGTCTGTTGTACAGTACAGTGTAGCAATAAGCTATCTAACTGAATCCCATTTCATTCCCAAGTATCATTGGCAACATTTGTGCTACTCTCTTGTCAACATACAGAGTAGAAAGTCTGGATAGAAGCAAAGTAAATAAGTGTGGCAAATGTTTGAATAAATGTTGATTTCTCACATTCCTCTCTGATCCTGAATCAGAATGATATGAAGTCCTAAGAATACTTTATTGAGAATAGGGCAGCTTTTCATCTCCCCGATACTAGGAGCATAGAAGCAAGCAAACAAAAAATGCCTCCTGGCTCCATCCTTAAGTTCATTTAGGCACTCAATACTACTAGGCAGTGCTTTTTTTATCAGGGGACGCAGGGGTACACATACCCCAAAGCATTTTGTGAAGCTAACGGGAGAAGAAACTTTTTTTTAAAAAAAATCATTTCTTCTCTAGCACAGTGAATCGTCAGTTCCGTTGCTACCCCTGATGGCAACCTCATTTGCTGTCACGGTGTTTCCTGAGTCTCAGATGGAAGCAAGCGATTAATGTGTGAAGTAGGAGTTGCAATCTAGCATGGTGATTGGTCAGTTTCGTTGTTACCACCTCCGATGGCAGCTTCATTTCCTTTCCCAGTGATTTTCTTGAGTCAAAATGAGAGTACAGTGGTACCTCAGTTTATGAACTTAATCCGTTCCTGAAGTCCGTTCTTAAACCAAGGCACGCTTTCCCTAATGAGGCCTCCTGCCGCCGGTGCCCTTCCACCATTCGGCTTCCATTTGTAGACTGAGGTAAAGTTTGCAAACCGGAACACTACTTCCGGTTTTGTAGAGTTCGTAAACCGAATTGTTCGTAAACAGGACTGTTCTTAAACTGAGATACCACTGTACCCCTAAACATTTTTTAAGAAAAAAAGCACTGCTACTAGGCATTCAATACTACTGTAAGGTTGCTGAAAGGCTGGTAGTATACAAATAATCCAGAGTTTTGTCTGATAAAAGTTCAAATGTTAGCCTATCTCTTGCCCAGAGAATGAATAAATTACATTAGGGATCTTTTGGAGAGGAATTTGATTTGCAAACGGTATGTTTCTTCTATGAATTAATTATTTCTAAAAGTTTTTAACCCCTGTGGGGTTTTGTAGCAGTATTTTAACATATGTCGCCAAAAGAGTTCTTTCACTAAGGAGCTTTCTCCACACTAATCTGCTTAGTCAAAATCTCAGGGTTCTGCATATGTATGTTAAGTTTGTAATTTCATCTTTAAACATGCAAAAATGTATTCCAGAGCTGCTATCATTGTATTCCTCTTGATTTGTCAATGGAGTGACTACTGTAGGTGACTACTGCTGGGGCAAACAGTGATAAGAGCAACTGCTGCTGAGCTTCTCCTGCAGAAAGCATCTGTAAGACTTAGTATCATTGAACAGCTGCTCACATGGACCAAGACCGCTGACTCAAACAACCAAACTTGGAACATGATAATGAGGCTAGACTGTCTGGGAGCTGACAGCACCATATTTGCAAATCTGTGACAGAATACACTGGACTGGGTTTTTCCCTCAACAGCAAACTTCTTTAATTCTAGACTTCCAATACCATTGCTAAGATATTGTAACACATTATTTAAATTGGGCTAGCCTGTGGTTGTGCCCTCCAAATGTTGTTGGACTCCCATTTCCATCCCTGACTTTTTTCTGGCAATGCTGGCTGGGGCTGATGGGAGCTGAAGTTCAACAACATCTGGAAGGCACCAAGGTAGCTACTCCTGACTTAAGTAAACATCACTTTCAAGACTGCTACTCTTCAACATGGCAAAATTTCTTTTTGACCAATTTGGACACTTGTCCAATGCCCCAATGTAGGAGGAATGCTGGTAGGTAGTTTTCAGTTTGTTTTACGATGATTTCCATGCATACCCAATAATGATCTATCACAGTGCTTTAAGGAGAAGAACCAGGACACACAATTCATAAGCAGCAAAAGGCCTCAGGATATGCCAATGACTTGCTAGCCATACAATCTGGAAACTCCAAGAGGATTCAGTTGATAGAAACTGAACTGCCTTTGAGTATTAAGAATTTGCTCAACAGCAACAGGAAAACAGAAGTTTCATCAGTGGTGACAATGCAGCCCAGACCTTGATGCCTTTAAAAAAATGAAATGATTAAAAAAGAAAAACCTTAAGAAGAAAGAGTATCCAGCTCTGCTTGCTTACAACTCAAAAATCACTATGTAATCTCTATCCCATCTTTTTCTTTTCCGCATTTTTTTACTTGTTGCTAGTTTAAGTTATTATGTATATAGAACAACTGACATTACCAAAGGTTAGATACAATATTCATATTTAGAAAATAAAACTAGTTTGATTTCTGTAAGTGTTTGTGAAAATGACTCCTCTTTATTTACGAACACATTATTCAGAACTTCTGGGAAATTCATCTGCAGAAATGCCATTGAAATTAATAGGTGGTGTCTCTATGCTAAGGGAAGAGGATTCAGTTGCCTTCACGAACACACTTCTCTTGTTATTAAAATCACTACACATATATTTTGTATGTGGTTAGGAGAGGCCTTGGTTTCAACAAATGGGTCTACCACCCTCACATGTGGCTTCAGCAAGCTTTATAATAATTTTACCTATCCTTTCTACTTCTAACTTTCCCTCAGAAGGAGATTCCTTTATGAGCTTTCCAACTGTTATTCAGTACGGAGGGGAATACCATCTTCCTTTCAATCACCAACTGGGCCCACATAAAATGCACTAAGAAGTCTTTATACATACATGGCGCGCACACACACACACGATTTAGTTACATTCCACAAGGTCAAAAATCAACATCAAAAGCACAAACACTTACTGGATTCACGCCTTACTTATCGGAAATCACCACACACAGTCAAATAGTGGGTGACTCATACCTGCTGTTTCTTGACTCTGGGTTAAGCCAGGAACATAAATAATGTCAATCCGCTCAAGTAAATTTTACACAGATTACATCTGAATTGAGTTATATGGCATGCTTTATTTTACCCAACAACTGAAATCAAGTCATCTGTCAGAAAGATTTTTTTAAGGGTGAAGAGTAAAATAAGGAAACAGACAATGTCTTCATGGTTATAGTGTGTCTTCTCTTTTTTGGCTTTGCCTTAAAGGCCACATAATTATTAAATATGAAATGATAACTTAATTCATATAATGCCACCACTCTGCTGGAGTAAAGGAATCAGCTTCTTCAAGGCAGCATTTATAGCCCTGGCACCTTCCTTTAATGTTCCTTATTTCTAACATTTATTTTCTCCTCAGAACCAGTGTATTGCAAAATATCTGACCATAATGCTCGAGTTCCTTAATCTACAGACTGATAGGATCCGGCAAGAAGCAGCAGCATGAAGATGGTTGAGTTAACCATGTTTCTTCTTCTTCTGTTTCCCATAGTGCGCTCGCAAAAAGTTGCATGAACAGGTTTATCTCGTTTTGGTGTGTTGGATCCACTTCATCCCGACTGATACACATGGGACAATGCACTTCATTCCATATGATGTAAATGATGACTAACTTGTACTATTGATTTTAAAAAGTAAAGGTACCCCTGACCGTTAGGTCCAGTCGCGGACGACTCTGGGGTTGCGGCACTCATCTCACTCTATAGGCCGAGGGAGCCAGCGTTTGTCCACAGACAGCTTCCAGGTCATGTGGCCAGCATGACTAAGCCGCTTCTGGTGAACCAAAGCAGCGCACGGAAACGCCGTTTACCTTCCCGCTGGAGCGATACCTATTTATTTACTTGCACTTTGATGTGCTGTCGAATTGCTAGGTTGGCAGGGGCAGGGACCGAGGAACGGGAGCTCACACCGTCGTGGGGATTCGAACTGCCAACCTTCTGATCGGCAAGCCCTAGGCTCAGTGGTTTACACCACAGTGCCACCCGCGTCCCTACTATTGATTTTAGTGAGACCTAAATTCAACAAACTTTGTTGGGATCCAACCCAATGAATTTATGTGTGTTGCTGGTCTTCAGTGATGCAGATATTTAGTGTTAATTAACAGGATTCACTTGTGTCTCTTGCTTCAGCACATGCCTAGGCATGTTTCATCCTTGCAGTCAGCACATTACCCTTGGGTAATGCTTAACTTGAGAAGAAACAGCTCATATAATTTATAGCAGCAGCTTCTCATTGGGGTTTTCTTTAGGTTTCCCCCTACCTATTCTTTGAATGATCAGCATCACTTTGAATCCTACGGATAGCTCTCATATATGTGTGCATATGTGCATGTGTGCATGCACTGATAGGCTTCAGTCAGTTACTAATATGCTGTTTGAATGTCTACACTGCATCTTTGCCAATAAGGTATTAAAACCACGGCACCTAGCAGATCATCTACAGCCAAGTTCAAAATGCAGATTGAAAGCTAAATGCTCCCACAATGTGCACGATGTGTATTATTTACTGGTATTCTCTGGACTAAGAATTAGCCTAGGTGTTAGCCTGTGCAAAATGCTTTTCTGAAGTTAGATTTTCATTTGTTCATTTTCCAATGATTTTTTACAATGCGCAGGCCATACGAATCTCAGATAATGGCCGAAAACTTAAATCTGTGCCTACAACACCTGAAAAAGAAATCTAATTCTGATTTGTGAGTGTGGTTCAGGTAACTGACATTCAGAAATGGGTTCATACAAGAGCGCTGGCATTTTTTATTATTATTCTCTGTTCCAGAGTTCCTTTTAATGCTTTTGAAAATAAAGTTTAAATACAATCAATTGACATGCAGAGATGTTTGTTCCCGTTTTTGAAGATAAAGAGCTCCTTCTCTTAAAAGAAATTGTAGCAACCAAATACAAAATGCTATTTTTATTTCACAAAATGAAATGTAATTGTTTAGAGCTCCCCCCCTTACAAGAGCACTTTGTAACCAAAGGGAAGAAATATAGTGCAATCTGCTATGTTTAATGATGACAAAATATCTTTAGATTGTATCTGGTTTTGAGCATTGCCACCTCCACCTCCACTGAATATCATGTCCTGTAGATGCAGCCTCCAGACAGGTGAGATTCACATTCCCGTAATGTGCTGTCCTGTGGCTGTGGGTAGATTGTGTGCCTCCCCTGATAGAATGGTCAAGCTAATTCTAGGAGACATGACAATGAGTCCATGGGAAAGAGCCTTGCAATTGGCCCCACCCATGTGGATGCATCATTGACAAATAGCTTCCATCCATGTGGGAAGGCATCAAAGATGACTGACTCTCAGATGGTTGGCTGCTGCATCAGTAGAGTTCTGAATGCTAAGGAGTGATGGGGAGCTCACTCCCTTGGACCACCAAAGGTTTTGAAGTATGCGAGAAGCAAGATACCTCGCTCAATTCTCTCTCCTTTATGCCAGTTTCGGATACAAATGAAAGCAACGAGGGCAATGAAATCTCATTGGGGTAAATGCCATTTTAGATACCAGAGACTGAACAAAATTGACCAAATATAATATTGGTGGGATCCCTCCACTACATCCAAAATTTAGTTCCAAATCCCCTTTTTTTGGTAGCAGTTCTAAACATGTGGCAGTAAATTACAGTTTTTGTGTTTCAGCTTATTACTTTTCAATGTTTCTGCCAAGTGCATAAAAGTAAGTATCTGAGGGACATCTGAGGGACACCACGAGTCCCTGCATGAAGTGCACATTGATCCTCTGTGCTAAAAAGCTGCATTTTCATACAGAACTAATGAAGAAGTTTCTAACTTAGCCACTTTCTGATATGCTCTTTTTCGTGAGCACGGAGGAGGTGTTTTTAAAACAAAAACAAACAAACAAACAAACAAACAAACAAATATGCGGTCAGGAGTGCAGACAGGCCTGTAGTTTGAGAAGCAACTCCTCAAATATCTTCCTATTATGAACTTCAAGTGTGGGGCACTCCCATACCTTTCAACATTTCTCTGATGAAAATAGTGACACCCTAAACAACAACAGCAAAAACAACAACATCCCACCCATCTAACTGGGTTGCCCCAGTCACTCTGAGTGGCTTCCAACATACATAAAAAATAATAAAACATTAAACATCAAAAAAAACTTCCCTATACCTTCAGATGTCTTCTAAAGGTTGTATAGTTATTTATCTCCTTGGCTCGGATGTTGCATAACCTGCAACATTTCTCCAATGAAAATAAGGACGTCCTACCATACCGAGGAAACAGGTGGCACTGTGATCTAAACCACAGAGCCTAGGGCTTGCTGATCAGAAGGTCTGTGGTTCGAACCCCGCAACAGGGTGAGCTCCCGTTCTTCGGTCTCAGCTCCCGCCAACCTAGCAGTTCAAAAGCACATCAAAGTGCAAGTAGATAAATAGGTACTGCTCTGGCGGGAAGGTAAATGGCATTTCCGTGTGCTGCTCTGGTTCGCCAGAGGCGGCTTAGTCATGACCTGGAAGCTGTATGCCGGCTCCCTCGGCTAATAAAGCGAGATGAGCGCCCCAACCCCAGAGTCGTTCGCGACTGGACCTAATGGTCTAGGGTCTCTTTACATTTACCTTACCGTACCCTCCAGCATTTATCTGATGAAAATAGGGATGTCTTAAGAAAAAGCAGGATATTTTGTGATCAAATCAGAAACTGGGATGGCTTCTGTAAATCCGGGACTGTCCCTGGAAGATAGGGACACTTGGAGGGTCTGCCCTCCACCCCACATTTAGATTGGGACTGTGCTGGGAGCAAAGGGTTAAAGCTCCCCCTCCATGGCCTTGATCTGGCTTAAGCTCCTATTTGTTAAATAAAATCATGCTAGCTGCCATAGTGCAAAGCTAAATGATGAGAATAATGCCATGTCTAGTTTGGTCCCAAGAGAAGATCTGCACTGGCTTTGTAAAATGTATTTTACACCTACACTTCCCATCTTCCTTTAAGTACGTTAGAAAATGTTTTATTTGCAGAATTGGGAACATCAGTCGTTCATATTGAGATTTTTCTCCACCTCTGCCTAAGTTCAGTCCTTCTATTTACTTTCTGTGTTTCACAGCACATGCTGTTGTTTCAACATTTCATTTGCGGAATCGAAATGGAGGAACAAATAAAGGTACAAATTGTGAAGTATAGCCAGAAGGCTTTGACAGAAAGAACAGCAGGACTACTTCATCTTTATAGCATTTGATTCAGTGACACTGCAACTGACAAGGTTTCTGCTCTGAGCATTTAATTCTGCAATTTAAAGTACTATTCAACAAAACATAAAAGGAAGTATGTCTGATTCAGTGGTCATACACATTCTTCGCAAAATATAATGTGACATAAACCCTATTGAATATGATTTTACTGTTAATGTTGCTATTTTGCTACCTGTCCAACTGCTATGCATATGTATGAAATACAGCTATTATTGCAGATTGCAGGTGCTGGGGCCTCAATCTTTATCAGTGAGCAATTAACAATCCATTATCTGCAATAGGAAATGAGCTCCGGGGTTTTAAATTCACCACACAGTTGTCCATAAACTGTGTTTATGTTGCGCAAATGAAACAAAAAGTAACAGCACAAGGAGTAGATTATTCTGAAACCAACCAATATTGTTTGGTCATCACATTCTTTTCCCATTCCATTATATTCTGCTAACTACCTCTTGCCTCATCAGGTTGGGGGAGAATGAAAAGCTTTTGTAGACCGATATGAATCCATAGAAAAGCTGTCGAGACTTTGAATGAGGACCGTTATGGCTTTCATAATGGCTTTTGTAATTGTGTTTTAATATTTTGTCCTACTCAACCTTTTTAGATAAGGTAAAGAAAGGTAAATGAGTATGCCAAAATCAAACAGCAGGCCACCCATTTATTTGTATTTAAGAAGGTTTCTGGGTTATTATATAAAGATTTACACTGTACTGCTTTTATAATTTTGGAGTAAATAATGGGAGAGAAACTACACAGTAACAGTTAAAGAGGAAGAAATGGCTTAGGTTGCAATCATGTGAGTGCTTACGGGGAAAAGCTCCAATAAATGATCAATCAATTACGCGTCACTTCCAAAAAATCAGCTCCCATGGTTGGACTTGCTTCTGTGTAATTATGGATAGGATAGGGGAAAATAAAAGTCATGGCATCAATTATCTTGGTAATCATAAGATTCCTAAAAACATGCCAGAATCAACCAAAAAGTTGGTCATGCAGGAGCAACTTCATTGCACTTTTGCATGAACACTAACTCATAGAGTAATTATGTGTCTCTGCGTGCAGGGAAGTCCCTAACTCACAGGAGGTTTGAGACCCATCAACTACCCTCATCTGGATTAGGCAAGCTGTTAAAGCCATTCCCAGGGTGTGGCCGCTGTCACATGCTGACAGCTTCTAGGAGCCACAGGTGGGAGCTGAATGGAGGGAGGGGACGAGAGGTGGACAAACAGCCCCAGAAGGAGCACAATGTGTCCCCCACCAGAGGCACTACTCCTCCCCTAACACCCCAACCCCCACAAACATGCCCATTCATTGTTTTTAATGGAGCTACAGATTTATGTTATTGACTGAGGCCAGCAGAGGCAACGGGTGTCTGGAGAGGACCAGGAAGAGGACCACTCCAATGAGACTGTCTGTGGACACACAATACCCTGATTAGTCCATATTATGAGATTGGCTGGCCTCCCTGCCATTCTCTTAGGCTGGTCCACCAAAGCACCCGGACAACTTTTCCCCATGCACCACTATCAGTCACCACTGAAGTGTTCCCTCTTAAGACCAGCTCTTTTCTTGCAGCAGCACAGCACCTATTTGCTGTTTTCAACATCTGGATATACATGATAGTTTCTGAGGTGTAAGGCAATACAGTGGTACCTCGGGTTAAGTACTTAATTCGTTCCAGAGGTCCGTTCTTAACCTGAAATTGTTCTTAACCTGAAGCACCACTTTAGCTAATGGGGCCTCCTGCTGCTGCTGCACCGCCAGAGCACGATTTCTGTTCTTATCCTGAAGCAAAGTTCTTAACCCGAGGTAATATTTCTGTGTTAGCAGAGTCTGTAACCTGAAGCGTATGTAACCCGAGGTACCACTGTACATGTGTTTCGTTATTTGTCTGTTCGAAACATTTATATCTTACCTGCCCAAGGCTCAAGTCAGCTTTCAACAGTTCATAAACATTAAAAGTAACATTAATAGCAATAATAAATAAATACCATAGAATCAACAGTGGCAGAAACACAGAGCCTCAAATAATGCCCACATAGCAGCCCCAGGCCTTTCAGAGGATGTACATTGTGCATTGTCTCTGAAAAGCTGAACAAACAGACCTGTTTCAAGCTCCACCAATGGAGTCATTCCACAGCCTGTGAGCAGCTATGGTAAAGATCCTTACCACAGACAGCATTTCTAGCAGTCTGGATGCATGGAGCAAGATGTAAAGAGTATCTGGGCTCATATAAGGAGAGATGGTATCTGAGGAAATGGGGGTCTCAGGCCATAAAGAGCTTTAACAGTAAGCGCCATGTGGAAATGTCACCTAGCCTGTCCTACTCTTCCTAAACTAACCTTCAGCCTTGAGGTGAGGTGGAAAATGCTGTCCCATTACCAGTGCTGAAGTAAGATTCAACTGTCAGCCTAGCTGGCCTTTGTATAAGTCCACTTACCCCCTTTTAGGGGTGCGGCGACTTTGCGGAATGGCCAGCGCCTCTCCTCCATGATGCAAGGCTATGTGTCAGGGTCTGATCCTTGCTAGAGCATGAGCTTCGGCTCTTGTTCCCGGCTTGAAATCCTGCTCTGTGACAGCCTGCTGAATTGGCAAATGGCAGGCTGGCTTGGAGGGCTGGGCTATCGGGGGTGGACTTGAGGTCCTTCAGGTCCACTCCTGGGGGGATTTAAAACAGCCCGCTTCAGCCCCCGACACCCAGCTCTTGTTTGTCAGATCAAGATTGCTGGACTTTGTTGGATCACGTTCAGCGCAAGATCAGGGGATTTTTCTCGATAGCAAGCGTGGGATCTACGAGTGCGGCCAGTGTTGAAGTAAAATTCAACTGTCAGCCTGGTTGGCCTTTGTACAAGAATTTGGGGAAAGGTGCTTTCTTTTCCATTGCCTCAGGTGGCAAAATGTCTTGGGCTGGTCCTGCACTTTACAAAACATGAAAAGAATTAATTTCATGTGCTACATATATCTTGTCTTCTTCTTTCTAGATAAGATTAGCATTAAGTGTCTAATAATCACGAGAGAGACTGTACAACAAACACACAAATTGCTTGGATACAAAATAACTAGCAGATGCGAGCTGAAACAAGCTGAGGCCAAATGTGTACAATTGACTCTCTGTTAGTCCTTGATCCACCTACACAGCCACAACACCTCCTGCCAATTATTTGACTTAAGGTTTTCATCATCTCTTCTCCTCTTTGCTGTCCTTCATATTGACATGAATAGCTTTCACAGATGCCTGTGCAGTGGGCATTATTAACATTCAACAGTGTATTATCAACATCACTGCTGCATCTTTGAATTTTTTGGGCATTCACACATATGCGTGGGATTGCCAGCATTTGCATGCTTGACAGCCACCAAATCTGAGACATTAATAGTCACACACACACACACACACACACACACACACACACACACACATCCCAGGTTCTGAATTTGTTCTACAAACAAGATAGAAAAGGTAATTTAAGTAACTTCAAAACTACCTCGGCCAATTTGTGTGTGGTACATGCTCCCCCCAGCCCCCCAGTAAAGATTGCTTATTACTTGTACAATCTCCATTTAATTTTTGGTTGTTTTGGCATCCTGTTGCAATCTGTGCTCAGCTTCCAGACTGTGTTGTAGGAAAATGGGTGTTTTGCCAATCTCGCCACTATGTTCCTTAGCACTAGCACTAAATGCTTTGTGGGGATCATGAATAATTTTGGAAATCCCCATCTGAGTTGTTGACACAATCAGCACCTTTCAGTTCCATCTGATTTTTTTTTTTTTAAAAAAACCATATATCTGAAGTTGTACATTGTTAGGTATTTAGTCATTTCTGAGAACACCCTGCATTATACTGCAGAAGGATAGCACATGCTGTGTGCAAAAATAAATAAATAAATAAATCACACATTTTCCTCACTTGAATAAAAAGAAAGTGGGTGACTACAACTCCCATCAGCCAAAGCCATCATGGATTATGCAATGTTAGAAGTTCAAAGTTGAAGACATGTTGAAAGCATGAGAGAATACACTGAAACACTGGGCGTATTCCAGCCAAAGTTAATAACTTTTAAATCTCATTTATTTCATGGGAGACATTTGGGAACATGCTGAACTGACTTTCTGAGATGAATGGGACTTTATGCTGCTTAACATTGGCAGGATTGAGCCCACAATATCAGGAAATGAAAACTGAAAATAATTATAAGAAAGATATGCCAGCACAGATGTAGTCTTTAAAGGAGGTCTTCTCATGTTTTGACTTATGCTGCTCCATACACCCACTCACCCCAGCTGATTTTTGTCACACTTTTCAAGAGGGTTTCTAAACCAGAACTTAATTAATGTTTAATAAGACCACCATTTTTACTTATACTCTGCCATTAGCTATCTAAACTGACTGTACCTCATTAGGCTGAAATCTTGTGGATAAAAACCAGCTTTAAAAATGTAAAAAAAGTAAATCTCAAATAAAACATGCACCATTAATAATCAGTAGATCACATTCAACCAACAAAATTATTATAATATTTTATTTTAAAAAGCCAAGTTTGGTTGCAGTTGACAGTTAAATCTCAAAGTGTACCTCTGGTGTATAGTTAATGGGACTGTAAAAATAGTGTTTTAATGGGACTGACAGACATACATTCTTCCAACTGCAAAGAATAGACATGCTGCTTACCCAAGACCCAATAATATCCTAAGCCAGCTTTGGATGAATCATACATTCAATTTAAACAGAGACACCATTTTACAAATGTGAAAGAATTCAGTGCCCTGATTTCCTACTGATCAAAACTTCACTGCTTTTTGTCAGAGGAAGACAGGGGATCCAAATAAAAGAAACACACATAAAAGTAAATCAGGCAGAGAGAATACATAAAACAACCGGTATTTTACCTGAGCATGGTTCCTCAAAATGGATTAAGGGATCAGGTCACCCATTGCCTGAAGACAATTTCTTAAAACTGAATTACTCTGGAACTTCTGTTGGTAAATGTCCTCCTGGTGGAGCTTTCTTAAAAATGGGAAGCCTATCTGATTATGCCCTCTGGACAGCTGCATAAAAGTCACTGAAAGTTTAAAATACTGCTACCCTACTACTAGAAGAATAGGCTATTTACAAGTCAGTCTTTGACCAAAGGCCAAATCCCCATCTACCACTGCAGTGTACGGTAGTTCTTTAAACCTTAGGCTGGCATGTTGCTGTGTTCCCAGGCTTAAAATATCTTGCTTTGAACTGAAGAGCTAAAGTATGCAATGCACAGCCTTCCTGGAGAAATCCAAATGTGAGTTGCTTCTCCTACAAAGTCTTTTGCATTCTGCACCTGGGGCATAGTGCACATGAATAAAAAAAAAACCTCCACATGGCTCCCCCCCCCGCCCAACCTCATATATTTTTAAATCGTTCCACTTAGCAAGAACAGAAAGATTGCTTGTGAAGATCTTCAGTAAAATAGATTTTTAAAAAAATAAAAAATTGGCATTTTATTGCTTTAGGAGTAAACAAGATACGGAGTCGTGCCTGATTGTTTATCTGAAATATTACGCCAGCTCTGCCTTGGGCTAATTCACAGATTAGACCCCACCAGAGAGCCTCTGTTTCTGCAAGCATTATGTCTCTTAAGTGGTCCTTAGGATTGCCTGTCAACGACAGAGTCCCAGCATTCATAAGCACTGGCAGATTGCATAGGAAAGAAGATAAAAAGAAGCGCCATTAGATGGTGAGAGACAAGACATCAGGAGGTGCAATGGTTTCAATAAGCAGGTCATTTTTCATAAAATTCACAGTGTGAGAAGCTTAACAACGCTTAAATGAAAAAACCCTACAAAATGAACGCACATTACTGTAGAACTGTTCATATATCTACTGTACAGACTGAAAGTAAACTTCAGAGGCATTGCTATGGAAGATGGGAATTTTCAGAGGCTTTGAGAGGCTGGGTCTCTTCAGATAAATACCCCCTCCCCCGTTGCCCCAAACAGTTCCTTGTGCTGGGCAATCACTTGGCTCCATCTCCAGGCCATTCTTCTTCAGTGATGTGTGAAGATGTTAGCTGGAGAAGAAATTTGGGCACTGGGGTGAAGGATCAGGGAAGAGAAGAGTCATCGGACAATCTGCTGCTGCACTTTTAATGTCAGCACTACATGGGGATCATCTATCTTGGGTGTGGTCCTTTACTAATGGGGAGGAACTGATTGGTGAAGTGAACATGAGCCAACAGTGTGATGAAGCAGCAAAAATGCTACTTTAGGTTGCATCAACCGAAGTATACTATCCAAATTTAGGGAAGCAATTGTACCACTGTATTTTTGCTTGGTTAGACCTCAGCTGGAGTACTGTATCCGGATCTGTGCGCCACAATTTAAGAAGGATATTGATGAGCTGGAAAGTGTGCAGAGGAGGGCAACCAAGATTATCAAGGTTTCGGAAACGAAGCCTTATAAGGAACTGTTGAGGGAGTTGTGAATGTTTAGCCTGGGAAAGAGGAAACTGAGATGAGATAGAAGATGGAGCAAACATGTTTTCTCTGGCTTCAGGGGGCAGGACCCAAAGCAATGGATTCAATTTACAAGAATGGAGATTCCGACTAATCAGGAAGAACTTCCTGACAGCAAGAGCTATATGACAGTGGAGAGGTGGTAGACTCTCCGTCTTTGAAGGTTTTTAAGCAGAGGTTGGGTGGCCACCTGTCATGTATGATCTAGTAGAGATTCCTGTATTGCAGGGGGTTAGACTATATGACTATATGACTCTCAGCGTCTCTTCCAACTCTACAATTCTATGATTCTATGGTAAAATTGTAAATAAAAATAAAGGTATTTGTGAAAATAACATAGAAATGCACTTAAATTAGGAGAAATTGCTTGAAAAATGCATACGTTAATCAAAATTGCATACCAAAATTGTTCCTGTTAGGAGAAATTCATAGTAAAATGCTGAAGAATTTTATTGAGCATTTTTTTAAAAAAAAACTTTTTGCAAATTGTTGCAGAAATGTGAAAAACCGCAGAGCCACTGTGGGCAGGGTGGATGAATAGGGAGGGGCACATCTGCCACCCTGCACTCATTGGAAGGAGGGTGGGATGAAAAGGCAGCTACACAAATAAATCCTTAAGTGGCTTTACCACAACAAAGAAATACTGATTTTCGGGAGTGGCTGGTGTGGTAGCAACACAGAATTGACCTCTCGTACCAGTGTCATTGCCTCTTATGAGGACAGTGTAGGGGATGGGGCAGGGCGATGGTGAGGTTAAACAAGGGTAGTGGAGAGGTTAGGGTGGTGCAGGCTCCTGCTGCTATGACTCCCCCCCCCCCACCAATTGCTTCTGCTTTGTCCTGCTCCCATACTACCCTCCTAAACAGCTGTGATACCACTGTTGGGAGGCTGGCTCTGTGGCACCACCCCAGGGGCTGCTTTTGCTTTTTAAACCTTGGCTGTGCAGTTAGCATTTATACTACACAAGCATGCTCTCTCTCTCTCTCTTATTATTTATTTAGTGTACAGAGCATGCATATTCACTTGGTGTTGCTTGCAAACATGGTACAAATGACTGCACCAACATATGCCTCTATTTAAACATGTGTATTTACAATGATATTGTACCCTGAAATAATCTTATATTTATGTGTTATGCTGTTGTACTGTATGCTGCCTCTGAATCAGAAATATGCACACATGGCGGTAGGCTGCCAGAGTGCCGCTGCATGCGTCTATATCTATATCATCTATATCTCTATTTCTGCTGCCTGAGTATAAGCATAGCTGCCCAAGAGGTGGCTGGCACTCTTAATTTGGAGGGGCCTGGCCAGCTGTTTATAGAGGAATGGCCCAAACCCACCCAAACCAATGAGTAGTTCAGTCAAAGCTAAATCCAGAAATCCAGCGTTAAGACTCATATGCACAGCACCTTGCGCATGCATTGTCTTCACTCTGGTAGGGGGACAGACATGTGAACTGTTGCCTCCACGCACACTTCAGCCATGATAGATCAAGACCAATGTGTTTCTAAAACTCACTACTCCTGCTGAGCCCACATGGAAATGATAGATTATACTTAAATCAACCAATTAAGGTTATGTACACATTGTTGGCTTAAAATGCAGCTAGGTTGTTCGTTTTCTCAATTCAGATTGAACCTGGTTTGGGGGGGAAATGCCTCAAAATGCAGTATTCCATAAGAAATGACAGGATACATATGGGATACAGATTGTGGCTAATGTCATGCATATATTGCTTCCCAAACCAGTTCTGGGAGCCCACTGGATGCAGAGTAAATGGGAGTGTGTACACAGCCTAAAATGTGCTGCAGTGGGACTTAAGCATGTATCTGAGATTCTTTGTAAATGAGGGTTTGGTTTAGAAATGAGAACAGTGTCTTTTATTAGAGCACTTTTCTTTTGTTGAGCTAAAGAATGTCTTTATAAACAGATGCAATTTCAGCTTGAATATTCCATAAAATGAAAAAAAGTCCCAAGATTCTGCTATCTGCCTCAATAGTTAATTAAATTTGACATGGAAGCATGTGGATTTTAATCATTTGAACTTGGCCCTTATAGAGTGAGTCGTTAACTTGTTGGCAATCATGGTTTTGTCACACAACTAAGAAAATTCAAACAGTTTTCTTTGAAGAAATATGTAGGAGGGAATAGCAATCTTTTGGGTGTTGCCATATAATATCTTTCAGTGAATTAATAATACTTTGGACTTGTACAGCCTCTGCTACTGGTGGTTCTGAAATAAGGAAAAGAATGACAGATTCAAGATTTTAACTGAGATACCCATGAGAATTCAACAGGCGCCATAAAAAAGAGACAAGAAAGTGAGAAGATATTTTTCAGGGTTTTTTTTTTTTTTTTTGCATCTCAGTGAAAATAGAAGTTCTCTAGGGGACTTCTCTGCAACTTGCCAAGGAGCTGAGATTTAGTCATCCTAACCTAATGACAGCCATCAATGGAACTTGGTATCTTTCAGCTGTCAGCTTGAAGAAAGAGCCAAAAGTGAAAATGGAAAGAGAGTCTTTTTTATGTTATTTTATTTTTAGGTTGTTGAGTTATCGTTATCTGACAATTATCATTTTACAGAAAATAACAACTTGATGCCAAAACAAAATTGCCACAGTGATGTACTGCTGCCATGTTCATTCCTAAGGGGGGGGGGAATATGTATAATGGCATAAAAGCAAAATAGTAAGAATTTAGATGTCATTTCCAAAGATGTATGGGGGGGGGACTTGAATTCCTGGGTGTTGTCCAATTATAGCATTTTTAACCTCTAAAACTGTGATTTTAATTTAGCTTATGTGTTAATATGCAGATATCTGGGGCTGCCCTTGATTTCTGTGTGAAATGACAGTTCCTTGAGAATGCAGCAATATAACAGAGGTTTCCTGTGGAGTGGGGTGCATATTATTTTCATCCTAAAGCTGCACACAATTCAACGTGCTGATTTAAATCCCCGTCTGCAATCCTAAACATACTCATGTGGGAGAAATCAGCATTGAACTCAGTGGGACTTACTTCTGAGCAAACCTGGAGAGGATTATGCTGCAAATGGCCTGAAGCCTAGCCCCAGTCCTATACTCAAATGTCATACCATTGGTGCTGAAACAAGGAAAAGGAACATCCAAGTCACAGGTGGGGAACCTCAGGCACAGGAACTAAATGGGGTCTTCCTGGCCTCCCCAATCCTTTGGACTCTCTCCAGGATTTCCCCCTCACTGGCTCAGCTTCAGCACCCTGCTGGAGTGCTTCTAACTGGTTAGAATGTGTCACTTCCTCTTCAGCTGTGATGATGTTTCTCTACCACTTGTAGTCTGCTGTACAAAGGAGGGAGTCACATTTGTTCCTCTGCCCACATTTTGTCTCTAGCCATGCTCCTGGAAGGTTGCTCACAAGAGAGTGTTATCCTCAGGTTGAAAAAGTTCCCCCACCTCTAAGCTCTAAGTATCATATATGCTTCTTTTGCTAAGAGTATCTGGAAAACACAGACCATAGTGCTTTGTTTGAGACTGCCTATCCTCCTTTTCTTCTTTCCTGCTATGTGAGTACCCCTAGTATCCGAAGTATGGTAGGCACAGGATCTAGAGCCTTCTCAGATGTGTTGCTCCATCCATAAAAAATCATTCAGCAAGAACCACCTGGCCATCTTTTCCTTCTTCTTTTGCAACATGATGACGCTCTTCTAAATCTTCAGTCCCAGGCTATATTTCCTCATACTTTGCCTGGGCTCTGAAATCTTCGAAGGAGGCCCTTCTCTCAGTCCCGTCACCCTCAAAGGCACAGTTGGTGGGGAAACAGGAGAGCATCTTCTCAGTAGCTTCTCACGGAATCTGGAACTCACTAGAGAAGCTAGACTGGTTCCCTCCTTGTTGTCCTTCTGCCAGCAAACAGGTGACGACTGTTTTAGTATAACAGATTTTTGTGAACTTTTTTAAAAAAGGAAAAAGCTTTTAATGGTGCTGTGCTGTTTTTACTATCTGTATTTTAATAGATTCATTTTTATATTTTAATTCTATTATAGCTTAATTACTTTTTGACTATTACCTTTTATATGTTTTTTATCTTTTTGTGTTTTATGTGTGTTGCTTTAATTTATACAAGCCACCTTGAGTCCCGGTCTGGGAAAATGATGGGATATAAATAAATATAATGATGATGATGATGATGATGCCCTTCCAAAGTTAAGTTGATCAGGTTTTGCTTTTGCAGGTTATTGTTTGTGTGTTATGGTTGTTATGGGTTGGATTTTAGATGTGTTTTTATTATTTGAGTTTTTTTGCATGCTGATTATATATTATAAACTACATTAGATATAAGGGCAATGAAAAGCAACTCTTTTGCAAAGTTTTTTGCAGATAAAATCGCTCAGATTCAGAAGGAGGTAGACTCCACCGTGGGAGCATGGCCAGGGCGGGAGAGTGCTAGAGTTCTGTCTGGTCCTGTTACATGGGATCAATTCCAATCTGTTACCTCCGAGGATGTGGACAGGCTGCTTGGACGAGTGAAACCGACCACCTGTCTCCTTGATCCTTGCCCATCCTGGCTGATAAAAGCGAGCCGGGAAGGGCTGGGCGATGGGCTCTGCGGGGTGGTGAATGCTTCCCTCTGTGAGGGAGCCTTCCCAGACCCGCTGAAAGAGGCGGTCATTAAACCGCTTCTTAAAAAAACATCTTTAGACCCGACCAATTTGGCCAACTATCGCCCAGTCTCAAATCTGCCATTCTTGGGCAAGGTGATTGAGAGGGTGGTTGCTGAACAACTCCAAGCACGCCTGGAGGAAACGGACCATTTGGATCCCTTCCAATCGGGATTCAGGCCTCACCATGGGACTGAAACTGCCTTGGTCGCGCTGGTTGATGATCTCCGGCGGGCTAGGGACAAAGGTGAGAGCTGTTTCCTAGTTCTGCTGGATCTCTCAGCGGCCTTTGACACCATCGACCATAACATCCTTCTGGACCGTCTAGAGGGGCTGGGAGCTGGGGGCACTGTTATACAGTGGTTCCGCTCCTTCCTCCTGGGCCGTGTCCAGAAGGTGGTGGTGGGGGGTGAGTGTTCAGACCCCTGGGCTCTCACTTGTGGGGTGCCTCAGGGTTCTGTCCTCTCCCCCATGCTTTTTAATATCTATATGAAGCCGCTGGGAGAGATCATCAGGGGGTTTGGACTGGGTGTTCATCAGTATGCAGATGACACCCAGCTCTACCTCTCCTTTAAATCAGAACCAGTGAAGGCGGTGAAGGTCCTGTGTGAGTGCCTGGAGGCGGTTGGAGGTTGGATGGCGGCTAACAGATTGAGGTTGAATCCTGACAAGACAGAAGTACTGTTTTTGGGGGACAGGAGGCGGGCAGGTGTGGAGGATTCCCTGGTCCTGAATGGGGTAACTGTGCCCCTGAAGGACCAGGTGCGCAGCCTGGGAGTCATTTTGGACTCACAGCTGTCCATGGAGGCGCAGATTAACTCTGTGTCCAGGGCAGCTGTCTACCAACTCCACCTGGTACGCAGGCTTAGACCCTACCTCCCCGCAGACTGTCTCGCCAGAGTGGTGCATGCTCTAGTTATCTCCCGCTTGGACTACTGCAATGCACTCTACGTGGGGCTACCTTTGAAGGTGACCCGGAAACTGCAATTAATCCAGAATGCGGCAGCTAGACAGGTAACTGGGAGTGGCCGCCGGGACCACATAACACCGGTTCTGAGAGATCTGCATTGGCTCCCAGTACGTTTCCGAGCACAATTCAAAGTGTTGGTGCTGACCTTTAAAGCTCTAAACGGCCTCGGTCCTGTATACCTGAAGGAGCGTCTCCACCCCCATCGTTCAGCCCGGACACTGAGATCCAGCGCCGAGGGCCTTCTGGCGGTTCCCTCATTGCGAGAAGTGAGGTTACAGGGAACCAGACAGAGGGCCTTCTCGGTAGTGGCGCCCGCCCTGTGGAACGCCCTCCCATCAGATGTCAAAGAGATAAAGAATTACCTGACGTTCAGAAGACATCTTAAGGCAGCCCTGTTTAGGGATGTTTTTAATATGTAATGCTGTATTGTTTTTAATACTGATTGGGAGCCGCCCAGAGTGGCTGGGGAAACTCAGCCAGATGGGCGGGGTATAAATAATAAATTATTATTATTATTATTATTATTATTATTATTATTATTATTATTTATTTAGTGACTTTTTAGTCCACCCTATTCATCTCTTAATGTTCAGTGAGTGTAATATTTAGACAAATATAATTACACATGGGGAGGAAATACATAGAGCAACCCAACCCTCTGCAAGTGAAATATGAGGACATACCAAAATCCATCCATGGGCTTGGCAGCTTCTCAAGTGTACTCAGACTACAGAAATGTGTAAACTCCTCTGGTGTACTGATGTAGCTTGATGACAGCTTCATGCAGTGATGTAGCCTGATGACAGCATCAACGTCTGCGAGCTGCATGCACAGAGAAGCTTAATGCAGCTTAAGAAGATGTAATAATACAAAATTGGTGCTTTAAAAGGGGGGAGTTATACAAATTCATATTTTAATTATTATTATTTATTAAAAGTCTATACTGCCCTTCATCCGAGGATCACAGGGTAGTTTACAATATAAAAACACAAAATACATAATAACAAACAAAAACAACAGGTGATGATGGCTGTGTACCACCTCTGAGTACTAGTTGCTGTGGCTTATAAAAGGAGAAGGTTGTTGCACTCATTCCCCATTCGTGGGCTTCCCATAGGCATCTGATTCATTGCAATGAGTATAGAATGCTGGACTAGAAAGGCCTTCGGTCTGATACCCCAGGGCTCTGACATTCTTTGGCTTCTGCACCTATGTAAGTAAAACCAACAGCCCTTTTAACAGCCCCTTCAGGTTTTGAGAGTCTTAAAATAGCCATTTAGAAATCTAGTGTGGACATAACCAGTGGTGGACCTACATTTTGGAGGCCCTAAAGCTTGAACTGTTACGGGGGCCCCTTCACAACCAGCAATGAGGTCTGGGGAACCACTGTTATCTTCCTCAGTAGGGTCATCCATGACAGATCATGACAAATTTTCCGGGACTTTATATTTTTGGTATCCACTTAAGTACTTTTGTGAACTCCTCTAGGGTCTTGACCTCTAGCAAAAAGGGAGAAAAATACATTTGCCACATAATGGCTAACTTACCATGGCACTCCACCTTCCATGGGCGTAGCCAAGAGGGGGTGTGGTAGATAGCTGCCACACTTAGCTCAAGTAAAGCAACAGAAATACTTAACTAATTGACCAATCATGTCAGCTTGGTCCTCCGCAGCAAAAATCCTGGCTACACCCATGACTGTGCTACCGACTCTCAGACTTTAGGGTTGTTGAAACATATACAGCAAAAAATTAATCAGTTTGAGTTGCGCAACTCAAATTGGGTCTACAAGAACCAAAAATTTTAAGCAATGAAAACTAAAGTCACTTTTGGGGTCCCACAGGGATTAGGGGCCCTCAAGTTAAGCTTTAGTTTCATAGTAGATCTGCCCCTGGACATAACAGTGGAATCTGAACCTAGATATATGGCTTTCAAACCTTTCTGAGGCACAACCAAGCAGCATTCTGTTCATCTCAATGTTCAAACTATTTCCTCATCCCACAATATTTTCCGAAACAGTAGCATTTCTAAATATAAGTTTAATGTATTTGTATTTAGAGTAGGAAAATGCAAATCATATTCATATAGCAGAGGTAGCCCCCTTTTCTTCCAAAAACATTGAATAGCTTATAGGCAAAGAAAAGCACTTAATCCATTTTAATATTGAGGCATGTTGGAAAAACAAAATAGATAAGAGTATTCTTACAGGTCTCTAATTAAAATTTATGCTACTCCTAATTTCTTTGTTTATAATTTATTTAATGTCACTGCTTTTTAACAGATGTCATAATTCAGACAATTTCTATAAACAGGAATAATCAACCATTTAAAATTGGTCCATATTCTGGACCAGCTGGCTTTATGTACACATGTGTTTTACTGGAAATTACAGCACACATTCTGTGGTATGTAGAAACAAATGATCAGTTTGAGCTTATGAGTCACCATTTCCATTTTTCAAGTTAAAATATTTTATTTCCCTGTAATAATTGGGCTGTGCCCAAATACAAAAGCTAGATAAATGGTTACCAAAATGTGCACCAAAGGCAGAGATGCAAAAATGAGGCTACATTTTCCTGGTAATAGATTCTAAAGTTTGCTGACACACAGAAATAAATATTTATTGTTACGTACTAGTTTTCAGCATTTTTTAAAAAAAAATTCTATGCTGCCTCCCCAGCTTTAATACCTGCTCTAGAAGAGTAGTGAAAATTATAAACAAATTAAATAAGCACCTAAGGACATTGGGACATGCCAACCTATAGGCAGCAAAAATAAGCAAAGGCATATAAAAGCATGTGTTATATTTTGCTCTGTTTTTATCCACTACCTTCTACCCCCAAAACCTCAATATATTCTTACTTCAGAGTTTACTGGGTGGGCTCATTGGCACAAGAGCTCAGACTCCAACTTGAATAAAATGGGGGTGGGGGTGGGCGGCAAGACTTGCAGAATCAATCACAAGATCAAAGGTAAAGGTAAAAGGTAAAGGACCCCTGGAAGGTAAAGGCTAGTCAAAGGTGACTATGGGGTTGTGGTGCTCATCTCACTTGAGGCCAAGGGAGCCAGCGTTTGTCCACAGACAGCTTTCTGGGTCATGTGGCCAGCATGACTAAACCGTTTCTGGCACAATTGAACACTGTGACAGAAACTAGAGCACATGGAAATGCCGTTTACCCTCCTGCCACAGCGGTACCTATTTATCTACTTGCACTGGTATGCTTTCGAACTGCTAGGTTGGCAGGAGCTGGTACAGAGCAACGGGAGCTGACCCGTCAGGAGGATTCGAACCGCCGACTGTCTGATCAGCAAGCACAAGAGACTCAGTGGTTTAGACCACAGTGACGCCTCCATCCTTGCATAATCAATCACAAGATCAATCACATAATCAATCACAAGGCACACACATCATTTGAATGGCAAATGAGCACCAACAATTTTGGGGCAGCAGCTCCCTCATATTTTTTACTGGTCCTATGGTTCCCACACCTCTGTGGCAATTTATTTTAGATAAAATATGTATGCAAAGTGGCTTACAGCAGTGGAAAACCTACAAAAACAACAATAAAAAGTGAATTAATAATAAAAATTAAAAAAAAACTATAAATATTATCAACCAATGCCCCCCACAGCCCCTTTATAGCAGAAGTGGACAACCTTTTTCAAGCCAAGAGCCACATTGACCCACGATTGACCCTCTGGGTGCCGTATATCAAAGCAGGTGTGATCAAAGTGTAGGCATGGGTATGGCCAAAGTAGCAATGGGTATGGGGGTCTAGGAAATAATTTCAATGATGAGATGATATAGGTAATTTTGAAGCCCACCTGCAAGCAAAGAGTACCGACTTACCAAGGTGTTGGTGGGAAGGAAGCCATCCCATGGCCTCAGGGTCACAAATGTAACAGCTCTGCTTCTAGTAGTAGACATTCATCTTGCCTAAATAGATAATGAATGAAACGGGTCTGATTTGGTGAATGAAGATGGCAGAAAGGTTGAGAATAGGGAGAGATCATCTTTAAGGTAGAGCTTTAGAGATTTAAACTAACACCTTGGATTGGGCCTGGAAGCATACCAACAGCCAAGAAACTCCTCACCTCCTACTGTTGGGCCTGAAATTTTGCACCAGGTTGAAGCTTCTGTATCATAACAAGGGCAGCCCCACGTAAAGCGCATTGCAACAGTCAATTTTGGAAGTGGAAAAAAATAATCCTGGATTAGCTTGGCCTGTCCTCCAAGACAGGATGGAGACTGTGCAGCAGATGGAATTGACAGAAGGGTGCTCTAGAGACCCCAGCAACCTACTTATCAAAAAGCAAGGCAGAGTTCAGGATGTTACCATGGCAGCAAACCTGCATTGATGGGGTAACAATTGCCCATCAATTGTTGGAATATTTAACCCTCCAGGACACAGGAATTTCGTGCTAGCATAAACAGGCCTTTTATGTATATATCTGTAGGGTAGCCGTTCTGTTAAGCCTTCTGTTGTATTTCAGAGCATGATGTGATGGCATCGTAGGTTTCACAGTATGGAAATAAATTAAGACTGTACTTAACAAAGTGTAGACTTAACTTCCTGCAATCCTGAAGCTATTTAAACTGCATTCCTGTTATGGGGTACTCTAAATTTAAGAAGAGACCATCACTGAATAGCTTCAAATATCACATTCTTTATTAGTTTGTCCTTTTGCTCCTAGGAGCCTTCTATTCAAATATTTGTTAAGTATATCTTACTGTTTGTTTGCAGGTTCCCTTTTCTTTTCCTGAGCTTTCCAAACTCTTTAGTAACCTTCACTATTTAAATATTGGACTTAGGCCAGCCCAAGGTCACAGAGGTCAAAACAGGGTTATAGATAATTTCCACCCTTGTTTCTACCAGCCAGCGTGTGGGAACTCAATTCAAAAGAATGATCTCAGTTACTATGCCATGGTTGCTCCCAGTGACTAGAGGCCTCCTTCCACCCAGCCATTTCAGAAACTGAATACTTACGCATCTGACAATCAGCCCCATTTCCAGAATGCAGGAAACTTCAGAGATGAATGTGAACTGCATCTGAACCAATCTTTCCACCTTATATTTACTTATTCTCCTCAACTCCTCCCCCCAACTTTTATAAGTGCTTTTATACAAAAAAAATTCCTTCCAGTAGCACCTTAAAGACCAACTAAGTCAGTTCTTGGTATGAGCTTTCGTGTGCATGCACACTTCTTCAGATACCTAAGTGTGCATGCACACGAAAGCTCATACCAAGAACTGACTTAGTTGGTCTTTAAGGTGCTACTGGAAGGAATTTTTTTTGTTTTGACTATGGCAGACCAACACGGCTACCTATCTGTAACAAGTGCTTTTATATTTCATCATACCTTTGCATAGCTATTATGTACACTTTTGTCAAATAAAAATATGTATTTATAATTAATATATCAATGGTATCTCTCTGCTGCCCTATAAGCAAGGCACTTTGGGAGAAACACATAATGATAACAAATTCACTTTCTTTGCTTACCTGGGAGAGTAACTCATCAAACTGCAGCAGACATCAAGTAGTGCGATAGCCCCGCTTTTATGGGATGGATTTATTCTAAACTCTACATTTTCCTACCACTTAGAAATCACAGGTTTTTACCACTAGATGCCATCCCTCTGTATATTTTCCAATGGGTTGCACAGAACTAGCTACTCAGTTCTATGCACATGGAAGGGTCTTCAGATGTGCATAGACAGACATAAGGGTTGCCACTTGTTACACGAAACTACTTATCCACAACTAGAGGTGAACTGGAACCATGGCTTTTGGATTCTGACCATTCTTGATATAATGGAAGAGATTAATATGATCACTTCCAAAGCTGGTATTTTGCCAACCTCTCAGGTACCACTGAAGGACATGTTCCAGTATTAAGTACACATCCGCAACTGGGATTCATAGGAAAATTGCAACTCTACTGATTAAATAGGTACAGATGGCGAATATGTAATTGGATTAAAATTAACCAAGAGATAGTTTAATTTTCACTGAAGCTCTTTCCTCTGCCAGCTTATTAAAGAATAGGGATGTTGGGTGAGGGCTTGCTTGAGACGCCGTGATTCAGCCTGCATATTAACACAATCGAGGCCACTTAAATACTCAAAAAGATAAAAGATCTTTTTGTGAGTGTGTTTCCCAGACACCAAAGTAAACAGAGGAAAATATTGAAATGGCTATCTATAATAAAACAATCCTGTTAATTAAATAAATAGTCTATGAATCTGCACAGGAAAAGAACCTCACACCCAATGAAGCTATTTTCTGTTTTAAAAAACAGAGAACTTTCAAAAATAAAACTCTACAAATAAAAAACCCTGCTGCCATGATTTTTAAACGTTTCAGAGGAATTCTGCTGCACTCAACAGCTATATTCTCTGATACATAGCTAGACAGTTATATTACTTATTGGTTTAAATTACACATAAGAGAACACTCATTTATGAGTGCCGCAGGACTGCTGATTGAGTCACAGCTCCCTATTTCTAGAAGTTATCCTGAGCAAGACCTACTGAAATGATTTAAATGCTCTTGCGCAACTCCCATTCATTGTACCAGGGCTTTCTCAGGAGAACTTCCCAGAGGGTTATTCCTCAGGTAGCTATTGTTCACTGTCAATATATATTCTGGAACAGATCTCTTTTTGCCCCCACTTTTTTTTAAAAAAGGCAATTCCTCAAAGTTAACAAGTGGCCCTCCTGTATTATTCTCTAGCCTTGTAATTCCGTGTCTTTTGACCACGACACTTTTAATATAGTAGCCTGTAATTACAACCGCTGTCAAAAGGAGTTTCTGCAGGACGCCTTCCTCTCTACCCATAGGGAGAACTCTGAAATGCACAGGTTTCTATCACATTTCCCCTCTTATTCTTTTCCTTTTTAAAAAAAGCAGGAATTTCTATGACATTCAGGTCAGCGCCGAGGAGATTCTGAATGGCGAATGAACAAGCCAGCCTGGTTCCAAGGCTATAAAGAATAGCTGACACCTGGTGAGGTGTTTTGTTGTTTTAAATAGCAGTAATAATAATAATAATAATAATAATAATAATAATAATAATAATACAGCAGTTATGTAGAAGCTGCAGCAATCTACAAATTACTACAAGGTGCTGCATCATTTGTGGTCTTGATACCTCTCCATTTAGTCCCCCATTCCCCCCCCCCAGTGTGGCGGTTTCTCCAGATGACAGCGGTCACAATCCAGCCAGCACAGCTGCTGCACAATCTCTATTCATTCAGTGGGGCTGCCGCGTAAGCCCGATTGAAGTGGCCTGGGGTAGCAAGGCTTGGTGGACTTCACCCTATGTGAACATTTTCCCTACCAGAGAATAAATGTTTTCTTTTTCTTCTCCTCAGGGTGACTATTGTCTCTGGTTGCTTCTATAGATAGTGAGTCATTAATTAAAGGCAGATTCTTTGTACAGGGCCTGTTTCAAGGCTGACGCTTATTCCTCCTTGTTCTCCTTTACCAAATGATTTCCCCCCTCCTCTCCAGGATTCCAGCCTTTCAAGGATTTTCTCTCTCCTTTTTTTTTTTTTTAAAAAGCATTTTTCGTCAATCTCCATTCTGCCACAAGTATTCATCTTAAGAGACAGGAAAGTGAAAGGCTAGGTTAAGAAAAACACAACCACCTCCAAAGTGCTAAAACTGCAATAAACCCATCACCTCTAACAACAGCGGAGCATGAAAAGATAAAAAACAGCCTGCCAAGAATGTAGTAACCACCCATTCACTTTTAAATGCTCTCCACACTTCAATGCACAGACCTAATTACTTTTCTGCATTCCCAAATCCACTTTGCCGCACTGCAATCAGAAACCTGGCGTTAAAATATTTTAGACTCTAAGGATCAAGACTAATTATGGGCCTAAGCAGCACCTTTTGGTTTTCTTTCTCCCTCCACCTCTTATTCTCTTCTTTGGGCTACTTTAAAGCACACTCCACTGGAAAGAAAGGCTGCCCAGTCCCAGTTGGGGGTGAAGTAAAGAGAGAAAAAACAAAAAGCAACTCAGTTCAATTCAGTAAGCTTCAATGAGGCTAGTATATTTAATGTGAGCTCTGGGTTAGCCTACAGAATGCAATATTCTCAACAAAAAAAGATGTGTTTAAGGTCGGGCCAGGCCCCATAAGGCTGTTGTTGGTGTTTAAGCAGTACACCAAGGTATTTAGCTCTAAGGGTTTCTAAACATTCCAGCTGAGAAGAAAACCACAGCTTTACAGTAGCTGCTTAAAGGTTTGGGGGGCTGGGAACGTTCCCTCCCCCTTGTATTGAAAGGTCAATAAACAGTAGGAAAGATCATGTCATAACAAAGATGAAGCCACTTATTATGGAGTATAGTGATAGCTAATGGCACTATTAGGGTAACTAATCCCATGTATTAAATGACATATTTGTTTAAATAATATTATGATTCTTAGAACATCCAAGTGAGAGACATTTTTCATTTTGTGCAAGATAAAAAAAACTATTTGTGACAGAGGTGTACTAAAAATATAGAAATATTAGCTCATTACTCCCAATAAGTGGTCATCTCTATGTTGTATCCTGAATGCATTTTCCCCCTGCATGGATGTTATTCATTTATTTTATCAAAACGCTCAAATCTCTTCTTCCTAGTGTAAAAACACTACACAGGGCAGGTTAAGTTGTATAATGTTACAGTTTCCCGAAAGTATATAAAACCATTTCAAAAAGGATACAGCACCAGCAGTTAAAAACAGGAACATGGAAACCTTGAAGAATAACAAAGTGTTCAGAAACAGATGAAAAGCAGCAGGAGAGGGAACCAACTGTACTTTGTGGGTGTGGCAAGGTGTGGGAGGCAGTACGCCTCTGAATGCCAGGTGCTGGGAACTGCAAGTGGGAGAGTGCTGTTGAACTTGTGGGCTTCCCATAGGCAGCTGGATGGCTACTGTGAGAACAAGATGCTGGACTAAATGAACCTGTGGCCTGATGTTCTTATGGGTTCAGCCATTGTGAAGGCCCTCTCTCCCTGCCCACCCTCCATCCTTCCACCCTAGGCAGGACACAGAGAAGGATCTCTCCTTCTCATCTTATGGAGCAGGTAAGATGGTCTGGTAGTGATGTATGGATGTGAGAGCTGGATCATAAAGAAGGCTGGTCGCTGAAGAATTGATGCTTTTGAATGGTGCTGGAGGAGACTCCTAAGAGTCCCATGGACTGCAAGAAGATCAAACCGATCCATTCTTAAGGAAATCAGCCCTGAGTGCTCACTGGAAAGACAGATCCTGAAGCTGAGACTCCAATACTTTGGCCACCTCATGAGAAGCGAAGACTCCCTGGAAAAAACCCCTGATGTTGGGAAAGATGGAGGGCGCAAGGAGAAGGGGACGACAGAACTGGCAACTCCTCACACTTTTTCAAATACCCTCCCTTGTGGAGTGTTCCCTCAGCCTCCTCTCCCCTCTTCTTGGAAGTCCTCCAGACAGTTGCTGCCGCTGCCCCTGGTCTCTGAGCTGCCCCTCCACCCCAAAGAGAGGTGCCTCCTCACACTGCCCCACAGGGGTCTGGGACTTGTCTGTTCATTCCCAACTGCAAGGGCTGGTGGACCGGCTGGCTGGGCTCCCCCACTTGCTTGCTTGCTTGCTTACTCCGAGGTCACCTCACCTCTGGGCAACCAGCACCCCCTGGCCATTCACCTGGGGAGCTTGAAGGCAGGGTTGCTGCAACAAACAGCCATGGAAGCCTTTGGGGGGCAGAGACACAAGAGGGCATCAGAGGAGGGCAGGAAAGAGGGACAGAGGCCAGTGTTGTTCACGGCACCCCTGACCATCATTCAAGGCACCCCAGGGTGCCACAGCACACTGGTTGAAAACCAATGATCTAAGCAATAGGGCATAGCTGGTAGCCCAGGAGCTGCTGACCAAAGCTACAGCTGCCACCTGGTCATACAAGTGTAAGTAGAATCCAGGAGCACTCCACAGAATGTGCACCCCAAACAGTCTGAATCCCTATTCCAGAGTCTTCACTCCTTCCTGAACAGGAGTACCAGTGACTTGTTTGGATTTGTTTGTTAGCTATTCCCCAACTCATTTTTTACAGGATCTAGCTCACAATAGCTCCCTTGGTATTAGATGAAAATAAGAAGCAGAGTTAGTTACCACCTTTATAATGATGATAGCATGCCCCAAATCCTCCAGTGGCATGTGGCAGGGTTGGGTAAAGTTGCAGCAACCCCCTCTCAGCAGTGCTGTTTTTACCAGGGTGGGGATGGAGTAGGGCATGGTACTGGCAAGGTCAGGGGAGCACCTGCGGGTGTGCACTTGTGGGGCCACCACTGCTGCCTTGGAGCTCCCCTGACACCACCATCACCTCACCCTGTCCCATCACCATCTCGGAAAATGACAATGCTGCAAAGAGAACACTCCTGCCTGTCTGCCCTGCTTATGTGGCACTGCTGTCCAAATCCCGGATGACCTCTCCGCAAAACTACTTTGGATTATTAAGTTTCCCTGGAGTTCTGCTCTTAAAAGGCTTTCATTCGCACACAATTATAGCTGTGAAATGTGCATGACTATTTTTGCCTCTGAGAAGTCCTTTTTGCTCCACAAATATAATATAATAAAATAAAAGGGTACCTGTTCTCCAATGGGAAGTTCAAGTTCTATAAAACTAGTTCTATAGGAAAATGGCACACAGGGTATGGAAGGATGAGGACTCGGTTTGAATTCTTGCGGTCTTCCTCGGATTGGATCCAATTAGCCTAATTTGGACATGAGTTTTTCAAACTTGTGCAGTGCTAGCCTCAAGCTTTAATGGGATCTGGGGTCATCTTGATGAGCTAACAGCCATCAGCCATATTCTTATTTCACTTTCTGTAGTAAATTTAGAGGGACTTCAAATGTTATGCCCACATGGGACTGTGATAGGTGTGATTTGCCATTGGAAAGTCAGAAAAGATACATTTATTTCAGACTTTCTGTCACACAGACACAGTATTGATTTATGCACCGAGAAAGAGAGATGTAAATGTCCCAGCAAAATTGGGGAAAAGATGGGGGTGGGAAGAGATTGTAGCTTGCAACTTCTACTAAGAGTTAAAACAATAACGTATCCTACATGGTAATATGGTGGTTTAAAAATAATAAGGGAGTTAGCATGGAGCATGCACATTGGCCTGCAACTACCAATTAAAGCTCCTTGTTAGACAGGTAATTTATTCCACTCAGTGGCATCAAATATCACACAAAAAGGGGGCAAAACAGTAATTATCTTCATGGAATTCAAAGGCTTGCAAGCCAATAATTCCAAAGAAATAAAAACAGAGTGCTTTTCATAGAATATGCTTCATCTTAAGGACTGTAATACAAGCCAGGCCCTAGCTGTGACCCTTTACACTTCAAGGTGAAAAAGTAGGTTAAAGAAAGTGAAGGCAATAATCATGGGGCTTTTCTACATAAAACAGTCTGTGAGTTGAGGTCAAAGATCAAACACGCAGGGCACTACCTGAGTCACACAAAGATCTGATGCACAATAGAAATGAAGGGCTCGATTGACAAGAAAGGCCATTAAGGCTAATCAGTTAGAAAACCATTGGGTAAATAAGGCACCAAAATACATTTTAACTCTGATTTCAAAACTCTGGTCAAGCTAAAATAAAGTTCTCCTTTACATAAACAGTCAGTGTGAATAAGAAACTTTCATCAAAGTCAGTTTAAACATTTTCATCTCATCTTTGCCTGTGCACCAGCCAGTTATATCTTTCACACCATGTGAAAGAAGCTTTAAGCAGAACATTTTTTTGAAGTGGCTACTTTTACATATGCTTGCAAAGATGTCCTTATCTGAGGGTTGCATTCTGTTCCCTCTTTTTTTTTTTAAACATCTTTGTCTCATTCCATTTTTGGAGCTGTAGCAACTTAGATCCTCGTCTTGAGCATATGTGAGTTACAGGGGCTGATTTCAAGGAAAATTACATATTCCTTTTTAACTATGGGTTTGTATGTATTTGAACCATCACAACTTGTCTGCAGCGGACAAGCTGAGCATCTTGATCATGTGAGCTGAGAACATGCAACATTTTATCTCACAAGGTCAAGGCCTTGGTTCACAGATCCAGCATTTATATTTATTACCTGTTTATTTCATTAATTGTTTTAATCTCACAGGGCAGGGATGCAGTGGCATGCATTTTCCCTTTTAATTTAAAAATAAAATATATAGAGAGGTATGTAAACCGTGCTGGTAGGATGCTTTCTGGCATCTTGGTGAAACTTCATGACTGGGTCTCCTCATCACACAGACCCAGCACAGACCCCCGGCATGCACTTGGATGAAAGCCAATAGTCTGGCATTAGGAAAAGTAAAAAGTGAAAGGAGCTCACAACAATATTCCTGGCTTTGTAAGCTGAGAGGAGGCACAAGGAATCTTGCT
The DNA here is from genome assembly GCF_964234715.1 of Podarcis melisellensis. Taxonomy (NCBI): domain Eukaryota; kingdom Metazoa; phylum Chordata; class Lepidosauria; order Squamata; family Lacertidae; genus Podarcis; species Podarcis melisellensis. The sequence continues at coordinate 28,036,348 of NC_138543.1, forward strand.
CTTGAACATTGTATGCAGACTACAAAAATCATGATATACTTGCCCATATATATTTGCCCATAGTGGCCAGAGCAGAGAAGGGGCCAGGGGGCTGAAGAGTGGCATCTCACCCTGATGCCAATTAAAGGGAATTAACTATGTCAACACCAGGGCTGGCATATTACAGGGCCTTTTGTGGTGGGGAGTCATGTACTGGAAACAAGAGGGCTTAGGATTTTGTGGATCCACAGCCTTATCTGACATACTCCATTTTGGGACTTGCCACTGGCAGAGCATGGCTAGTGGAAAAACAGCAGCAGGGAAGCTTTCATCCACCATAACAAAGATATCTTATTTCGTAGAACTTCTTCTCTGCCTTCAGAGAGTTAGGACTGGATAGCTCAGTTGGTTAGAGTGTGGTGCTGAAAATGCCAAGGTTGCAAATTCAGTCACTGTAAGGGATAGCTGCATATTCCTGTATTGCAGGTGCTGGATGAGAAGATTCTCAGGGTCTCTTCCAACCCTATGATTCTATACCTCTATACCCAACAGCCCCTCAGCTGCCCTCCCCAGAAGCTTCAGTTTGCTCTCTAAAATAGACATGCATGGACCCTAGACTCTAGCTTGATGCTTGCTTGCAAAATCTATCACTGAGTTCATTGCCACTTACACGGGCAACGGAGCCAAAGTCTGCACACTTCTGCACACAGTTGACACTGGGGTCAGGAAACTGGCATGTCAAATCGCCCCTTGCTTTGTTTCAATCACTTGATTTTGGTGGCCTGCAATACAGGTTTCAAGCTGTACAAGCAATTCTACTTGGCCTCTGACCAGCATATTGCAAGCTGGATCTAAGCCTGCGAAAACACACACATAGAAAAGGCTTCACGGTAAGAGCTCGCTCTGTTTATTTTTCCAATCCAAAGCATTTCAGTGATCCATAGTGAAATCAGAAGAACATAACAGGAGCCTGCTGGATCAAGCCAATGGCCCATCTAGTCCAGCATCCTGTTCCCATTCCCAGATGTATGTGGGAAACTCTTAATTAGAGCAATGACTGGCTGCACAGGATGCTTTTGTCTTTTCTACTAGTACATAGAGATGCTGGGCATGGGTGCCCATAGGGGTGGGGAAAGGAGCGCATTTACCCTTCCCAGATTCCTAAATGTATTTCTTTATTTACACACACACCCGTCCCCAGTTAGTCAACAAGATGTTTAGAGCAATCTATGAGGCCACTCCTACTGTCAGACATGGACTCTCTGCACTCTTCTGGAGGTGAGCAGCACAGAGGAATGCTGCCTTATCTGATCTGCTAATGCTGCTTCTGAACATATTACAAGATTTGGAAAACCCAGAAATATAATGTCCATTGTTGTTGGTATTAACACTAACATTGTATTAATACGAACAAAGAGACTGTGGTGCCTTTATGAGATAAGGTGAGAAGCTTTGGGGTCCTGCTGGACCCAGTCCTACTTGTTGAAGAGCAGTTGGGGCCAATGTTTGCTTATTCATTCCATGTCCAGAATGGAAATTGACTCAGTGAATACAATCAGTATTTGTTGCTCTTGCCTTCAGTCCACAAATGATACATAATTTATTACACCCCTCCCCCAATTGTTCTGTGTTTACTTTGCACTGAAATGAATGTGGTAGAGTAGCATCATGATGATGTATGTTATGTAAATTATGTAAGTTAGGTAATTTAGGTTGCCATATTTCTAAAATGGAAAATCTGGTGTTGAGCTTTTTGGGGAAAGTTATTGAGGTTTTTCTTTGTGTGTGTGTGTGTGAAAAATGACACTTCTGACAGGGCTTGCCATACACCCAGGTTTTCCCAGATGTATTTTTTGAAGGACAAAATTCTGGACAGATGGAAGCCCTAGGTAATTTCACTACAGCAGAAGATGAACTGCAGTGGATCAAAAACAGTGCTGCATGCAACCAAAACAGGAAAAAATAGAAACTGATGTCATCTTACATCCCTGCTATTACAGAAAGCAGGAAGGCAACTGAGGAAGAGAGAGTAGCAGTGACAACAGCAGCACAGCCAATGAGTAGATCCATACTTACCTTTGGTGCATTGCTGGAGACATTCACAGGATTCTTAAGTGACACCACGAAAGAAAAATTATTTGGGCCAGTGACAAGTCAGAAAATAGCAATCATCTTCAGAACCACATATAGTGAATAGCATTTCTGGGGTGGGGGTGGGGGGAGAGGATGAAAGGTGTGTATAAGTATGAATATGAGAATCTAATGATGAGCAGAATCTCAGCCTAACTTAGGTCCAAGGGACTCACCTTGCCTCCTACCCAGCAAGAGGAAGAATGACAGTGAAGGGTCCTTTGAAGCTTTGCCAGCCCCTTCATTACTTTCTTTCTGCCCCCAAAGAGAGCGACAATAATAAATGCAGCAGCAACTTCTGATTTCCCAGCATGTAGGGGTAGGTGCGTTTTCTGCTTCTATACTTTTACCAAATACCAGAAAACCTAGGAAACCCACACAAGGATGCTTGAGCTGACTGTATTTTAAACAAAAGGAGAGTGTGGAAAATGCAGAAATAGGGATTCATTGATTCATATTTTTAAATGCTGAGTTTTCTCAATTAAGCCCACCTTGCAATAAACATGGCCACTTACAGGATCTCTTCTGTAGCTCCTGTATCAAGTGTGTAAGCTTGAGGGCTCCCTGTGAGGTAATTATCACGCTGTGATGAACTAATCTAGCACACGCTACTACACCTGCTTCATTCTGCTAACAAATAGGCACCTGACTCCTAAAGACTGCCTGACCCGACTTACTGTATCTTCCCCATCAGCAGAAAGACTCATATCATCACTGGGCCAAAGGTGAATTGCCTAGAGACAAAGTTGGAATGAATTTTTTGCAGACCCATTTTGCTAGATATTCAAACCACTTCATTCCGAAGAGTGGAGACTTTTAACGATGTCACATTTATATATGTTTAGAAGACTGAGGAAGGTGCTCTCTGCTGATCTGCTTGAGATGAATGCATCAAAATAGACAATCCAGAATAAAAGAATTTTGGGTGAGTGTCACCCCCCATCTCCTCTCAGATGTTTTCCTCAACAAGATTATTACTTCAAGAGGAAAAAAATTATGGAAGTTGACACTTGTGGTGACACCCTTTAGCTTTGCCAGCACTTCTGAAGTTGAATATACCAGCTGTATGCTGATGCTTACATACACACATGGTTATCTACAAATTCAAAAGTTCACCTTCATATCCAGGGATCAGCTAAAGGGGAAGCTCAAAAAAATACAGTCAAATACACAGATTGGGTTTCTCATTCCTGAAACAGCCAAGATGTTTTCAGTGGTTTCCAGTTTTCCCATTTGAAATGTTGCTTCATATTTATAGTTTTCTTAATCCCTACAGCAAAACAGGCTAATATTCATTCAAAACCCAATAACAATTAAAACCCCCAATAACAATTAAAACCTGCAATGAGCAACTGCTCCAGCTTTGTTTATTGCAGACATAAATAATCATACTCCAATGAACATGTTAGCATCTATGATCTCTTCCCTGAATTAAGGTTGCCTGGAGACTGCTTGCTTTGGCTACTGTAAATATGACATGAATTATGTCCAGGAAATGGTGTCTTACATGCTGGGTTTGAAGTAAATTATTTTCTTCTAATATACCTACACAACTGTCACAAGGAATTACACTGCAGATTTAGTGATGTTAAGTGTCAATTGTAATTTGGTGACAGCCATTTTATTGGCTATGCATATTGCTCTGCCAGGACCCGCTTCTCAGTATGGAGGCCACCGTATCATTAAAAACCAGTGATCCTTCACTGATGACATAATTTGACTGGCAGAGATAGGAGCAGTGAGGGGCTTGCTTCCACCTGCACAGAGTCTGCTGCGTGTCAGAGATGAATTTGCCTTCAAATTAGAAACAGCACAGCAGACTAGTGGCTGTGATTTTGCTTGATTTCTTTTAAGGAGTTTCTCTGGAACGGTTACTGAGCAGCTGATAGGAGCCTGCTTTAATATGTCAAACATATATATTGTGCAGCCTGTAAACATTTCAAATATTTTTAGCCACATGGCATAAAGTGAGTTATCTGTGAAATAGTTTCAGCTGAATTGAGCCACATATCTCTCCCCCTCCCTTCTTCTGCACACTCATCTTTCCATCCCTCCTTTTGTCTGTAACTCTACCTCTGCCATAGGTTCAGGGTATTAAATTTATCTGTTAAAATGGGAAAAACATAAAAACCAGTGTTTCAACAGATAAGATAAATCATGCAAGCTGTGTAAAAATTTACAGTAAGAGCAAACCCATAATCGTACATTCTGAAAATTTTATAAACTGACAATTCAAGTTATGTGTTTTATGCTAATACACAGAATAGCAGGATCTAATAAACTCTGATATACTCATAAATAGTGAAAAACCGGAATAGTTGGAAACACACACACACACACAGATGCGCTGGGCCTATGCAAAAGGAAATAGATTCCAAGACTTTCTTAGCAAATTTAAATCAATACAACAGCATTCCATTTTCAGTATTTAAATTAAATTTTTTGCTGCAAGGCACGGTCAGGAACAAAGCAAAGTACCTTAAAAGAAAGTGTTTCCCTAGTAATTTCACCTCATTTCACACCTATTTGGCAGCTTCTCTTAGCCAATTGGTTTCATTGAATATGCTGACAACAGTGCACCTACCAGAGCTGTCCCCCTACATAAGGTGTATTTCGCCTAGATTTATTCTGTTAACTATTAAACACAGAAAATAACTGCCCCTCCACATTCCCAATCTATATCTGCACTCTCCTTTTTGCCACTGCTTGTTCAACTTAGAAAAAAACCCTTTTCTGAACAATAAACAGCATAAATTATTCAGCCAATTTCAGTCCAGTGGCATAAATCATATTCCAGCAAACATGCTACTTATGACAAATGCTTTGTCTAAGAGAAACATACCACTGAAGGTTTAATCAGAAGCCCTAAACATTTCAGTTTCATTCTTGGCAAGGAGCAGTAAGTATTTTTGTGCTACATCTTCCAAGAGTTTGGTGAAAATGTTCATCTTTCCCATGAGAATATTGAGGCCATTTTTATTCACTCTTGGATAGATGACATTAATAAAAGAATGTTCTAAAGAAAAATTCAAACTGACCAATCTTTTCAGTTCCTGAAAGCTAGTTTTCAGATCTCCTCAGGATATTGGATATGATACACTCAGAATTTCAGTCTGAAAAAATAAGCTGGCCATTCCCCTACTGTAGTTTCCTTGGTGGTATAACGTATTCCAGATATTTTTACTGATCACGTCCAAGCAGTTTTGTAACAACAATTCTCTCTCTCTCTCTCTCTCTCTCTCTCTCTCTCTCTCTCTCTCTCTCTCTCTCTCTCTCTCTCTCCATTAAAATCAAGAAAACATAATAGAATCAAAAGCATATTTCCTTAGATAATGAGGGTATTTTGCCTGTTTAGCTGCTGCTGCTTCTCTTCCTCACAGGGTATCTTGTTCTGATGGTCCCTGCAAAGGTGGGGAAGGGTGCAGCTCAATTTGGTAGGCTACATCAGATGCAGATGGTGATGATGGTGGTGGTGGTTCAAGGAGACACTTAGCAACACACACAATATCAGAAACTAATAACAACCCTAGATGAAGGTGCACAACTCTCTTTGTCAGGATGCCCTGAAACACCACCGTGGAAAGAGCACCGTGTCCTGATCTGTCACCATTTACTGCACTTGCCTGGAAGCATTAAATGTCTGGAATGGCAATCATGCTGTTTGCATCACTACAAAACCAAAAGTAACTACAGTGGTACCTCGGGCTACATACACTTCAGGTTACAGACTCTGCTAACCCAGAAATATTACCTCAGGTTAAGTACTTTGCTTCAGGATGAGAAGAGAAATCGTGCTCCGGCGGCACGGCGGCAGCGGGAGGCCCCATTAGATAAAGTGGTGCTTCAGGTTAAGAACAGTTCCAGGTTAAGAACGGACCTCCTGAACGAATTAAGTACTTAACCCGAGGTACCACTGTATATGTTTATGTCTGTCTATCATCTATCTATCATCTATCTATCTATCTATCTATCTATCTATCTATCTATCTATCTATCATCTATCTATCTATCTATCTATCTATCTATCTATCATCTATCTATCATCTATCTATCTATCTATCTATCTATCTATCTATCTATCTATCATCTATCATCTATCTATCTATCATCTATCTATCTATCATCTATCTATCATCTATCTATCTATCTATCTATCTATCTATCTATCTATCTATCTATCTATCTATATCTATCTATCTATCATCTATCTATCTATCTATCATCCATCTATCATCTCTATCTATCTATCATCTATCATCTATCTATCTATCATCTATCTATCTATCTATCTATCTATCATCTATCTATCTATCATCTATCTATCTATCTATCTATCTATCTATCTATCTATCTCTCTATCTCTATCTATCATCTATCTATCATCTATCTATCTATCTATCTATCTATCTATCATCTATCATCTCTATCTATCTATCATCTATCTATCTATCTATCTATCTATCATCTATCTATCTATCATCTATCTATCTATCTATCTATCTATCTGTCTGTCTATCATCTATCTATCTATCTATCTATCTATCTATCTATCTATCATCTATGTATCTATCTATCTATCATCTATCTATCTATCATCTATCTAAATCTATCTATCTATCATCTATCTATCTATCATCTATGTATCATCTATCTATGTATCTATCTATCTATCATCTATCTATCTATCTATCTATCTATCTATCTATCTATCTATCTATCTATCTATCTATCTATCATCTATCTATCTATCATCTATCTATCATCTATCAATCTATCATCTATCTATCTATCTATCTATCTATCTATCATCTATCTATCTATCTATCTATCTATCTATCTATCTATCTATCATCTATCTATCTATCATCTATCTATCTATCTATCTATCTATCTATCTATCTATCATCTATCTATCTATCATCTATCTAAATCTATCTATCTATCATCTATCTATCTATCATCTATCTATCATCTATCTATCTATCTATCTATCTATCTATCTATCTATCTATCTATCATCTATCTATCTATCTATCTATCTATCTATCTATCTATCTATCTATATCTCTATCTATCTATCATCTATCTATCTATCTAATCTATCTATCATCTATCTATCTATCATCTATCTATCTATCTATCTATCTATCTATCTATCTATCTATCTATCATCTATCATCTATCTAGTTATTCCATAAGGCTTTGAAACAAAACCTCAAAATGTGGAATGCTTTCATAACTTTATATATTAATTATTTAATGAAATACCAAAATATTTCAGAGAGTGGACTATTTGTAAAATATTCAAAGACATATTGAAATTCTTTTGAAATAAATGTGAGCTGAGCCTGGTTTACTTTGAGTATTAGGCTAGGAATCAGTATGGCTAAGGTATTATTATTATTACATGTGTACATGACCTGGGAAGTATACAAGATATGCAGCAATATATAAATGCCTTAAAATAAGTTAACCCTTAATTTGAAGCTGCTGCTTTTGCATATGTATGTGCTTTAAAAAATAATAGCTTAGAATACAGCTAGAGAAAGAAGAATGCAAGCCATCATTCAGTCTGTGAACTTATGAGAAGCCAAAACCTAAGACAAATATACTGTGGAAACCAATGTTAGCTTTGCAGAAAAAGAGAAAGCAACTTTCTGAAATGGAAGATTGAACTGTTGCTAAAGCTACAATTGAAATCCATCTTCCTTTTATTGAGGTGAAATGCTGTGTCTTTTAAAATTTCAGCCTAGCACAAACACCAGAAATATTTAATCACTTGCCAAAGTGTCAAAGAGACAGAAGATCTGATCCATCAATGGCAAGTTCTCAGGAAAAGAAAAACATACCCTTCCAAGGGCTTCACAACAGATTACAGAAATAAGAAATATATATATTCTGGTTAAATTATGGATTTGTATATGTCATAGAATTCAAGATGGATGCTGTAGTGAATGTAGACGAATCTGAGAATTTCAGACACAAATCCCCCTTCCAAATAATTTGCACAAGCTAAGTGACTGACAGCTTATAAATAGTCAGAATTTTGATGGGCATGATAATTTATACTTTTTTGGGGGGGAGGGAAGAAGACTCTATAATTTGTGAAAGTAAGTCAACAGACTTAACCAAAAGCAACTTATGTTGTGGTAACAATTGTGGTAATTTACACCTGGCAACTATTTTAGTTCCTTGGGCAGAAATCCAAAGAGTCTCTCTCCCACTAATTAATAGCAATTAGAGTATAGGAAGGATGCTTTTGCACAGTTCCTATTCATTTCAGTCAAGCTGGTGCTGCAGCATTTCCTAATAGGCAGTGTCCCATGGGCCAAATTTGCCCATATCTCTCTTTAGTGCCTTCAAAGGCACCCGGAATACACTGCCTGAAGTGAGCTTTCATGGCACAGCCACTTCTCTATAAGACCATTTGAAGCTCCAGGAAAGCCACTGTTCCTTATTTTGATGTGCAACCAAGGTGAGTCAACATTAAAGTTGTCCTACTTACAACCACAAGCACTTTCATTTCTCAATTATTAATGACAGTTTTACTTAGCATTTATATATCACTGTAGAATGTCGCAAGGTTTATTACACATCATCTCAGCAAATTCACCACACTTTAGTGAGGGTGGGATGCATAGTATAATTAAGTCCATTTTTAATGGCGGCCGTGGGGGGCAGATTTGAAGTAGTTGAATGCATGGTGGCTTGCATATGGAAAAAGGGTGAGTTGTGACTGGGCAACATCTGAACTTCCAACTCACAGCTCATACCCACAGGTGGGGAACATTTTTTTCTGGGCAGCTTTCTGAGGATCACAAGCCAGTGGTGGGTGGGCCAAAGGGGGAAGTGAGTCCATCAACTAATGTAAATTTTACCTTTGTACACACACACAGCCCTCTCTAACCTCCATAATGAAAAGCAAGAGGCCTTAAGAGTTGAAGGAGACATTTCTGCCAGGCAAAAACACTCACCATTTGAAGCAGGGCCAGTGAGGGGAGTGACCTGGGGTGGATGTGTGTTTGACTGGGGAGAATTCTGAGGGCCATACAGAGAGGTCTTGAGGGGCATATTTGGCCCCTGGGCTTGAGGTTACACACCCTTACACTACACTATGCCAGCTCTGATTGAACTGTGAGCCCTTTTTTGTATTCTTTGAGAGTCAAGGAACACACACCAAAACTTGTTAGTTAAGTAATTTCATATGAATGTCAGACAAGTAGCAGGTTTCTTTTCCTATTAAAAGTTTCACTTGGTTATCCATACCCTCCAACATGCTGCAGAGGAAAATCGGGATGTGCATCTTTCGGGGCTGTGCTCCCAGGCGGGTCATGTGACTCGCACAAGAACGTGGCCCTGCAAAATGAGCATCTTTGGGGGCCCTGCTCTTGATGGAGTCAGGTGACTTGTGTGAGAGCATAGCCCCCCAAATTTGCAAATTTCAGGGTTGCATTCTGGCAGGAGCGAAAATGGGACAGCCAAGGATCCAATCAGAAGCAAGGATGGCTTCTGTAATTCTGGGATGTCCTGCTCAAAGTGGGACAGTTGAGGGGCATGGGTTCTCTTGAATTGTACCCCAAGCATTGCACTGGTGTTTCATGAGTTGGCTTGTCCATGGCTCCACCCAAGCAATATATTTAGGGCATATGGAATCAGGCTCCTAAATACATATCCCTAAGTGTATAGGGAGTCTCATGCACAAATAAAAATACTGCATTTGTGATTCCACATTCAAGCTGCATATAAAAGAAGCAGCTATCTTGGTGTTTATCAGCTGTGGAGAACTAAGACTAGCAAGCTGGATTTTGTCTCCCTGAATCTCCTCATTCTGCCAAACATGATTGTGGTTTATTTGACAGAACAATGCACGCACAGCCCTGCTATGGTGGCTATGTGTGTTTACTCACAGTTGCAGCCTTTAATTGTAACAATAGTTAAACTCATAGTTAGTAATGAGGATTTCAGTATGTTAGAGGGTTTTCCTAATAAAAATCTGGAGTTTGTTAAACTGTACTTACTTCAGTAAAAGTGGTTTGGCATGTACTCTGCACTGTAATACTCATTCACTTTGAGGATGATATGCTCTTTCCTGATGAAACTTGGAAGTTTTTCCTTTGAAAAATGATGTGTCTTATAGATTGTATGGACTAAGCAATTTTAGCTATGGCAGAGCAATAAAAAACATTCGTGCCATGGATTCATTCAAGGTGCAAGGACAGGTATTAACCTTGGTAGGTCTATTAGAGCATTTATTTTTGAAGCAAGAGAGAGAGGGGGGGAATGAAAGACATCAGTATTTAAATTTCTCTATCTTTCATCTGTGGAAGAAAAAAAATCTAAATCTCGGAGTGGATAAACTGCTTGCAGGGTTAGTCATCAGTTGCTATTTTAAACAACAATATTTGAATTGTGAAATAAATATTGGCTTTATTCAGTCTACCAAAACCAATATTAATGAGGGAAGTCTTATTTCACTTGCAAAAGATGCCCAGGCTTGATTTTTTGGGGGGGCGGGGGAAGGGGTGTTGTCTAGGCAATGAGAATTTCCTCCCTTTATGTGCCCTTCATATTTAGACCTAGGGTGTGCATGGCTCACCTAAATGATGTACTCAGTAAATGTCAACTCACTGGAATATAGGGAAGGACTTACCTTAGACTACCACATGGTACCAATGAATAAGGGAATGTTTATACAAGCATGTCACTGGTGAAACTTTACTTCTACAATTCTTCCCTGATTACTTTTCAGAAACCCCCAGGTGGTAAAACCAAGGGCACAATGAAAGTAAATGCAATGTTATTATTTTAAGAAGAATTTTCGAGGGTTGTATTTCTCTGGTATCATTTTCCAGTACAAATTGCCCATATAATGTACCCATTCTAAGGCTGAGATCCTACATATACTTACTAGTGAGAAAAGGCCATTGAATGCAGTAAAATTGAGGACCATGCTGCGAGCATTTACAGCATGTTGTTGGGCTCAAACAATTTGAGCTTGGCAGATCAAAACTAATCCTTTAAACTGTAGTGGAAGGATATGGAAGGCAGCCCAAACTCTCCTGATTAAATGTAACATGTTTTCTTCAGCCTTTCACTATCAGAGGATGAGCCACAGAATCCTATGGTGGATTTCTTTTGAAGCATAGTGCACTGTAGTTAAACCTATCTATGGGTAGAAATGGACCCGTCAGTTTCAGTTCTCACAGTTTTTAATTTTTCCAATCTTAAAATCAGGTCTCTACATTTCTGCAGCAAGTTGTGATTTTAAAAGAAAATCCTCATGAGAATTAATCTGCAGTTATGTGCAAATTTCTCCTTTAAGCAATTTTAACTAATACAGTGGTACCTCGGGTTACAGACGCTTCAGGTTACAGACGCTTCAGGTTATAGACTCCGCTAACCCAGAAATAGTACCTCAGGTTAAGAGCTTTGCTTCAGGATGAGAACAGAAATTGCGCAGTGGCAGCATGGCGGCAGTGGGAGGCCCCATTAGCTAAAGTGGTACCTCAGGTTAAGAACAGTTTCAGGTTAAGAACGGACCTCCAGAATGAATTAAGTTCTTAACCCGAGGTACCACTGTATATACATATATATTTTTTGGCGTAGAAATTAGTGCATATTTGTATGCTAAAAAGGACCCCTGTCAGTTAAGTCCAGTTGCGACTCTGGGGTTGCGGAGCTCATCTCGCTTTACTGGCCGAGGGACTTGACATTTGTCCACAGACAGTTTTTCTGAGTCATGTGGCCAGCATGACTAAGCCGCTTCTGGCAAAACCAGAGCAGTGCACGGAAATACCGTTTACCTTCTCGCTGCTTTCGAACTGCTAGGTTGGTATGAGCTGGGACTGAATAACAGGAGCTCACCCCATCGTGGGGATTCGAACCACCAACTTTCCAATTGGCAAGCCCAAGGCTGAGTGATTTACAGCACAGAGCCACCCGCACCCCTTATTTGTATGCTACTTTCACTAATATATGCATTTTTGTACACATGACATGCAAAATTCAGGAAAGTGCAAATTTCAGAGGACAGCTAAGCTTCAGTTTGCATATTGTTTCAATTACAGCTACGTTTTGAGGAATTCAACACAGTGATAAGTGGGCTATACATGTGGGGAGTGAGGTCCAACAGCACAACAATAGTTTCTACTCTCTCCTCCCCCAGCACAACACCTAAACCTTTTCTGGGGTTTCCACCCCCCCCAGTCTCCAAAACAGGTTTAGGGGTGGGGAGAAAATTCATTCCACAAGTGCATCTTGTTCTGTACACACATCAACTTAGTTGAACCTCACCTATACACAGAGACCTGATTACACCCCTAGCAAATCACATTAAACTTTGCCTTTTGATGTTGATTCAAGGAGCACCTTCAGAAACAGAGCATTTTGGAGACAGCTGGAAATCCTTTCAATTTTCCAGTTTGTATATTTCAAATACATATCTTCTCACTTTCCTTCTTGCAATGCGAGGTTGCTAACAGCAGTGCAGAGAACAAAGGGGTCTGCACTGCAGCCATCCATGGCATGAAGGACTCAAGAGGGAAGGAAGATAACATGCAATTATAATTTCAAGAGTAATTGCCAACATTTTCAACTGTCTTTATCAGGTATGTCTATTATGCAGTTGGCCACAAGTGCCTCTCCTTCCAATATACCATGTGTAAACGAGGTATGTCTCCAAAAGTGTTGGGAACTACTTATTTTTTTATCAACCTTGCCTTTTGCATCTTCCTGGCTAACCCCAATGGGTGTAGTATTTGGAATCAAAAGATGTTCTCAGACAATGGTGGGGAGGTTTCTGAGATATTCAGGGCCTTTGCCATGATGGACTTTAGAAGCTTAATGAAATGGCTCTGGAAGATAACCGGCAGTCAGCGCCACATGTCAGCACCTCACCTAAACTGAGCAGCCCACTAGTTTATAAACTACTCCAGAGGGTTCTGTACCCTCGATAAACATAAAGCCTATTGCAAAAGGCAGGATTGGGGCAATTAAATTTTAGTCTGTCATTGGCAATCCCCTAAAACAATCACATTTTACTTTCACTGACAACATGATCTTAAACACATTTACCTGGGAGTAAGTGTAATGGATTGTGGTAGAACATACTTCCAAACAGGAGTTTCTCAGGACTGCACTCTAAAAATGCATATTTTCCCCATTTCGGAAATCCCATAAAATCTGACTATATTAATGAAAGATTAGAAAGAAACATCTCCTTTTTAAAGATAATTTAATTTTTATTCTCCTGCTTCTTGCTTCTGAAAATCCCATGTTGAACATTTGTGTGTGCATATGAGCAGGAGCATTCATGAAAGAGATGTAATGGGGCAGTTTACAGCTATACCTAAGGACGTCTGAGGCTGCATTGAATTATTGGTTTATGAAGGAGATAATATTATCAGGTCACCATAATGCTAAGCGGTATTACGTTTTTAGCTGATAATTTCTGGGGAAAGTGCTTACGTTTGAAATGAAAAGTAAAAGAACAAAATATATCTGGCCACACTGCTGACTGAAAAAAATATTTATATTTATATTAAACCCCCTCAGCTAGATTTTCAGACACATCACTGCTTAAAAAGCAGTCACCTGACAAAAACAGTTCTAATTATTACCCCCTTGGGCTAACATTTTTCAGAGTGACTGGCTAAAATGCACTCCAGCTCATAATTTCTATCTCTGACAGTGGAAGACATAACCTAGTTTCCTCTAATGCAAAAGTCTCTAATCTAGAGGGCAGGACCTTTTTCCGTATAACACTGAAGGGAGAAAATGCAATTTGAGCACAAGGAAATTGCACACACAGTTTGATAGTTGTACCATTCTCATATATTTTCCTCAGGTTTAAATGTCTTGTTTTATTTTATACTAAATTACATCCTAGCTAAAACCTGGATATATATTTCAGATATTTTACACTGTAATAATAAAGGCTTTCTTAGTTTAATGTCACTTATAAATGCATGTTTTTGCAATTTACCTATAAAAACAGTTCGCAGGACTGAGCTGTATGGATTTTGTTGTTGTTGTTTACTGAAATTGAACATATGCATAATAAACCTGATTTGTAAATTCCATTTAATGTCACGGTGACATTGATGAGTAAAGCATTGGCAAATTTTGACCCCGTTTGAAGAGCACACATAAAATTATTGTTATTAACATGATTCAATCATAGCAATTCAAAATTTTATCTGTGCCTGATATCAAGGTAGTGGCAGCTGGTAAACCCTGGGGAAAGTAGGATATAGAAAAATAAAATAAAACTTGGATGACTTTAAGAGTACCAGCAGGACAAAGAAAAAGATCTGCTTATTGGACCCTGCTTGGCTCCAGCAGAAATCAATAGAGGCTCTTTCTGCACCTTGGTGAATATGACAAATGGCAAACCACTTGAATTCTGTCTCATTGCACACACAGAAATCATTATATCCCAAGACTTCCTTCAAACGCTGCCATTTGTCTTATTATAAGCAATTGTCAATGGTGTGCAGGCTTTTGCCAGTCATAATGAAGAGTATAAGAACTTTCCCTGACCTGAGAAGCAGGTATGCACAATATCTTATATAAAGGCATGGTTGGTTGGGAGGGAGGTTACATATGATCAGCCTCCCTGGCTGCTAAACAGAGTTTGAAAAAAGGCACCTACAACTATATCTGTGTAGAGGCTATCTGTGCAGCTGGAATTACTGAGCACCAGAAGTCCAGTGGTAGCTACTGCAATGCCCTCCAATGTGTTGGACTACAATTCCCATCATCCCAGAAAAAAGTCATACTGGCTAGGGAAGTGGGAGCGATAGTCCAACAACTTCTGAATGGCACCACTTTGCTGACCCATGTTATACACACATACCGCTGTCTATGTGTGCGTGAATGTCTTTTTAGACCTTCTTATGAGCCCAAAGTGTTCAGGGGTCCCTTTACCTTTACCCTTATGAGCCCAAAGTGGTCATTTGTTGCACACAATTCTGTTTAAATCCTCCATGTGCTAGTGTAATGTCTGAAAGCAGCTTATTTTCATTCCTCTAGGAAACTTCAGAGAGTTGCATAATATCCTGTCTACACATGAAAAACACTTTTATATCACTAGAAAAATATTGATGCATAATCATAAGCAGTGCTTTTTTCTGGGGGTACTCAAGCATACACAATACCTTCCCCCCCCCCCAGAAGAAAAGCACTGGTTAAAAGTGTGGCACTGACTGTAACAACTTCATGGTGAGTACCAGCATAATTCTGGAAGAGAATTATGAACATGTGACGTGTTCCTGGGCAGCCATAGGTGGGTCAAGAGGAGAAATTTGAGGGTGGTGGAGCAAAAGGATATAAGCATTTAATTTGTTAGGTATAGGAAAACTAGAATGTTCATAGCTATGACAACACAAGGGAAGGTTTCATACTTTCACTGGGTTTCTTTGGGTTACCTTCTCTGATGTCACAGCAAGTCTGTTCAACGTAGCATTGGCAACTGAGTGATAAGGATTTGAAGGAACTGAGAATAGATAAGTTTTGCCAAATTAAACCACATGCCTGCAGACCATGGGGCTTTTGAACAACACTTTGTTGCTCAGAGTAGTTGATCAGTTTTGGAGTCTTTCAGCAAAAGCAGACACATGACACTTGCTGGTTATGAATGTGATACTACCCTGGTCATAAGATGGACAGGTATTAAAAGGCAATTTTGTTATCAAACA
Source organism: Podarcis melisellensis (assembly GCF_964234715.1). Taxonomy (NCBI): domain Eukaryota; kingdom Metazoa; phylum Chordata; class Lepidosauria; order Squamata; family Lacertidae; genus Podarcis; species Podarcis melisellensis. The sequence goes on from NC_138543.1 coordinate 28,052,154, forward strand.
CAGAGAAAGCTTGCAAATTTTGAATGCTGCATTCTGCATGTACAGCCTTTACTTTGTCTCAGCCAGCCAGTCAATTTATTTGTTTCAACAACGGGCCATCACAAAAGCATCAGTACAAACCAAACATAAGCAGAGGCGGGGTGGGGGTAAGGAAGACTAAATGCACAAACAAATACATAAACCTGGGGGGGGGGGGAAGGATTTATAATAAGAGTGTCTCCACTACAGGATATCACAATGGTTTGCAGAAGCTGACTCCTAATTTTTCTAGCTGGCATGCAAATAGCATTACACTATAGGTAACAAATGTGTTCACGTCAGCTAGCAGGTAGCAATTCATTTAAAGGTCTGCCAACCTCAATAGACTAGTAGAAAACCTAGACAGGAAATGATCTCTGAGGGCATTATGCTATAAGCAGTGCAACACATAATGGGTAATAGCCGCAATTACATTTTGGTGGTATATATGAAAAGGTAAATATGCTGGCAGTCCAGTATAACTGCCATCCCAGACAGCTAAAGGCATCATCTAGACCGGCAGTCTTGTACATGCTTTTCTTAAAAGCACGATATGTAAGCTCTTGAAAATATCTTTGCTGGGAATGACCCACCTTGAAAGAGTGGTATCACTGTGAACAGCAAGCATTCGGAGTGATTCCCATATGTGATAGGGAGTTCTTATCAAATCATATATTTAATTACTTTTTGACAGGCTCTAACTCTATTTCATCCATCATTTTCACACACCGTAAACAGAAAGCAGCATTTCACATTGCCTTGCCCAGCAACTTTAAACTGGTTGTTCCATGAGGTATCTCTTAAAGAACTGATGTCCTGGTGACTTGAGCCTGCATGAGAATACCATGAAAGTACCCTGGCCTTCACTGAAAGAGCTCCAACCTCTGGATGCATTGTAGCACCAGAAGGGTCTTGATGTAGACAAAGAAGATACGGTAACTTAAAAATTGAGACTGGGTTATCTCTGAGCCTTAGAATTCCTATTCATTAGAATAGTGTCTATAGAATTCCTAGCATCCAGACCTCCAGAATTATGTCCTATATATCAACTGAGCAACAGTTTTGTCAACTAAAGCTTTAATCGTAGGAACTATCAGATTTACTTCTCTGGTTGCTGGAGGTGGGGGGAAAGCAAGATTTTTGCACTGCTCAGGAGGTTAGCAATTTTGTGGCAGATTTATGTCCTTGCAAGGATAAGCATTCAGTAAATAGAACTCTTAGATATTTATTGACCCACTCCATATAGAAGCCATTCATGTACTACTCTTCCCAACAGTTCCACCTTGGTTTTCCTGTAGTGGATTGCTAACTGTTCCTCTTGCCAGAAAACATTTCCTTAACAAACATCGTTGCCTGATTTGGGTTAAAGGCCACATCATTTGCAAAGAACAAGATCAGACAGTCAGTTTATAATTAGAATAATAGAATTGCAGAGTTGAAAGGAATGTATGGGGTGTTAGGGTAGGGGTAGGGGTGGGGAACATGCCTTCTAGGGTAGTTTGTCCACCTTTGGTTCCCACCCTTCACCCAGCTCTCACCTGTGGCTCCTAGAAACTGTCAGCATGGATACTGATGGATCTCTACCCATCTGGCTGGGTTTCCCCAGCCACTCTGGCAACAAAATATTAAAATACAGTAGTCCATCAAACATTAAAAGCTTCCCTAAACAGGGCTGCCTTCAGATGTCTTCTAAAAGTCTAGTAGTTGTTGTTCTCTTTGACATCTGGTGGGAGGGCATTCCACAGGGTGGGTGCCACTACCGAGAAGGCCCTCTGCCTCGTTCCCTGTAACTTGGCTTCTCGCAGTGAGGGAACTGCCAGAAGGCCCTTGGGGCTGGACCTCAGTGTCGGGGCAGAATGATGTGGGTGGAGACATTCCTTCAGGTATACTGGACTGAATCCGTTTAGGGCTTTAAACACTTTGAATTGTGCTCGGAAATGTACTGGGAGCCAATGTAGGTCTTTCAAGACCGGTGTTATGTGGTCTCGGCGGCTACTCCCAGTCACCAGTCTAGCTGCCACATTCTGGATTAGTTGTAGTTTCCAGGTCACCTTCAAAGGTAGCTCCACATAGAGCGCATTGCAGTAGTCCGATCGAGAGATAACCAGAGCATGCACCACTCTGGCGAGACGGTCTGCGGGCAGATAGGGTTTCAGCCTGTGTACCAGATGGAGCTGGTAAACAGCTGCCCTGGACACCAAATTGACCTGTGCCTCCATGTACAGCTGTGAGTCCAAAATGACTCCCAGGCTGCACACCTGGTTCTTCAGGTTACCCCATTCAGGACCAGGGAGTCCTCCACACCTGCCCGTCTCCTGTCCCCCCAAAACAGTACTTCTGTCTTGTCAGTATTCAACCTCAATCTGTTAGCTGCCATCCATCCTCTAACCGCCTCCAGACACTCACACAGGACCTTCTCCACCTTCATTGGTTCTGATTTGAAAGAGAGGTAGAGCTGGGTATCATCCCCATATTGATGAACACCCAGCCCAAACCCCCTGATGATCTCTCCCAGCGGCTGCATGTAGATGTTTAAAAGCATGGGGGAGAGGACAGAACCCTGAGGCACACCACAAGTGAGAGCCCAGGGGTCTGAACACTCATCCCCCCCCACTTTCTGAACACGGCCCAGGAGGAAGGAGCGGAACCACTGTATAACAGTGCCCCCAGCTCCCAGCCCCTCAAGATGGTCCAGAAGGATGTTATGGTCGATGGTATGAAAAGCCGCTGAGAGATCCAGCAGAACTAGGAAACAGCTTTCACCATTGTCCCTAGCCCTCAGGAGATCATCGACCAGTGCAACCAGTGTGACCAAGGCAGTTTCAGTCTCATGTTGAGGCCTGAATCCTGACTGGAAGGGATCCAAATGGTCCACTTCTTCCAGGCATGCCTGGAGTTGTTCAGCAACCACTCGCTCAATGACCTTGCCCAAGAATGGAAGATCTGAGACTTGGCGATAGATATTGGCAACGTCTAAAGATGGTTTTTTAAGAAGCGGTTTGATAACTGCCTCTTTCAGCGGGTCTGGGAAGGCTCCCTCACAGAGAAAAGCATTCACCGCCCCGCGAATCCCAGCCCTTCCCAGCTAGCTTTTATAAGTCAGGATGGGCAAAGATCAAGGAGACAGGTTGTTGGTTTCACTCGTCCAAGCTAAGCCAGGAGAAGGTAGTTGATGGGTCTCAAACCGCTTATGAGTTAGGGACTTCCCCTGTGAAGACATGCTCCGGCAGATTGAACTGATGAGACCAATAGTGGATCCAGTGGTCAAGAAGGTGATTTCTGCAAGTGCTGTAGAGGGCAGATGGGGCTTGTCAACCTGGAAACGTAGCCCATCGAGGAGAAAGAAGACTTTCCTAAACCTCCACTGCCTTGCAGGATATCTTTGGGAGAAGAAAAGACTGAGGAATAAACACTCCACAAATCCAGAGTGGAGTCCCTAAGACAGTTGGATGGTGCCTTGTCTGCCTCCTTTCGGCAACTCCTTCAGCCCATGAACAAAGCATGGAATAATTATGAATGAAATGTACTGATCAATAGCATTTACTTTGAATGCTGAATATGAATTTTGTCAGTGTAGATGAAGAACAGTTCTTAACTTGCTAAAAATAGACTATGAATCAAGCAGATAAACGGGCAACCCCCTCAGATTTTAATTATTTACAGATTCAACAAATACAGTGCCAGTTTTCTGAGTTCTAGGCCATGTAAACTAGAGATAGGAATAATCCCTGGGCTTGGAATATTGAATATTCCCAGGGACCTCCTCAGGTTTCAGCAATGGTTCTTTAAACAAAAATGGCTTATCTCTGGCAGCAGTCTGACAAAACTTGTGTGGCTTCTTCAAACTGAAAAATAAAATACAGGTACTTATAGAAAGGAAACAGAAAAATGCTTTTCACTGGAGCTGAAGTCTAAGTTTATAAGCCCAGTGATGATCCTTCATCATGCATAACCCTGCGATATAAGGATTTGTCTTTATTTTATATTAAGGGCCATTATTAACACATGTAAAGCTGACATTAGGAAACGTTCATCACAGTTAACATCCCTCTGAACTGTTATAAAAACCTTACTCTGGTTGCTGATGTGACAAAATGTTTTTTTTCTTCCCAGTCTTAGGATTTAAAACAGGAAAACTTGACAATGAGAACCTTGAATAAAATTAATCCACATTTGGAAACAAGATTCAGCTAAATAACTTTTCTTAAGGGGAAGTAGAGAGATATTTTCTGTTTACTTGCAATGATGGAGCTATGCTGAAGCCAAGATGCTTGAATATTTTTGTCTTTCTGAGTTCCAAATGCAAACTAACTCAGAACTTAGTTATTCACCAGCTTTCCTACTTCCTGAATGTTCTGATGCAACTTTCAGTTTTAAAAAAGTTTTAAAACAGCTATTTTCAGCTAAAATACACTGAGAAATAAATATTTTGAGTGAATAATAGTGTTGAAATGCCTGTTTTTATTTTTATCACAGATTGATGCAGAAACAAGAGGGAATGAACATGAGTGAACATCTGTGAAAGCAATATAGCCTTGTTCATCCATCTGTGGGTGAAGTCCAGAACATTTTCTTAATATACCCAATCTCCATGCTGGCCTTAAGTATGTAGCATATGATGGGTACAATTGCACTTTAGTAGCTACGAAAGGTGTATGCGCCTTGGTTTCAGTCATTCATCTATAACTACATAATATTTAGGCTGGTTGTCTGGCTATAACTCAAAGCTTGAACAGAAAGCAAAAGTTCATGAGTCATTATGAGCCAATCACAAATCTAAGAAGGCCTGTCAACATACAGGGATGGTCAAAGATGTAACTGTAAATAGAGAACTCCTAAACAGCATTTTGTGGGATCTGGGTAAATTAGATTTTGAATAGGTCTCTGAACACAGATATATCTGCATAGACATACAAGAATTATATTTTTAAAGAAAGAAGTAAACCCAATGTAAAAAGCCTCTCAGAAAACTTGTTTAATAAAGTACTAAATCAACAGAAAGATGCAGGTAAAACCGGTTTTCTGTTAATCTCTGGGTAAGTGTTATGAGGGACAGAAAGAAGTTTTTAAAATTCTGCTTTGTTGATGGTAAAAACTGTCCAGGAGTAAAGTATCCACTTTTAACATGAATTTAAACTGATTTGTTTATTTCTATGGACAACACTATTTGTCATCAAAACAATAACCGAAGCCTTCCAAATCTACTAGAGAAGTTAGAAATATATTCAGATTGAGAAAGAAACTACACTACTAAAACTTTATGAATTCTCTATTTCAGCTGTGCCGTATATGAACTATAGCCCTAGCTGGTAATTTTCAAGCTGCCATTTTATAAAATTCACAGTTATGAGTTTTTGTATTCAAGAGCAGGGTTCTTTAAGATAGTGGGAAACGAGCTCAGTAACTGCTCATAGACACAGTATTGTAAAATTATCATATTTCTGCAATAATCTCTTTGATTTGACTATCCTCCCTGCAACCACTTATCTACCTTATTTGAAAGTGATTCATGTGCATGTAACCCAGGACACTTTGTATATAAATCTATTTTTAGATTACTTATCATAAAAATCAAACAACCCAAAACATGTCAGCTAACAGGGAAAAAGAAAGCCCCTCCTTCAACTGAGGAAGCCTTACTCACTAGGGTAATACAAAACATTCCATGGTGTTGCCTCAGCTCGTTATTTATACTTCGTTATTTATGTCTCTTCTTTTCCCATTCTTTTCTCCGTAGTTCACATAAGTTTTTGAAATGCTTGTACGTTGTAGCCGTGTATCCCACAATTTCTGCGTAGGCCAAACATCCCCATCACAAACAAAACGGAATGAAACAAAATCCAGAAAGTACAGAATTCCAACACGTTCCCAAACGATCAGAGTCCTGCTTCACATTCTTGTTCAATTTAAATAAACTAAACTCCACTTAGTATACTCTCCCCTAATGGGCACCCCCACTGGGGACTTTGTGAGATTACCACTACGGACAAGGCCTCGCTGCAGCTGGATATGTAAACAAGTCCATAATCCATTTGAAAGAACTCTCACAGTTTGGCAGAGCTCGCCGTGTTGTTAACATACTGTGCCAAAGCAATAACAAAGGCATCATTTTAAGTTTATTCATGGACTCGTATTAATCAAGAAATTTTCCAGAAATCACTTGTAAACGAGGGACCTTCCAGAAATTGACCATTTGAAAAAGAATGTTTCCAGATGACTGTTTGCTTATCTGCAACATGTTCCTCAAAATAAATCACCGTTTTATCCAAGTTGAATGGAGACAGAAAACACATTGCTGCTGTATAGCATAAGGGAGGTTCTTGTTTGATCTCCACCCGCTACTTGGGCTCTCAGTGGCTACTTCCACTCCTAGTTAGAATTTAGGTCAGAGTTCTCATTGCACAGGAGGTGGCCAGAGATATTTCTGGCAATACATTTAAAGGATACAAAGTGATGGATGCCAAACTGTAATCCTATGTACAATAGATTTGTATCGTTCAGCAGACACGGCCCAAATTCTTTTTGCCTTTATATTTTCATTGCTGATTTTAGCCTCATTAAAATTAGAATCTTGCTCAGGCAGTTTGCCTTCCGTAGCACATATGGTGATCACAGTATAATCGTTCTCTAATAGTTAGAGTGGAATATCAGAATATTTAAATGCCTAATATTATGCAATAAGGAGGCTATGCAACTTTTTCCTTATCCTGGAGCAAGTCAATGACTCTAGCCTCCCCATGTCTTAGAGCCTCCCCATGTCTTAGAGCAGGGGTAGGCAACCTAAGGCCCGGGGGCTGGATGTAGCCCAGTCGCTTTCTCAATCTGGCCAGCGGACGGTCCAAGAATCAGCGTGTTTTTACAGGAGTAGAATGTGTCCTTTTATTTAAAACGCATCTCTGAGTTATTTGTGGGGCCTGCCTGGTGTTTTTACATGAGTAGAATGTGTGCTTTTATTTAAAATGCATCTCTGAGTTATTTGTGCGGCAATTCGTTCATTCCCCCCCCAATACAGTCCGGCCCACCATATGGTCTGAGGGACGGTGGACCGGCCCACGGCTGAAAAAGGTTGCTGACCCCTGTCTTAGAGCTCCCGTTTGGAGACTACTGAAAGCTGCTTCCATGTAACGGTGCTCCCAGTTGGAGCTGTAAAATGTGCATTGGCTCAGAAGCCTAAAACAGTGGTGGAGAACTTATGATGCTAGACTACAACTTCCATGTGCTCCAGAGAGCATGGCCAATGGTCAAGGATGATGGGATTTGTAGTCCAGCATCATCTGGCAAGCCAAAGGTTGCCTGCTCCTGGTTTAATCAATATCCCCACTAATGCCAGTAGCAATCAGGCACATGCAAGTAGCAAGAGGCTTACTAATAGACCTGGCCATGCAGAAGCAGTTATTTAATTATAAATCAGCCCATCTCTGCCCCAGGATTTGACATGGACCATCAGTTTATACCACATATTCAAAAGTTTCATTCAATATGTAAAACCTTCTTTATCTCAATTGTGCTATTTTCTTTAGAAGTGTGACATACCTAAGGAATAGTCCTCATTCACTGACATGTTGAACACCCTCCTCCTCCAAGTCAAGTATTAATTCAACTTTGGCCTTTGAGACAATGACTTAAATCTTTAAATAGTACTTATATATTGCTTGATGGAAACTGACAAGTCTTATCTGTTCCATTTAGTGAAGTATTTTGTTTATCACAAAGACTAAAGGAGAGCTATGCAGCTATGTTCTAAAATAACTTTGCTCTTGGTCAACGCAGCCAAGAAAGAGCAAGATTATTTTGGCACATTAAAGCGGTCACATTTACAGAACAGAATAAAGAGAACTTAAACCAAGTTCTTTCCTCTTTGATGTCACCTGTTCTTTATGTTTTTCAGAATCCTTGACTTCCTTAACCTGCTAAACAATCTGCATTTGTAGTGAGGTGGAATACATATATATTAGTAATAATACAGCAGTACTGTGATATTTTATTCAACTTCCATACATGCACAGACATAAAATCAGATTGTGGGCATCAGTCATTACATTGTCACTAACAGTATAATTCCATAGATTTCTACTCAGAAGTCAGTCCCACTGGGTTTAATGGTACTGACTTCCAGGTAAGTGTATATAGGACTGCAACCTAAGGCTGCAATCTTCTACTACATATTTTGAAGGAAACAACACTCAACTCAGTGGGCCTTAACGTCTGAAAATCCACATATTAGATTGCGCTGCAAAATTCTCTCTTAATGAATCCACATGGATTTATATGTTACATTCCAAATGCCTCTTACAGGTTAGTTAGCCTTAACTTTCCCTGTACTGATTTCATAGTAAATCAATAAATAGAGCCAGTGTGGTGTAGTGGTTAAGAGGGGTAGTCTCGTAATCTGGGAAACCGGGTTCGCGTCTCTGCTCCTCCACCTGCAGCTGCTGGGTGACCTTGGGCCAGTCACGTTTCTTTGAAGTCTCTCAGCCCCACTCACCTCACAGAGTGTTTGTTGTGGGGGAGGAAGGGAAAGGAGAATGTTAGCCGCTTTGAGACTCCTTAAAGGGAGTGAAAGGCGGGATATCAAATCCAAACTCTTCTTCTTCTTCTAGTTAAACTTACCATCACTGGAAAAAATGTTTCATTGCAACTTGAGGTAGGGGAGGCCGAGAAAGAATTAGGTGCTTCACTGCTTTTTACATTTTTGTGTCACCCACTGCTCCCAAGTATTTCTGTGAATCTATAAAGTTACTGGAACTCTCAGAATGCAAACCTTTTATGATGTGGTAACAAGCAAATTTCTACTTGACATCCTATTAAAAGTGTTTTAGCTTGAAATCTACTGTAGTGTTTACTAATTTGGAAGCAAGGTTTTGTGAAATCAGTGGAAGTAAACCTGTTGAGGATTAGAAAACTCACCAGTATTTAGTTTCTGCAGATGATGCTCATGTTTTAACTGCAGACTATACAAAGTGGAAAAAGTGTTGTTTTTCTTAAAATTACTGAAACTGTTGCAAGAGATGCTTTTACTGGCTGTAACATAATTTCAACCAGAATTACAACGTACCTTTGTCTCACAACGCGAAGAAATGGAACATATTCCTAAAAAAGTAAGGAATTTGGGAGAAATTACCATTTGAAATATTTTGGCCCTTTTGCAAGGAAGAGGTTAAATCATATTGATTTCTTCTTTGACAATATGGAAGCTGTTGGCCATGATGCATAGCTTTTGTGCATATAATTTAAACATAAAGTGATTTATCCAACTGATTTCTTGTAGAATCCTGTGGTATACATTTCTGCAAGGGAGTTTATGCATTTATGATGCACGGTAAATGGTGGTTTAAAAGGTAACATGTGCAATATATTGTATGCCCCTGTCACTGGTATGCATATTCAAGCACAGTCAATAAATTTCAGAAATTACTATCTCTTCTAGTGTTACTTTTTAGACACTTGGCATGATATCCATAACACTTTTATTGTTACAAAAATGGGGCTTAACCCACTTTCCTGCACATTAGATAGGTCCAGGAGTTGTCTCTGTTTTCTTATAATGAGAGGGCATTAAGTTTTCATGTTCTTTTTAATGCCTGTTCATTTACACAAGCAAAGCATATTGGAAATCAGTAGATGTTAACTTGCCCTTTCATGGATCGCCCCCTTGATAGCTCCCAGTGCTATCTCCTATGTTGTTCTGGAAGGTCCCTTGACCCTCTAGAGCAGGGGTCAGCAAACTTTTTCAGCAGGGGGCTGGTCCACTGTCCCTCAGACCTTGTGGGGGGCCAGACTATATTTTGGAGGGAAAAAATGACGCAAGAGCACCATGAGCCCTGGTGGCTGCTTACCTGTGTCTTGTGAGCAGCAGGGGCTGGTGGCAGTGGAGGGAGAGGAACTATGAGTGGCGCGCGAAAGGGCTCCGGAGAGTGGCTGCTTAAAATGGCGGCCGCTCGAGTGCTGCTGCTGCTGTTGGCACCAACAAAGCCCAGCCTCCTTCCTCCTCTAGGCAGGGCAGGGAGAAGCCAGGAGGGAGGAGGTGTCGCCACCACGGTGGGATGGAGAGGGATGGAGAGGGAAAGAACGCACACACTGGCGATCCATGTGGCGATTCCTGGACTGTCCGCGGGCCGGATCCAGAAGGCAATTGGGCCTAATCCGGCCTGCGGACCTTAGTTTGCCTACGCATGCTCTAGAGCAGCTTTTCAGGGGAAACCTGGATGAGAAAATTGGAGAAAACTCACAGATAGTCAGGACCCAACTCCTTTTCAAACAAATGTTGCAGCCTTACACTGTTTGCTAGTTTTAGCTTGCTCAGTGTGCGCCAGTTTTGGCAAACTCTCACTGAATTCTGAGCTCTCTTACTCTCTGTTCAAATTCAAACTCCTTCAAGTTGACTCCCAGCTCCTGCCCCAAGTTCTGATGGGCATGTCATTCCAAAGGCTGTGGCCCATGATTCCCATAAATTAAACTCCTTTTTTATGCCATCAGGTGGAAGATAATGCAGAACTGTAGCGATAGGCAGCTTTACAATAAACATGAGGCCAAACTGTAGCTGATTCAAAATTTCTCAGAAGACGTTTTTCTGAGAAAGTTTCTGATTTCCCCACAGCTCCCCAGGAAAAGAGGCATTTTTGCAGATTTGCTCTAAAGGTGGCCCTTCACTATGCACTGGAACAAACTCAGGTCTGGGTCATTGTGGAGGATGCAAAGTGGCAGCTAGGCTGCTGCCACAATTGTTGATGCTGTTGTCACTTACAGGAGTAGCAAAAATGAAAAAGAAAAGAGAAAAAGAAGGTTTAGGGAAAAAGAAACTGTGCTGTTGCCAGTGGAAATAGTGAAGCCTGCCCCCCCAAGAGATTGTTGGGGGAAATTCCTTCTTCCACTGGAGAAATTTGGTGATGTGGTTCCCCAAATTTCTCTGTCCAAGAAGTAAGGCAAAGTATTTTGAGAGGCTGCAGTCCAAGCTCACCTAGCTTCAAGACAAATTTCTAAGACAGAATTGGTTTATCTTTGGCTCTTCAGATGCCCCATCTTCTCTGATCATTGGCCATGCTGCAACGGCACTGACTTGGACCCCAGACTGTGGATGCCCAGTGCGTGTGTGCCATGGTGTGACACCATGGCATGTTGCAATGTCATGACTTTGTGGCACAGTGCGTGCATGCTCTGGTGTGGCAGCGACTGGGCCAGGGCCAATGCCTCTGCCACGGGGCCTCTACTGGTGCCCACTGAGGCTGCCAGCACATCCCGGAAGCACGTCCACATCCACAGCAGGACCCAGTAGAGGCCCCACGGCAGAGGCACAGACCCTGGTCCAGTCACCGCAGCAGTGCTGGAGTTCCAGAGGTAAGGCAGCAACAGCAGCGAGCAGATTTTTTTTGTGGGAGCCTGGGCCCCAGGACCCCCTGGAGATGGCACCAGTGTCATGCTGACTAGGGCTGTTGGGACTTGGAGTCCAAACAAATCTGGAGTCAGCTGGGTAGGGGCAGCAGGGGGCCCTGCCAGGAGCCATCTTTTTTTGTTTGAGTTTGTTGTTGTTGTTGTTTAGTCATTTAGTCGTGTCCAATTCTTCATGACCCCATGGACCAGAGCACGCCAAGCACTCCTGTCTTCCACTGCCTCCCGCTGTTTGGTCAAACTCATGTTGGTAGCTTTGAGAACACTGTCCAACCATCTCGTCCTCTGTTGTCCCCTTCTCCTTGTGCCCTCCATCTTTCCCAACATCAAGGTCTTTTCCAGGGACTCTTGTCTTCTCATGAAGTGGCCAAAGTATTGGAGCCTCAGGCTCTGTCCTTCCAGTGAGCTCTCAGGGCTGATTTCCTTCAGAATGGATAGGTTTGATCTTCTCTTCTTGCAGTCCATGGGACTCTCAAGAGTCTCCTCCAGACCATAATTCAAAAGCATCAATTCTTCGGTGATCAGCCTTCTTTATGGTCCAGCTCTAGAGTTTATAACTTTATTCTAACAAGACTCCTGCCCTGTGCCTCAGACAAGCTCTGCATGGATATATCTGGAGGGCCACAGATTAGCCACTGCTAGTCTAAGACCTATGGTGTAAATGAGCCATGGGTGAGAACTAATCCCCATATTTATTTCTGATGCAGTAAGGCATTCACTAGAAGATTTCTTTCACCAATGTTTCATGGTGAATGTTTCTTTAGAACCATATCCCCACCACAGCATGTTGACAGCTGGTGTTTAGCAGCCTATTAATTCTCAAGCTTTCCCCCCTGATGTGGCTAATACTAGCTTTAACTAGATGTCGGCACATTCATAATTAATATTCTTCACCATGTGAAATTGACATGACGACTTTACTTCATAAAAAATGAACTTGGGGAATGAGCCTAATTTTGTCCATGTGAAAGTTTCTAGAACTTCTCAATGCCAGATATGTAAAATATCTGAATCCTTGCATCTAGTTTTTAGCTCTGTGATGCCTATCTCCTGCTATATCTGTGTAGGGTAGGTATATCATTGGTAGTGCTAAAGTTGTGAATTTATATGCTGAGATTACTGTGCTGTCCACCTGGCAACAGCTAAATGGTTGTGACTGGATGGGGTAAAGGTAGACAACATACTTCCTTCAACTCAGGGCCTGGCTAGGCTTGCTGTAAGATAATGCAAGGATAGGAGCACAGATGGCTCCTTCATTTGCACAATATCCCCAAAATTCACAAGATTCAGTCTTATGTTCAAAGTTAATACAATTTTGCCTTAGTTCACCCAATGCCAATTGTTCTCTCTCTTTCCCCTGCCTAACCCTCATCTCCTTTTGATGGAGAATGGGAATAAAAAGATGGCTATTTTTGGATCACCATTTTGACATTTATTCTACCACTGCAAGTCTGGTGATGTGAATGTTTATTTACAAGTAATTTCCATTTAATCCAGTGGGGTGGTTTACATAGAATTGAAGCCCAAGGTTTTAGAAATTATTACAATGGCCTGAAACAAGATAGATGAGATCAAGGCACACTTTAATTTCACTGGGGGCAGGAGAAATAAACTTACGTCAATTTCAGTCCATAATTTTTTTTTAAAAAAATAGTTGTATGAATTAGCTCTCTTTCAGTGGTGTATTTTGGCACATCGCTGTGATACTTGGTGTGTTTTCCACTCAAAAGATTATTCACCCATCATTCTTCCAATTAGAGAGAGAAATGCACGTTCTTTTCTCTTTGGCATGAATTGGGAAGGGTGTATATTGTGTCAAATGTCTACAGCTATATTTATTAAGTCACTGATGAATAAATTTATCATTTTGGTTGTTATTATTACACAGACGTCTCAGAAATATTCACATGAGAAAGTATTAAGAATTTATAAGCAGGAAGACAGCAAGTTGTTGTAATACACGCTACACAGAGGTGCAAAGAAAGAGATTAACATAAGCTGCATACGAGTCTAGTAAATTAGCACTGCACAGTGTATGAATCTGACAAGAGCTTTGAACATTTGCAATGGGATCACAAATGCTACTACTCTGTATGCAATCCCCATTGAAATGAAAGGAAGTTACACAAAAGCACTGACGTGTTCTTGTGCAACTTCCATTCATTTCAAAGGGACTAGAAGAGGAGAAGTTGCTGGTGGATTGTGCCCAATATTTTTAATGTGATGCCACAAACCAGTGGCATTACAGAATAATTTATCATCTTGGTAAAAGCCAGTAATTTCCCATAAACAATTTCCCATAGCATTTTAGCTGGCCTAGAGAAGATCTTTTCTTTCTTTCTTCCTGTATCTGGTCTATAGATTCACAACCTTTGTCAATAAACCACGAACCATAGCTCTTAATGAACTTTTTTTTTTAAAAAGCTACTGCACAAAACCACTCCCTATTCCACTATTACCCTGCACTCTCTGAATAGATCCTAAATAAAATCTTTTGTTTGTATAGAAGAGAACATTAGAATCACACATACTATACATTCTTTCTGAGCATGGCCTGTACAGCTGTTTTGTTTTAAGATTTGTTTGAAATAATTGCTTATATGGGGTCTTTGTCTGTTCCAATTTGGGCAGGCATGTTCCTAATTTGGATAAATGTATCTTGATCAAAGGGAAGAAAGAGAAGAAAATGTTCTCTGCTTGGTAAACCGACACTGATTCTTAAGGGATGGAAAGATCCGACGGCAAAAATTCCAGAACAGATAAGGAGAAAATACATTTTGAGGAGAAAGCGTTAAATCTTGCATGAAGCATATAAATATGTTAATTGGAAAGTATCTCATTTATTAAAAAAGAAAGATGAGGTGAGGAAAACATCCTGCTAACATATAGGCAATTTTTTTACTCCTCCCCAATGCAGATTATTGAATATATTCCTTGAAATATAAATAAGTAAGTACAAAGAGAACTTCTATTTCTGTGACCTCCTGCTGGATTATAGTACAACTCCATCAACAACCATAAAGGGCCACAGAAGCAGTTGCAATAAATATTTCATTACATGAGAACGCATCCATAAGTATTTCAAATAAATAAATGCGTGTTCTCGCTTGGTGGACACTTGCTGTGATATGTCTGTAGCCTTCATTTATAGACTCTCTCTCTTTTAACATCTGAAGAGGTATTTTCCTCACATTGTTAAGCCTGGTTATTTATAGGAAGGAGACGCTTTCATCTTTCCCTTTTTATGCCAGGCAACTAGTTCATCGAACTTCTAGCCCACCATATTCTGTCTGGACACATGAATGAAGAGATGAGAGGCAAATGAAAGAAAGACCACGACTTCATTGAGCTTAAAGGATCTGCAGTGAGCTGAAACAGTGACTAAAGGCTCACCCACTCATTCCGCTTGTCCAGTGCCTAGAAAGCATGGGCCCAAGTGGTTTTCTGCAGTTTTGGGTGCTGTGAGAGCATGGCTCCAAAAAAGAGCATATCTTTTGGGCTCTACGATCTCACATGGATCACGTGACTCGTGGAAGCATGGATTGGAATACGTGTGCCCCAGTTTGGGGGCTCAATGTGTTGGAGGTTTATGAAATTACACAAGGGAAGAAGAAAGCAGCAATATTTTCTCATTAACAATAAACAAAATAGAAAAACAGTGCAAGACCTCCTTCACACTTCCAAGCAGCAGCATAGGATCTGTTTCTAGTAGCGCAGTGCCTCACTATTGGGGATGGTGAGTGAATTTTGCAACTATTTAGATGAGGCTTATCAGATGGGCCTTTCTAACCTGATTAGCATCCGGCCTGGTGGGGTTTGTATTGGGTGAAGACCAATGTCCATATGTTTGCAGTATCAGCACACATCCCTCAGAGGTGTGAGATCATAACACGACTGTCAGGGAACTGCCATCAGGGCCGGAGGGAGAGAGCGGGCTCCGGAGGGGTTCCAGAGAGCGTCTCGGGATGGGGAGAGGCAGCCCATCATCTGGGGAAGAGAATCAGCGTAGCACCAGTGGAGAAGGGGGGCAGCTGGGGGAATCAGCGAGGCGGTCCCATGACTCCTTGCCAGGGACCAGCGGGGAGAGTAAGGGTCCTCCGCTGCCTACACCCTCCTTGCGCAGAAGGCTTCCGCGCAGGGAGAGTAGGAGAAGACTAGGCGTCAAAGAGCTTCTTTGCTGGAAGAAGTTCAAGAAACGCCCACTGACGGATTCTGCCAGCGATTGAGACAGCCACGGGTGAGTGGCTGTCTGGACAGAAAAGGTTCACTCAGGAACCCAGCCAGGTGTTGCACCGGTTTACGCACAAGCAACCCCTAGAACCATTACAATGACTAAACACTTTAACAAACCATGTTTCCTGACTAGGAGGGAAGTATACAGACACTTAGCTTCATCCATGCAATATTTTTTTTTGTTTCATTCCAAATGTTATGAAGTTTAGTAAATAAAGGAACTACTATATTAACCTTATCTTTTAGCATGTTGTCTCTCAGCCCTGCTTGGTGGAAGTTTTTACTTCTGTGGGACTTGTGCCAGAAGAGCACTTGGAGGATTGGGCTGTAAATCAATTTACAAGGCAAGAAAATGTTGGCAATGGACCAAGCTGTAATACACCAGAACAAGAAAAACACTAACCAATTTCTGTCTTTTGGAAAAAACCAATAAAACAATATTTTCTCTTCCTCTTTAGTACTCAAGAATAACAGTCTTGATCAGCTGTTGTTGCCACCAAGGATTGTAACAGGGTTGTACAGGAAGCAGCACCTCAGCATGAAGGCTTACAAGGAAGAACATTACAAAATCTAGGTGAGTCCACGTAGATCAGGGCTAAACCATTTTACTGTTGGAGGTGGAGTCTGAATGAGATATAACCTGGGAGAGGAAGTTTTAGGGACTTTCTAAAAATGATAGGTAAATTAGGAGGCAATGTCAACATGGTGTACCATACACACAGCTTTTTATACACAAACTGCTTAGCAAGACAGACATTTAAATATGAAAGTGTTTTTTAAAATCACTATATATTTTCCTGAATTTCAACTCTTTCACTATTGAACTCAGAGTAAAAGTAACTCAGGAGAAACTGACACATTGTCACATGTGTAAATGGCACCGCAAGGCCCTGGAAAAGAGCAAAACATTTGTCCTGCCAGGCACATTTTGCGACCCAACAGCAGCGGTGTACCTAGGGTCCTTTGTCCCCTTGGCAAGGGGCTGTATTGGCACCCCCCGAAAATTACTTTACCGCAATAATCACACTAGAAATAACTACATTTTACATGACCCTAGTACTTGAAGCAGGCAAGGTGAGGAGGAAGTGTGAAAAAATGCACACGCCTTTGGGCTGCAGTGTGAGAAGGACAGGAAGCTTCTCCTATGTTTGAGCTCCCATTGTTCGGTCCCTGCTCCTGCCGACATAGCAGTTCAAAAGCATGTCAAAGTGCAAGTAGATAAATAGGTACTGCTCTGGCGGGAAGGTAAATGGCATTTCCATGCACTGCTCTGGTTCGCCAGAAGCAGCTTAGTCATGCTTGACATCTTTCCGCAGGGCCTGCAAGACAAAGCTGTTCCACCAAGCCTTTGGCCAGGGCACAGCCTGACTCCTTCCTTTGGCAATCTTCACAGAACTCTAGCCCAGTGTTCCCCAACCTTGGGTCTCCAGCTGTTTTCGGACTGCAATTCCCATCATCCCTGACCACTGGTCTTGTTAGCAAGGGATGATGGGAGTTGTAGTCTAAAAACAGCTGGAGACCCAAAGTTGGGGAATTAATTTTATAATGAAATGATTTTAGAATGTTGTATTACTTTATTGTTGTTAGCTGCCCTGAGCCTGGGTTCGGCTGGGGAGGGCAGGATATAAATAAAAAATTATTATTATTATTATTATTATTATTATTATTATTATTATTATTATGCTGGCCACATGACCTGGAAGCTGTCTGTGGACAAAACGCCAGCTCCCTCGGCCAGTAAAGTGAGATGAATGCTGCAACCCCAGAGTCATCCGCAACTGGACCAAACGGTCAGGGGTCCCTTTACCTTTACATACACAATGTTATTCTGCCTAATAAGTTTCACTGAGGGAAAGAGGAGAAAAGAAACAACAACCGAGAGCCAGTCAGGTTGAGAGGAAAATTTCCTTTTTTGCCTTGTCAACCAGTGATCCAGATTGCTCAGCGAAGGCTCTAACCTGAGGGAATGTGGGTGGGAAGCTCAAGGGGCAAAATAGTACCAAGCCATTAGGGGAAAAACTTTTAAAGGCTTCTTCCCCTCTCTTGAGACCCGACAGGAGGATTCTCTCCACTCCTGTTTGCTGCTTTCTGGGTCTGATGCCGCAAGGCAAAGTTGCCTTGCATGGATTGCACCTGAAGTGAGACATTTTAGGGGACAACAATAAGATAAGTGAACAGCTTAGAAGAATAATAAGAAGCCTTTGCTTAGAGGCCACAAGAGATGAGCCAAGTGGAGTTTTTGGGGATGGGGTGAGGACAGGATTCTGTAAGTGCTTCACATGCTTGGAGCAGAAAGTGGCTTTTGTTTTAATCATCCGATGATTGGTACTTCTGTTTGGCTCATTGTGTATTTGATTAGAAAAGTTTCACCTTCTGCTTTCTCTCAGGTATAACACTTACTTAAGTGAATTTAAAATGAAAGCCTGTATATAAATATGGGATGCATTCAAGATTCGTTAGGAAGTATCCCTGATTAATACATACTGGGTTCTAACTTCAATACACTTGGTCTGCATTAACACACAAAAATGGTAAAAGTTCTATACATTTTAGATATACTACAAACACTCGGAACTCTTTCTAATGCAACAATATTGTAAGGCACTATTTCAAGGGGATATTTGCCAGTTTGAGATCTCTGGCTTATGTTTTTTAAAAATCCTATTTTCATGGCAAATTAGCTCTCTTTCAGCTTCGAAAAATGATCACAGAGAAAATAAAATTAATAGAAGCGATAAAATCTTGTGAGATAATAAGTAAGCAAAAACCAAAAGAACAATGAAAAGTGTGCCCTTTGTTTGACATAAATCAGTGGTGAGCAAATTGCGGTCTCCAAATACTTGACTGCAGCTTATGGTGGATCCTGTTAGTTGGCTAAGAATTCCACAATAGAAACCTAAAAAGTTGCCTTCTGACATGTCACAGCAGTGGTCTGTCTAGTTCAGTATTGTCCACGCCAACTCTCAGTGGTTCTCTGTGAGTTTTTTTCCTTGACCTACCAGGACTCACCAGGGATGGTGAACTTTTGCATGCAAAGCATGTGCTGTACTAACGAACTAAGGATTTAGTTTTAAAAGTCCCTTTCTAGTAGTCCTCATGGTGGCAGAAATGCCTGAGGTCATTTTCACTGCTGAACTAGAGACATCCCTAGCATACACAATGACAGTTGCTTCGGCATTAGGGTGGTGGCTAGATTTGTGTAAATAATTTAAAATGTGCAGTGCATTAATCCTTCATAAACTTATGTAGAATGTTTTTCTGGGATTTGCTCCTAGATCCAGCTCTGTCACTAGAATCGTCATTGTCCTTGGTGGCTAGGTGTATGTTTTAATACCTTTGCCTGGTGACACATTCCTGGGTAGCTTCACCACCGTTGCCCATGCATTGGTAACCACCAGGTTGGATTACTGCAATGTGCTTTATATAGAGCTACCCTTGAGGTTGGTTTAGAGTAGCGTTTCCCAAACCTGGGTCTCCAGCTGTTTCTGAACTATAACTCCCATCATCCCTAGCTGGCAAGAAGAGTGGTCAGGGATGGCAGAAATTGTCGTCCGAAAACAGCTAAAGAACCAAACACTGGCCTAGATGCTGCTGCTAGTGCAGAACAGGGTACTAGGCTGCTTGTACAACCCTTGTCTGCAGGATCTGCTATCAGGCCAACCATCATACTAACCTATAAGGCTGTACACAACTCACGATCAAGTTCCTGGAGATATTGCCTTAGCTCTGAGATACCCAGCAGGTCACTGCATTCTGATGAAAGGGTCTCATTGAAGTCCCCAAATCACCAGAGGCCCACTCTGCAGCAACTGGGAGCAGGGCTTTCATTGTGGTTGCCCTCGTTTTGTTGGACAGCATCCCTGGTGAGATATAAGAGGCATCCACTACTTGCATCTTCTGGAAACAATTGAAAACATTTTTGTTTTGACAAGCTTTTCCAGCTGAATGGAAAATATATTTAGGTCTCTGCCTTGGGCTTTTATTTGTATTGTTCTTAAACTTATTCTGAGTTGCTTTATTGCATGATTGTAAATCGCTGTGAGAGGTGATTCAGTAATAATAATAATAATAGTGGACACATATAGAGACTGAATTTCTCTCATATAAATTTCTGCCGCAGCATCGTGTTCCTCTGTGATTCCCCCCTCCCCCTTTATCTTCATTGTAAACCCTTCAGGATGGGCACCTGATGGATCTGGTGCTTAATTTTCAAGGCTGGTAGCCCTGGGCAGATTGTAGCTGGGAGAAAAGGCTAATCAGAGCACAGCCAAAAAGGTCAAAAGCTGCTTCCTGAAGGTAGAAACATATGGTAAGCAAAATAGAATTACAAGAGTAAAATGCTGCATTAGAAAAAGGATAGGTTGGGCTTCTTTTTGGATTATTTGTGAGGCTATTAATTGTCTTAATTTCTTACATTACTCTTCGAATCCCATTTCTGGCTACAAACACTGTGTCATCTTGTAAAAAGGGAGGGAAGGGAGGCGTGTGGAGAATATTGTTGCCAACTTGCCCAGTACAGTGGTACCTTGGGTTACAGACGTTTCAGGTTACAGACTCCGCTAACCCAGAAATAGTACCTCGGGTTAAGAACTTTGCTTCAGGATGAGAACAGAAATCGCATGGCAGTGGCGTGGCGGCAGCGGGAGGTCCCATTAGCTAAAGTGGTACCTCAGGTTAAGAACAGTTTCAGGTTAAGAACGGACCTCCAGAACGAATTAAGTTCTTAACCCGAGGTACCACTGTATTTGTTTGATGACTGAGGCTGCAATGCTATATGCAGTAACTTGGGAGGAAGGCTGCAGACATTTACACCCCCTGTGCCAAGAATCTTGTAAAATGCAGTTTGATAAATGTTCTGGGAATTTTAGCTCTGTGAGGGGTAAACTATCATTCCCATTATTATTATTACTATTACTATTATTATTATTAGAGTTTGGATTTGATATCCCACTTTATCACTACCCGAAGGAGTCTCAAAGCGGCTAACGATCACCTTTCCCTTCCTCCCCCATGACAAACACTCTGTGAGGTGAGTGGGGCTGAGAGACTTCAAAGAAGTGTGACTGGCCCAAGGTCACCCAGCAGCTGCATGTGGAGGAGCGGAGAAGCGAACCCGGTTCACCAGATTACGAGTCTACTGCTCTTAACCACTACACCACACTGGCGTAGTGTTATTATTATTAGGGAGGCAATATGTGCTTTAAATGCATTGTGTGTCTGCAGCCTAGATTCCATGGAACTCCGTGGCACTTCCTTCTCAGTAGACATGCAGAGAATTGTACTATAATTTACTTCCATTTTAAAAAACCCATCTAATTTAAAAAGCCTGGGGGAAAACAATAAATATACTTTCAAATAACAAACCAGCAAATAAGTAAAACCATCAAATTTCCAACATACATTACACCCATATACATTGGTGTTTTATTCTGTTTTGATATTATACACAACTTTGATAGCTTCACAAGAAGCAGTTTATACATTTGTTAAACATACAAACCATGCTGAGAGACAGGCCACAAAATGAAGTTTCCAAATAACTCTTTAAAGTTACTCCCATGTAAAGTGCATCAGCATTTAAAGTACTGGATGATAGCTGCTGGTACTCCATTCTAGTGCTTAGGAATTTTATATTTTTTTCAAGCCCTAGAAATGTCTACAAATTTTTGTGACTATGCAAAAGAATAGGATGAGCAAGTTGTGTGCAACTACAATATAATGGAACAAACAAGAATTATCAGGTGGAATTCAGGAACTGAGGAACTGTGGTATGGATGAGATGATTTCAACAGCCCTGGTTAAGAGGAGAATAGATTTGGTTGCCAAAGCTTGACTTCTACATTCTGAAGTGGGATACCTTCTGCGCCACTCCAGTCCTGGATCATGTATTTGCTTAAAGTTGTGCCCTGACACATAAGATACCGTTTGCTCAGTCTTGATAACAGTAGTCTCTGCACCCTATAATTTGCTTGTCATTTGAGATTTGTATGCATTCAGTTTAATATAATCAAATCTTGGGCAAAAGAAGTCTGAGCATTCGACTGAGCATGCACCTGTGTAGACAAAGCGTGTTCTCACTAAAGGAGAGCACGTGTTGCGGATGGGGCCGGACAAAAGCACCTTGTATTTAACTAGGCAAGTTGATATTAAGGGGCCTAGCACTGGTTGGTGTTGGTGTTGCTGGGGTAAATTTAATGTTGCAGTTTTAGGGGAGGGAACAGAGGGTATTTAAGCAGGGTCCACAGAAGCTACTTTCTCTTTTGCTGTGGACATCGGATCACCCGGCCGCCCTCCCTTGTTGGGCTTTCGCCTTGACCTTGCTATTGCCTGTCATGGGGTCGTCTGCATTGGTGCGGGGGCCTAGTAGGAATTTTTCCAATTGGCTGATTAGTGTGTGCCTTTTGGGTTTTGCCTACTACGTAGCAAATCGTCACAACTTGTACGGTTGGTGGTTAGGCATTGGTTTAAATTAGTTGGTGGAGGGGTATGGATTGGCTGTGCCTGCCCCTCCAATGCTGCTGCTGCACGGGAATTCCGTTAAAGGAATTCAGGGACTTACCATCCTTTCGTCCAAACCCCTGGAATCGGGTTTGGGCCGTGTAAGCCCCTAGGAGCATGCAGGGAGAAGCTGAGGGTCTGTGCCGCAGCTCCAGTTATCCCTGAACTTGTTCCTCCACACTGGCTCTCGCTGGAATCCGGGAGCCAGTGCTGTCCCCAAGGCCGGGGGGGGGGGGGGGACAGATAGTCAAAACCAATGCCTAGGCAACCACTCACAATTTGTATGTTAATAAAGTTGTGGCCAAAATTATGCCAAAAACCTTAAACAAAAATTATGTGTGATGTGTGAATTATTGGGGAAGGGTGTTTTGGGGGACCTCAGCACGCAAACAGCTGAGCCATGCAGTTTTCTTGTTATTCACATGTAACGCTCAATGCATGCACCATGTGTGTACCTGTTTATGCAATAGCTGATTGCATAAACCACAAGCGTGCACACAAACATTTGTAGAGAGTGCGCACCTGTTTTCCGTATGATGTGTAATCAAGCCTTATGCCAATCTGTTTTATTGAGTCAGGAAAATAATGCAGAATCAATCATCCTTACAATGTCTTTGAGTACAAGAGAGTCAGACTTTTGGATCCCAAATCTTCAGGAGCGGATCTCAGGAAATGCAAATATCTCAGCCACTCACTCTATTATGCCAGCCTGTCCTGGCAAGTCAGCTATTATACATACATTTAAAGGACTAATCTGTTCTTTTGGCTAATCTAAGAATGAGACCTTTGTCTTCACTTTTCTTGGACCTCTAACCTTTAAAGGTGAGTGAGACAGCTGCAGAAAACCTGATCTCATTTTCTGCCCCTGGCAAGATTTTTCAAGTTCATCTTCTTTTTCCTCCTTCTCTCAAAATCTGATGAAAAAAAAATTGAAATGTCATGAAAACAAGCTCTCAGGCTAAAAAACCTCTGTCTGTCTCTGTGACAGATGTCAGTTTGAAAGGTTTCAGGTCACCTGTCAGAAGTATGTCAGTATGATCCGTACAAACATCGACTCAACCTCTAACACTAACATTTGAGTCCTGCTTTTTAGAATATGCCTTGTAAAAGAATCAAATGATTTCAAGTCACTGCCTCCTCCCCCTCTCCTTACTTTTAACTCTGATTAATGAGCCAAACTCTTAGGCGCAAAAAAGGGAGGAAAAAAAGAGAGAAGCCTTTAAAAGGACAGCTTGACCTTTATGTGCCCCTGGCAATGAACCAATCAGCATTCTCGTAATCCAAACACAGATGCCTGGAGCTAAACAAATTCTGTAGTTGTGAACAAGAATTCCGTTTGCTGTCAAAATACAATGATGAGCAGTACAGGGCAGCTTTTAAAACCAAATATTCTGAATTAAATTAAAGTTAAAGTGATCTTGATTAATAAGTGTAAGTAATCTGAGTAACTTTATACAACATTCATAGGCGTAATAATTAAATCCAGATATTTACATGTAGCTGTTAAATCTATTTAAAGCCACAGAAAATGAGCACATGCAGGCACATCTAAACTATTCTATATAATCCCTCCACGGTTCCCTAATATTTTGTGTCAGAGATGCATTGGTTACATAATTCTGTAACTCAGGCTTTGTTTAGTTAATAAGGCTGGACCTTTCATGTTGTCATAATATTTACATTATTATCCAAAGTGAAACTGTTTTATTAAAAAGAAAGAAAAAGGAGCATAGCTGAGAGCTCTTGATTAAAACGAGCTCAGTTGGAAAGAAAATTCAAGGTCCGTGATAAGTTTTGCTACCCTGCTGAGTTCAGTACTGTACCATACTAAGTTCATCAAATACAGAACACGCTGTTTATTCTACCTGCCTCTATCCTGATCTTCAGCAGGATAAACAGCTTGTTTTTCTGCTTTGAGAGGAGGATGCCCGTTGGGTATCTAATGAGTCACTGCTCATCATCACTGAATTAGAGACTCACACAGGAACAAGGGGGAAAATAGATTTTGGGATGCTATGATGGCTGCCCATGAAACAACTGATATATGGTCAGATACATTATAAGGAAAATAAAATTGCTTGCAAAAGCTACAAAAGACTGAATATAGTTCTGAAAAGCTTTGAGTTTTACGTATGATTACTTTACATTGGAAGACAATTGGGAAAGCCCTGTTTAGGGAAGCTTTTAATATCTAAGGACTATTGTATTTTAATATTTTGTTGGAAGCCACCCAGAGTGGCTGGAGAAACCCAGCCAGATGAGTGGGGTGTTAATAAGAAATGATGATGATGATAAAACAGGTACTAACTAGTTCACATGTATAACTGGACTAGTGGAATCCCCCTTATTTTAATGTTACCTTTCACTTTGAGTTTTGCATATGAATGAACTCATTTTTTTGTGGGTTTTGATTTTCAGTTTGAAAGGTACTTGGAGAGGCAATAAGGCACCGTATGTATTTCATGTATATTTTTATTGCACTGCAGACCTGCTACCTCATGTATTTGCAGGAAACCATTGTCAATCTCACGAGGAAATCTTTTGGGAAGCACGTTTTCCTCAGCTCCTCAATTAATTTCATAGCCATCAATTACCTGTTGACACCATTATCCTGCCCATGTCAATTCCTACTGGTAGGTGTCATCAACATTCCTGATCTTGCTTGAGCCCTCATGAAAGGATTAGCCTATGCTACAAAATATGCCTCCACCTACAGACCACTTCTGTAGAACAGAGTGCCCCCGGGAATACAGGAGCTGTCCACCCAAATATTAGACGGTTAATGCTCCCATTTAACAGATAGGGGCAGAGGAAGAAAAATCAGGACTCAATGCTGGGAGTTATGACTGTCCTTTCTGAGCAATGGTGATGCATCTATGATTTCCCCAGGTCTGCAAGCTCTAGTCTGGGTTGCATAAGGCAATATTGTAGCATCTTTACTTTCTTCCTTATGATGATATCCATATATTGGTAGAGAAGGATCAGTGCTGTATGAGGTCTTCCCCCTCTGATAGGCAAAAAGTGATAGTTTACCATAGTGGTAAACTATGGATCTGTTGTGGAAACACATGGTTGAACTGTGGTTGAGCCATGACTTAAAACAGTACAAGAGATCTCTATCCATTGGGCTGTGCAGGAAATTTACTTTTCTATCCAGCATAATTTCTAGGCAGGAGTCGGATCTTGGATTATTTTGATTATTATTGATTATTATTATTTGAGTATTATTGTTGGACTTGAACTCCAATCAGCCCCAGCCAACATGACCAATGGTCAGGGATCATGGGAGTTGCAGTCTGACAATATCTGGAGGGTCACAGGTTTACCATCTCTGTTTTACGAAATAAGTTCAGATGTTTAATGGGGACTATGTCAACAGGTGAAACTTCTTGTTCTAAAAGAAATTTTCTTTCTCGGTTCCACTCCGCATTTTAGGATGACATTCTCCTTATAAATCAATGGGATATCATTGTCTTGGCTGACCTAATTCTTCTCTTCTTCATATTGTTTTGTTCTTAGAACATTTTAAACACACAATAAATCATTCATGGTAACTTTCTTGCCTCTAGTTATTCTTGATGCTGAGAATGTGGCACTTTGCTCCTACATCACAGCAATAGCTAAAAGGTTTGCACAATGCCGGCCAGGCAGCAAGCCCTTTTGGGAACCAATAAATTAATTACATCTCTAAAGAAAGACTTCCACATACCACCTTTATTTTCTATTGCCATGTTCATCTGACCAGCCAGCCAAATACTTAGAGGGCATTATTAAAGGTTATGATGAGAAATGTTGAACAATTATTGGTGTCACAAATAGTCCTTTCTTTGTAAGAATAGTGCTTTGATGTTCTGATCCCTATCAAGAAATATTTGAAATTTGAAAAGGGGTTAAGTAGTAATAGTGGGAAAGATGGATTTCCCAGCTGAAATTAATATTTCTGAACAGCAGTAAAATTAATTACTCTGGAGTTGTGGGCAGGCATAAGATTTATGGTAAATGACAGAATGTTTGCAAATTTTCCTGACTACTCGATTAGAAAATGCACCAAGTAGAGACGTCAGCCAAGCATGCATTATTTAAGTGGTTGGTGTCTGGCGACAATCTGGAAGCTACAATTGTGGTGGCTGCCCGCAGGAAAATTCGCACTTTCTGTGGGAAATTCTTTCACCTTTGTGTGCCCACAGCACAGATCTCTCCTCATGCAGCTGTAGGATGCACAGGAAGTCTGTGACCTGGAAAATGTGGGATAACTGACACAAGGTGACCCTTGAATGCTGGGGTAGGCCCAATTAATTTAAAATTTTGCTTGGCCTTGTCTCTTCCAATTTTCTAAATCCTCTGGAAAAATGATTAATGCGTACACTGCCAATGCGAAAATATTTTTGACCCTATTAAAGTCGACCAAGGGTAAACCAAGTGTAGGCTGGCATTGTATCAAACTAGCTTTATTAAATTTGATTGGAGGGTTGTATGAGGAAGGGACAGACAAGGACATTATTTTGCACAGCAACTCCCTTTTAAATGAAAATACTGGGAAGAATACAAAATGCCAATGTTGTCTGGTGGAGAGTCTTGCAAGATTTTATGAATAACTTAATTTTCTCTTACTTCTCTCTCTCCCCCCTCCCCCCGCATTGAATTTTTTTTGTAAATGCCATGCATTACAATATATAAACCTGTTCTGTCACTAAAGCTGATTTACTTCATTTATAATGGCATGGCTTCTTTCCCTTTCTCCTAATTATTATTGTTATGTCTCTTTCTGAGGGCTTTCTGTCTGCTACCTTTAATATTCAGTGTTTCATACTATTTCCCAAACAGATAGTAACTGAAGCAATGTTGTAGACTTGCTTTTGGGGCAAATCCCTGCCAGAAGGGAAGGAGAAGTCTCTGTCCATAAGACTCCACACTTACATGAAATTTCTGGATCATGAGCAGTGGCTATTATCCAGTGCAGCGATACTTAATTAAACTTAACTTCACTTATTTACTTTTGACATTTTAATGCCACCCTTTCTCTATGGAGCTCAGGATGTTATACATGGCTCCTTCCATCCCTCGCAAGGTAATGTGAGTAGAGATTTGAATTTGGGTTTCCTCTCTGCTAGTCAGGCAGTCTAAGCCAACGCAGCACTCTTCAGATATTTTGGCCACAAGTTCTATCACACCTAAGTATTGGCTGTGCTGGCTGGGGTTGATGGAAGTTGTAGTCTGCAACATCCAGAGGGCACAACATTGGCTTTCCCTGGCTTTGAGGCACCACCATGAATTCATGCATATGTAGTTATGCACAGGGTCTCAGTTTTTGTTTGGAAGTACCGGTAGGTCACAGTGAAATCAATGGGAAGTATCCCCCCCCAATAGTGGAATGCTCAGAAAGTCTTTAATGACATACAAATCAACCAATCTCCTTCTCCAGAAATAGAAATACCCCATCAATTCAATTTACTTTCACAATCCAGTTAGAGGCCATGGGTGGTATTCAACTAAGTTTTACTCAAAGAAGACCTATGTACATTGATGGGCCTAACTGAGTGTATATCATTGCTATGTGAGGAGGTGCCTGTGCAAATTGATGCTACCAATGTTTGTTCTCCCAATCCGACAGCTGGGGTAAAACACATGGAAACTGGTTAGAAGATCAGTGATAACTTTGATCAAGTTGAGGGGTACCTCCACCTCCCTGTCAATCAGCTGAGCAGCATGACTACTGTCTGGGCTCCATAAATGCACTCTACATTGGGACTATCATGTAGTAAGGTTCCTAACAGGAATAAGTCTGCAATCGTTGCAGTAAATTTAAAATCCACCTTAAATCACATATAGTCGTACCTTGGTTTAAAAACAGCTTACTTATTGAACGTTTTGGCTCCCAAACACTGCAAATCGGAAAGTGAGTGTTCTGGTTTGTGAACTATTTTTGAAAGCCAAACATCCGACAGGGCATCCATGGCTTCTGATTGGCTGCAGGAGCTTCCTGCAGCCAGTCAGAAGGTGCACTTTGGTTTCCAAACATTTTGGAAGTTGAACGAACTTCCAGAATGGATTCCGTTCAACATCCGAGGGACTACTGTATTTAAAAACCAGCTTGGTACAGGCTGAAAAGAGGAAGAAACTATAAAGGACTTTAAAAAAGTGCTCTACTGATGTGACACTATATCTTGAATGAGACACATATCATGCCTAAATGTTTCCCAAGTTTAGAGTATTTTAAGTTAGCATCTTGGCCCAAACCAAAAACTGGATTTTGTTGCATAATTTGGGCTTGGATCTAAAATGCATGTTCTTCCTTCCCATCCAAATAAGAATTTTGGTGGCTCCAGAGCTTCCACATATCTCAGTGCTGTGCCAGAAGTTTGAAAATCATGCCCCCACTGTTAGCCATCTCTTCCCTTGCATTAAAAATATCTCTAGAATGTATTTGGCCAAATTTAAATTTCCAAGAAATGAGGCAATCTCTGGAAATACTGATAGAACCTAAAATCAATTCAATGCTAGTAGGCAGCAGCATTATACTTGAATTGCTTCATTGCTGTAATAGAATATTATGTGAGAAGTTCAGCCCCAAGAACAAAAAGACATTATTTGCATGATTCTGAACTACTTTCAATACTTGAAGCTTCAAAGAGAAGTTCAGAAAAGGGTGAAAAGCCTTAAACCGCATCAGTCTAATTTGCTATGGGATAAATTGACAATTTCAAAAATGGCTAATAAATGATAGTTTCTTGTTTCTTTACTATTTTAATCTGGCTTGTGCATTTTCAAAGAGCTTGCTACTTTTGTCCTTACATACCAAGCATTATTGTGAAACAAGACAAATACCTGTATATATTACTCAGTGAAGAAAACTGATTCATTATGAGCCAAATTAATGAATTAGCAATAGGTAATTAATTTTCTTTTATGCTCATGGATTCTGTTAGAAAACAAAGCTGCAAAATAAAGTATCTGTGTCAAGGGATTGGTGCAAAGCCTAGAAATCGTTTATTTATTAGTTTCTTACATTTACAGTGGTACCTCAGGTTAAGTACTTAATTCGTTCTGGAGGTCCGTACTTAACCTGAACTGTTCTTAACCTGAAGCACCACTTTAGCTAATGGGGCCTCCTGCTGCTGCCGCACTGCCAGAGCACGATTTCTGTTCTCATCCTGAAACAAAGTGCTTAACCTGAAGCACTATTTCTGGGTTAGTGGAGTGTGTAACCTGAAACGTATGTAACCTGAAGCATATGTAACCCGAGGTACCACTGTATATCCTGCCTTTCTTCTATCATAGAACCCGCTTGGTTCCCACAAGACCTGCAGTGTTCAACATTCTGGTAGCCCTAATGTGCTTTCAGACCATATTGTTGGTGCCTCTTCATGTGTTACCATCCATCTACACCATACATTTAAAGCAGTTTCATATCACTTTAAATGGCCAGGGATTCCCTCAAAGAATCCTGGGAACTGTAGGTTGTTAAGGGTGTTGAGAGTTGTCAGGAGACCCCTTTCACCATTCTGAGAATTGTAACTCCGTAATCATCATCACCACCATCAGGTCTGAGGCGAATTTAGGGCAGTGAGACTAGTTTGCCCACACTGGGCGCCAAACTGAGAACACATTGCAGGGGGCACCACAACAATGACTTAGAGTGTGTGCCAAATTTTGGTGTCGCACAGGGCGCTGCTGAAATTTAAAAGCCCAAAGTCCACCACTGATCAGGTAAACTGCAGAGGGAGAAAGAAAACTTACCTTAAATACCAAGTTACAAATATTACTCTCCTGGATGCTCCTTTGATAACTGTTTCTGCTGCCACTGCTGTTGCAACTACTGAAACAGCTGTTCATGTGCATCTATGCACGTTACAACAAAACAAAACTGAGAAGGCCCAGTGGTTATAGTGGGAAGGCTCTCAGGCCACAAAACATTCACATAAGGCCATAGGAAGAAGAATAGGAATAGCAAGGGATAGTTGACAGTGGGTAGCTCTGATGTTTCAAACCTACTTTCTGAACTTAATTTCTCTCTGTCTCATAATACTAAAGGCCATCCAGTGAAGGCGAATGTTGGAAGATTCAGAACGGACAAAAGGAAGTACTTCTTCACCCAACACACAGTTAAACTATGGACTTTGCAACCACAGAATGTAGTGCTGGCCACCAATGGCTTTGAAAGGGGTTCAGAACTTCAGAAAGGTTCAAGGAGGATATCAGCGTACAGTTATGTTCTATCTTCAGTGTCAGAGGTGGGATGCGTTTGAATATCAGTTGGTGGGACTCATAAGCAGAGAGAATGCTGCTTGTGAACTTTCCATAGGTATTTGGTTGTCCATTATAAGAAGAGGATGCTGGACTAGATAGGCCTTTTGTTTGATCCATCAGGGCTCTTATGTTCTTAACAGGTTTATTGATTCTGACGCAAGATGTCAATTATCCCCATTCAAGCAAAGTTGGCTCCTACCTAACATTTAAGTGCACGTCCTTAACCCTAATAGGAGACAAGCATTGTCATTTATAACTATAGCACTGCTGTCTTTCTCACTTCCCTGCTCAAGGACAGGTAAGAAGAAGGGAGTTTCTGCCAAAGGTCACCCATGGAATTCGATGTTTGAGCAGATACAATTAACACTCTGATCTAGGTCCAAGACTCCATCCATTATCACCATTTGTTGGCTTTCCATGGTTAACATTCTATATATCTTTCCAGTATCCTTTTATCTTATTTATATAATAAGAGGAGTGCCTCTGAAAAACAGTGTCTGGAAAACAATGACAACTTTAAAACTAGCCAGTTTATTATAGTATAAGCTTTTATGAGCTACAGTCCATGAAACATATGCCATAATATTTTTTTTGTAATTAAGCTGCCACAAGACTTTTGGATGTCATTTATAGTTGTGGGTTTTTTTTGCCGGGGGCGGGGCAGGGAGACATGTCACAAATGTTTCTATTAAGTGCATTTTCCATATCTGCTGTGGTACACAAAGAAACCCACAATAGGTTTTGGGCAAATTCAAATGAGATCCATAAGACCCATCTTGTGTCATTTATCCAGGGCTTGTACAACAATTATGTCTATTCATCCTGGTCATCCAGTGATAACTCAAAGTACCAGTACACTGTTATATGCTAAAACTTCTCTAATGTCACATTTTGTTATATAGACTTACAATGAGAAGAAATTTAACAGGATGTGACATGGTGTAAGTGATGCACTGACATGTATAATTTAAAGACTACACTCTTGTTGGAAGCAGACACCTGCAATTAATTTTGATATTGGGAATTCAAAATGAAACTGATGATTAAAGCCAGAAGGGACTTGGAATATCCATTAAGCTCATGAACTGGGGCAGCCCCTCTGTTTACTAAACAGTACATTTGTTAAATGCATCCTTATGACTCAGTTATGAATATCATTGGCCTCAGAACATGCTATGTGTGGAGCTAAAATGTACCCTTTTAATTCACTTAAATGCTAACTGCCAGATTCTATGAAAGTGAAATACTTTGGAATAGTAACCGATAGCATAAATAAAATGTGCCTTTTCCTTTCTGCTCTCTCTGATTTTTAATTAACTATCTTTCTAGTTTCAGGAAATTTTAATTACCCCTACAAATGAAGGTGCTCACTAACATTTGCGCAACTAACTATCCAACTTAATTTCTAGAAAATTATGCCAAGCTATTACTACAGAAAATGTCAGGAGAAACAGCCTTGTTTAGGGGATCTAGTGCTTTTGCACTGATGTTGTTCTTTAACAGGAATTTTAACAGAACATAGTACTTTATCATGTTTACACCTCCGTCATGATGTCATTTATATGTAAACATCACCTATTGATTTTAGTGCCATTTTCTTTTCTTAGAAAGATTTTCTGTACCAGCACATAAGTGCTTAGAACAGAATGTACTGCCTGTGTCATTTCAGCTTCACAAAACAGGGTGTCATAATAGCTTTACAACGTTATTTTAATGGCTTAGGCAGGTGGGCTGGAACAATGATGTGCAATTGTGGTATTCACATAGATACATATTTTAGTTTAATATTTCTTCCATTTGATGCATAGCCTGCTCCCTCCTGAAAGTTTGAGCAACTTATCAACAACAGCAACAGAACCGCACACATTCTACAGAGCAGAATACAAGTAAATGTAACTCTCTGAAGTTGTTCCACCCATTCCTAGTACAGTGGTACCTCAGGTTACATACGCTTCAGGTTACATACACTTCAGGTTACATACACTTCAGGTTACAGACTCCGTTAACCCAGAAATAGTGCTTCAGGTTAAGAACTTTGCTTCAGGATGAGAACAGAAATCGTGCTCCGGTGGCACGGCGGCAGCAGGAGGCCCCATTAGCTAAAGTGGTGCTTCAGGTTAAGAACAGTTTCAGGTTAAGTACAGACCTCCGGAATGAATTAAGTACTTAACCTGAGGTACCACTGTATAATCCTAAATCCCACAGGCCAGATGATACAAATAAGCCTTCTAACACTCACGAAAGCTGCTCTCACCCAACCTCTGGTGAGTCTGTAGTGGTAGCAAATTCTGTAATTAATATCAGGCATTAAAAATGCATCTGTTTACATCTATTTTGTCTGGTGGCTAATCCCTTTACAACCTGTTAATTTATCATAGAGAATTACAAGTATGGTTAATGCTGTGCTAAATGGACATGGCACCCTCAGAAGATTGCAGATTTCTGTTAGGTGCAATCAGTGCTATTTTTCTAGAAAAAGAGGCACTGAAACACTTCCCTCGATCTCTTAGAATGCCAGTGGCGCCCACCTGAGAGGTGCCGGAACTGAGTTCCAGTGAATTCCTCCTGAAAAAAAAGCCCTGGGTATAGTAATAATAATAATAATAATAATAATAATAATAATAATAATAGTAATAATGGTATTATTTACATTTGCTGCGGTTAGAATACACATCACACAATATGTACAGTGGTACCTCAGTTTATGAACTTAATCCGTTCCGGAAGTCCGTTCTTAAACTGAGGCACACTTTCCCTAATGAGGCCTCCCGTTGATGCCCTTCCATCGTTCAGCTTCTGTTCGTAAACTGAGGTAAAGTTTGCAAACCAAGACACTACTTCCAGTTTTGCGGAGTTCGTAAACCGAATAGTTCGTAAACAGGGCTGTTCTTAAACTGAGGTACCACTGTATTTGGAAACAAATCATGAAAGCATAGAATCATGAATGTCTATGAATCCTGTAAAGCGTGTTCTCCCTCACAGAGAGCACGTGTTGCGGTTGGGAAAATAAGCCACCCTGCGGTGAATGGGGATTTTTGGGAACCAAAGCCTTTAAGGGGTTAAAATTGGGTTGCTGGGGATTTTTGATTGTTGCCAATTTGGAGGAGGGGTCATAGTCCTTAAATACAGGGGACGGACGTTCGGACGTCCTCTTGGCTGATTTTCACCGGATCGGGAGAGACGGTTGTATTGCCGAGCTTATTATATTTCTATTTGGGCCTAGACTTAAAAGAAATTTTCCCCGTTGTTTTTTTTAGTATTGCTCCTTAATTGATTTTCCCTATCCCAAGTAATCCCTTTCCTCCCCCTCCCATTCCCCTCCATCTGTGTACCTCTTTAACGTTTGTTTAATATTTAATTGTACTGGTTGCTATTATTTAATTTTTGGTTAGCTTATCGCCTAGGCCTGAGGGTGGGTACCCCCCCCCGGCTTGGGGCCTTCCCCGGGGCCTGCCGGCCTGCTCTGCAAGCGGCGGCCGGCGGCGGTTAGCCGGGCTATCGCCTTTGAGGCAGGAGGCCTGCAGCGAGCCGCTTAATATACAGAAAAAATCTTTAGGGGCCTTTCTTACCGGGCGGCTGTTCCGGCGCCGGAGGCTCGAGGCCGCCGCGGAGCGGCCGTAAATTCGGGCCGCGGCGGCGCCCGCCTCTTTAAGGTCCCCCCGCGGCCTTTCCGCGTGCGGGGGAAGGCGATTCGGGAGGTTTCCCGTCGCCCAGGTTTCGGCCGATCGCCGCGTGAGCGCGGGTGGCCGCGCGTTTCAGGGGCAGCGGCGGCTGTAGCGCGGCCAAGCTAGCGGCGCGTTTCAAGGGAGCCGGCGACCGTGGCGCGGCCGAGCTAACGGCTCCAAGGCCGTGCACAGGGCCTAGTCGGCCAGGCCGCCCCCCCTTCTTTCAATTAGGAGATCGCTTACCTTGGGCCTGGGGGCTGCAGCTCGTCGTTGCGCCCGACATTTTGCCTCTGCCGCTCCTTGTTGCGCTCGGGCGGCGGAGGAGTCCTTTTACTGCCGTTTTTCCCTGCTCGCCCTCTAGTGGCCACACAGGTTTATTGCAGTGAGCTGTGTGCCGGGGCTCCCCCTGGTGGCGCGGCTCGTTACTGCACCTTCCCTGGTTGTAATTTGGCCTAGCGGGCGCCCCCTGCTGGCCTGACCCAGGAAGTGCAGTTGTTTGAAGTTAATTTAAGTTTAGTTCATTGTTTTTGATTGGCTTACTCAATAAATAATTAAATAAATACAAATAAATAAATAACAAATAAATAAATAGATAGGATAATAATTTACTAAATTTAATTAATATTAATAATAATAATAATTAGATAAATAACTAAATATTTTAATACATAGAACAACAAATAAATAAATAAATAAATAAATAATTATAGGGAATTTGATTGGCAGTCAGTTTATTGTTGCATTGATCTGCATAGCAGGTATGGCTCCGAAGAGAGTGGCTGCCCAACCCGGCTCAGCTTCCACGTCAAAACGGCCTATTAGAGGCCCGTCGCAGGCACTTCGTTCCCCTACACCGAGTCAACCGGTGGGGCGGGTGCAATCCTTGGTGGCAAGTATGGCCGGCGACCCAGCAGCCTTATCTCGCTTTGCAGCCGAAATGGATGGTTTCCTTCAACATTGCTCCACCCAACCTTCTGTGTCTGGAAGGCCGTCTCGGCCTGTCAGGGCGCCGTCTCCAATGTCATCTAGTGAAGATGGGAGAGGAGGGTCATCATCTAGGGGTTTGATGGTGGATCAG
This sequence comes from Podarcis melisellensis, assembly GCF_964234715.1. Taxonomy (NCBI): domain Eukaryota; kingdom Metazoa; phylum Chordata; class Lepidosauria; order Squamata; family Lacertidae; genus Podarcis; species Podarcis melisellensis. The sequence goes on from NC_138543.1 coordinate 28,087,278, forward strand.
CAGTTCACCCAGCCCCGTGACTCACCTGTTGTTCATCGCCACTCACGGAGGGCAGGTCGCGCCTCCGGGAGGGTCTCAGGGCGTAGGATTCCCCCGGCTTCTTCCGCCAGGCGAAGTGTGATGGTCCAGCCTTCGGATGAGGTGGCGTCGGGTTCTGGCCTTTCACCTATTGTCTCTCCTCAAGCTTCTGCAGGTGCTTCCCAACAAAGCCCTGATTCTGAGTCTTCTGTTGAAGACAGCTTGCCAGTTCCTCATAGGAAATCTTCGGCTGGAAGACGTCGCCGCAGGAAATCCTCACGGAAGCATGCCAAGAGGAGGAAGGGTGATTCATCCTCTTCGTATACTGGTACGTCCTCATCCAGCTCTGATGATGAGTCTGGTAGTTCAATGCAGCTTTACTGGGGTTTTGGCGAATCGGCATCGGGGCTGCCACGGTGGGCTTGGAATCGGAGGGCCAACTCACATCGGGCGAAGTATGGGGCTGTCCAAGATTGTAAGGACGGTGCTTTGGTACCTGACGTGAAAGTCTCTACCAATTCGGCTAGAGACATCATTCCAGGTTCGCATTTGTCATCCAAATTGCGGTCTAGGATTTTGAATGGCCGTTATGTGGACATTTTTGAATTAGTTCCTCCGTCGGAGGATCAGGAGAAAGGGACGTCTAGAAAACGCCCGGGTGCCTCGTCTGTAGAAAAAACATTCGAACGTTGGCTTGATTGTTTCCAGGTCTTCGCTGGAGTAGTCGTGGCGGCTTATCCTCGGAGATCTCTTCATTTGATAGTTTACCTGTCTATTGTTCGCTCTGCTTTCACCAACGCAGGTGAAAGCGCAGCAATCAAATATGATGAGAACTTCAGGCGCCGCGCTGCCAAGATCCCCTCAGCCCGCTGGGATCGTAAGGATCTTGATGTCTGGACTACTCACGTAGCTCCACTCATCGATAAAAAAGTTACGGAGCAGCAAAAACCGAGGTCTTCAGCATTCAGATTTAGCCGTCGCCTGCTCTGCTGGGACTTTAACAAGGGCTCCTGTCAGCGCCAGGGGTGCAAGTATACTCACACATGCGAAAAGTGCAATGGTTCGCATCCAGCTTCTTCTTGTTTTACGGGGCGACGGCCCTTTCGTGGGGGAAGGGGGGGTTCTCAGCAACCCCCCAAGCAAAACACCCCCCTCCCTTCAACTTCTGGGACAGGAAAATAGCGTATTGACCTCCTTGGCTCATACTCCTGTTCGTGTATCAGTCCTGCAAAGTTGGTTGAAGTTCTACCCTAATAGGGACGCTGCATCTTATTTGAGTGATGGGTTTTCGCTTGGTTTTCGGATTCCGGTAGCCATGCCTCCCGTGGCACGGAATCCATTTAATCAAAAATCGGTGCGCGAGCTACCTGAGGTTGCCCACAAGAAGATTGCAAAAGAGGTGGCCATGCATCGTATGGCTGGTCCTTTTGGCGATCCCCCCTTTCATAATTTGCACGTATCCCCATTGGGCATCGTGCCAAAGAAAGCCGCAGGTGAATTTCGCTTAATTCATAATTTGTCACATCCCAAGGGTACTTCAGTCAATGACGTTATTCCTCCGGAGCTCTGTTCCGTAAAATATGCGTCCCTTGATCAGGCGATCAAGATGATTCGGAAGTTCGGCCACGCTGCCCTTTTGGCAAAATGCGATATAGAATCTGCTTTTCGCCTTTTGCCGATTCATCCACAGGACTTTTGGCTGTTGGGTTTTCAGTTTGAGGATGGTTATTATTTCGATAAAGCCATGCCTATGGGATGTTCAATAGCGTGTGCCGCTTTTGAATCTTTTAGTACATTTTTGGAGTGGGCCCTTAAGCGTAGAACAGGCCTGGGCGGGGTCACCCATTATTTGGATGACTTCTTATTGGCCTCGGCTTGTGATACCGGCGATTGCTCGGTGCTGTTACAAGCCTTTGCCGACCTAACGCAGGAACTTGGCGTTCCGCTTGCTTCGGAGAAGACTGAGGGTCCCTCGACACGGATTACTTACCTGGGTATCCTTTTGGATACGGTTGCGCAAACTTCCAGTTTGCCAAATGACAAGCTTGTGGCTTTGAGGAAGGTAATAGAAGAATTGCTTCCTCTAAGGAAGGTGTCCCTTCGGCAACTCCAGTCGCTTTTGGGACACCTGAATTTCGCTTGCAGAGTGGTGGCTCCTGGGCGCCCCTTCTGCTCACGTTTGGCTCGCCTCACCGCTGGTTTGAGGTCCCCACATCATCGAGTGCGCCTCTCTACGGAGGTGAGGGCTGATCTTCACATCTGGCTGGAGTTCCTGGAGGACTTCAACGGGGTGTCTCTGTGGCAAGACACATTGAACTTGCATAACGATTTTCAGGTCCAATCGGATGCTGCAGGTTCCCTGGGTTTCGGCCTTTACTGGAAAGGTCGGTGGTGCGCCATGCGTTGGCCGCCTGGCTGGCAGGGAGGAGAGATAACGCGGGACCTAACTTTTCTTGAGTTTTTTCCCATTGCAGTGGCAGTGCATTTGTGGGTCGAGGAATTCAGGAACCGGCGTGTCTGCTTCTGGACCGACAACCAGGCGGTAGTGGCTGTGCTGGCCAGGTTGTCGTCACGCTCCCGCAGGGTGTCGGCCCTTTTGCGGGCCTTTGTGTTGCATTGTTTACGCTGCAATATAGTGTTTTCTGCACGTTTTATTCCGGGGGTGTCTAATGAAATTGCTGATGCTCTGTCCCGTTTTCAGATGGAGCGGTTCAGACTCCTGGTTCCAGAGGCACGAATACTTCCGGAATATTTCCCGGATCATCTCTGGAACCTTGGCAGCAATTAGTTTTGCAGGGAGTAGCGGCATCTGTTTCCTCTTCTACCCTTAAATCGTATACTAAGGCCTGGTCCGATTTTTTGGATTTTATGCGTCAGTCAGCTTGCGAGCTAGTAGGGGTCCCTCCCACCTCCTCGCAGGTTCTGAGTTATTTGGCGCATTTATTTCAATTGGGGCGTGCAGCTAAGACTATTAGGATTCAGGCAGCGGCGATAGCGTTTTTCAGTAAAACATTTTTTGATAAAGATCCGTGCGCAAAGTTTATTGTGCGCAAGGCTCTTGAGGGTTGGGGTAAACTCCGTCCTGCCCAACCGGCGACTCGCAGCCCCATCTCTTTTGAGTTACTAAGCAGTATGCGCAGGAAGTTACGGGAGGTGTGCTGGTCGGGGTACGAGGCTCGCCTTTTTTCGGCTGCCTTCTCTATTGCCTTTTTTGGAGCCTTGAGAGTGGGTGAATTAGTGGTGGAGATCCACAAGGACGGTCGTTCTAGGGGCCTATTGCTCCAGGATGTGCAATTATTCCCTGCTGAATTATGTATTACAGTTAGGAACTCCAAAACGGATCAGATGGGTAGGGGTGCCCTCATTCGTCTCCCGGCTACGGGAGAAGCCGGCCCTTGCCCTGTAAAGGATGTCAGCAAGTATTTGGCAGTGCGCAGCCCAGGGGATGGGCCGTTGCTCAGGCACGAGAATGGGTTGCCGTTGGCAAGACATCAGTTCGCAAAAGTGATGCGCAAGGCGATTCTGGCTTGTGGTGGCACAGCTGATGGGTTTGCCCCTCATTCCTTCAGGATAGGGGCTGCAACGACGGCTGCGCACTGGGGGTTGTCAGCTGCAAAAATTAAGAATCTGGGTCGCTGGAAATCAAATGCGTTTAGAGGTTATGTCCGTTAACATTATGGTTTCTTACATTTGTTTGCTTTGTTTACCTCAGGTTTAGCGATTGTCCGAGTGTGGATGATCGGGCACAGTATTGTCCATTGGGCTGGTGTCGCGGCAAGACAGTCCGGATTGGGTCCTGGTCCCGGCCTTCCTCCACATGTGCAGTTATCGTGGCTGTCCAGACGGGGAATGCGCTGGTCTGAGTTCCTGCCGCGGATCCGAAGGCAGCTGCTTTTGGAAGGGCCACCCTCGGCTGTTGTCATTCAGCTGGGGGAGAATGACCTGGTTGCCATGGACTGTCTTTCACTTCGTGCTGCAATTGTGGCTGATCTGGAGGTTCTGCAGGCAATGGTGCCTACAGTAAAAATATTTTGGTCTAAACTTTTGCAACGCCGCATTTGGAGGGGCAGTCGGTGCCCAGATGCCACTGAAAGGGTCAGAAAGCGCATCAATTCGGCGGTCTCGAAGAAGGTTTTGGAGTTGGGTGGAGATGTAATTGCCCATCCTGAGATTCATTTTAAGGCTGCACCCTTGTTCAGGCACGACGGCGTGCATCTTTCAGCCTCAGGGAATGAGGCGTGGCTGGGTGCAGTGGTGGCCAAACTGAGGGTTTGGTTGGGTTTGTGAGTGGTTGGCGGTGAGCTGGGGCTCTATGGCGGTTAGGCATTGGTTAAATTGGTGCTTGGAGGGGTAAGTGCCTATCCCTCCAAATGATGCGGATGGGAATTCCGTTAAAGGAATCCAGGGGCTTGCCATTCTTTTCGTCCTTGTCCCCGGAGTCGGACCTGGGCCGTGCAAGCCCCAACGGAACATGAGGGTGAGAGGTGAGGGACTGGGTCCCAGCTCCATTTTTTCTCACCCAATACTTGTTTCCCACGCTGGCTTCTGTTGATGGCCGGAAGACCAGCTCTGTCCCTGAGGGCAAGGACAGTAGTCATAACCAATGCCTAAGCAACCACTCACGTATTTTGTATTGAATAAAGTTGTGGCCAAAATTATGCCAAAAACCTTAAACAAAAAATTGATGTGTGCAGTGTGAATTTTTTGGGGGGTGGCTTGTGGGACTCAACACGCAAAGCGTGTTCTCCCTCACAGAGAGCACGTGTTGCGGTTGGGAAAATAAGCCACCCTGCGGTGAATGGGGATTTTTGGGAACCAAAGCCTTTAAGGGGTTAAAATTGGGTTGCTGGGGATTTTTGATTGTTGCCAATTTGGAGGAGGGGTCATAGTCCTTAAATACAGGGGACGGACGTTCGGACGTCCTCTTGGCTGATTTTCACCGGATCGCCCGCCCTCCCTCCCTTTAATTAGGGTGGTTTCCTGCTTTGACCTTGCTATGCCTGTCATGGGGTCGTTCGCCTTAGAGCGGGGGCCTGGTAGGAATTTTGCCATCTGGCTGATTGGCTGGTGCCATTTGGTTTTTGCCTACTGCGTAGCAAATCGTCACAACTTGTAAGGTTGGCGGTTAGGCATTGGTTAAATTGGTGCTTGGAGGGGTAAGTGCCTATCCCTCCAAATGATGCGGATGGGAATTCCGTTAAAGGAATCCAGGGGCTTGCCATTCTTTTCGTCCTTGTCCCCGGAGTCGGACCTGGGCCGTGCAAGCCCCAACGGAACATGAGGGTGAGAGGTGAGGGACTGGGTCCCAGCTCCATTTTTTCTCACCCAATACTTGTTTCCCACGCTGGCTTCTGTTGATGGCCGGAAGACCAGCTCTGTCCCTGAGGGCAAGGACAGTAGTCATAACCAATGCCTAAGCAACCACTCACGTATTTTGTATTGAATAAAGTTGTGGCCAAAACTATGCCAAAAACCTTAAACAAAAAATTGATGTGTGCAGTGTGAATTTTTTGGGGGGTGGCTTGTGGGACTCAACACGCAACTAAAATCCTGGGGTTATTCCCAAAGAGATGTTCCTTTTTATTTTTTAAAGCAAAATGTATGGATCAAACAAACAATACATGTATGAAAAATAAAATGTGATTTTTACTGTAGGCTGGGCTACCAAGATTTGCTCTCCCTGAGCTCTGAAATGTCCTTTGTTCAGAAATTCTGGAGCAGAGAAATATGTGCCTTTCTGGCAGAGATTGTAATCTCAGCCCATTTAGTCTGATGTCCACTAACTTGTTAATTAGCCATTTTCCACACCCTACAAATTCTGCGGATTGTTCCAGAAGGCAACTTTCCCTCTTCTTTTAGACCAAGACCACATCTGTCCCAGATACTCATTTAAGAGCCTAGTCAGTTCAGAACAAAATACATAGTTTAATTTCCCCCCTTCTTTCAACATTTCACAGTTGTGAAGGACATACAGAAAATGAACGAATGATAATGCAATTAGGAAACATGATAACCTATTAACTATTAAAAAATGGCAGTAACCACTGAAGGCTTTTATCAATTAAAGCACTTAATACCATCACTCAATTACATGAGCTACATTATCTGCCTCTGTATTTCTGCAGCAAGTCCCTTTATCTTTAATGGGATCCTTATAATGATGACCATGTGGCTTTATAGCAACATCAGAATGCTAATCTATTCCCTAGTGCTGCCCAAAGCATTACATGAGCCCTGACATGGATCCAAGATTGGGAGCACCCTATTTCAAACACCCTGTTTCAAACGCAGGCAAGGAAAGGAGACTGATCAGGTGGCAAAATGACAACTGTACAATGAGCTGCTGGCAAAACCAGTAAATGATCAGGCAACCTCTCATATGTAATTGGTCTCCAGGGAGAGAGGAGTAGCTTTTGTAGACCACTTTTAAAAAGCCCTTCACACCTTCCCAGCTGGAGGAAGGCTGAACAGGAATTTAAAAAAGCAAAACAAAACAAAGCCCTGTAGCTCCAAATCTGATGAAGTAGAACTTTGCATAAATGAACACGAGGGTCTAATTTACCTGAAATTAACATTCCCCCTCCCTCTTTGTATACATGATTTAAAGGCATTATGATGTGTATTTTGGCACAAGCTTTAGTGAACTCAATTCTGCTTTGTCAAATACACCAAGAGAAATCAAGTTGGCAAGTATATAATGGAGAAAACTATAAGGTGGGAGCTGAATGGCAATGAGATGCATAAACTACAGTAAATGAATCAGAGTGTAAATGTATGCTAAGCAGACATACCTTTTAACCTTTTACAATAGATCGGCATTGCTGAGATGATTGCATTAACACCTGTAGTTGGGACAGGGAACCATTTGCAATAAACTATTGCAGATAGCACAGATATCTTGGCATTGGTAAGCAAATTAACACAAGTAATGTGATAAAAATCATTTGTCTTGATTTAACCCATAAGTGATGGCATTGAACTTACAGGAAAGAATTAACTTTGTTGTTGTTGTTTAGTCGTTTAGTCGTGTCCGACTCTTCGTGACCCCATGGACCAGAGAACGCCAGGCACCTCTGTCCTCTACTGCCTCCCGCAGTTTGGTCAAACTCATGCTGGTAGCCTCGAAAACACTATCCAACCATCTCGTCCTCTGTCGCCCCCTTCTCCTTGTGCCCTCCATCTTTCCCAACATCAGGGTCTTCTCCAGGGAGTCTTCTCTTCTCATGAGGTGGCCAAAGTACTGGAGCCTCAGCTTCACAATCTGTCCTTCCAGTGAGCACTCAGGTTTGATTTCCTTCAGTATGGAGAGGTTTGATCTTCTTGCAGTCCATGGGACTCTCAAGAGTCTCCTCCAGCACCATAATTCAAAAGCATCAATTCTTCGGCGATCAGCCTTCTTTATGGTCCAGCTCTCACTTCCATACATCACTACTGGGAAAACCATAGCTTTAACTATACGAACCTTTGTTGGCAAGGTGATGTCTCTACTTCTCAAGATGCTGTCTAGGCCTGTCATTGCCCTTCTCCCAAGAAGCAGGCGTCTTTTAATTTCGTGGCTGCTGTCACCATCTGCAGTGATCATTGAGCCCAAGAAAGTAAAATCTCTCACTACCTCCATTTCTTCCCCTTCTATTTGCCAGGAGGTGATGGGACCAGTGGCCATGATCTTCGTTTTTTTGATGTTGAGCTTCAGACCATATTTTGCGCTCTCCTCTTTCACCCTCATTAAAAGGTTCTTTATTTCCTCCTCACTTTCTGCCATCAAGGTTGTGTCATCTGCATATCTGAGGTTGTTGATATTTCTTCCGGCAATCTTAATTCCGGCTAGGGATTCATCCAGCCCGGCCTTTCGCATGATGAATTCTGCATATAAGTTAAATAAGCAGGGAGACAAAATACAGCCTTGTCGTACTCCTTTCCCAATTTTGAACCAATCAGTTGTTCCATATCCAGTTCTAACTGTAGCTTCTTGTCCCACATAGAGATTTCTCAGGAGACAGATGAGGTGATCTGGCATTCCCATTTCTTTAAGAACTTGCCATAGTTTGCCGTGGTCGACACAGTCAAAGGCTTTTGCATAGTCAATGAAGCAGAAGTAGATGTCTTTCTGGAACTCTCTAGCTTTCTCCATAATCCAGCGCATGTTTGCAATTTGGTCTCTGGTTCCTCTGCCTCTTCTAAATCCAGCTTGCACTTCTGGGAGTTCTCGGTCCACATACTGCTTGAGCCTTCCTTGTAGAATTTTAAGCATAACCTTGCTAGCGTGTGAAATGAGTGCAATTGTGCGGTAGTTGGAGCATTCTTTGGCACTGCCCTTCTTTGGGATTGGGATGTAGACTGATCTTCTCCAATCTTCTGGCCACTGCTGAGTTTTCCAAACTTGCTGGCATATTGAGCGTAGCACCTTAACAGCATCATCTTTTAAAATTTTAAATAAAATAAATTTTAAATTAAATAAATTTTAAATAAAATTTTAAATATTTTTTTAAAAGCTCAGTTTAAATAAAAAAAACCAGGTCACCTCTCCCTCCACATTTAAAAGGTACATAATTTCAGAACATGTTAGTTCCCAAATTGCAAACTTCATTCAAACTAAAAATATGTACCAGAAGTTCTTTGTCTGACAATATTGTGTTCCAGATTAGTGGAAGAACAGTGAACTAATTATTTGCCAAAGCTGTGCTGAAATGACTTTCTTCACTTGAGACAGTAATGAAGGACACCTGCATAGCAAACGCGGCAGGTAATCTTTTGTCCCCCTTTAGACATTCCGGTTTGCTGTCAGTGGAAATATTTCTTTTAATTCCAGAAGTGTGGCAACCCTTGATTATACTTTTACCTGCTTTACAGAACACACGGCTGGACCGATAGCATGTGTTCTTGAAAAGGCGACTAATTTTCACTTTCAATCAGCATCACCACAAGACTTTTCACATAGGCCATCCTCACACCAGTAATTTCTCTTTAGAGCTGGCATCATATCGCACATCCCTTTCCCCGCTGAGCTAACATGTTTTCACATGCTTATCTTTTATTAACATAAGAGAGGCAAAATTCTAAGAGCCACACACCTCTTAATTTAACAAGAGCTCCAACATGGGAATCTGACCCTAGAAGAAAGCAATATTGGAAAGAAAGATGCAGAATAAATTGCCAGAGCAGAAAATGTCGAATAAAGTGTAAATAAAAACATTAGCATAAGCAAGGTTTTAGGCAACCTTCCTTTCATGATCTAATAGCACTCGTGTGAGGGTAATGATAAAAAAAGGAAGCTGCTACTGTCTGGAGTGACACAATACATTCCATATTGTGAATAAAGCACTGTTTTCATTCCAAACATTAGCCGGAAATTCGGAGTATGGCATAGAAAATTCCATGACAACTTGTCTAATACATGTGTGAGTATTTCAGGGAGTTGTTGTTATTTTAACATCAGCATTTATGTCTGAAACTGCTACTGGAGTTATGGACTAAGTTGTTTTTATTTATAACATTTTGATTCCACACTTCCTTCAGAGTACCTAAAGCAGTATGCATCATTCTTCCTCCCATTTTGTTCTCACCACAACAACTTTGCGAGGTGGATAAAGCTGAAAGATGATGATTCACTCAAGGTCATTCTGTGAGTTTCATGGAAGAGTGGCAGTTTGAAAACAAATCTTCCCATATGTCATGCAACACATTGACCACTACACCAGGGATGGGGAACTGACAATTGGTTGTCCTGGCAGGGCCATAGGCTCCCCAAAAATCCCACCATCACATTCAACATGTGTATAGCACTTTCAAACAGCTTCACGCGCATTACCTTGACATGATATTGACAGTAACCCTGCAAAATGGGGATGAACCTGTCACCTTCCAATGTTATTTGTCTAGAATGCCCATCTTCCTGACCATTGGCCATGCTGATTGAGGCTGATCTGCAGTGCCACAGATTTCCTATTTGTGCCCCAGCGGATCAGATTCATGATCTGGGGTGCTATTAGTAGAATCTAATACTGGAATTTCTTCTCCCACTGTCCATAATATTTTGCCTGTTTTGGACAGGATTGTACTCAGCCTGATGTTGCACACAGCAGAAGTGCAAACCTGTCTACAACAGGCTAAACACCTTGTTCAGTGTGAGAAGAAATTCCAGTAGTAGTTTATAGGCTCAAGGAAAGAGGTTCTCCACCATGTACTTAAACCTGTTGCTCTCTAGATGTTACTGGACTCCAACTTCCATCAGCCCATGGCCACTTGTCAGAGGTGATAGGAGTTACAGTCCTACAACATATTGAATGCCAAATGTTAGCCACCTGCGGCTTATAGAGTGGGGAACACCAGAGTATACTTATAGTAGTCAAATAAACGGCTCATTATCTTAAGAGAAATCCAAGTTCAAATAGTTCACCTCCACTAAATCTCTACCCCCAAGTGAGATCTGTGGGCAGTGTGAGAAATGTGTAAGTTAAAAAAAGACAACAACAGTTAATCAAGAGTCAAATTTGGTTTACACTTGAGTTATGGCATCACAAAAAAGACAGTAAGCTTGCTAGAACTTATCAACAGGTTGAACAAGCAGTGAAATTAACACATATGAGGATTCTCTCTGACACTGTAAAATTAGAATAATGCACCCACCTTATTCCTTTCTGCTCTGGAGTTTGGAGTTGAAAATCTCCTGGGCCCAGCTAAAAATTAATACAGGAGGAGATAGGGAGATGAATATAAGTATTTTTAAAGTTTTGTTGTTAATTAAAAAAACAATTAGAGTAGATTTCTAATTATTTTATAAATGCACTATAGTCTGTACCTGCTCCTCAGAAAATTAATAAGATACTGCTTAAAACAACTTATTAAACATGACTGCATCATTTTCATTCATAGTTGAGCCTAATAGTCCTCTTGCTCAACACCTCTGTGAAACATTAGTATCTATTATGTTCTCTTACTGTTATTAGCATTGTGCATTAGTTTCAAACTGTTTTCAAAAGCAAAGACAATGTGTTAATAGGATTTGGGGAGGAAGAGGCTGAGAGGGAAAACAGTGCTTAACCAAAATTCAAAGGCTTACTGTGACAGATGCAAGCTGAATTTTTGCCAGGGTTCATCGGGGCTTAACTCAATGGACCATGTGATCTACTGCTAAAGAAGAGAGTGCGCCTGAGCATATAGGGAATGTGTTCCCAGTGGTGGATTGGAGAGGGAACATGGGAGTGCAGCTCCATAGCTTTTTTTTTTCCATAACAGGGATGATGTTATAATATGCTGGAACACAAGGGTAAGTGACAGGCCTTCCTTGTTTTGGCAAGTGAATTAGGTGATAATGAGGCTTTCAAGTATGTTCATGGCAGGTTGCACAGAGGAAGTCAGATAATGAGGAAGATAATTAAGCAGAGGCTGGATACTTTTTTCCTTTCATGGGCTTTCTACATTGTGCTAGCACACATACTACAGTGGTACCTCGGGTTACAGACCCTTCAGGTTACGGACTCCGCTAACCTAGAAATAGTACCTCGGGTTAAGAACTTTGCTTCAGCATGAGAACAGAAATCGTGTGGCAGCAGTGGGAGGCCCCATTAGCTAAAGTGGTACCTCAGGTTAAGAAGAGTTTCAGGTTAAGAACGGACCTCCAGAATGAATTAAGTTCTTAGCCCAAGGTACCACTGTACTACTTCTTTGCAATATTGTTTGCATTTCTAAAGGTTGCATTTCAGCTAGCTGAAAATATTTTGTTAAAGCTCTCTGTATTCTACAAGTTGAACCAATGAAGTCAGAAGTAAGATCATAGTGATCTTTCATAAATTGGGTAAGTCTCATTGTAGGCCACAGAGCAGTGGGCCGGTGATTACTGAGGGAGGGGCTTGATAGTGCGTATGCAGTAAGAAAGACATGGCACCAGCTTGGGATCAAAATGGCCACAACTTTATTGATTGAAGGCAGCCCTGTTTAGGGAAGTTTTTAATATTTAATGCTGTATTGTTTTTAACACTTGATTGGGAGCCACCCAGAATGCCTGGGGAAACTCAGCCAGATGCAAAACAAAAAAAATTCCTTCCAGTAGCACCTTAAAGACCAACTAAGTTAGTTCTTGGTATGAGCTTTCGTGTGCATGCACACTTCTTCAGATACCTGAAGAAGTGTATCTGAAGGTATCTGAAGAAGTGTGCATGCACACGAAAGCTTATACCAAGAACTAACTTAGTTGGTCTTTAAGGTACTACTGGAAGGAATTTTTTTTGTTTTGACTATGGCAGACCAACACGGCTACCTATCTGTAATCAGCCAGATGCGTGGGATATAAATAATAAATTATTATTGTTATTGCTATTGTTATTATTTTACAGATGTAAGTCTTTTTACTGGGTAAATCTCAATATAATCTCTCTCTCTTTTTTCCTTTAGGGTAAGCACCAGGTACTCCCTGGAATCTTCCTACCACTTGGCACAGATTTTGGGAGGTGTACAACCTCTGTAACAATACAAAAGAGCCACTTCTGGTCCATAATGGTGAACACTGCTCCTAAAACCCTTCTGGTCTTTATGATTAGTTTACTAAGTCTGGAATACAAAGGGGTTTTCCTGCAGGAACAGGTATTTTTAACGAAACAGGGGGGTAGGTGACTTAAAAAGAAAGTCTTGAACTTACCTAGGTAAGTTTTGGAGTTGTGGCAGGGAAGTCTCTAGTGCTGATTATGGTAATAAAAGATCATGGAAGAAATTGTCTGTCTATCTGCCAGGCTGCCTGCCTTCGTTATACTACACACTAGTTGCGCTGCAACTTACTGCCATTCAATTAAATATTTACATTTGGTTATTCACGAATGTTTCATAGGCTCAACTATTCTAGTGCTGAATTACAAAGCCAGTAATATAGACTGGAAGGGATTCATTCGACAGGCAGTTAATTTCTAAAATCTTGTATGATCTTCCTCTAGGGAAAGGACTAAGTAATAAGGGCAAAAATCACACACTGCATGATATTCTGAGGAACGTGTGTTTTAATTGGGTCCTAGGCACCATCATGCTTTCCAAGGGGTAGTACCAAGAACCAATATTAATATTCAGAGCAAAGAAGAGCATATTTGTTGGGTAGATATTATTATAGCCTTATGAGGAGGAAGTAAATTAAGCCACAAGGGATATAGCTACACTGAAGGCTGACTGAACCCAGAACGTTATCCACCCTCTCAGTGCCAAATCTGTTGAGCTTGCAAGGCCCTATCTAGTTGTCCTTGAATACAATAAAATAAGACATCATACTTAAGATGGAGGGCACCTTTATCTTAAAAATTAAATGCCATATATAAAATGCCATATTTTTCTCTTATTTTCCCTAAGGCTGTTGTTGCATCAGGCTCTGTGTCCTCTTTCCCCTCTACACAGACGAGGACAGATTTTGGATGCTTCTCCACTCCTCAAATGCCCAAGGAGATCTCTTATACAGCACTGGTACATCAATCAGGTGGACATAGGGACATGCACTGATATTCTGGCACCAGCACTCTGTCCAGAGTCCACTTCTGTTGCAGGTTATAGCATTGCATTGATACAGGAAAGACCATGCATAACATTTGCAATGTCAGTTAATGGGACTGCGCTTCTAATATTTTAATGTTAATTTACTACAGCAGAGAAGGATCCACCAGAAACTTACCAATAACAACAGGGAATTCTGTCTGTTGTCAAATCTGGGCTTATGTTTGTAGCATACGCATATGAACAAAGTGTGTGTATGTGTGATATGTATAGAGGGGAGGGAAGAGAGGTCCAGCTCACATATCACATTAAAACATAGTTAGAAAACAAACTATGGTTTCTTATGAACACACAATGCTTAAAAAGTTTTTGCTCCCTTCCTCTATCATTCTTGCTACTACTGGGCCATTGGGAAAAAAGTCAGTGCCTGGCTTGCCATGATGTTTGACCCTGGGCTCATGGTTTGTTTCCCTCAAACAAACTACAGTGGTACCTCAGGTTACATATGCTTCAGGTTACATATGCTTCAGGTTACAGATTCCGCTAACCCAGAAATAGTACCTTAGGTTTAGAACTTTGCTTCATGATGAGAACAGAAATCATGCTCCAGTGGCGTGGCAGCAGCAGAAGGCCCCATTAGCTAAAGTGGTGCTTCAGGTTAAGAACAGTTTTAGGTTAAGAACAGACCTCCAGAATGAATTAAGTACTTAACCTGAGGTACCACTGTATAAGCAGCAAGCCAATAATAAACCTGGATTGCTGTTTGTGGTTTGTTAGGAGAGGAACACATCACAACCCCAGGTTCAGATGTCTTGACATTCCTGGCTCTGGTTTGTTTCCCGGTTGTGCAACTACAACAGAGGCAGGGTAGCAGTGGACTGAAAATATTTTGGTAGTGTGTACCATCACACTCTGCATTCACATTAAACCATCATTTATTTATTTTTAAAACTAGTTTAATATGATGTGTGGATCAGGACAGAGCCAGAGAGAGGATTGTGCCTGCTGGCTATGCCTCTGACATTCACAAGCTGAAAGGCCCATATGTGTTCATTCCAACACAGATAGGCACTGATTTGCATCCTATTTACCCCAAAAATTATCTAACAAAAGCTAGTGACGACCAAGTCCCATTGAAATCATATCAGCTGGTTGAGACTCCAGCATTGGCACCCAGCAGCCATGCTCCCAGCACCTGCACATTTTAATTGTTTTTACATTATTGTTCTTTCTACATTTTTAGCAGTTCTTACTTTTATCTGTAAGCTTCATTGAGTCCCATCAGGGAAGAAGTCAGGATATAAATAAATATAATAATATTTACAACAACATCAGTATCATCATGATCGTTGTCTCCATATGGGGGGGGGGGCTGAGTATGAGGGAAATTCAAATTCAGAATAGTGGTGACTTAAATGTGGACTCCCATACCCTGCTTTGACGCTACCCTAGTATAAATATAGATAAGTATCTCATATCTTTAAAAGGGCAAAAAGGTAAAGGTAAAGGTACCCCTGCCCGTACGGGCCAGTCTTGACAGACTCTGGGGTTGTGCGCCCATCTCACTTAAGAGGCCAGGGGCCAGCGCTGTCCGGAGACACTTCCGGGTCACGTGGCCAGTGTGACATCGCTGCTCTGGCGAGCCAGAGCCGCACACGGAAACGCCGTTTACCTTCCCGCTGGTAAGCGGTCCCTATTTATCTACTTGCACCCGGAGGTGCTTTCGAACTGCTAGGTTGCCAGGCGCTGGGACCGAGCAGCGGGAGCGCACCCCGCCGCAGGGATTCGAACCGCCGACCTTTCGATCGGCAAGTCCTAGGCGCTGAGGCTTTAACCCACAGCGCCACCTGCGTCCTGGAACTCCATAATTAAATAAATAAATAAATAATTAAAACTTCAAGCATATATTCTTTTCTTCAAAAAGAGCTGGGTGGCACTGAAGGGGGTCCAATTTTTCCCCTCAGGCATCAGCTCTCATGCCAGTCATTTCCTGGAAATGCTCTTAGATGTTCCTATTATATTCCCAGGATATAGCCTGAGCCACGGCCTTGCCAAAGTGAAGCAGGGTTAGCTGGTTCTGGTTAAGTCCTGGATGGGACCTGAGAACCACATATATACTGCCTTGGTTTCCATGATGAAAGTAAGGTGGGTTATAAATACAAAAAATAAATGAATTTATTATTGGTGGGACAGAACCTGCACTCTTCAGTATCCACCTGGTCCCTACACCTAATAACCAAATGAGTTATATGTGTATATATTCAGTATTGTGGGAAGATTTCTATTACCCTAATGCACTTCTACGGTAATTGTGACACCATCATTTTTTGGGTAGCTCAAATGCAAATCAATTTTTTGAAAAGTCAGCATGAGCCAGTTGCTTGAAGAAGAATGGGGTTTAAAAAACCCATTTATTATGTTTCCAAGACCTGCACATTGTATTTCCATATGTGTTACTATGGATTGTCCTTGCAATACACCAACTGTACACTCTTTCGTTTGATATTGATATTTATGACAAAGACAGTGTGAAAATAGGCCCTGGTATTGACTTGGTAAACCCTAAACCAACTATTAACAATACAATACATTAGCAGATCATTGCATTATTATTATTGCATTTATGGGGAAATGTAATCAATATGGTGGTACCTCGGGTTACATACGCTTCAGGTTACATACACTTCAGGTTACAGACTCCACTAACCCAGAAATATTACCTTGGGTTAAGAACTTTGCTTCAGGATGAGAACAGAAATCGTGCTCCGGCGGCGTGACAGCAACAGGAGGCCCCATTAGCCAAAGTGGTGCTTCAGGTTAAGAATGGTTTCAGGTTAAGAACGGACCTTCGGAACGCATTAAGTTCTTAACCCAAGGTACCACTGTATATGAAATATATCAACCAGGATAACTTGACCAGGATCCAAGTTCAAATTATGTCTCTTCAATAGTCTTGCTGGAGTCCTTGAACAAGTCCCCATCAAGCATTCTCAGTTCACTTGTGTAATAGACACATTGCAACCTAAAATAAGGAGATTTTATTTCCAGAGAAGCATGCAGAGGATCACATCCACGAACACACTAAGGATAAGGCTGTGTGCATGTTCCTGTTTACTTTGTATCCAATGAACCCCCACTGCTGGTTTGGGAAGCAGTGTACACATGACACTATCCATAATTTGTATCTATTCCGTAGTTCCTTATGAAATACTGCATTTTGATGTGTTTTCCCCAAACCAGCTTTGAGCCAAATTGAGAAAAAGAATGACCAAGACACATTTTAAGCTGGTAGTGTACACACAGCTCAATACATTGCTGTTTGAAGCAAAAGTGGAACAGCAAATGGTGTCTCCCTGCACCAAACTAAAGGGGCAGATTATTGAGTTACTTGGCACTTGAGGCAGAACGTCTCACAAGTGCCTCTCTTTGCGAGTAACTTTACAACAATAATAAATTTAAGAAGTAATAAATCATGACACCCAAAAGCAGCTGCCAGAGGCAGCCGCTTCACTTAGCCTAATGGTAGAACCGGCCCTGATCATAATTCCTTGTCCCTGTGGTCTAGTGTCAGTTCTTCCTCGTGCTCTGGAGTCAAGAGACCTAACGTCTCTTGGGCCTGTAAATCTTCTCATTTTCCACTAGCTTCTGCTGCTTCTGAGTTCACAGTTTCCCTTGCTATTATGAGGCTTGCCCTTCCCTGCTGCCACATCCTGTTGGCCCACCTTGCCTCTGTCCAAAAAATGCCTGCAGAAACTATGGAGCTCGGACCAGACTTCAGAAAGCCCTGGGCACAATGGTGTCAGTGGATCTCCACTTCAACATCTGCACAGTATTTTTTTTTTCATCTGCCATGGCAGCAGCAACACCACCACTCCCTGCCCTCCCCTGGACTGCCTCTTAGGAAGGAAGGGCAGCAGCACCACATTTAAATGGGAGCCAAACTCAACTTCCATCCTCAATGGCCACCCACCAGCTTAACTTACCCCAAATGCAATATCCTGATCTCTAGATTTCGTGGTCTATCTCCTTGCACCTCAAAGCCCGAGAGGACTTGTGCCAGCAGCTCACTGTTCAGAAAGCAGCTTGTTTTGTTTTGACAATGCCTTTGACTGGCTGCCGGAAATCAGCTCGTAAGATCTTTCAAGATTTTGCAAGTTTTCCTCAATAATCTTCAATTGGTGTACAATTTAGTCTCACCATTCTGTCATGCTGGGATGGCCATCAAGACTGGTCCTGTAAAGTGCCCTTCCCCACTCATCTGTGAGTCCTGGTTAGCACCGCTCTTCTCCTTTCTGAATCCTTGAACTCAGGTCTATAATGGTATTCTGAATTCCAGATGTTTGGAGATGTTACCATGGTTAAGCATGCATGTACAGGTACAGGACTGGTCACAGGAATTTAGTTGGGTATAGAGAATTGTGTCAGGGTTAATGCTGCCTTTTCCTCTGACTCTGAGACATATGATTTTCCCCCTTCTTCCTGCTGCCTGTTCATCCCAGGACACATCTCACTGCCCATTGATTTCTTAACCCCCCCCATCTTTGAGTACTGTACCTCCTCCTACCACTTCTCTCTCAACAGGAGGCTCCTCTAAAAACCTGGTGCCAGAGACAAATGTCCCATCAGTGTAACAGGTAGGTGTCCACAGCATTCAAAGGCTTTCCAATTGATTAGCAGGAGATGCTTGTCTGTTTGAAATGGCAGGAACCCAAGCTATGGCAATTTATCCATTTGATCATTGCATTCACTGTTGAGTCAAAGCCTCCTGATAGAAGAAAGCACATGCTTTTTTTGCCCATCCAGCACTCATTAGCTTTGCCAGCTGATCTGATGAGCTATTTAGCTGCGGCAGTAACTCAGAGTATTGGGTGCTAGGGTCCTTGTACCTTGGCTTCTAAAGCTGAAATTATAAGTCACCCTTAATATGCAGAAGACAAGCTTGTGCAGTAATGAAGGTTAAAAACCCTGACTGTGACACAACTATTTCTTGTGGGTGTGCTATTAGTTCCTCTGGAACGCAGCTGGTGCATGCATGTTAATTAATAGCTAGAGTGCCTGGAAAGAGAACGAAAAATGAGAGAGGTGAGCCTAAACTCAAAGGCGGCTTGAAACAAAATACCCCAGCATGATTTGAGATAACAGCATTTAATCTCTGCACCATATTGTCCCAATTTCCTTTCCACTCATGCCTTCTCTTCAACATCTGCCTTTGGAGGAGTGGAAGGAACAGTCATAGTAACCACACTGCCAATTAAGGTGCTTTACTTAGAGATGGCCAGGGTTTAGTTTAAGGACAGGACCACCTCCAGGGAGGGAGTGGTGGGCCTCCAATTACTTGCAGTATCGCCACCTTTTTTAACTTGTCAAACAATGAGGAGCTTTTGAAGGCTAAATCCAACAGCAGCTTACTTGCTGGGTGAGTGCCGAGTGAGTGACACTGATATATTGAGGCTGAGGGCCTGACATTGTTTGTCAGGATAAGTTCACAATGGAGATGACTTTCGTTTCTTTTTCCAGCTTACTGAAAGAGAGGCTAAGTTCATGGCCTTGTGCAATAAAAGAAATGTAAAAACAGTGGATGATACAATAAAGTTTGCAGTTAAAAATAATAGGGGGGGGGGAATTCTCAGGGATTTTAAAACACTGTATTTACATTATTTCTTCCAACAGCGTATATTAAACTGAACACCTTAAAATGGAAAAGTGACTGTGGTAGAGAGGTGTTTCTTTTTACCCTGCATGCACATAAAGTGGTTGTGAGGCTTTCTTTGATAGTTAAAAGAGTGCAGGAGGAGAGAGGGTTCAGTGCCCTTTGACTAGACGCTTCTTTTACTTTTAAAGTAAGACACCTGCACTCACACATATACAATGCTTTATATGAGAATGGGACAGAGAGGGAATGATGATGGCATAATGGGGTGGTGGCTGCTGACCTCCTGACAGCTGGGTCACTAATTCTCACTGGGAAGGAGAGGATGAGGTGGCAGGGATATCTGTACAGTGCAAGTGCACCAGCAGGAGATTCTACATTGGCACTGCCAGTGTGTTTGCACTGTGTCAATCTCCCCCCCCCCCTCCTGGAAAGCAGCAGTGACTCATCCGTCAGGAGGTCAGGTGAGTTCATCCAGGTTCCTTTTTAACCAGGTTGATCTGATTGACGTCCTATGCCCTTTTAAAATATGGCACTTTTTTGGGGGGGGGCGGGGGTGTGTTATTCGGTTGTTGTTTTTATTTTGATTATACAGTCATACCTCGGGTTACAGACGCTGATTTCAGGTTGCGCACCACGCCGAACCCAGAAGTACTGGAATGGGTTACTTCCGGGTTTTGGCGTTTGCGCATGCACAGAAGCGCTGAATCGTGACCCATGCATGCACAGACATGGCGCTGTGGGTTGCGAACGCGTCTCCCGCACGGATTACGTTCGCAACCCGAGCGTTCACTGTATATATACAGTGGTACCTCGGGTTAAGTACTTAATTTATTCCAGAGGTCCATTCTTAACCTGAAACTGTTCTTAACCTGAAGCACAACTTTAGCTAATGGGGCCTCCAGCTGCCGCCACACTGCCGGAGCACAATTTCTGTTCTCATCCTGAAGCAAAGTTCTTAACCCGAGGTACTATTTCTGGGTTAGCGGAGTCTGTAACCTGAAGCATATGTAACCCAAGGTACCACTGTATTGTGGCTTTTATGTTGATCTTTTCTGTGAACCACCCTGAGGTATAGGGCAGTATATACAGTAAATTCAATAAATAAAAATAAATAAAACAATAATAATCATCCACCCCACCATGTTATCTGCTGCTACCTGTTACATATGCTTTGGTCCTGTCTGTGACCAACATAACTGCGAAGACATGTATTCTATAGATAAACCCAGAACTGGTTACAATGTGTAATTGTGTATGCTTTTGATGTATCCCTGAGACAGAGAAAGGTAGACCTGATTCAGACATCAGTGAAGTTCTTTATTTACTTATATTTGTATACCGCTGATCATAAAACACACGGTGAGCAAAGCAGTGAACAATGTAAAATAATAAATATCATAAATCTACAACAAAGTACCAGAATCGGTTGTTCAAAATAAAGGTTGCATGGTTGGGAAAAGCTGTTTAAATAAAAAATAAGTCTAATCCTGGGTCAATATGTGATGATTCATGGATCAGAAACAGGTTTTGTATCCTAGTTGTATAAATCATGTCCTCCTCCCAGAGAGTACATGTTGCGGTGAGATCATCAAGAATGACCTCATTGCTGTTGTGGGTGGGAGCGATTGGATAGCCACAACAACCCGATTGGTGGTCCCTCAGTTGCTGGGGTAAATCTGGCCAATGGGATCGTTTCATGCATTAACCGAGAGACCTATATGTACCGCTGCATGTTGCGTTGAGCTTCCTCTTTTCGCCTATATTTAGGGTTCATTATAACCTTGCTATGCCGTCGTGGGTTATCTGTTTTTGGGACAGGGGCCCGGTAGGAATTTTCCCATTTGGCTGATTGGCTGGTGCCACTTGGGTTTTGCCTGCCGTGTAGCAAATCGTCACTACTCATGTAAAAACATGCTGATTCCCAGACCATCCGTGGGCTGGATTTAGAAGGCAATTGGGGCAGATCCAGCCCCTGGGCCTTAGTTTGCCTACCCATGTGTTAGGGCCATACCAGAGCCCCTGGGGGCATTTGGGGTGAGCTTGAGTCCGAGCCTGGTCCAAGGCTCCCTCAGGATGTTTACCCTTACTGACCTCTGCCAGAGTCCAGTCGTCAGTGCTGCCCTGCCAAGATCAGGTGCAGCTAGTGGGGAAGCAATGCCTAAGCAAACCACTCACCACTCTGTAATCAATGCCTAAGCAAACCACTCTGTAATCAATAAAGTTGTGGCCAAAATTATGCCAATAACTTTAAACTAAATTCTGTGTCAATTGTGTCTTTATTTATTGGGGGAGGTCTTGGGATCTCAATACGCAAGCAGCTATTAAACTACAGTTTCCTGGTTCAACATCACAAGCCAATATATATATAACTAAAGAAGGTGCAATAAGAGGAGGGGAGGGATAATATATTTAGAATCTCAATGTAGATTTTAATGTGTTTTGCTGCCTTTAAAATGGTTTTTTGGACTTGAAAGGAATAAGAGAAAGAGATTAAAAATAAGAGCACAGCTTTTGAAAACTTGGCCTATGTATATACTTTGGCAGACATCTCTTTGTTTCTGCCAAAGTCTCAAGCTTTTGAATGTGGCCGTCTGAGACTATTTAAACTCTTGAAACTTTTGTTATATTCAGCCAAGCTGAAATGTAGGCCTCTTTGTTCACCATTGTATTTGTTGTTGTTTGTTGTTGTTGTTGTTTCTAGGCCACCAATCCTATTGCAAGACATGTAATATATTTGGGCATTTATAGTATTGTTAACATATATCTGGCAGAATGGGAATTTATCTAAGATTAATTTTCAAGTGCAATTATTGGAAAGCTAGAGTCATGGAAGTAAACTGTGCACACACATGGTTGGTGTGAGTTGTTGATTTCTTCCTCTTTGGTCCTTGCATCAACTCTGCTTTTAGGAGTCTTGCCACTGCCACATCTTATATAAAAAAGTTACTCCTCAAAGCCCTACTTTCCAAGCTAGAAATATGTACGCTCTTAGCTGTTATTGTAAGAACATTGAAGCTTCCCAAAAAGGAACAGGCAATATCTAAATTTTTCATTATAGATTAATAAAATGAATATAAATTCGTAAAATCAAGTCACAAAATCAAATTAAAACAGTAACAAACTGTTAAACCAACAGAAATTCAACCATAGAAATACTGAACAAAAATGTTAAAAATAGCAGACTTCAAAAATTCATCAGGGGTCAGAAACAGAGGCCTATGAAATGCTCTAAATAGTCCATGTAAACCTGATGCCTGAACACACAAAATGAGGATGATCGCTCTGGTCCAGTGAATTCCATAGCCTAGATGATTCTATAAAAAGCCTCCATCAAACACCCCTGTTCCCCACATCTCATAAAGCAGAAGGATGCATAACAGGCCCTCCCTTGATAATAATGACATCAGTAGCATGTATGCTGAGACATGATTTCAGATGTCCTCAACCCAAACTACTTAGGGCTTTAAAGCTGTTCAACCAGTAGATGAAGCTGATATAAAACTGGTATTGTACAGTAGAGGTGAGGAAATTGTTCCCCTTCAGTTACCATCAGTCCAAGCCAGCATGGGCAATGATCTGGAATGATGGAAGTTCCAACAGTATCTGCAGGGTCACAGATGCTCTGTCCCAGCTCCTGTCAACCTAGCAGTTTGAAAGCATGCCAGTGCAAGTAGATAAAAAGGTACCACTGCGGCAGGAAGGTAAACAGCATTTTCATGTGCTCAGGTTTCCTTCACAATATTCTGTTCCATCAGAAGCGGTTTAGTCATGCTGGCCACATGACCCGGAAAGCTGTCTGTGGACAAACACTGGCTCCCTCGGCCTGAAGCAAGATGAATGCCGCAACCCCATAGTTGCCTTTAACTGGACTTAACCATCCAGGAGTCCTTTACCTTACCTTTACCTTTACTCATTGGTGTATAGAAAAAATACTGAGGTCTCACCAGCAGACTTCCTGCTGCCCCCCCTTTTTTTACATCAATTAAACACATGGGAGTGTAAATATGGATGCCTCTATAAGCATGGGTTTATCTGCTGCAGATATGCAAGCCGAACACATGGACGTTGAGGGCAAGGTGAGAAAACTGCATAGCTTCAGGGTTAGGGCCAGCAGCCAGCCCCGCTGCGCCATGATTATGTGGAAGAGGGCTATTCTGAGCCTTGATTCTTATGTTCATATGTTCCCTCAGAATCTGCATAATTTCCCATTTACTTTATTTTATGTTGCCTTGCTTTAACCTAGCCTTGTAAGAATATGACTCGCCTCGAGGTCTGGACTTTTGCCACATACCCACTTAACAAGTAAGAGGATAAATGAATGGTTGTACTTTGTAATAATAAGCAACATCACAGTCCCTTCTTTTAAGGCTCGTATTGATTTCCTAGATAAGTATCAAGATGTCAGGATGAGAGGTTGACTATTCATGTCAAAAATCAACTTTCTTTACCTCAACATCTTTGCAATACAAGGATTTACGAAATAATATTCCACGAAAAGGATCACAGAACAGGGTACCATGGAAAAACATAGCAGGTTACAATTTGGTTGAACTTCAACTCTGTGTATAAAAGATTAAAATATTTACCTTAGGTCAACTGTGTCTAAGTGCCTGTTATAAAGTGCCTCCATAGCTTTTATGAGCAGCTGCTGTACTGTCCAAACTTTTTTTTTTTGCTTCTTAAAAAAGAGAGAATAAAACTATTCAGTATTCACAGAAAGAATTCCCCCCTTCTTCCCATTTACACTTCTGCTCTGCTCACTTTGATTAAGCAATAAAAATTGATTAGTGATCCTGATTCCACTATGCAGCTGCAGGTCAGAAACTTTATTGCTGGATCATTTTTCAACATTCAAGAGCACACAAGGCAGGGGTGGGGAGCCTCTGGTCATTCTTATATTGCTGGACTGTAACTCACACCATCTCTGGCCATTGGCCATGCTGGCTAGGGCTGATGGGAGTTAGAGTAAAACCAACCAACCAGCCTCTGGAGGGCCACAGGGTCCCCCACCCTTGAGATGAGGTGTAGCCATATATCTGTGGATTTATTTCAATCCTAAGAAAAGCTCAACAACTTTGGGGTAAACATCAATTCTTGAAAAAGCTCAACAACCTTGTGGTAAAATTATAAAGAAAAAGCTCAACAATTTTGGTCGGCCCTCACACGTGTTCACTTCATCAAATCTGGCCCTCTTTGAAAAAAGTTTGGGCACTCCTGGACTAGATAGTCCTTTGGCCTGAACCAGAAGAGCGCTTTCTATTTTCTTAATACAGATATAGCCTGTCAAAGAAGATGGGTTATCACTGGTCAGGGGTTTGGTGAGGAATGTTTAGCAGGGCCCTTTACCTCCTCACCCAAGTTGTTGATTGACAGGATTCCAGCTTTGTTTACTAGGCAATGTATGTGCGGCTCTGACTGCAGGATCAGGCTGGAGAATTATCTGCAGCACTCATTTGTATGCAGAATTCTGCTTCAAGCAAGGGATATATGCATGGAGGCCAGGGCATATTTCTTAAAGACCACCATATAAAACAAAATTTTTTACAAGTAATTTATGCCCACTTAATCTCTGCATATCACAGATCTTAATTTGTGCAGAGCAATTTCAAGTACAGATAGTTACAGCTACCAACTTGACTCAGGGGCTGGACTGCACTTGCCTGTTACTGTCTGTGGGGATGTGCTACTCAGTTTCTTTTAAGCTTATTTGTCTTGGGTTACATAGCTGCCAGAGCAGAAAGAAAAGACCAGAAGAATCTGTTTATATTTTGGCACTTCCCTGTATTTATTAAAAAAGGAAAAGAAAAAATGACCTAGAAAAGTGACCTGTTGACAACTCCAGTCTCACAGGAAAAGAAACCAATGGACATGCCTCTTATTTAAAACATTCAGTTAAAAAGCATTACTACTTCTCTGGTTGCTTAGGCTTCCTCCACATTGGGTTGTTATATATTCATTCATATTTTACAGGAGTTCCAGATGGCATCATCATATATTTGCAATCATCTCCTGACATCCCAGTAAGTTCTCTGTCTTGTTCCATACTGCAGAAAATCTAACTTCTTTTTTAGCAATACACCATCTCCACAAGTGCTACGATCCTGTGTTTTGAGGGATGTGTGCTTTTGACATGTACAGAGATGTTCTCGGGGATTGAGCCATATCACTCCACAGCTCACTTCCAGAAGATCCACACCTCAGCTGGGCAATTTACCCCTTAGCCAGCAGTGAAAGCCGAGGAAACTTCATGAGGTGAACCTGTTTGCAAGCCTCAGGAGAACAGGTCCTCAAACTGCCTGAGTCCCCTTTGCAACACTTGGAGTTGGCCTCTAGCATGGAAGGGGAGGGCAAAACTGGGTTCCAACAGCTAAGCAAAAGGACAAGTTGCTTTCTGTTTCAGGGCTCTTGCATTCTGATGAGCATGTATTGTGGTTGTCAGACACTTTGGCACACAGTTGAACACTAGAACAGAAAAGCAACCCTCTGTCCAGATCACTTTGTATACTTTTTTTTTAAAAAAGAACTAAGTGATTTGCTTCCTCTAAATACAATTTGACCATTGACGCAGACTTTTTATATAGAAAGACAGCAAAACAGCTTTTGAAATATTCCCTAAAAGAGATCATCTGAAAAATTGTATTTCTTCCCCTGCAAAAAGGATCCTATTTCCTGATCTTTTCTTTTCTTTTCCAAATGGGTTTATATAAGATGACATTTGATGTGCCATTTATCTCCGTCTTGCCCACAAAATCCTTTCGGGAAGTGGTTATTGAGGCTTGGGGCTGGTGTTGCTTTCAGGGTAAAACCTTCTAACCTCTTCAAAGAGAAGACAGGTTTGACCCCAGAGCCCTTATTTATAACAACCAGTCACAAAATGGCCATGCTACATGACCTGTGGAATATGCCCTGTTCTATTTTTAGAGCACATAGAATGTGCTCAAGGGCAAATGACACATTCTGTGATTAAGAAAGAATTCCTGCAACAGCATTACTCAATATTAGAAAACATAAATAAATGTCTTTGGGTGTGTGGGGAATCAAAAACAGGCAGGAGAATCAGATGGTTTAATGAAAAACACAGAAAGTTCTTTCTCCATTAACTTTTGTTGTTGTTGCAAACAATTTCAGATGCTTTGAGTTTAAAGCAAATTTAAATGTTTCTCCACTTTCTTTAAATTATGAGAACTTCAAGTTGACATCTTAGGTTAAAAGGCATTATGAGGTCTGCAACCTCAAGAATCACATTTCATATAAGCTTTTTTTTAAAAGCATTATTCACAATAGCATCTTAATGGAACATATTCACAATACATTTTTAGATAAGCTAACTACCAGACATACACATTTAAATCAGTTTAGAACACCAGAATTTCCATAAGTGCTAGAGAATAGAGGTGTTGGCACATTACATTGACTGAGTGTACAATCTGCGTACACAATATAGTTGAGTGTTACAAATTAACAGGTGACTATTATTTCGCACAAATACATCTAGATGTGTTGAGATAGCTTGTACCTCTGTTTAGTGTAATGTGTGAACAGGTCTACAGTGAAGAGAAAATGGATATTATTAATAAGGAATTTGTAATTTTAGAAAAATACCAAGTGTTGCACAATGGTGGCAACACCCTGATAAGGATGCAAATTAGTCCACTTTGCAGACACCAGAAATGGGTCTAATCTGTGTCCAGTTGTGGCTTCCATCCATCTTACATATGCAGGTGACCTTGACAACTCATTGCCTTTGGGTATTTGTATCTGATTTCAAAATGAATGGGAGGTGCCAACCATTAACTGTGGTTTAAAATCAACAAGCAGCATACTGATGCATGTTTACATCAGATGAGAGGTTGGCTTTCCCAGACAAACAATGACCTTGGCTCCTGCAAATGGTTTGCTTGGAGAGAAGCCATTCTCTGCTTCCCACCCTCACAAAGTCGGAAGCAGGGGATGAGTGAATCAGGGAGTTTTGACTAGTGTGAATCAGCATGCTGCTCATTCATGTTAAACCATGGTTAATTTTAAATGATGGTTGAAAATGTTACATGCAAAGCAGGCCTCACTTTACCAGTGACTTGTGGAGGCCAACTTCTAATTCAAAGAACCACCAAAAGCTTCTAATAAGGCATAAACAACACCCGAAACTATTAGTGTTGCATATGCATACATAAAACAACAACAGTCTGCTTAAAAATCGGAAACAGTGGTTGTTTTTGTTTACTGAAAAAAAATATGATGGAATACAGATAATAAAAAGGGGGGGGAGTACTTTCCCAAAATTGGCCTCCACTATTTTTAATTGACATTCCATTTCTCCCTGTGTTATCGTCCTTGCTTCCTTGGTCTGCCTCTCAATTTTCTCATGGATAATTCTAGTTTTGCAACTGTTATTAAATTCTCTTTGCTTCACTTGTGAATGATTTCTCTGGAAACATTCATTCCACCCTGGGCTTTGACCTCATCAGATCTCACAAACTAAACAAGGTCAAGCCTGTTCAAAACATGGCCAAGGGAAAGCCAGGTGCTACACGAAAGTTATGCTGTTGATTTGCTCTTTCCTCTGAGTCAGTACTAACCCCAGTGGCCTGGCATGCTCCAGTGCCCCAAGTGACATCTGTACTGTTTTAAGTGCTATGATGTATGTAAGAAATATGTTTCAAAAAGCGGATTCTTGTGATTTGTAAGGTGACTGTGATATACTTTGCAAGTAGAGGACAGACATCTTCTAAATCAGATACCACTTTGAGTTATTGTGTTCTGTTCCCCTAAATTACCCAATGGTTTCAATTAGCTGTGGCATCCCACTAGCTTCCTATCATTTGCTGAAGGGCTGCAAGCTAAAATATCTGCTGTGGTCCATTGTCCACAGGCAATGAATACATAGCATTGTGTGTCTGTAGCCCTGGGACCTTTGTGAATTGGCCAGATTTTGAAAGGAATGCACCTCCCTGACATGGAGAGAGCAGAGTTTCAAAAGTCTCCGTGACCACGTAGCACAAATTTCAGTCATTCTAGTTAGATTATTAGTGCCCTGACGTTAAGAATTTCTGCACTGGAAAATGCACTATGAATGTTGTCATTACAGATTATGATAAGGTACCATTAAGAATATTATGGATAAATATGGTACCACAGGATTATTGAAATGAAGGTCAAAGGGTTTAATTCAGTGAAGTCATTGTATGAGCAGAACAACTTCTGATAGCACAATGGAACTTTCCTTCCTTCTCCTTCCCCCATGGGCCTCCTGCATGCCCCCCATCTGCTCTGAAGGTTTGGAGAGACTCCAGAGAACACCCCCCACAATTGTCTCCTTATTTATTTATTTAGGTGGGGGGAGTAAATGAACACAGAGCTTTTCACACATTATACATTTAGAACATCTCAATCCCTAATAAGCCTGAAAAACACTACTTAATAGTAGAACACATGCTTCCCAAAGACCCAGGATTCAGTTTCTGGCATCTCCAGGTAAAGTTGAAACCCTGGAGAGCTGCTAAAATTAGACCAGACGTAGCCAATTGTGAGCTAGAGAGCAGTAATGGTCTGACAGCCTCAGACATCTCACTCTTTGTGTTGACTCTGTTGTGGGACTCTGGATACTGCTGTAAAATCAGCTGTAAATGGGTAATCCACATAAAAAAATGTTACTACCTGGAATTTAGCCAAAAATGTGGAGCAATGTTGTGTTGAATGGCTGATAGCACAAATTGCAGTTGCTTTGGGGTAGCTTTAATTAACAAAAAAAAAAAAGTGGTTCCTGTAATTTTCTAACCTTAGGCAATATACTCATTCCTATTTTCTGCTGCTTTTCCATCTACTGAAGAAAAATAGAGAGCTCATCCTTATTTTGCCTTAGGTGCTAGACAGGTTTTATGAAAGGCAAAACATGCCACATATCAAAAGAGAGGGAACCTAAATCTGAATGGCACATTTTCTGACATATGTTACAAGGCCACAGAATGCCCACAAGTTGCTACGATTCTGCAGATGCTAAGCAAAAGTCATTCCACTGCAGTGCAGCTGGGCAGCACATTCCCTATGCAGCACTTGACAAATTATGGGATGCATGAAAATATAACCATGAAGTAAGTCCTGCTGAATTCAGTGTGAACTACTCTTGGGAAGGCAGACTCAGGTGGCACTGTGGTCTAAACCACTGAGCTTTGGGCTTGCCGATCGGAAGGTTGGTGGTTCGAATCCCCGCAACGGGGTGAGCTCCCGTTGTTCGGTCCCAGCTCCTGCCCACCTAGCAGTTCAAAAGCACGTCAAAGTGCAAGTAGATAAATAGGTACTGCTGCGGCAGGAAGGTAAATGGTGTTTCCATGCGCTGCTATGGTTTCGCCAGAAGTGGCTTAGTCATGCTGGCCACATGACCTGGAAAATTTTCTGCGGACAAACGTCGGCTCCCTCGGCCAGTAAAGCGAGATCAACGCCACAACCCTAGAGTTGTACGCGACTGGACTTAACTGTCAGGGGTCCTTTACCTTTACCTTTTTACTCTTGGGAAGTCAGGCTGGAAAAGAGGTGCAGAGATATCTGGATATCCGATGTTGGTCTGCTGTGAAGGATGGGTTCCTCCTGAGGTGTGCATGCTATGAAATCTCTCTTTATTGAAAGCTTCCAGTGTAAATGAATCATATTTCAAAGACACTGCAGACTCTGCCATGCCTCATTCCCCCCAATGGAATACAGACCCTAGTTGAGAAGACACCTTGGAATCTCATGCACTGCTTGGCAGAGATTGGGGTGGCCAGTAACAGTATTAAACCATAGGGTAACTAAGGGCCCTGTCATATAAAGTCATCAGGTCCCTTAGAAGCGATTAACTTCAGAACTTAGTGCCACTCAGCACCTTGCTTTAGATAAAGAGTATCTTGCAGGATAAGCTCTTAATGGACCTCCAAGATTAGCTCTAAGCACCACAGCATTACAGCCAGGTGCTTTTGCTGTAAAATTCAACTTACAATAGTATTTTTAGTACAGTCTCCATGTTCAGCTATTGGGCCACTTGCAGAAGGGATCAAAAGAGCCATAAAAACCATACCTCTTTTGTTTCCTTTTCTAACCAGCATAACTTCTTATGCATATTTTCCCCATTTTAAGCCTCGACAAATAAGGAGTGTAACAAATGAATTAGATTGATAAATTTGGGTACGACGAGTTAAGCATAACACCATAACTGTTTCAGAAGCTTGTTTCAAGCGCGGGCGCTCCCTTCCTCTCCTTAGTGTTAAAATATGTTTTCCAAACACACAGTGCCAGGTAGATACACCATGTTTTCTCTAGCTCTGACTTTGGTGAAGGCTACATTCTGTCTGTCGTGATGCATCTGAGTGCAAACAGCTCACTGTTGGCCATTATGTACCTATTAGCACTGATTACTTTCTGATAGCTCTTCACCAGTTGGTTTCACTCACTTTGACAGATTTGGTGCTTTGTTTAACCTTTAAACTAGTGGGGCAATAACACTGCTTGACAGAATTGGAGAAATAATTAAGGAAAACTTAGCTAAGGCATAAGAAAACAACTGTAACAAGGCAGGTCTTTCTGTTATATTTGAGTAGTTGTCAAATGCCACACAGAAAAGGAGAAAAAGTGAGAGACTGTTCTTTGCAATTAGGGATACCGCAATGCTTCATGAGCATGGTTATTTCCAGTTCAAGGAGATTATCATAGCTTTCCTAACCTTGCTGTTCTTCTCCTTCCCTATTTGTAGGCACATAAGCGCCTGGAGTACAAAGTAATTGATTTTAAATCTTATTCACAAATAAGTTGTGCAACTACTATGAAGAAAAGTTGACAACTGAAAAACAAAGCCACAATGTTTTAGGGCAGGAGTGGGCAGAATTCATGCTTGCAGTATCTACCATGGGTTTTTTTTTACTAGATCCTGAGATCAACCAATTGCAATTCTGAAATTTTGGACAATCAACAGATGAAACTAATAGGGCTATGCTGAATTTTTACCCATGTGTATCCGAGGGAAGCATTTCCTCCCCTCTTTGGTGGGAGGGGGGATTTTATGAAGCCTCTCTTTCCCTTTTTTATGCTGTTCAGCATGTATTCGTAATTTCTTCTAGGCCTGATCTGCGTCTTTGGTACCATCCAGTCAAGAATCACATAGGCAACATGATGAAATCACATAACCATGCAATCAGATTTGACTACACGATGACTTCAGGAAGTTGTAACACAATCCTAACCGTGTCCATTCAGAAATAAATACTATTGAATTCAATGGGATTTACTCCCAAGTAAGTGGGGCTAGGATTGCAGCCTTAGTCACACTTAAGACACATCAAAATTAATAGGGTGTACGTTAGTTGTGATGGGGACTGCTTTATTCATGGGCATGAAAACATTACATGATGGATTGTATTTATAATTTCTATCACTCATTTTTTTTGGTTGAACTTTAGTGAATGAAAGGAGCTGCTTATCCCCTTTTGCCTGATGTAAGGAAATGACTACAAGAAATAATAGCGTGTTACAGTGTGTTAATTAATTGTGGTAACCAACCTAATCTAGTGCCCTTTTCCTCAGTTATTTATTTAGTAGAAAGTGCGCTACTTCACACTATAATGCACTAAACTGCACAAATGGTTCTTGACAATCCTGGTATCTTATTTAAGTGCTCCACAGCAAAGCTATATGCACACACTGGGTAGCAAAAATATAATGTAGAGTAAACTTGCTCTTGACTAGCAGCCTTTTTAATGAAGAATAAAAATTCAACAGTACATAAATATCTAAAAAGATCTCTTTTCCCCATGAATAAATTACCAAGTTTCTGCTCATATTCTCTATCCCTTGGAACAGGCTTCTTTTTGTACTTCGTGTTTTAGAATCTCCTCACATTTGTGCATCCTGCTTTCCAGCATTCATATCCAAGCCATGTTGTTTAAAAGGCTGTGGAAATCCTCAAAGCTTTTGGTATCACCTTTTCCAGCCTTGCAGAGCAGATTCTCCTGACAAAATAAGACATCACAGGCAAGGAGACTTGGACGATTTCCCTCTTGCTATGTTAACGTGCCTATGAAATTCACTTAATGACTCTAGAAAGTGTACAATACGTTTGACACCTCAAGAGGGTGTGCTAATAATGAGGGCAGAGAGAAAGAGAGAGAGAGAGATATCAATAGTGTACTAATTAGGGCAATTATAGAGCCGATATTGAGGTGGGGAACAAAAACGTACACTTGTGGCATGGTTTGTTTTTTGTTTTAAATTAAATTGAGCCTTATTATTAAAAATTTAGGTTGAGAAGCACACCAGTGGTGTTCCAGGTACAAAAAAAACCAGGGTCATTATGTGTACACTGAAAACCCTTTCCCAGAATCTGAGGCAAGAGCATTTTTACATGAATTCCTAAACCCCAGGCCAAATGGATTGTTAGAGATCAGCAGCCACAGAAATTTCTCAGTAAATGTTTCTCACCCCATTGCCACTTTCCCCCCTCCTCCATATGCTAGATTGCAAGCTACAGATTTAGCCCTTTTTGCCCAAAGGCATTCAAACCTGTGAAAAGCCTAGCTGAAGCACTGTCTATTGTTCATTGACAACTTGTCAATTTACTTCCAGGCAAAATAACTCATAAACAGGATAAGTAAGGCAGATAAAACAAGAATTCTTTCACACTTTGCAACTTTACTGCAAAAAATGCCTTATTTTCCATAAATGTGTGAAATCTCCCCTCAGAATTGTCCCTGTGCATTGAACTCTAAAACTGTGCAAAAAGAGCACCAGCATCTCAAGACTTCTGACTCTAATAAGATGAATGTAAAATATTAAAGATGTGTTAAAAGCAATAAAGCAAAAAGATTTTCAAATGTTCAGGAACATTATTATGTTGCTCTGCGTTCTCACAGCTAATAAAAGTTACGTTTAGACATTATCTCCCCAGACGAATGCTTGGGTACCAGCCATACGGTACATTTTCAGCACAAGAATAAATAATATCCTCCAGGATCGTCAATAGAGTGGAGGTTCCTTGTGAATTAACTGCCTTGTTTTTAAGGTATTAATTTCAGTATGGTGAAATGTTGAGGCAATTTACCAAAGACAAGGGAAGGCAAACACAAATAACATATTGTTGAGAAGATTATTTTGAACAAGCTGCCTAAATTGATCTACAAACATAGATTTCCTAGAACTGGGCCACCAATGCTGAGTTTTGAAAAAGCTCAGAGAAGAGCACAGTGCCTGCATGCACAAACCTTCTTAAAAAGCCCCATAAAGTACTCAAAAGCACAATCCTAACCCTGCTTACATGAGAAGAAGCCAAACTGAATTCAACAGGATTTACTTCTGTGTAGACATGGTTAGAATTTCACTGTTAGCTATATTTTACAACGGTCAAAGGAGACTTGTGCTTTTTTGTGGGGATATCTATTTCCATTTGATTTTTTAAAAATTGTGATAGCTGCTTGATTAAGGGTTGCACAAGGTTGTAAACTCAGTGTAAGTATCTAAGGAGTGTGTGGAGAGCTTGAGAGAACAGCTCTCAATGGGACTGTTGAAATTCAAACAGCCCATTTGCAGGTGGTAATCTGAAATAGTCAGGCTCATATTGTTTAGGCTGCCATCAACAAAATGGCTAACTTGCTTTAAATACCCCAGCACAATTTAAGTTGGATTTTGGAGGGGTCCAGGTGACATGGGTAGGATTTGCTGTGGGTTTTAGGTGGGACTTTCAAGAATGGATGGTAAGATACAATTGATTCTGAAAGGTCCCTGGTGTCTAGCCACACTTTGTGTTCTACCAGGTGTGGAATGCCACCTCTTCTATCCCTCTGAAGACAATGAAAGAGAAGAGTATTAGAAAAGGCTCTATTGCAAAATGCCTGAATGCTACTGAACTGAGTATAGGAAATACAGTTCTCATAATGACACATGAAGGGCTGAAAGCCACATGAATGTATGGGAACAGGGAGGGGAAACTGCAGAGAATGTCTAATTCATGGTATGTAGGTCATAATACTCCTATGCAAGGACATGGCTCTTTTCAGGTCTACTAAGGTCTCTTGATGCTGGGAGACAATGGATTCCAGTAAGCAACCTAGTTTATAGTTGCTTCTATTACGGACAGGCAAACATCCATGGATATCTAGTGGCTGGCACACTGACTACTTGTGAGTCGAGAACCCGCCACCCACCGAGGAACTGAATGAGGCTCAAGTGCTGCTGCATCAGCTCAAAAGAGACAAGAACCCACCCCTGAGCCAACCCTATTGGTCAGCCTGCAAGGGAGTGGCGTGGCAGCAGAGAAATGACGCAGGGGGGCGAACACGCCCCCCGCTAACGCAGAAAACAGCTCCCGCTCACATCACCTCCCCTCATGGAAGAGGAGAGGCCTTCTCCCAGTTTCTACTGTCCTAAGCTGTGGAATGTGGTTGGGAGAGGAAGCACCAAGTGTCAATCAAGGAGACAGAAAGGGATCCTTTTTTTGAGCTAGCTATGATCCAGTTTCACATGCAAACACACACAAACTCATGTACCGTATGTAATCTCTGGAACAACCCATATAATTTTACTACTAGATCATTTTACTACTAGATCTCCTCATTTGATAACACCAACAATTACTTCAATTTATATCACTCTGATGATTAATACACATCCAGGAACACTTTGCTAACAATTCCTCCCCCCTTGCCATAAAACTCTTTTAGAATCCTTAGCTGCTTTTAAAAAAAGGTGCAGGAGTGTGCCATTTCTCTGACTGCCCCATATGAAGATGCTGGGCTCTTACAGACCCCAGAGAGGCGAGCCAATCACACCATAGCTGCCCTGTTGGCGCCAGTTCTGATACTCTAAAAACCTCCACACAGAATGTCCCCAAGACACAGCCCTATGGGGGAAGTAACATCTCAAGTGACTTGACCACATTCCCCTAGGAATGATTTTCACAAACATGGCAGGACTCCCCCACCCCTGCGCAAGAAAAAGTCCTTAACACTCACTGGGCCATGAATTCTGATGGCTGTGTTCATAAGGATGCGTGATGTGAAAGATTTGAATGCATTTTCACTGGACCACACTGAATCACAAACATTTCTGTCACTACATAGTAGAAATATAGTTTAGGATGCAGTAAAAACTTAAATGTTGGTATAAACAAATAAGCAGGGCTACATAAAAACAGTATTCCCACCAGGGATATGTTTTAACCCAATGTCTTTTTGATTATCTTAGTGTTGGCAAATATATTTTATTTCTGTGCAATATTAGAAATAAAAATGGCATCTTCATTGCTCCTTTTAATAGACTTTTCTTTTTGAATACAGCACATGGCAGGTTAAAAGGGCTTAGCTGTGTTGATTAACTACCCAAATGTTTAATCAATACAGCAATAGCTAGATGTATTCTGGCTGTGAAAGACCTTGGAAAAGTCCCACTTGCCTTATTCCCCACCCCCAAGTGGGACATCAATGAACTATTTCATAGTCCTTGCATCTCAATGCAGAGGGGCTTAGACAAATACAATGCTAATGGATAATTGTGGGTCACCTTGTCAAAATATGTTAAGTGCCCCAAGTGTAAGTTTGTTATTTAAAAATTGACAGTAAACTGTGACCTTGTTGCTATTGTACAGTCTTTCAGGAAGCAAATATTACTCAGTCTCTAAAGGGCTCATTGATTCATGGGTCAAAAATCCATTCAAACTAAATTATAAAAGACGCACCCTGGTGTGTTGATACAACCCTCGCTAACTGTCAGACAAAGTGTTAAACAATTGTAGTCTTTAGTGTAGGCAGAACACACTGGCTGACACTTCCGCAGAAAAATACACATCTAGGGGACTCTGTCTGAAGGAGGGATTCATGGGGACTGGGTGGTAGCATAGCACAAAGTCAAGGAAAGTTCATCTTGTGAGCTCCTTGGAATCAGTCCAAGAATATGCCATTTGCAGAGCTGGCGCTAAGTGTAGGAAGGCTGCTGTGGGATTTGGATCTCAGCCCCTGTATTTTTCTACTCACAATGTCATTAACACCCACATTGATTCTGAACTGCTATTGGTGGTGATGCAGTGCATGGAATGGCTCCTTGTCTGGTGTCACAAATCACACGGCAGAGAAATTGTTCTTATAAAGATAGCAGCTTTGCAGTTTTGGGCTGCTGCAAACGATACCACAGAAGCCCCTGATGCAAGCTGGTAATGTGGTATAATGATTTTGTTTAGCTATTCCGCAGAAGCATTACCTTTGCTTTTGCTGTTAAAATTAGTACTCAGAGGACAATAATGTGGTTTGCACTGGAAATGTCACAATGCATTTGTCATATCTCTAGCAGCAGTTGTAGGAGTCAGCACAGCTGTGATAGAACTGTAGGTTAAAACTTGTAGCAAGGAGAAGTAAGAGGTAGGCATTAAACACATTGGGGCCTTCTCTTTGAAGCTCATTTCTGATAAAAAGGAAAAGTAAGTTTGGAAAAACAAGGAGGGTGATGAAGAAAGCAGGACCCCGGTAGAATCCTGGAAAAATCTTTCAGATTTCCCTCCACTTCCTTGTACCTCCTTTGAATGCCCCACTCCAGACCCCTCTTCCCCATGTTTTCTATTACAATGGCAACTGTAGTATGTGCATTGAATTAATTACAACTAGTTGTACTAGTTACCTTAAGGTCTCTAAGTGACTTACAACACATCAAACATAAAGTATAATGCCATAAAAAACCCAGAACAACCTCCAAACAGCCATAGGAAGCTTGGAAGCCCAAAGCCAAAACCACACTTAAGGTGTAACAGAAATATCAGCACTCAGAAACTGCCAACAAACCTGAGCTCTTGTGGGCTGCAAATTGTAGGTTATTCTGGGAAGGAGTAAAGGACGCGATCTTTTAAATAGAAGACACTTATTGGGGCCTGGAAACGCAGCTTATTGCATTCCCAAATGCCAGCTCAATTATAAAGAGAAGGCAGTCCTGGAAACAGATTGGAACTGCTTTGTTTCCTTGCCACAAAATAAATACATCTACATATATTGCCACAACGAAGATTGGGGGACGGGCTTATTTCAGAGTTCTCAAGTGGGAATGGACCTCCTGGTTATTGAGGGCGATGTGGATAGGTTCCTCATCAACAGTGCTTGGGTGGGCTACCTGGAGTCAACATTCACCTTGCCACCAGCAGTAGGCCCAAGAGCTCCAACCATCTTCACCATGGCCCACTACCCAAGGACCTCAGCCAGTACAGCATCTGGCTGAGCTGGTTTAGCAGTGGGCATTATGTGGGTGTGTTTTTTTACTTAACTGAATAGAATGGAAGATTATGAGTCAGGGGGGCATGGAGGGCATGTGTATGAACTTAACAGTGCTTAGCATGAAAAAAATGTAGGACGCTTCCTGTAGGTGCAAAAAAGAAAGATTTCCCAACATCTTGTTGAAACGCAAACAAGTAGTTTAGTGAACCTGAGTGATTAATAGTAGTGCTTAAGAAGAAAGTGCATTAAAAACCATTAAATTCTGTGCCAAAGGAATCTAAACTGTGAGCTCAGAATTAATAATGCACATCTACACTAGCTTTCCTGAACTGAATGCTTTTTCCTGGCTGCAGCATCTCAATCCCTGATCAGCAGCTTGCTTGTGCCAGAGGGCTGTCAGAAAAGGAAGAGAGACTGAAGTCCAAACCTGAAGCTGCCAGATCCTGTTCATATTCACCATTTTGCTTTGGGGTTGACAATTGGAAGATCCCAAATTCTGCTGCCTGAGAGATGTGAGGTTATCACTGTAGGCATGTTCTATGTGGTCAATTGCAAAGAACAAACCTAAGCACAGAGTTAAAGCGAAGGATTGTAGCCAACTAAGTTTTACTCAGAGTAGACCCATTCAGCTAAATGATCGTGACCAATTGACGTTAATTTTAGTGGATCTACTCTAAATAAAACCAAAACCAAAGCATTCCAAAACCAAGGCTCGCTTTCCCACAGAAAGTAATGCAAAACGGATTAATCCATTCCAGACTTTTAAAAACAACCCCTAAAACAGCAATTTAACATGAATTTCACTATCTAATGAGACTGTTGATCCATAAAATGAAAGCAATAATCAATGTACTGTACTATAAAATAAATAAGACAGTAGTGTAGATGATAAAAAATATATATTTTTTCTTACCTGCACTGATGATAGTCATTGTTTGGATGGGTGATCAATTTCTGCAGTCACACAATCAATCAATCAATCAATCAGTAGCTGAACTGGGTTCCACACAGTCACAAAAAAAATTAACCGAAAAAGCCACAAAAATGCAAAATAAATAGGAAAAACAAAAGCGCCAAACTTAATCTGTTCCAGAAGTTCGTTTGACTTCTGAAATGTTCAAAAACCAAGGTGCAGCTTCTGATTGGTGCAGGCACCCTGGAAACAATAGCCGACAACCGCATCCGATGTTCAGCTTCTGAAAAATGTTTGGAAACTGGAACACTTACTTCCAGGTTTGTGGCGTTTGAAAACCAAGGTGTTTGAGTACCAAGGCGTTTGAGAACCAAAGTACCACTGAATAACATATGCACAGTTAAGAAGGCTACACGTGATTTGGACCAAATAGTACCATTACTATTTCATTACTGACCTTCCTTTATATGTTTTGTGCAATAAGTTTAACAGGAAATAACATAAAAGTGATTAATGTTCTAAGCGAGCCTAATGAAAGTAAATATAAATCACATATGAAAGAAGGGCAAAGCGATCAGCAGCTATAGACTAGCAGTGATTAAGAAGTCAGCATATGCCAACACTTACCACTTCATGATGTGTATAGAGCACACATAATTCCCATCCTAAGCCAAAAGTAAACATATGGCATCCGCATAACACCCATTAATTTTAATGTGGGTTACTCCCTTGCATCTTAATATTTAAGCACGAGCTGCTTGCTTTAAATTATGAATACATTTAACTGGTTACTTGAATAGTTTTTTAAGTTAATATTTTATCAATGAGACTGTAATTGCATATTGACCTAGGTGGTGCCACGGAAAACATTTATTCCTGTTCTGAAAAGGATAAATTCAATCAGATTACTGCCCAGTTGCACTTGCAGGGGGACAAACATCCTGACATTGGAGAAGGAAAGAAGCATTTAGATATAATGCTATCCAGGAGCTTCTTCTTCCTCGCCTGTCCTCTTGTATGCAGAGATTAGAATTTTGCAACCATGGTTTGTGACAAATCATACTTGCTATGTCATCTAAACACAGCAAAATATGGTTTGATCAAACCTCCACAGGTGTTTGATCGTGGTTTGTAATCTCAATTTGTCTGCAAACTATGGTTTGCTAGAAATGATGGCTTGAAACTTCTGATCTTTGCACTCATGGGGCTGTTACAGAGCAGCCTGATTTCTCTGGAACTCTGTACATGCCCCAGAACTGTGTGTCCAATTGGCTTTGCAATGAGAGTGCCTTTGGGGTAAATCAGGGAAACTCCATGTGTGCAACTGGTTTCCGCTTGTAGCAGCCACAAGCAGTAGTTTGCGAATGCTCAATTGATGCTCCAAAAACTCAGCACCAGGTGTAATCCAGCAACACGTATAACTCAACCACTGATCATACATCAAGAGTGAATCGAGGCAAACCATCAAGTGTATTATTATAATAATAAAATTTATATCCCACCCTTTCTCTCAAAGAAGCCCAAGGCAGCAAATACACTAACGATAAAACAAACACCTAAAAGCTATCCTGATACAGATGCATACAAGGAAAGATCTCTACTTAAAAGACTTCTTTGAGAGAGGAAGGTCTTCAGGAAGGACCAACAATAGCAGAGACTTCTAATATTTAATGGAAGCTAATTCCAAAGGGTAGGTGCTACAGTTGTTGTTGTTGTTTAGTCGTTTAGTCATGTCCGACTCTTCGTGACCCCATGGACTAGAGCACGCCAGGCACTCCTGTCTTCCACTGCCTCCCACAGTTTGGTCATGTTTGTATCTTTGAGAACACTGTCCAACCATCTCGTCCTCTGTCATCCCCTTCTCCTTGTGCCCTCCATCTTTCCCAACATCAGGGTCTTTTCCAGGGAGTCTTCTCTTCTCATGAGGTGGCCAAAGTATTGGAGCCTCAGCTTCACGATCTGTCCTTCCAGTGAGCACTCAGGGCTGATTTCCTTAAGAATGGATAGATTTTATCTTCTTGCAGTCCATGGGACTCTCAAGAGTCTCCTCCAGCACCATAATTCAAAAGCATCAATTCTTCGGCGATCAGCCTTCTTTATGGTCCAGCTCTCACTAGGTGCTACAATACTAAAGGTTAAATCCAATATTCTGTTAGTTAGACTTTGCTTTGGGCACCTCACTGGAGACTGCAGTGAATAAGAACAGAAGAACTTAAGGTGCCTGTGGGAAGTCAGCAACCAGGATTCAAGTACAAAACCTCCTGAGGTTTCCAGCAGCTGGTATTTAGAAGCACTCCAGCTGTGGAGGCTGAGAATAGCCATCACAGATAGTGGCCATTGATAGCCTTCTCCTTCATGAAACTGTCCAATTGTTTTTTAAGCCTTGCTTATATCCAGTGATATATCCCACTGGTTTTCTTCAGTCCACCATCAGGACATGTTGAATTTCCCAGCTTTCAAATTCCAAAAATGAGAGGTGCTAAAAAGTTGTAAGATGACTTGAGAATTCAAATTATATTTTGTTTAAATTAATATAATTTAATTTCACTTGGTAAACAACTACATAAAAATATTGACCTTTTTGCAGTGGTGCCTCGCAAGACGAAATTAATCCGTTCCGCGAGTCTCTTCGTCTTACGGTTTTTTCGTCTTGCGAAGTATGGCTATTAGCGGCTTAGAGGCTATTAACGGCTTAGCGGCTATTAATGGCTTAGCGGCTTTAAGAAAAAGGAAACAAACTCGCAAGAACTCGCAAGACGTTTCGTCTTGCGAAGCAAGCCCATAGGGAAATTCGTCTTGCGGAACGACTCAAAAAACGGAAAATTCTTTCGTCTTGCGCGTTTTTCGTCTTGCGAGGCATTCGTCTTGCGAGGTACCACTGTATATATTTTTGTGGAATTTCCAATAATGTTAAACTTTTCTTATTAATTTTTGTGTGTGAAAAATGTATGTCAAATTGCATTAAAATAATTAAAAATAACCACCAAGTGCTAGCGGTTATATTATATATGCCCGAGTATAAATGATGTCATATCTAACATCATTTCAGATGATGCTCTCAGAAAACTTCTTTGGTTTTCTGGGAGGAATTTATGTACTTTTTAATCAAACCAAGCTAAATGTTGTCTGATCACAAAAATAATAGCATATTTTTAAGAGCCCTCGCTGAAGAAATTTGCAAAAATGAAGTTTCACCTGTAAAATAGCACACCCTATTCCCCATGGATATCAGTAGGATGAAAGCCTGACTAACCATACTAAAGGCTGCAATCCTACACAGTCCTGGCTGATTGAAAGGTGGCATGAATTATAGTCATGACTAACTTGCACTGAGTTCAATGGTGCTAAAGCATAACTTACTTCCTTTGGATATGAGTCTTTTTTGACACTATTCCCAGATGCTGGTTACAGTGCCTATTAATTCTCTGAGTATCATATTTGGGAAAATAATAAAGTTGAACCACTGCTGTAGAAAATAAATGGTACATTCTTTTTATGGGAAAAAGGATGTGGGATATGATTTCTGACATTAAAAATGTTCTCTGGTTATGCTTCATGACCCCTTTCTGCCTCCTATGTTACATTTAAGAGGGTGTAGAACTGCAAAGGAGATGGAAGTACAGGAAAAAAACTATTCCAAACTGTACTGATTAAAATAAATTTACTCATAAAAAAGACAGAAGTGTAAATTGCAGTATCCCAGAGCAGCAGTAACTTATACACAAAGAAGTTATTTTTTAGTTTAGTAGAGGAAATAATCTACTATCAACAAGGGGTAATTGCCTGACTGAACTTGTCTTTACATCTCACATAAACTGTCACCTTGAGTAGGAAAGAGAAATATACCACATATCAATTCTGGAAAGATTTTTGAGACGTCCCTTCAAGTTTAAAGGCTGCTCTCCCCACCCCCACCCTTTGTCAGCCACCTGAAAGAAAGAACATTTACACAGAACATATCTAATCTCTGTTCTTTTCTTATCTCTGAATGGTATCCCAACACACCACAAAATTCATAAACCAGGCAGCTGAGGGCAATATGAGAAAGGATCCATTTTAGATTGGAACAGCAATTCCAATCTGAGATTTACCTGTGGCAGTCGCAGGTGATACAGGTTAGCTATAGAACTCTTTGGATATAATTTAAGGAATTATTTGAGTCAAGGAGTCTAAGGGACTTTAGTCTTTTTTCTGATTTGTGAGTAGATGCAGTAGAGCTGAGAAGAGGGGAAAACACAATTTCGTAATGTATTGACTCATATTTTAAATCAATCATCTATACCAACTT
The DNA here is from genome assembly GCF_964234715.1 of Podarcis melisellensis. Classification (NCBI taxonomy): domain Eukaryota; kingdom Metazoa; phylum Chordata; class Lepidosauria; order Squamata; family Lacertidae; genus Podarcis; species Podarcis melisellensis. Next base: position 28,129,817 of record NC_138543.1, read on the forward strand.
TCACCAACCTGATGCCCTCCAGGTGGTTTAGACTACAGTTCACAATCATCCCTGCCAGCATGACTATGCTGACGTGGGATGATGGGAGTTATAGTCCAAAACACCTGGTGGGCACTAGGTTGATGAAGGCATGTTCTTCCTATTCGAAGGTTTTACTCCCTCTCTTCCCTTCTTGTCTACAACTCTGAGATTTGCTGAGCCAGCAGTCACCCAGTCATAGCTGTCAAGCGTCCCTTATTTGGCGGGACAGTCCCTTATCCCAGCGCCATGTCCCGCTGCTGTCCCTTATTGATGATGTCCCTTAAATTTCCCAGGTTTCAAAGGAAGCAGCTCCTCTCCCTCCCTCCTTGCTGGCCAGGGAGGAGGGAGGCTCCAACTGTGTTGCTTGGCAGCGTTGCTCACCCAATAAGAAGTCGAAGAACGACTGGGGGGTAGAGCTTGCATGCCTTGTGCTGATCAAATCAGCTGTGTTGCCTGGGGACTCGCCTTTGCTCAGCGCTTCACAGCGGAGAGGTGATGGTGGTTTTCCTTGAGGCTTGAGGCTTCATTTGGCTGCTAGCTGGGCTTTCTGCCTTTGGCTTGGAGGGGCTTAGAGGTTGAACATACCTGTGCTTGGAAAATCACTTATTTTGGCTTTTGATCCCTTATTTTCGAGGCTGCTGGTCCCTTATTTTCAAATCTGTAAGTTGACAGCTATGCACCCAGTACTGCCCAGTGCAGAAAGCACCTGAGGGCAGTAGTGGATGGCATGGTAAGGCAGCAGCACTTACCTGATCTTCCAAAAGCTCAGTCACTGCTGCTTACTGGAGGCAGAGCAGTGGTCAGCGAGGTGCAAACACACTGGCAGCAGTGCTGAATTGGCTCCACAGGTGCTGAATTCACCACTGTCTCATCTTTCCCTCTCTCCCTCCCAGTAAGCATCAATGACTCAATTTTGGGAGGTCGGGTAAGTGCCATTGCCCCAACACATCATGGTCCTCTAGATGTTCTCAGATTCATTCATACATTTGCATTGTCACATTTAGCTTGACCCTCACTTTGTATTTTAAACGTTTTAGTGTTGGTCACAAGTGCACCAACTTTCCTTCCATCCCCTCTCTCATAGCTACTTTGCAGAAAGTAAATATTGCTGAAAATATTGCTTAGATTGTAATGATTCTATAAATAAATGCAATCAAATCTTTGATGTGAGATCAAACATTCTTTCAGACTTGCACAAACTTTACACCACTTGATGTTTGAAAAGTGAGGCATATACAGTATCTATTTTTCTTTTAGGTCAAAAAGGGAAGCTGTTACAATCCGTTTATGGACACAGCTGATACAGAGGCTAGCTCAAGGCAGTCTATTGCCGTGTAAACAAATCTCAGGTGAACAGCCTTTAGCAATGTAGAACAGTGTCTGTGTGCATGTACACAAACAGGCTCTGATCCTTGGTGTAGGAATAGGAGTGTTACAAGTACTTATCATATTTATCTGTGACATATTGGAGTGTATGTGTATGAGCTGAGATCACAGCCGAGGGAGGGTATAAGGCTACCTGCTGTTTTTGCTTTACCTGGTTAAAGGCAGAGGAAGCTTTTGTAGTGATGGCCACAGCACAGTGGAAAACCTTATTTCCTCCTCTGCACCTGCAGCCAGTCACTATGTGATTGGAATCAATGATGGCACCTAGGTTTTTGCGCCACTGCCAACAGTTCAAAAGTCAACAAAGACACAAAGCATGTCAGTTTCAGTCTTATTTTGATGATCAGGACTTTACGAGTCACCTATTTTTGGAAGCATAAGAGAATATATCTGAAAGTCAAGGACAATTCTTCTTACAGAAAGAAACACTATGAATGGAATTCATCAGGGAAGCTGGTTTTCTTTATCAGCATTTTATGTCAGTCACATCAAATTTGGTCTAGGAAATAGAACCATTCTTATTCCCCAAGTTTGATCTGTATGGTGTTTGAAACTCAGTTCAGGCTTGTCATTTCTCTATGGGAACAATAGTTCATTTTCCTGCCATCATGATTCTTGTAGTACAGATAATAGTAGCTGAGGCAGTATTATTTAGACATTGTTACACAGTAATAACAAAGGACAATTCACTAAGGAATTCTAACAACATTTCATAATAATAATAATAATAATAATAATAATAATAATAATAATAATAACAACAGTAGTTTTGGGAGGTGGGAATAATTTTTGATATGTGGCATCATTATTAAATATGTTGGTCCCAAACCAATGCACATTTATATATTTTCAATTTTTATAGCCTGCTTTTTACCACAGATGTTCACAAACTGGTTTACAAAAAAATCAATAGAATAATTCATCCATCAACTAACATGGTGTTCAAAACAGACAAAAACCACAGGTAAAGAAACATAAACCCCATAAATAGGCATAATGTAACTTACTTTAAATGCCTGCTGGAACAGAAAGGTCTTCATATTGTAATTTATATGCTGCTTAGTGTCAAGAGAGGCTTCTAAGCTGTTTACAAAGTAAAAACCAGTTAAAATATAAACATTCATATATTATTTGCACAAGAAAACAATCCCATTAAGAAATCCCATTAAGACAGCAGAGCAATTAAAGCAGTTAAACAATTAAATCTGTTATGCACAGTCAACATTCTGCTGATTAGTGTGACTTAAGAAACACCTAATTTTTTGCTGGATTGTGGTCACTCTTTGATGATATTATTCCTACAGTGACATTAAAACAATCTTTTAACCTGATGTAGAAATTAAAAACCTGTACACATATTGGAAGTGGCAAGAAATAGGCCACAGCTAATATATTTGTACATTAAATTAAGAATGGTACACTTAAAAAAGCAGGGCCAATAATTATCAAGGAATTGCTGCCTGTTATAAAGCTGTTGATCTATTGTGCTCAGAACACAAATCTACAGCCTCCATGCTGTTTGTGAGGATTTTTTGGGGCGGAGGGAAAAGCCTGCCAAATCCATACCCAAAGCCAGAGTATATAAACAGTTCACTGACAACCTTCTCCCCAAGAACGAGCAAATGATATAGATTTCAGAGATAAAAACATCTGAATAAAATATACCTCGTATGCAAATGACAAGAACACATTTGGAATCAGATGGAAGATTGAAAGTTTTTTTTCCAGAGTGAACAACTGTAAGATTAAATATGAATCACTCTTTCTATCTCACAAAACCTGCAAATATTGTTCAGCTTTTATTAGTGTGCGGCAATAACAGGGGAACAGGACAATTCATGCTGGGAGCTACACTGGTGATAATTCTTAGAACTGCACAGTATCTCTCTGTTCTCTACAATGTCAAGGCTGAAAACCACAGTAAGGAATGAAAAGAACACTGTTTCCACATAGCAGAAAGAAGAAAAGAAGAGACTCAGAAGGTGGGCAGGCTTGGGTGGTAAGGATTAACTATCTGTTTTAGTATAGCCTTTTTTCCCTTTCCTTTTCTTTTTTTAAAAAAGAAATTTATATTCAAAGTAAACACTCTGGTTCAGCTAAAGTTAGTTGTGACATGCAGCACAATTTTACTGAGGAGTAAGTTCCATTTACTTCATTAGAATTTACTCCCAAGTAAGTGTGCATAGAATTGCAGGCTAACTTCGACTGGCAACAATGGTATTAAATTTAATCACAAATTATTGGTCTCACCAACTTCAATGGGGCTAATTTTAGTTGGCTTGGGACAAAGCAAATAATCACTTTGCATGTTGAAAACAGCTAGAATGCCATACTGTATTTTGAGAATGTTGGTGAATATCTTTATATCCAGTAATACACTCTCTCTCTCTCTCTCTCTCTCTCTCTCTCTCTCTCTCTCTCTCTCTGTGTGTGTGTGTGTGTTATCCAAGAGCAACTCCTCCAATACCAGCTAACTCAATCCCTAAGATTTGGAAGGTATGGGGTTTTGTTGATGGCTGCTACTAGGTTACATGAATCAGGGATATATGGCACAGACTTCTCTGTGGTGGCCCCCTCACTTTGGAACACCCACCCACCTGGAGCTGAGTTTGTTATCCCTTTTTTGCATTTAGTTGATAGAGATTCTGTTATTTTAATGCCAAATGATTCCTGTGTTTGAATGGTTTTGTTATTTTATAGATAGTAATGGTTATTTGTGTGTGTTTTATTTATTTATTATACATGGTTGTTTTATCTTTTATTGTACATCATATCTGTGCTCCTTCTGAAGGAAGTGTGATTCTTAAACATAATAAATAAATAACAAGAAGTGTTTTTTGCTGATTTTTTGGGCGGCCTGTTATTCCTGACAGAGAATGAGGAGATTCACATTTAAATATAAATTGAATCATGCTTCTCTCCCATCCCTACTGACACTGACTTATAATAGTTGCTGTTATTATTATTATTTTGTGTTTATGTACCTTCTTTCCTCCTTTAGTTAACAGATTTCTAAACTACCTTTCAGGATAAATTAACCTCCCAAGTTGGTTTATAAATTCATTCCCCGCATCATTTGCTATCTTCTATAAATGAGTTACAGTTTGAAATTTAATTTGTAAAATTAATGTAGGATATTAATAACAAAAACTTGTGATTGAGCCAATCAGCTTTCTTTGGATCAACCAACTGAGCTGTTGACTGATGACACAGCTAAATCTGAATCTAATTTATTTTTATTTCTTTAAGAACAGATTTCATAGAAACAGCAGTCTACTCATTTCATTTTTGTAGAGAAAGTCCAATTCATATAATGAGAAATGTTAGGCTCACATCTACTAAAATGTTACTATGCTGCACATAAAATTTCTAGAGAATATGAGCTGGAGCACAATGCCCTATCTTTGTATCTATTTTAAGTTACAGCAGCTACATAATTCTTTTAAATGCTCCTACAATATTTTTGTGATTTCTCATATAGGTTCTAATGCACCTGAATTGATTTTCTCCTTTGGCTTGCTTCAGGCCAAAACAATGTGAACTGAGCTAAAGATGACCACAACCCCAACTTTCTACGGTAAGTATATCTCTATTTATAAAGCATACATCATAAACATATACTGCAAGTCTTTCCAGAGGGGGAAAAAGTCCATAAAATAAAATCTGCAAAATAAAACGACATTTTAAAAAAGAGATTGCGGCAATATGAGTTGAAACACCTCCAGTTAAATGAATACATAATATATATTACATATAAAACCTATTAATCCAATTTAACAACATTCAATGCATTTATGCTAAGAAACAGCTAAAAAGCACTAAATGGAATTTACAGAGATGAATAAAAAGCACAATTACCAACTAGACTTGGGAGATTCCAGTTGGTAAATGAGTCTGTGAAATTGCCTTCTGTTAAAAAAGAGTATTAATGGCTATGTTAGCACTTGACTAATATTTTATGGTGCAGACTGTTGCTAAATTAAACCCTTTGTGTGTCTTCCTACAGAGACACTTAGTTATGGTTAGAACGGTTGTTTCCTGTTAAATACCTTTAAGAGTTTGCTGTGGGCTGAAATCCTTGCCTCAGCTTTTCTGTATGTTGTAACTGTGTACATGTTACCTTTCCTACCTGCTGAGAAGATTCAGGTGGTAAAATGTCACACAACCTTAGTATTATTGGGGTGAACAAAGCATCCAGGCCTTGCTTGCTGTGAAGAACCCTGACACACATGCAACACTCCACACACACATCACTGCAGTGTCTGTATAGCAGGATGGGAACCTGTTGCCGTCTAGACATTCTTGGACTCCAGCTCCAGCCAGTATTCAGAGATAATGGGGGCTATAGTTCAACAGCATCTGAAAGACTGTATGTTCCCCATCTCTGATGTATAGAGAGATGTATTACCTCGTCCATCTTCCAGTGTGGATGTGAATAGACACCAGCATCCATCCTTGTAGGCCACATGCCATGTATGGTTAGTGGTTTATCTGAAGTGAGACAAACCATGAGCCTGTATTTGAACAAACCTCTAAGCAAAACTAGGTATTAGTGCAGCAGGACCAGGAGAGAAGTGAAACGGCCAAGATCTTTGCTATGAATACCTGTACAATTGCACATTCATGCTTAGCCATGGTTTGGCTTAGCGCTGCATGTGAATCAGGTCAAACTCCTCAAACCATAGCAGTATCATATTCTGACATTTTCTCAGTATGTAGGTAAAACGCCTCTTGTCATAAATCACAAGAGATACGTACCATAAAAGTTTGTCTTGCAATTAGCACACCTTTATTCTAGCACAATGCAAGTCTGTGTGGAGCACTTTGTCTCAATCAAAATGACAGCATATAAAGATGTTGGGTGAACACTGCGTGATTGATTATTAAACAAGCATCGTGTAACATGTGTAAGCTTTCATAAATGCTTGTTCGCTAGCATGCATTTATGCCTATCAGCAATAGCTCAAGTCAGGTAGTAGGATAAAGCTTTCAAGAAGAAGGAAAAGTTGCTATTGTGGTGTAAGAAGACTTGAAGCACCATATGAAAATGGTTATAGAAGGAAAGCAGCTTTGTAGATATTCATTGATATACGGTAATCCACATCAACCATTGATTTCAATAGAATGTGCATTTTTTATATGATTGGAGGTTTTTTGTACTTCAGCAACTCTATTCTGATTTGCAGACAGACAAATGGACAGTGAACCCTTTGGAGGACTTGGCTTCTGTTGCTGTCTGGATAAATAAATGATTCCTCCACAGAAATGATCTGGGAAGCCTGCATGTGTCAGATATCCATGTGCATCTGGATCTTTTGGATTGGTCCATTTATCTTCTACAAGACATTCTGCCTGCAGTAATGCAGTACAAAGAGAACACATTATATTTTCTGTGTGTTTTGACCAGGCTCACAAGAAGCATTTCCTCTTGGATCGCTTCAGTGGTTATTTAATAAAGCTACCCCACCCCAGATATTGGCTTGACGGATGCTTAATTCGATATAATTTTCATATATATATATATACAGTATTGTTAAAGTTAATGGTTTGCTACAGGAAGATGAACAACAAACAGAAAATTCCACTGGCTGTTGTATATGATACCTGACTCACAGAAGGAGGAAAATCCACAGTAATGTACTGAGTCATCATTGCTAACAGAAGCATAGCTCTTTTACAGCAGCAGTGAGATTGGTTTCAACTGGAGAAACGCAGCGAGCGGTTCGCAGAGTGATCCTCGAGCATGCTGGGGAAATGATCCCTGGTGTACGGCCAACTGCAGTTTGTAACATCAGAAGTACTGCCTCTCAGAGCATCTGCAGCACGAGTTACAAACAGATTACAAGAAAGCGTGTTCTCATTAAAGAGAGAGCACGTGTTGCGGATGGGGCCTGACAAAACATCCTCAGTTGCAGCCAGGCTGTGGCAAGGGAATTGAATTGATTGGTGATGGTTGTTACTAGGGTAAAAGTGATGTTGCCAATTAAGGGGTGGAGTCAAAGGTTATTTATACTGGGTCCACAGTTGTTCCTTTCTCTTTCGCTGTGGACACCGGATCAATCAGTGCCGGAGTGAATTCAGCGAGAGATTGGTTTTTATAACAATTTCCTTGTCTTTAATTTATTCCTATTTCTTCCCTTCCTGTTCTGTTCCTCTTTCTCTTCATTATTTAAATATATTGCCCTTAATCGGGTTTCTTTTCCTTCTCTTTGATTTAGATTACCCCCAACTCCTAGTGCTTAATTGTTGGTGGTGAGGCTCCCGGGGGGGGGCGCCCTGGTCCCGGGTAGCTTACGGCCCGTTTCCCGGCCGAGCCTTGGTTTGGGCCAGGGGTTTGCCCTCCTCCCTGCCCTTGGGTAGGCTTTGGCTGGCCTGGCCGGCTTTCCCCCAACCCCCGTTTCGGGCCTGGGTAGGCCGGGCGGAGCCTGGGACTCCCTTGGGTCGCTCCCCGCCTGACGGCTCAGGGCACTCGGCCTCTGAAGATCCGCCTGCCCGCCTGCTGAGTACCGGCCGAAAGGCCGGTTTCGGGTCGCGTCGGCCCGGCGGCGGCGCGGCGGCCCGGCGGCGGCCCGGCGGCGGTGCGGCGGCGCAGCGGCCCAGCGGCGGTTGCCCAGCGGCGGCGCGGCGGCGGCCGAGGCTTCTTCCCCGCGGGGAGGCCGGCCGGGAGAGGGTCTGTGGGGCCTACCTGGTTCCGCGGCCTGCGCCGCTGCTTCGGCGCTCCGGTTGGCGCCTGTAGGCCCGCGGGGTTTCCGCCGCTGCCGCGATCGTCGGGGGTGGGCGGGAGGCGTGGAGCAGGCCCGCTTCAGCTCCCGGCCCTAGCTTGCTCCGTCGACGGCTTGGGCGTGGGGGAAGGGCGGCTGGAGGCTCCTCCATCGACCGGCGATTTGGCGGGAGCGCCATTTTGCCGGTCTTCTTCTTGTGTAGTGGCGGCCTCTTGTGGCCAGACCGAGTAACTGCAGGGCTGTTTGAGTGGGGGCCTCTGGTGGCCGTTCTGTGCAAGTGCAGGCACACTTTTAGAGGCTGAAGTAGTGGCCTCTAGTGGCTGTTGAGCCAATTGCAGCTGGTAGCTGCCTGCCTTATCATTGCTGTGGCTAATTTTAGCCGTCTGTTTCTGGCTGAACCATTGTGAATTGGGGTTCGAGTTCGGAATTGTTCAATCTTATATTTTGATTTAATCTATTTTATTCCTATTGTATTTATTTTATTTTACTTTAATTTTATTTTAATTATATATAATTTCATTTATTGTCTTAATTAATTTTCTATTTTCTTGCATAGTAAGGATGGCTCCAAAGAAGGCGGCTAGGAGGCCTGGACCTGCCCCTTCCACGAAGCGTCGTATTAAAGGCCCGTCACAGGCCTTACGTTCGCCTGAGCCCTCCCAGTCGCTGCAACGCCTCCAATCCTTGGTGTCGGGTTTGGAGGGTGACCCTGTGGCACTGGCACGGGTTACGGCTGAGATGGAGGGCGTGATGCAACGGTGCTCAACACCGTCAACCTCAGCTGCGAGACCAGCCTCCTTGGTGGTTGCTCCTTCTTCGGCGTCATCGTCTGGTGAAGAAGAGAGAGAACCATTATCAGCCAGTTTTTCCTTACCTGACATGCGGCTGGCCCAGTCCCCAGCCTCACCTGTGTCGCAGGTTGCTGCGCCTAGGGGTCGGAGTTCTGCCAGGGGGGGGGCCAGGAGGAGGGCACCAGCTCGGGTTCGGGCTATGCAGGTGCCTCCCGCGCAGTCGTCGGGAGCTGGCTGTTCAACTTCGGGTAATTCACAGGTTGTCTCCTTTCAGTCAGTTCCAGGTACTCTCCAGCAGGGCGATGTTTCAGAGTCTTCGGTTGAGGACAGCCTTCCTCCACCGCCAAAGGCTTCGTCTGGTGGGCATCGCCGTCACAAACGGAGCTCCAGGAGACGTGCCAAGAGGAGACGGAGGGACACTTCGTCTTCTTCAGCAGGTACTTCTTCTCAAAGCTCTAGTAGCGACGAGGAAGCTTCTCTCAAGCTTTACTGGGGTTTTGGTGAGACCTCTGGGCTTCCTAAGTGGGTTTGGGAGCGTAGGGCGAATTCACATCGCGCTAAGTATGGGGCAGTGCAAGACTGTCAGGATGGCGTTTTGGTGCCTGACGTTAAAGTCTCCACCAATTCGGCTAGGGACCTTATTCCTGGTGCCCATTTGCCTACCAGATTGCGGTCCAGGATCCTCAATGGCCGTTATGTTGATATTTTTAGCTTAGCCCCTCCACTTGATGGCCAAGAGCATTTGGATAAGGGTTATGCTGCTTCGAAAAAGCGGATGACTGTAGCCAAAGCTGACAGGACTTTTGAACGTTGGTTGGACAGTTTTCAAGTTTTTGCTGGCATAGTTTCCGCTGCCTATCCTAGGAGATCTTTGCACTTATGGGTCTACCTGTCCATAGTCCGCTCGGCCTTCACGATGGCCGGCGAGACCGCTGCCTTGGCTTATGATCAGAACTTCAGGCGTAGAGCAGCCAAGATCCCTACGGCCCGCTGGGATCGAAAAGACTTAGATGTATGGACCACTTACGTCGCTCCTCGCATTGATAGTAAGGCCCCCGATCAGCAGAAGTTTAAGGCCCTCCCTCAAAGGGCGGGTCGCCGTCTATATTGTTGGGACTTCAACAAGGGTGTCTGCCAGCGTCAACCTTGTAGGTACACGCATCTTTGTGAGAAGTGTTCTGGGAGCCACTCAGCGTCTGCGTGTACAGGGGCAAGGCGACCCTTTCGCAAGGGTGGGGGCTCTCAGCAGCCCCCTAAAGCCGCTCCCCAAGTCCCGGCCTCTGGAGCCGGAAAATAGCACCTTGTCCTCCTTAGCCTACACCCCGGTGAGGCTGCAGCCGTTGTTATCCTTGTTGGAACTATATCCAGATAAGGTGGCGGCGTCTTATTTGCGTGAGGGTTTCTCTTCGGGGTTCAGGATTCCGGTGGCATCCACCCCGGTAGCAGGGAGATTGGTTAACCAGAAGTCAGTGCAAGACATGCCAGAGGTGGCTCGGAAGAAGATCAAAAAGGAACTGGCTATTAATCGTATGGCCGGTCCTTTTTTGGACCCCCCTTTTCCCAATTTGCATGTGTCACCCTTGGGTATAGTTCCCAAGAAGGCTCCGGGGGAATTTCGCCTCATTCATAATCTTTCTCACCCTAGAGGCACTTCGGTAAATGACGTAATTCCCCCGGAGCTTTGTTCGGTACGTTATGCTTCTCTTGATCAAGCGATCAAGATGATACGGAAGTTTGGGCCTGGTGCCCTTCTAGCAAAATGCGATATTGAATCGGCATTTCGGCTACTTCCGATCCATCCGGATGATTTCTGGTTGCTAGGTTTTCAGTTTGAGGGAGGATTTTATTTTGATAAGGCCATGCCTATGGGCTGCTCTGTGGCCTGTGCAGCCTTCGAATGTTTCAGTTCCTTTTTGGAATGGGCCTTGCGTATAAAAACTGGCCTGGAGGGGGTCACTCATTATCTCGATGATTTTTTGGTGGCCTCTGCGAGGGATACAGGGGACTGCGTTGTTTTGTTACAGGCATTTGCTTCCTTAACGGAAGAACTGGGGGTCCCCCTGGCAGCAGAGAAGACTGAAGGTCCCTCCACGCAGCTTACTTATTTGGGTATCTTGTTGGATACCGTGGCCCAGACATCTAGTTTGCCAGTGGATAAGATAATTGCCTTGAGACAGGTCATTGAGGAGTTGCTTCCTTTGAAGAAGGTCACCCTCCGTCAGTTGCAGTCGTTGTTAGGTCATTTGAATTTCGCTTGCAGGGTGGTCGCCCCTGGGCGGCCGTTCTGCTCCCGCTTAGCTAGACTCACATCAGGTTTACAGGCCCCACAGCATAGGGTGCGACTGTCTGGCCATGTACGTGCTGACCTTGGTCTTTGGTTGGAATTCCTGCAGGAATTCAATGGTGTATCCTTGTGGCAGGACGTTCTGAACCTCCACAATGACTTCCAGGTGCACTCGGATGCAGCGGGGTCCCTGGGTTTTGGGCTTTTTTGGGATGGCAGATGGTGTGCTGAACGGTGGCCTCCTGCTTGGCGTGGGGAAGCTATAATCCGGGATTTAACTTTTCTTGAGTTTTTTCCCATTGTAGTGGCCGTGCACTTGTGGGTTGAACAATTCAAGGACCATCGAGTTTGTTTTTGGTCCGATAACCAGGCGGTGGTGAAGATTCTGGCCAAGCAGTCTTCACGTTCTCCTAGGGTATCAGCCCTGCTGCGGGTTTTTGTTTTACATTGTTTGCGTTTTAATATTGTTTTTTCCGCCCGTTTTGTTCCGGGCATATCTAACGAGATTGCCGATGCTCTGTCCCGTTTTCAGATGGAGCGATTCAGATCCCTGGCGCCAGTGGCTCGAGACCTTCCGGAAATTTTCCCGGATCATCTCTGGAACCTTGGCAGCACTTAGTTTTACAGGGAGTAGCTGCATCTGTTGCCCCCTCGACTTTGAGGTCTTATAAAAAGGCCTGGGCAGATTTTTTATTCTTTAATGGACAGACGGTTGGTGAGGTCTCTGTCCCCCATTCCTCCTCTCAAGTGCTCAAGTATTTGGCACATCTATTCCAGATGCGCCGGGCAGCCAGGACGCTGCGGCTTCATTCAGCAGCGATTTCATTTTTTAGCAGGGCATATTTTAACAGGGACCCGTGCGGGAAGTTTGTGGTACGTAAAGCTTTGGAGGGATGGGGGCGACTCACTCCTTCCGGGCCTGTCTCTAGGCGGCCTATCACTCTTGAGTTGCTGGCACAGATGCGCAGTAAACTGCGTAGCATCTGTTGGTCTTCATTCGAGGCTCGCTTATTTTCAGCAGCCTTCTCACTTGCTTTCTTTGGGGCCCTGAGAGTGGGAGAGGTGGTCCTCGAGCCTAAGCAGAATGGGAGTTCCAGGGGCTTGTTGTTGCAGGATGTGAGCGTGTCTCCATCGGATCTGCACGTTAATATCAGGAATTCAAAAACGGATCAGTTGGGTAGGGGAGCCATGCTTAGGCTCCCGGCGACAGGGGAGGGTGGACCTTGCCCGGTAAGGGATCTTAGAAAGTACCTTGCCTTACGTCCTGCGGGTGAGGGGCCCCTGTTTATTCATGAAGATGGGCGCCCGTTGGGGCGGCATCAATTCACTAAGGTGTTGCGAAAAGCAGTCGCAGCATGTGGCCTTGAGGCATCAGAGTTTGCCCCTCACTCCTTTCGGATTGGTGCGGCAACGACGGCTGCCCATTGGGGTTTGTCTGTGAGACGGATAAAAGACATGGGGCGGTGGAGATCGGATGCGTTCAAGACTTATGTGCGCAGATAATGTGTTTGGTGTGCTTATATTTCTGTTTTAACCCTAGGTCTGGTCGCTATCCGTATCTGGATAGTAGGGCACAGTATTGTGCATTGGGCTGCTGACAGAGCTCGTCAGTCGGGATTGGGAGCCGGCCTGGGTCTTCCGCAGCGAGTGCAAGTATCCTGGATTCCCAGACGGGGGATGCGTTGGAGGGAATTCTTACCACTCATGCATAGGCGTGTCCTACGGTTTGGCCCTCCTTCAGCGATTGTGATACAGCTGGGGGAAAATGATCTGGTTTCCACTCCCTGCTTCGTTTTACGTATGGCTATGTTACAGGACCTTAGGGAACTGGCGGCCATGGTGCCTAATACTAAATTGATTTGGTCGCAGTTGCTTCAACGCCGCATTTGGCGGGGCAGTCCCAGCCCGGCAACCGCCGAACGAGCTAGGAAGCGGATTAATTCCGCAGTGGGCAGTTTGGTGGTGGGCTTGGGAGGATGGGTCATTCCTCACCCTCGTATTTCCTACATGGACGCAGCACTGTACAGGGATGATGGTGTTCATCTTTCCACATTGGGGAATGAGATCTGGTTGGAGGCTGTGGTGTTCAGGTTGAGGGTGTGGTTTGGTCTGTGAGTGGTTGGCGGCGAGCATAAGGGGCTCGGGTGGCGGTTAGGCATTGGTTAAATTGGTTGGTGGAGGGGTATGGATTGGCTGTGCCTACCCCTCCAATGCTGCTGCGACATGGGAATTCCGTTAAAGGAATTCTGGGGCTTACCATCCCCTTGTCCAAACCCCTGGAATCGGGTGCGGGCCGTGTAAGACCCCAAGGCGCAGGCAGGGAGGAACTGAAGGGTCTGTAACGCAGCTCCAGTTGCCCTGCTTGTTCCTCCACACTGACTTACGCTGGAATCCGGGAGTCAGTGCTATCCCCCAAGGCGGGGGGGATAGCTAGTCATAACCAATGCCTACGCAACCACTCACAAAATTGTATGATAATAAAAGTTGTGGCCAAAATTATGCCAAAAACCTTAAACAAAAATTATGTGTGATGTGTGAGTTATTGGGTTAGGGATGGTTTTGGGGGACCTCAGCACGCAAAGCGTGTTCTCATTAAAGAGAGAGCACGTGTTGCGGATGGGGCCTGACAAAACATCCTCAGTTGCAGCCAGGCTGTGGCAAGGGAATTGAATTGATTGGTGATGGTTGTTACTAGGGTAAAAGTGATGTTGCCAATTAAGGGGTGGAGTCAAAGGTTATTTATACTGGGTCCACAGTTGTTCCTTTCTCTTTCGCTGTGGACACCGGATCACCCGCCCGCCCTCCCTTGAATGGGGCTGCTGCTTGACCTTGCTATTGCCTGTCATGGGGTCGTTCGCCTTGGTGCGGGGGCCTAGTAGGAATTTACCAATTGGCTGATTAGTGTGTGCCTTTTGGGTTTTGCCTACTACGTAGCAAATCGTCACAACTTGTAAGGTTGGCGGTTAGGCATTGGTTAAATTGGTTGGTGGAGGGGTATGGATTGGCTGTGCCTACCCCTCCAATGCTGCTGCGACATGGGAATTCCGTTAAAGGAATTCTGGGGCTTACCATCCCCTTGTCCAAACCCCTGGAATCGGGTGCGGGCCGTGTAAGACCCCAAGGCGCAGGCAGGGAGGAACTGAAGGGTCTGTAACGCAGCTCCAGTTGCCCTGCTTGTTCCTCCACACTGACTTACGCTGGAATCCGGGAGTCAGTGCTATCCCCCAAGGCGGGGGGGATAGCTAGTCATAACCAATGCCTACGCAACCACTCACAAAATTGTATGATAATAAAAGTTGTGGCCAAAATTATGCCAAAAACCTTAAACAAAAATTATGTGTGATGTGTGAGTTATTGGGTTAGGGATGGTTTTGGGGGACCTCAGCACGCAAGTGTGTACGCTCCAAGCTGCTGTTACATGAACCATATCTTCTGTATAGCCCAGAGCAGAAGAATTAAATTGTGCAATTCTAATTAGAAACAGAATTAATGCTGTCTACTGAGGATGGAAGGAAGTGAAATAAGCTAGTTAACGACAAGCAGGCTCTTTGGGATTTTATAGGCTTTACCTACACACTGGAGTTGCACCCATCCGAGAGTGCTTCGTTGGGGTAAGCCCTGAGATATTTCGAGCCGAGTCATGACATGAACACTATTGACTGGGTTTGTTAGGAGTGACATGGTCAAATAATATTGTTGCATAATATTCTTTGTAGCCTGCACTGTGTGTTTGCAATGTATCCTGGTCACAAAATGATGACTGGTATGATTAAGAGGTGGCCCTACTGATTGTTTATCTCATTAGGATGATTTATATAGTATTTTTATATACATTCATAACAATGACATAATGTCGTGAAGGCATGAATATGCAATGACAACAAGATGCAACTAAAATAATGGATCCATAAAAATAACATTTTATTGTGGAAGAGGCTGTGGAGCCCTCTCTCTCTAAGGAAGGGGAAAGGGGAAAGGATTTCTGCAGGGAAGCCAAACTCTCCATTTCTTAACCTTATCAGGAGGAGCTGAATGAGTTATTTGTCATTGTGAAAGATTCTTAATGCCTCCTTTATCTGCATATGAATATTCCCTATATATTATTAGGCTCACAAATGCTCCTACTAAATTATTGAGTAAAATACAATATATATAAAACAATGACCCTTTTTAGGAGTACAGACTTTAAACATGTATATGCATCTGTGCAAATAACTTTCTATTTATTCAGTGATCTTAAATGAGTTTTTGCAGCAAACATGCAGACTTTAAAAAATATTTATTGCATCATGGGTCTGTGTGTGATAATAATGGGATCAGAACAGACATGGAGGGGAAATTTAACCCTTTCTTCCTTTGCTGCTGTGTGAAGAAAAGCTTTCCTCTTGGACCTAATTTAGCTTGGGGCAGGGGGCGGAATTGCATACTGTATTGGCACCAAAAGATATTTCCCTTGGGCTGCAAATTGCAGCTTCAGAGAGGCATCTTTTGTCCAAACCTTAGCATGGAGATATGGAATTAAACTTTCTCTCTCTAACCCTGAGGCTGTTTGGGCTCTTTTCTTTTCTGTTGGAATGCTAGGGTGTCCGGTCTATGTTTTATATTTCACCAGGGTCTGGAATAATTTCAGGCCAGGCCTTCCACAAAGCTCTAGAGACCAGGCCCTGAGGCAGCCGAAGACCATTTTCTGGTGGGCTTTAGTCATGCCTGGTGTTTATTTGAGTTTGTTCTAAAGTCAACATACTTTGTGCACAGAGTACATCTTATAACTATTACTTCACATTCTCTGGAGCAAGAGCTTGCTGAAGATATTTTCCAGCCTGAGGAGGATTAACAAATGGTGCCCCACTCCCAAAGTTAAGATGCACAGTACCAGAGGCCAGCCAAGTTATTTCAGTACCTGAAGCAGTAGATCCCACGAGTACCCCTCTCCCGTCATGACAGTAAAATACAATACAGTGGTACCTCAGGTTACAGATGCTTCAGGTTACAGATGCTTCAGGTTATAGACTCTGCTAACCCAGAAATAGTACCTCGGGTTAAGAACTTTGCTTCAGGATGAGAACAGAAATTGCATGGTGGTGGTGTGGCGGCGGCAGGAGGCCCCATTAGCTAAAGTGGTACCTCAGGTTAAGAACAATTTCAGGTTAAGAATGGACCTCTGGAACGAATTAAGTTATTAACCCAAGGTACCACTGTCATACATTAAATACTTGACAATTTGCTGGCCTTTCATGACCAGCCCAAATCAGCTGCCTGAGACCTAATAATGGCCTAAGAACATAAGAACAACTTTGCTGGACCATGCCATCATGCTGCTTTCACAGTGGCCAGGCCCAAACAGTGGCAAGCAGTGAACACTCTCCCTGTGTAATGGGAGGGCCGGCTCTGTCAGAAATGCAGCCTTGACCCTGGAAGTACATTAGGTTGCTAAATGCAGATTAAATCCTATCTGAACAAACCCAGAATAAGTCCAACCATCTGATGACTACCAGGAGTTTTGAAGTTAAGATGAAAATGGCTGTAAGCATTTGTTCTAGCCTAAAGGCAACCCAATTGATCTCAAGGCAGGGCAAGACCGCCTACTCCATGTAGCAAAGTAAATTCATTGGTAGCTACATTTGTTGCTTCCTCATTGCTCCTCTTCAAAGAGAAGCATCAGCTGTGTTTCTCCAAGATGGCACCACCTTTGAGAAAATGGCCACCCTAAGAAGTCAATACTATTTTAGAAGCTCCCCACACACAGTTCTTCACAAGTTTTTTTTTTGTGTGTGTGTGTAATGCTCCTTGCCTATAAGAATGTGAGATGCCCAAGAGTTGTATACCCATTTCAACATCAACCTGCCCACTTGAATGTACTGTTTGTCACTGCTGACATGGCTCCCGCCATATGTAAGTCCTGGGACAATTTCACCTAAAAGAATCCCTGAAAAAGGACTCAACAGAAAAGGCTGTTGGTTGACTTTGTTCTGGACCAGCAAGACACTTGTGACCCACAAAGTGATGCTAATCTTCAGTTTGGGAAGTAATGCAAAAAATAACAAGGAACTGTGTGGCAAGTCACCCAATGACTGAGTCGCATTTTCAGTTTGGGTGATCTGATCCACAACAGTATAATATAATTTTCAATAATAAAGATCCTTTGATCAATAAAATGATAAAAAAAAACTTGGCCATTAGCTGCTAATGGAACAAGTTGAATGGGGACAGTAACTCCATAGTACGTATCCAACATTTGTATTATAGTATATTGATAATGAATCCTAGAATACCCATTTGAACCATCAGTATTCTTCTGTTTGCCCTGTGGGAAATTAGAATCCATATCATATGCATTATTTGTACATTTCTATACCCATATGTGCATATGTATATTTAAGTTACAAACTAAATAATGGGCTTTACTCTGATTTCAGATTTTTAACACACTGATGCACTTCTTCATTTTCCCCATCAATTTAGTCTTGGTGTTTTTCTACATCCCTGAATTAAGTCAATAATGTCAATTACTTACCATAAGCATAGTAAATACCATTCTGATACAAGTTATTTGCAATGTGACTTCCTCATCTGTATGCATTATTGTGCTAGGAAAATGAAATGAAACCCTTGATTTGGAATCTGAAACAGAAGTAATGATCCTGTTTACTGATTGACTGAAGTTGGGTTTTTTAGTTCCCGTTTAATAGCAGAAACAGAATGAAACATTCAAATAAAACAGTGTGTGTTTAACTTATTTAAGGAAGCATTCATTTATATACCCAAGTCATGCCATAAACGCTGTCCCTTTTCAGGGTGGTGATAATTCTACATATTTAACAAACTCACTTTAACAGAAAAGTGTCCATTTTATTATTATTTCCTAAATGAAGTTCATTTTCAAATACTGTTTTGGCTCTTGTTTAGGAGTAGATGTACAATTGAGAATGCATGGCTATAAATGAGAGTTGTTTTAAAACAGGAGATGGCATATGTTGAAAATGGGCTAGAGGTAATGTCTTGGTGATTAGGCCATATATGTGTCATAAAGTCAGAGAAGCATAAGAGGTCCCTTTTAATTCTGTAGTGCTTATAAGAACCACTTTACATTTCAACACCTTGTAGCAAACCATATACTAAGCTATTTATTTTGCACCCTACTGATTACTCCATAGCTGTGGTCAATTAAACCATACTGTTGTTCTAGCTATGGTTTCTGGGAGACTAGTCTTCGGATCGTTACTTAATGCTAAGCAATACCTAATTAGATGCTGTTATTGCTAAGATAACCTAATTGTTGGCTATTGTTTCTGTGCTGCTGCTGATGGTAGCTAGCTTTGATTATCCACCTGCTAAGCTTCTGAAAAACTTAATGCCTTTTCCCTTTTCACAATTTCACTTTTATTGTAGAAGATCTACAAAGCTTCCATAATTCCCCTCCTTCAAACATTTCCTTGAGGTTGTGGGGAGTACTTCCCCCACCCCCCAAGGAATAGCACCACTAAGTTTTATGCAGATGTGTTCAACGATGACTGTAACATGTAGCTTGTTGCTGTGTATTGCAGCAATCTGGGGCCACATTTGTTCATATTGGAACTTCAGTCCAAAACATACAGGTTGCTCTATAATACTCAGCAATAGAGCATATGCTTTATGTTCAAAAGGTCCAAGGTCCAATCTCCGGTAACCACAGATAGGGTTGAGAAATACCTCTGCCTGTAACCCCACTGCCAAGAATGTAGACTACACTGAACTATGCATTGAACTATATTGCAATAGTTTGGTGGTATAAGGCAATTTTCTATCTTCCTACCATAGCCACAGAAGCTGAGTCAATTCAACTGACTTTGTGGTAGCTCAAAACATTGTTAGTCTAGTGTTACACGCTGTGATTTTATGGTGGCGCTGTAGTTTTTGCATCAGCTCAGATGGTTAATTCATGGCCACTACCGGGGCAAGATATAAGCATTTCTATTTAAAAAGTAAAACTTTATGTTATGTCTTGGCAAAGATAATAGGAAATGAGTGCCAGAATGAAATCTTTTCATTAGTACAATATGATAAAAGAAACAATTAATGATAGGATTGAGGTGGCCTCCAAGTTCAGCAAATCCAACTCTTTGCAGAATGTTGGCTTTCACTATGATTGGGTTGTTGTTTTTTGGATAGTGGTTGTTTATTTATTAAATGCCTTTTGGAGATAACTCTCTTTGCCAGCATCAATTATTGCTCACCTTTATAAATTCACTAACCCAGGCATAGGCAAACTCGGCCCTCCAGATGTTTTGGGACTACAATTCTCACCATCCCTGACCACTGGTCCTGTTAGCTAGGGATGATGGGAGTGGTAGTCCGTAAACATCTGGAGGGCTGAGTTTGGGGGTGCCTGGCTTAGAGGTCTTATTACAATCAAGCAGTACATAAATGTTGTAAAACTAACAATTTGCTGACCTTTCATTAACTTCAGAATCATCTAAGATAGATGCCTCACAATTCCTAAAGATAGGGCCAACCCTATGAGAGAAATGGGTGCTCCTCATGTAAATGTTTGCCATACGTCAGATTCAGATACTCCTGAAACATCATTAATAATTATTATTATTATTATTATTATTATTATTATTTATTGAATTTATATACCGCCCTATACCCAGAGGCCTCAGGGCGGTTTGCTGAAAAAATAAAAATATAAAACCACAAAATTTACAATCAAAATAAAAACAACAACCCAATTACCCCCCATACGTATATAGATATATAGTATTTGTATTTATTTGTTTGTTTAATCAGAAAAGAGTGTTAAACATTGAATTTTTCACCCAGTTGTACTTATTTTAACTTAAACCAGAGTCTTCTGATGGGCAGCCTGGATAAACAGCTAAATATGTGCTACATTTTTTTCCTCCCAGTACCTGTATTTTTCATGCACATAGACATAAACAGCAAACTTTTTGAAGCTATTTATGTACTGTGGTATTCAGTTTCAACTAAAGTAAATAACTAGGTCGTGCCCCACCCCCGCAACTAGGAGTAACTAACTCTTGTTCAGGGCCCAGTGACAACTGTAATGGGTAATTTACAGCCTACAACAAGGCTTTGGGATTAAATAACAGTTGGTCTTGTAAACCAACAGGCTTCAGTGAAAACACAAGTAATTTGTTTATTGTCTTCTTTCAGTTTCCCAATTACAATTGATCTCTGTTTAGCAGCCTAGTGTTGCTAATTGTTAGGGAAAGGAGGAAATGCCTTAATCTTTATAGGCATCTTGTAGCCTAGGGTTTGACTTCATAATTCACCATGTCAATCTCACTAAAGCAAAGATAAATGGAATGCACATCCTTGGAAACTTGTACCTTAACACATGCTTGGAAATTAATGTATCAGCTGCAAATGCTAGATTGGGTAGCCAAGGTAAATCACTGAAACCTGCGTTGGCACTGGGCTTTGCAATATTGATAATCAAGAAATCTAAGCATAGTTCATTCAGAAAGTCTCAGTGATTTCCACAAAACATGCCCTGTCGTTTGCTTAGGATCACAGCTATGGTTTGTGGTATTCTCCAGCTTTTTATCTATTTAAATTCTACTGGTGATCATTAATCAGCTTTCTATTTCTTACTATTTTTTGAAAGGCCTGGTCAGCCATAACTCTAAAGGGAATGATTCACCAAAAGTTTAACCCCCATTACGTTGCTTTTGATGAAATGTTAGTGGTGATTGACCATTGCAAGATTAGCCCCTCCAGGCATTGTCTGAAGATGTGGACAGGAGCAGAACTGTGCTATCCAGAACTGCCCCCAATATTAGTGCATCCCTCTGGCCATTACCTAGAAGTATGAACGTAAGGCACCACCAGTGCTTTTTTCCTGGGGGTACGCAGGGGTACGCATACCCCCTAAACAGTTTGTGTATCTAAGCTTGGCCTCATTGAGGGGCAGCATTTCAATATGAGTAGGAAAATGAGAGTACCCCTAAACATTTTTAGGGGTAACAAAGGTCCGTATAGTAAAAGCTATGGTTTTCCCAGTAGTGATGTATGGAAGTGAGAGACCATAAAGAAGGCTGATCACCAAAGTATTGATGCTTTTGGATTATGGTGCTGGAGGAGACTCTTGAGAGTCCCATGGACTGCAAGAAGATCAAACCTATCCATTCTGAAGGAAGTCAGCCCTGAGTGCTCACTGGAAGGACAGATCCTGAAGCTGAGGCTCCAATACTTTGGCCACTTCAGGAGAAGAGAAGACTCCCTGGAAAAGACCCTGATGTTGGGAAAGATTGAGGGCACAAGGAGAAGGGGACAACAGAGGATGAAATGGTTGGACAGTGTTCTTGAAGCTACCAGCATGAGTTTGACCAAAGTGTGGGAGGCAGTGGAAGACAGGCGTGGCTGGGGGTGCTCTGGTCCATGGGGTCACGAAGAGTCGGACATGACTAAACGACTAAACAACAACAAACATTTTTAAAGGATAAAAGCACTGGGCACCACTATGTGTTTAGGATGTTCTGTGTGACTGGTGAGGCTCTCAGTCACATGGAAGCCCAATAGGGGCTTTTTCATATATTCAGGAGGTGAACTTCAGGCTTGGGGCAATTACAACCCTCCAGAACTCTCTATCTGCTCCTCATGACTTTCCCCAGGCCATGCCCCCTGTTCAAGCAATATTTTCACATGCATTAATATATATATATCTGTGTTGTAAGCTATACATTAGCAGATATATGCCTCCTCTTGATATGCTCATTTTTAAACTCATCAGGGGTATGGATGTGCATATTGTGTGTGTTTTCCTCAAATATTTCCTACAAACCCTTTCTCGGGAATGAAATATTGTGTGCTTTCAAAACCCCACTTTGCTATTGATTATGTTATTGAAGAAGAGCATTTACCTGATTTCTGATTAACAGTTGGGTTTCCCACATATTTGGAAAGAGATCAGTGTTTGGCAGGCCTGGCTGATCAATGTAATAGTGCCTTTATCTAGAAGCAAGGAGCAGAATCTTTGCCTCTCCTATAGATACAGCTCCCAAGTCATGATGACTATGATGAGTTAATCTTAAATCAGGCTTAATAATCTTTTATCCTGGTCTAATTGCACTGATGAATAAAAATGAATATGTATTTGAAATATTTAAGATAGATTAAAATGATTTCTTTAATAGTTCCACAGTGTCCCAGACATCACCAAAAGGACCATTATGATGCAGAAAGGTTGCAAACGGCATGACCATTTCCATTATGTGAGGAAAGAGGTTTCCCGGAAGGTACAAAGTGTGACTTGATGGTCAAGATCAGGGGCATAATAAAAAGGCATGTGCAGTAAGATCTGGACTTTTTGAAAATGTTGCAGCTGCTAAAAAGCCAGGATACAAGCGAGACTGAAAGCATATCTAAGTACCGGTAATTAAAGACCATGAGGAGGAGCCAAATGGGTGTGGAGAGGGCTCAGATGGATGGAGGCTGCCTATGTTAACTTTTGAGAAGGAGACAGTATACAGTGGCACCTCAGTTTTTGAGCCTCTCTGGTGATGAACATTTCGGTTTTTGAATGCCATAAAGCTGGAAGTAAATGCTTCGGTTTTCGAATGTGCCTCAGAAGTCGAACATGAAACATGGCTTCCATATTGAGTTTCCCCTTTTGAGGCTTCCGTACTGAGTTTTCAGTTTTCAAACATTTCAGAACTCGGATGGTCTTCCAGAATGGATTATGTTTGAAAACCGAAGTACCACTGTATTAAAAGATTCTGCTGCAAGCTATCCAAAAGAAACCTAAAGTCATATTGAAAGATAATTTCTAGGAAAGTGAGATGCCTCTACAGTGGTACCTCGGGTTAAGTACTTAATTTGTTCTGGAGGTCTGTTCTTAACCTGAAACTGTTCTTAACCTGAAGCACCACTTTAGCTAATAGGGCCTCCTGTTGCCACCGTGCTGCCGCTGCATGATTTCTGTTCTCATCCTGAACCAAAGTTCTTAACCCGAGGTAATATTTCTGGGTTAGTGGAGTCTGTAACCTGAAGTGTATGTAACCTGAAGCATATGTAACCCAAGGTACCACTGTATTTGAAGTGGTATGAGGAGGATTTTTTGCAACCTCTCTTGTTTCAGCCTCAGCGCTGTCCCAAGACATATTGCTGCCTGACAGAAAGAAGAATAAGTGCCCCAGCCCTTCTGTTCAATGTATAGAAGCTGACTGGACTAGCAGCTGAATCTGGAAATGGGATGGTGTCCTCTGATGTATCTGAGGGTAATTTAGGGGGTGAATGACAAGCTTGTGGCACACATAGCTCTAATTTTGAATAGAGATATCAAATAGAGGGTAAAGACTTTGAGGACATTCCTTCCTCAAAGCAAGGAATTGTGGGTAAGGCACCCCCTGATCAGAGGCAAACAATGGAATTTGGCTCACCATACCTCGATAAAATGGATGTGTATTCATTACTGAGAGTGATATCTAAACAAAGCTGGGTCAGTGAATTAGTACTTATGTAGTTTGGCTTTCATTGCTCAGCTCTATCAACAGAATATATTTAATATTTCATGGGTATATTTTCTACTCTGTTATCTCTATGTTTGTTACTTGCACCGCCTCAGACCATTTGTTTCTTCACTGGAAAAGCTCTATCAATTCAGAGTACTGTAAGTACACACAAAAAAAGTCCTTTGTAAACATCATGATCTGGAGAATCTGCCATTTCTTTTTACATGGTTGAATGCATAATGCTTCCAAGTACACAGATCACATTTTAGATTTAGATCTCATTTACATAATACATAAGAATGCAGGAAATGTCCCAGAGGGCAAATAAACACTTTGAGCATAAAAATGGAAGAAGTCTTGGAAATCGTTCCTTTGTTGGTTCCTTTGGCTTTTTTTTTAAAAAAAGAAAAACCAGAGATAGTAATCGGAATTGTACAACAATATCACTTTCCCTAGCATACTCTGAAGTGTTTTTTTCCATTGTTTTTCTTTCATGAAAGCTGGAACAGATACAAAAATTGCTGGTTTAGTAGTGCCTTGAAGAATCTCTCCAACAGGTGAATTTTAATGAATTAGTTCTTTTAGCACCTTCTTTACTGTATAATCTATTGCTGCATGAAGATGGTAACATATGCCTCCATTACAACTAGGCAGGACTATTCTATTCCATTACATTTGATTTGGGATTACTTGTGAAGAGTCTTCAAAGCTTCACTTGATCCAGAATGCAGCATATCTGTGGTTGGTATTAGTGGGCACTTACCTATGGGATCACACTATAGCTATCTTGCAACAAATCCTGGCTGGATTTGTTTCCTGACATAAGTCACTCCCACATTAGGTAGTGATGGCCACCTACTTTGATGGCTTCAAAAGAAGGTTAGGCAAAGACATGGAGAATAAGCTTATCAATGTCAATTATTTATGATGGCTATGTTCTACTTCCACTGTCTCTGTATGCCTCTGAATACCAGGTGCTAGAAACTGCAGGTTGGAAGAGTGCTGTGGTACTCAATATCTGCTTGTGGGCTTTCCATGTCCATCTGGTTAGCTACTGTGAGTATAGAGTGTTGGACTAGATGGGCCTTTGGTCTGATCCCACAGGTTTCTTCTTAGTTGTTGGTAAATATGTTTAAGGCTCTTGTGTCAAGGATAATTGAAGGGTTCTCCACCTGTCCCCTTGGTATCATTCTTCTGTTGTTTAAGATCTGGTTGAGAGGCCCTTTGCTGTGCTCTATCTATCGTGGAAACAGGGTTGGCTGTGACATGTGTCAGGGCTTTTTCGGGGGCTAGACCCAAACTATGGAACTTTAAGCACTATGAGGTTTGGATGGTCCCGTCTTTATTCCCCCCCTTTACTGGCTAATAAAGACTTTTTGTTCTTTTGCCTTGCTGGGAAGATGCTGTTTTTATTTAAAATTTATTTATTTATTATCTGTTCTGCCGGCCTCCATTGTATTTTCTTTATTATTGTGGTTTTAATTTGTGATTAAAACTTTTGTAAGTCAGCCTGAGTGACATGTGTTCATTGGAAAGCCAGAACTTGATTGGCTATAACAGGATTGACATCTAATGCCCGAGGTTGGGTTGCAGCAGAGCACAAAGATGGAGGCAACTCTGATTTCCATATCCTGGCAATCAGTTGCTTAACTGCAGATAAAAGGAATGCTAATTCCATTTTTTATCACCTAAGATCTGATATGCATAAAAGAGGCATCTACTTTTATGATCCTTTCTAAAATAGCATTGCAGGAGAATTTTCATCAGATATGCACAAAAGTGCCTCATTTTCTCCACCTTCCCCAGGAAAACCCTAATCCTGTGTAGAAGTCCACTGTGCTGTGTGTGCTGGCCCCTCCTGAAACTGCATGCTCACCACTCTATAATTCTTGTGTTTGGGAGAACATGTGAAATAGGTTCTGCACACATGCAGCTGTAAACCCTTAAACTTGCGCAGCTCCACCATCTTGCATAAAGGTTCCCTTTTCGCTACAGTCCTTATAATATAGGCCACTTATTACGGTAATTTACATGTTCGTTTAACATTGTGGGAGTTAAGCACCATCTTAACAGGACTTTAAACTATTTTTGTGTATCATGCCTATGCTACCAATTGGTAGGGTGTGGATTTCAATAAAAATAATTTAAAAACTTTAAAATTATTATTGTTATTGCAATTATTAGTCTTACAAATGCTGTGAGATGAAGCAGTTTTGGTGGCACACATACTAATTTATATTGATTGACCATGTGTCATATGGTACAAGACAGCATTTGATAGGGGGTGCTTTTTAGAAAGACGTTGCCTTGAGTTTATTTGGTTTTTCCTTTCACCTTTATCTTCATGGACATAACATGAAAATAAACGAAATAAAGACACATGAAGAGCAAAGCAAATTAATTTAAGGTGCCAAACTGCTCCAAATAAAGCCTGCACATTTATTGAAAGGATTGCATTTGTAAGGTTTCATTACAGATTGCAGTGGTGATGTTCCCTTAGATCCAATTTGGTGGCTGTTTATAAAAAAAAGGATACTCATTTCCTCTTTCATCAAAATGGCTTGTATAGCTTTATTTCAGTGATATCCTCAATTTTGTCAGTGTTTAATGAGTTCTGTAGTACTCTATGATATCTTTTTTCTTTCTTTACATATTATTTCCTATGCTTGAGCCAAGTGCTAAGACACTTAGCCACTGCAATAATTTGACTTTGTGCACGTATGCTAACTAGAGAATGATGGAATCCAGCATATAGGGCATTTGAAGATTAAATCCTTAAGCAAGTAGTGACAAACTCCTTGTCCTTGAAGCTTAAATAAATAACTTTCCGGTGTTTTTTTAACCTGTTCCCCCCTCTCCCCAGCCACCCCAGCAGTGAGGTATGTCATTCGACTGGTTCACATCCATCTCCTTTTATTGATGTCCACTTTGGTATCTGTACAGGCCATCAATTTTGCTGCCTCTCTGACAGCCACTGGGAATGTATGAGTGGAGTTACTGGACTCGGTGTGCAGGGGAGGGAGAGTCAGCTTTCTCTAGGCCTAACAGTTCCAATCAGACATTGGTACTAAGTCTCATAAATCTTGTGGGTGACCCAGGCGAACTCTGAGGCTCAGAGCTCACTGAAAACTGATCAGGCCTCTGCTTAGTTTTACAGGCCCTTTGCAATGACAAGTGAAGGGTTCAACAAATGCACAAAACAGATATATATTAGTTGAAAAAATTAATGGCTTTTAAAAGAATGTTTGACAATTGTTTAAGGCTGTCCATAGATCCATTATACTGATAAACGACCAACTTGGTTTATGCCAGAAGGAAAGCAACCTGTTTGATTTTCCCCTCCCCTTTACATTTATTTTAAGGGGAAAGGTGGAGGGAGGGAGAAAAACATAACATAGGCTGTAGCTGTTGCTTGCTTCATGAGATCCACATGTTCTCCAGTGAGCAGAAAGACTAGAGAAAGCTGGAAAGCGTACCTGTATTGCATAGATTTAACCTTACAATCAAATTGAAATTAAAATGGCTCTGTAACTGCCCTCAGTGACCTGCTATTGACCATTTGAACTTCTAAGTTAGGGTCAGTTGGGGCCCAGAATAGGAGGTCAAAAGCTGGTCAGTGCTCTTCAGCGCTAGCATTTTGAATGGGGAAGATTTTATTGCCGTGATTTATACAATTTGCTCAGACAGGTTAAGGAGACCTTAAAACATGCCATGGCGCTGGCTGGGTACACCATCCGCTTAGAAAATAAATTCTGATTGTCCAGCCGAAATCTCTTGTGGCTACGCCTTTAAGTATTTTACCCTCTGTGTTCTAAAGATTCATTCCCACACTCGACCCCTGAACGTGACAAGGTTAGTGTTTCCAGATTTATTTTAACAATACATACCCACCAAATGAAGCACTTTACCAACCTGATTAATTGCAAATGCAGAATAATAACCACCATGTAATGAATTATTTTGGGGACACGGCCAAACTCATATAGATGTTAAGCTCTTAAATCACTCACTGAAGCTCTTTGAACAAAATGAAAATCAATATTTTTACCCAATTCACAAAGATCC
The DNA here is from genome assembly GCF_964234715.1 of Podarcis melisellensis. Taxonomy (NCBI): domain Eukaryota; kingdom Metazoa; phylum Chordata; class Lepidosauria; order Squamata; family Lacertidae; genus Podarcis; species Podarcis melisellensis. The sequence goes on from NC_138543.1 coordinate 28,157,541, forward strand.
AAGGTCTGGGATTTCCACCCTCCCCCCATCATACACTATTTACTACTATAATATTATCACTGATAATCAATTATCAGCAGAGATCAGGACTATTGAAATGTATGAGAAAGTTTCCTCTTGACCTTTTCGTGAATGGAATTTGGAATAAAAGCATTTAGTCTAATCAAACACAGGTAGGGGAGAATTATGCAACCTTCCTCAGACAATGGGTTTTCAGTCTGTCTGCAGCATCACATGCCATTCTAGTGCTAGGTCTCTGCTCATAACAATTAGCAGACTGTGCTTTTCAGGCTTTCGTTCATATAAACCTGACACGAGGGCCTGATTCTCACAAATATCTTAAACATATGAACAGACTGTACCACCAGACCCTCTCTAGGTAAGCGTAGGGCAGGCTTCCTTAACCTTGGCCCTCCATATGTTTTTGGCCTACAATTCCTATGATCCCTAGCTAGCAGGACCAGTGGTCAGGGATGATGGGGATTGTAGTCTCGAAACATCTGGAGGGCCGAGGACGAGGAATCCTGGCGTAGGGGCTCCCATGACTGCATGCTCCCCCAATGTATCCTGCATTTATAAAATTACCATGCTATCAAAGTAATCCAAATATATACCTTTTAATCTAATTTTAAAACAGAGGCTTAACAAAGCCCCAAACTTTATGTGCTTTGTGGGGCTCCTCCCCTTGAATCCTTCTGCAAAATGGTGACATATCTAATCATTTTCATGGAGTGGGTATGGCTATCAGCCCATGTCACAGATCTTTTCAGTATGTGGCAATGCTCCCTTCACGGAGAAGGCAATGGTCCAATTCTGCTTGTTGATATCTAGATCCATATGTATAGGATGTTTGTTTGTGTCTGTGTTTGTGTAGATATGAGAATCCACCTGCACTGTGAAGTGGTGTGTCCCAGTCTCAGGCTTACCTCTTCAGTGATAAGGAGGTCCATAGACAAAGTTAACTGTTAATGCAGGTCAGGTGAGTTGAAAACAGTAGTGCAGTTAAAGCCGCAGGTGCTGATCCAGCTATGATTAACCTTGACTAAGTGCCATTGAAATGAATGGAATAACTAATGACACAAGTTAGTCTCAAATCAAGACTCTTAAGTCAAGGCTGACAATGCAATTAGTCCTAATTAGGGATAGAGTAGAAATTCTATTCAGCTTACATTTAAAGTGGAATTTACCAAAATACAGTTAATACTTTCTGAAACAATATGAAAACTGAAACACAGCCAGCCTTTGAAATTTGCACTTATCCAAATTTTGTGATGCAGTTCTCTAACCAACCAGTTTAAAAAATTGCATATATTTTGTAAAACTGCATAAAAGTGAAATATATTAGTGAAAATAACATCCAAAAAAATTGATATATTTTGGAAAGTGGTTTGTTTGTTTCTTTGTTTTGACAAAAACCCCCAATTCATATGTATTATTTACATTAAAATTAATATGTATTATTTATTTTGCCTGTAGGGAAATTAGTAAAACAAAATGTCTCAATGCACTACCAATGTTGCTACTTCATCAGTGCTGGAGTGTATTTCCCTTTGAGCAATAAGAAATAGATGAAGGTTGTCAAAGAGTGGTCAAGGACATGAAGAGTATCCTTATTTTAAGGCATCCCCAAGGTCCCCTAAACCCAAGTCTAGTTTTCTAACCAATAGACTGTGCTGGTTCTCTACATTACACCTTGTTTCAAAGGGTGCTTTCACGGTGCTGTTATTTTGGTTCGGGATTAAGTAACATACCCATAAATGCAGGTTGCATACAAAAAAACCAGGCTTCTTGTGGTAAGGAAAGTGATGAGAAAATGCACCGTAAAGTGTGAGTAACAATTGTTTGAGGCAATATAATCTGACCTCCCCGCAAGGAAATATGAAGAAATGCTTAATAAATTGCTGGTGTCCTCTAACCTTCCCATAAACATTGTACAAACATTGTACAAACAAGTCAGGATGAATGCTCAGTAAACAGGTCATCTGAAAACAGCCTTAGATCTTACTACAATAATCTGTATAGAACTGGTGCCACAGGGTTCATTAAGAGAGGGGTCTTCAAGGATTTGTATCTGTATCAGATATGTTTCTAATTTTTAAGAAATTGGCTTGATTGCCTCATAAATTGTTATTTTAGAACTTTTAAAATATTTTCATTATATTAACAACATCAGGACCAAGTTCGACATCTGCTGATGACTGGAGAGTGGAGGATGTTATTATAACTAACGCCACAATGGTCAGACATAAAGGCCATGTTCACAAATAAAGGAGCAGCTTTGAAGAGTTCTACCAGTTGTAGGTGTCAGATTCACATCTCACTGTTCTTACAACATGGAAACTCCTTCCTTCAGCCAATTTTCTCCCTGCTTTTTTGGTACTTCTATTCTCCACACTTATCTTAAAGAGCTTAATGAGGAAAGTAGGGGGGAAGGAGAAGCAGAAATCAGTACAGTATCCTATTGGCTCTATGATGCAAAACAAAAGAGAGTCATTTAATATAGTCTAACTTTTTATCCCTTATCAAAATACTTTGCAATAGACACATCAATCTTCATTACTTTCTCTAATAAACTGAGGAATATTCATTATGCTTTGTTCTTTTCCATTAATATTACCTTTAATATTTAATTAGCCGTCCAAGATCTACAGTGTAACTTAGAGAGACTAATGAAGAACACGGAGCAACCTTAAAACTCTGGCAATGTGGAACATATACTTTAATAGCTTGTATAGAATAAGGCTTTAAATAATCAGATTTGCAGCCAAGCTTTGCATTTTAATGTGAAAATGGGTTTTATCCCTGTGTTATCTTCTTGGGATATATGGGAGGCACAGACAAAGCATTGAATTTTGGCTTCATGAGCTGCAGTGAAAGTCTTCCCAGAGACTTCAGATCTAATACCCTTGGTAATTTCAGTTGTACTAGATAATACAATATTTTCTGTCATAAAATCAGCTGAAGTAAACAATTTGGCTTTCTTTTGTAAAACTTGGAGTTAATGGATGCCGCTCAATGCAAATTGCATGTACTGGATTACAGCCAATCTCATCATTAAGTTGGGTTAAAAACAGAAGTGGAAAAATAAGAACATGAGGGAAAGCTGTCCTTAAAAGGTCACATTCAAGGTTTTGAACTGGATGTGATGAGGATGAGCATTCAGAGCTTTTGCTTTGCAACACGTATCAAATGCAGGAGGCAGAAATGAATATTAATCCTCATTGATTTTAGACTTTAAAAAGTGGAAGATCGTATTTTTGAATGCTTTCCAAGTAAATTCATATCTCTGCACATAAAAAAACCTAAGGCATAATGGAAAAGAGCTAGGTCAGAAACTTTCCCCATCATCTAGTTTTCTACTTACAAGGAGCTTTCCACGTGGGGATGTGGCGTTAGAAAGCCAGCAGCAATTTGACATGGTAACAGACCATAATTTTGCTGAATATGTGCAGCCTCAATATTACGTCACATAGTTAGGAGGAAATATTTTACAGGAAATCTAGGGAGACTAGTACTAAAAGTCAAGGCTTTCCTTCCTTTGCAAGTGTAATTCAAAATACGGCACAGAGTTGTGCTGTTCCCAAAAAATTATTCTGCATTTTGTTTTGACCGTTTCCCATTAATCATTGCAAAAAGAAATTGCATTTGATAATTATCAACCCAGAGAGAAAAATTAAACAACTTTATCATGGATGGGGTACACACTTTTAGTGGTTGCCTTTAAAAAAAAATAAAATCTAGCTGATGGTTTTTGTGAGTGTTCTTTCTTTCATTCTAGTGCTTATAATATGTAAAATATTTGCATTAAGATATTCTCTAATACAAAAATGTATAGATAATAATAACCCCTGTTTTTATAACAGAAGGCAGTCTCTTGGGAAGTGCTGTTGTTTCAGATGTCAACTGAAAAAGAGAGAAAACATGTGTAAACCTGAGAGAAACCACACCTAATTTCATTCAGTAAGGCTAAACTTTGCCTCAGTGTCATATTGTACGATCACTGGGTGGATAGTGTCATTATATAGTTTAATCACTAGGTGGCACTGGACATGTATCTGGGTAACGTCAAGAGTTTCCTGTTGCTGTTCTGCCTTGTTTAAGAGCAACAAATCAGGTCCTCCCTTAAAGGGGGCCCGTATTGCGGTGAGACCTGGACAACCGACACCCTGTGTTGTGGGTGGGTACAATTGCTTAGCCACAACACTCGATTGGTAGGTTCCTCAAAGCTGGGTACAATCTGGCCAATGGGATGTAGTTTAAAAGGTTTGAGGGACCTATTTACGCCCATGCACATGACCCAGAGCTTCCTCTTTTGGTGCATGCATTCGGAACACCCGCCCACCTCTCCCACACTTGGCTGATTGGCTGTCGCCATTTGGGTTTCGCCTGCCACATAGCAAATCATCACAACTTGTAAGGTTGCGGATAGGCTCTGGTCCAGGTGATAGGGATGGGAGAACGCTCTCGCCATCCCTATGAGAAGGGTATTCCATTAAAGGAATCCAGGGACTCAATGGTTTGGTCAACCCCTGAGAGGGGGTTGTGCCCATGCCTGAGTCCACGGGGACATTTGGGTGGCGGAGTTAGCCTGTGCCCGGCTTTCCGCTTATCCAGGTGTTCACCCTTGGCTGACCTATGCTGGTGCGCTGGGTCAGTGCTACGTGCATGGCAGGGAGCTAGTTGAACCAGAGCCTATGGAACCAGTCACTTTCTGTAATCAATAAAGTTGTGGCCTAAATTCTGCCAAAAACCAAACCAAAATTTGAGTCAAGTGTGAATTTATTTAGGGGGGGGGGAGGTTTCTGGGTCTGAACATGCAATAAAGTTCTCGTCTAGCTAGCTTCCTGACTGTTGAGTCCTCTAAGCCTTCCATGGCACATAGAGAAGATATATTTACCAGATGAACATGGAGGAGTGAACTGATTTAACCCATTAAACAGAACTATGGGGAAAAGATTTAATCCCATTATACAGAAACTGCAGAGTGAATTTTACCTTGGGGAAATGTGCTTCTGCTCATTTTCAGTAACTCTATAGTCCATTTTAGCTGGTAAGCTTGAAAATTAACAGCACATTAATGGGACCGCTGCCTACACTTGTAGCACTGTCTGTTTAGGATTAGACCATTAAAAATTGAAGGAGATAATTGTCCCTGCACTGGAACAGGAGAGGTGTACAGCGAAAGTACTTTAGTCAGCACTTGTCTTTACGCTTAGTAAACAGAGAGCTGGATTTGAAAGCAATGAACATTTAGTATTATCATACTACACATATTTCAAAGCTCCATTGATCAGAAAGTTGTTTGTAAAGATGTTGTAGACGAGTTAATGCAGAATGATTCATAAATCAAATGATTTCCAGACTGCGCAAAAAATCACATGAAAACAATTCAATAGTATATTTTATTTTATATGCTCTTACTTTTTTTGGAAAAAAGAGCGAGAGGCTTCCTGTTTGTTTTAAACATTTAGGCTGCAATCCACTGCATACTTACCTGGGAGCAAGTCTCATTGAACTTCCTTCTGATGCACAGGATTGGTCTGCACATTTAATTGTTTATTTGCTAAATGAAGCAAATTTCATTAAGTCTGTATGGAAATGTACAATTGAACAAGGGAAGATTTTAAAATTCCTATGCATTCCCATCTTTCCTCCTCCTTCTTAATAATTGCTACATAAGATTACTGTCACTCCTTCTGTGGCACCTGTTTCTCTCCAGGGTCATTCGTATGCTGCATATTCTCCAGTGAAGTTACACCCAGTAACTGCAGTGCTATCCCTATGGATCGAAGGAGTAACATCACATCCTCGAAGCATTTGTACTGTCATTTATCATAGGATCCCCAAGGATGCTTTGAATACTGAGAGATGCTCTCTTGCTGAGTGGCAGCCTGATCCGAAGTACCGTATATTTAGTTGCAAGTCCCACTGAGTTCATTTGGAACTTATTTTCTAATAAGTATGCTGAGGATTGCAGACTGAATCAGGTTTAATACTTTTCCCCCCACTGGGGACCTATGAAGCCTGCAGAACTAGAGGCATTTCCTAATTTTAATTACTGTTATACATTTTATATTTCTGTAAGCTATCTTGAAGGTCCAGTTTGATAAAAAGGGGAGTTACTAGAATATTTTGGGGTTTCCCCTCCACTAATTAATCATCACTACAGCAAGATTTGCAAATTCGCTTATGAAACCGTAACAATATACCGTAAGACTTGTAGAAATCTGTACCCATCTAATTCAGTTTCTATAGTGAGACCAGGGACTCCAAATGCCCAAATATTTTTAGCAGGTGTTGTTCATATAATCCATAGTTCAGAATGTACATATGTTATATATTCAGTGTCTGCCAGTATAATACATATCAAGGGGACATTGTCTAGCCAAAGTTCATTCATTGAAGTGGAAGAGATATGCTTACCTTCACCATTGACAATGGGGCTGAAAAATGCTGAACTTCAGTTGGATTGTGCCTTAAGACTGATGCATTGCACTTATAAACACATTTGTTTGAGACAAATGAATCCCTCTGGGAGCTCCTGATGGGCTGTGACTCTATGTGAGATGCATATCAGGAAGCTAATTTCTTTAGGCCAGGGTTTTCCCAATTGTGTCTCTAGCTGTCTTTGGACTACAATTACCATAATGCCTTACCACTGGTCCTGTTAGCTAGGAATGATGGGAGTTGTAGTCCAACAACAGCTGGAGACCTAAGTTTGGGAAGCCCTGCTCTAGGTCATTGCAGAAGTCACCAAGATGGCACCCACAGGTCCACATGTGCCTGCTGAAGCCTTCTCTGTGGCCACAGGGTCCCCTCTGCCCCCCCCCCCGAAATTATTATTGAAGGAAGCATTTTGTTGTAGCCTGTAGAATATGTTGTGGCTTGTTCTTGGTAGTTGTGTGTGCATGTGGTTCCTCAACAGTATCTCCAATGCAAACATGCCCATAGCCCTCAAAAGGTTGGTAACCATTATTGTGTGAAGCTAGGGAAGCCAACTCATTGGGGGAAGACAACCAAATACTAGTTGCTATAAACCACAGAAGGGGAGGGCGCTCTTGAACTCACATCCTGCTTGTGTGCTTCTGGTTGGCCTCTGGTAGGCCTCTGGTTGGCCATGGTGAAAACAAGATGCTGGACTAGAAAGGCCACTGACTTGATCCAGCAGGCTATTCTGAAGTCACCTTGAGAGCATGTGAAACCCTATCTGCTGGAGAAGAGTGGCAATAGGCAGCACTCCCAACACTTGACCAGTTTGCTCCCAGCAACCTCCCTCCCTCCCCAGGTTGGGCCTGTTTGGTGCATTCTAGCATACTGGGCAGAGGTACGCAGACCTGGCTATGGAGCTACACCCAAGATTCAAAGGTGAAGGAGCCTGACTGCCTCATTTGGCATACCTCAGCTGTAGCAAAAGTGTAGTCATGCAGGCTACCTGGCTCATGCCGGTCACTTATTGTTGTTATTCCAGTTCTGCTGTTTCCAGCTCCACTCCTTCCAGCCAGCATTGCTGTCATGCAGTGGTGAAGCTAACCGCTCGGGCACCTGGAGCAGTACATGCTGTGCATTATCGTGGTGGCGATCCGCCCAGGGTGCGATTGGTGCAGCAGTGAATCACTCAGGGGGATTCTGTCACCCTCCTCTAGGATGAAACCCCGGGCGGACCGCCCCCACCGCCCCTCCTTCCCACGCCCCTGCTGTCATGGACGGGCTGTATAGTTAGCTTCACTGACACTGGTGGTTTTTTTTTAGTACTGACCTACTCCTGTGGCTCCTGACACTAGCTGAGGTGAGATCATTGACTCCAGGCTGGCCCAGTGGCTGCTAGGTCTCCACCCTTTGTCACTAGGCTCCATGCCAGGTGCTCTATAACCAGCCACAGGAGCCTCAAATTGCACCCTGTGGCAGTTAAATGGTATGACCTAGAGTTTTCTCATCCCACTGTGCCCCTTCCCTTCTTCTGTCCTTGTGGGAGCCCTGTTAAGAGGTGCAAGTTCACTTTAATTTGCTTTCTCCACCTGCTGTCAGAGGTGGGTAAAGGTAAAGGGATCCCTGACCATTAGGTCCAGTCGTGGCCGACTCTGGGGTTGCGGTGCTCATCTCGCTTTATTGGCCGAGGGAGCCGGCATACAGCTTCTGGGTCATGTGGCCAGCATGACTAAGCTGCTTCTGGCGAACCAGAGCAGCACACAGAAACACCGTTTACCTTCCCGACGGAGTGGTCCCTACTTATCTACTTGCACTGCTAGGTTGGCAGGAGCAGGGACCGAGTAACAGGAGCGCACCCTGTTGCAGGGATTCGAACTGCCGACCTTCTGATTGGCAAGTCCTAGGCTCTGTGGTTTAACCCACAGCGCCACCCGTGTCCCTCTCTGAGGTGGGTACCTTGGATTAAACATCCTGTTTGGCTCCAAAAAGAAACATTGCCACCTGCGCTGACATGTTAAGAGGTACAGGAAATAAACAAATAATGCAGTTTATAACTGTGCAGCACCGCACACAACTTCAGGTGGCTCAAGCAAGTGACCCAAGCGACGCACCACAGGACAAAGTAGATTCCTGATCTTTGGTTTATGTTCATTTTCCTGTTGTCTCACCTACTTCTGGAGTATAAAATCATTATGTTCCAAACCATGCATGTTTTTGTTATGGGACTTGAAAAGAAGCGAGGATTTCTTGTCATCTATGTAGCTAATCCTTGTCCTCAGAGAGAACTGCCTGGGGACATAACATCCCGTGTTTGTTGTCTCCCCTTGCAGTCTTATGTGCCAAGGTGTCTGTGCCGGCAAAGGACTGACTGTTCAGTTCAGTGACAGTTCAATAAAGCAAGCCCAGCTAAGTGAAGTATACAATAGAATTGTGAGAGACGGATGTTCTCATTAGGTGACGGTCAAGGTGCATTAAGGAAATGAGGTGAATGAAATTCTCTTTGCTGCAAGCAGCTGTATGTACTTGACATTCCGAGGGGCTTGTTCCTCCCTATTGGTGAGCAATGTAACTTCTCCATTAATCACCCCCTCCCTTTGGCTGGAGAAATGGCTCCAAAGCATGCATTGTGCATACACATACCTCTTTCTGAAGGGATGACACTTAACTTGACTTTGAGCAAAGGCTCCCAAAAACACTATCAACTTAAAAAGTGTGCGGAGCACTTATGAAAGAGAAGGCCCGGCGCAATGAAACCAGGAATACGGCATCTGCATTGTCTCTGACACTTGATCTGGACACAGGAAATGCAAGATTCCAGGCAGATGAGGACTGAAACCAAAGCCCCGAAGTCTTCGCTTGTGCAAGTGATTACAGGCAGCTGTTTCACTTCACATTGCAGAGCGTTTTGCCTCTACAGCCTGCCACATTCTGCAGAACTGCTTCTGCAGAAGACGGGTGGGAGGACCTGGAGCATTCTTGGACTAGACAGCAGATGTACGGGAAAACACAGATCAAAACTGACTGAGGAGACAAAATAAAAGAAGCAAAGAAAGTCTGCTGGAGAGAAATGGCCTTGATTTATACTTTATTTGCTTGTGTATTAAGAATATGTACTTATAACCCCCACCCTTCATTCTCAGAACCCAGGTTGGGGTACAAGATACAGATCCCACAACTTAACATAAAAATAGCCATAAAGCTGGAGTATTTTTATCAAAATATTTACATATTCCCCCCGGTCATTAAAAACCAGGAGTGTACAGCAATATAAAAAACCATTTAAAGCAATACACAACCATAATTAAAATGACTGGCTATTCGTTTAAATGATTACATAGGCCCGTTGGCATGAAAAATTATTCTACGGATGCCTAAGAGTCAGAAGCGAGATTCCTCCAATCTCTGTTGGAAGAATTTTCCACGGCAATGAGACTGGTGACATTAAATGCCCGAGTTCACAACAAGGGCAGGTAAAATAACAGCAGGCTGTCTTCCACAGTTGGTGCTACACTAAAATTCTGATTAGGCAGGTAGGTAAGTCTGTATTTCACAATGTTTGTACCAAGTGAGCTTCCAGGGGGAGAGCATTTAACAGATGGGGAGCCGCTACAGTAAAGGTCCTTTCTCACATCACCACATAATGCGCATCAGAGACAATGGTACGCAGAGAATAACCTTGTCCAAATATCATAAGGCTATTTAGGGAGAGATACACCTCAGTATTGATTCAACTTTAATCTGGCAGTGATTTATCCAATGTAAATCACAGCAAGGTTATATGTCTATTTATATGTCTTCTAATTGCTTTAATGGAACTGGAAGATTTTTAAGTCCTTTTGTACAGGGCAGGCTCAAGACATTTTGCTGCCTGAGGCAAAGGACAAGATGGCGCCCTCCCCCAAGGCACATACAGAGGCCAGCTGGACTGGTAGATGAATCTTAGTCCAATATTGGTGAAAGTACAGTATCTACCACTGTGCTTGAAGGCAGCAGGCTAGTGTAGAGGGTACAGGGCAAACCACATGTCACTCACAGCTCTGGCCCCTCCCTGCACCTCAGCATCTGCTGCCTAAGGCAGCTGCCTTACTCTGCCTCATTGCAGAGCTGGTCTTGCTTTTGTAGTTTTTATATTAATGTAGTTGTAAATACTAAAACAGAGGGGTGTTTTTTAAATAAAAAGCAGCACTGTCATTTTGTGGGAGGGTGTGTGTGTTAACCAGAATTCCAAGAGACACGGTGGGTGTTAAGGGGATTACAAAAAGTGTCAATTTAAGGTCTTTTGTCTCCTTAAGAAGAGCTTTAATATCCTGAAATTTCTGCATGCCAAATAATATAAAGGAAATACTAAGGAAAAAGTAATGGCTAACAATAACAGTAGTGATGATACACATTTTTCCTAATTTGTATTAATCCCTTTTTAGCTACAAAAGGACGTGAACTACTAGGTCATTCAAAGTAGTTCTTTCCCATCTTCAGAATATGTTTCTTCTGTAGCTTTATTCAGCTGTTTTTGGCCCTGATCCATCATGAGTGAATGCGGTGGGGCTTTTACTCAATGACCTTTGCATTTACAAAGAATTGTCATGATTGCACAGTATTGCATTGTACCGTTGACAGAACATATAATATATAACATAATGAAAATTGCAAAGATTTTTTAAAAATGGTTTGGGTGGCTTTATTCTAAGACAACGTCATCCCATTACACTGGCCATTTTATATATAGTTTAACTGCCCAAGGGTGGGGGAAGCACCAGTAAAAAGCCCTTTATTTTTTTTCATACCATAGCACCCAGATTTAGTCTGAAAACTGCCGAACTAAGGGACATACCTCTGTCATTGACAGAACTCAGCCGTAGTCCTAGTGTTGGTGTATTACTCTGGCAGCCCTTTTCCCTTCTTGTCCCCATAAGATTAAAAGTGACCAAATAAGGGCTTTTATTCCCACCTTAGTGTGTGAGGATTGGATGGGATGGGGGCAATCCCATCTACTTAATCAGCATCCGATGGGCTTCTGAAGGCTGCACAAACCCTGATCCTTGCCTTGGTTATCAACAGCTTTTCCCCGCTTGGGTGCTGGGAATTGTAGTCTAAAACATCTGAAGAGCCCCTGGTTGGGGGAGTCTCCTTTAAAGCAAAGAATGTTTCCTCTTAGAGGATGGCTCTGTGACAGGACGCTGCTGTGAACTTGCAGCGGTGCAAGCTGCTCATTTTCCTTGCTGGAGATTTCACAGATTGTTGGGATCAGGCTGTTAGCCGCAATAGGACTCTTTTCCAATGATGGGAAAATGAAATGAATAACTAGCAGGGCAAGAGAAGTGAGCTAAGCACGTTGTTATGAGCTGTGCTTCGTCATCACCACTCTCACGAGCTATTGTGGAAATGGAAGTTCTCTCAGCTTTCTTCAAAAGGCAGTTTATAAATCCCAGCCTGTGCCATTTAAATGTTTCTGCTTCCTCTTACAGAAATTTCCCAGGACAAAACCATGAGAAAATTGTAAAGGCATATGAAGGAAATTCTTTTAAACACAAGAGCGTCATACACAGGGCTCTGCTCACAGCAAATCAGCCAAAGATTTGCCCAGCCACCGATAGTAATCATTTTTGCTGGAAAGAAAGTGCATTCCGATGAAATCAATGATATTTGCTTCTGAGTCAAAGGCTCACAGCTGCTGATGAGCTGTGCTCCTCTATGTTGAGTGCCCACATCTCAGATTCAGAAGGCTATTGAGTTCCACCCAGCAGCCTGGCTGTACGGACAAACGAGGCATTGGCTCTAAACCAGTGATGGCCAAACTCGGCCCTCCAGCTGTTTTGGGACTACAATTCCCAACATCCCTGACCACTGGTCCTGTTAGCTAGGGATGATGGGAGCTGTAGTCCGAAAACAGCTAGAGGGCCAAGTTTGGCCATCGCTACTCTAAACTAAGATCCACACAAAAGTACACACCCACAACTATTACATCAATCCTGGCCCAACTGTGCTGACTGCCAATTAGTCAGGACCAATTTAATTTAGGACCAATTAAAAGTGCTGGTTTTGACCTATAAAGACTTAAACAGCTCAGGACCAGAATACCTCAAGAACCACCTCTTCTCATATAAACCGTCCTGGGCTGTGTGTTCATCAACTGAGGCCCTTCTTCGTGTGCCTCCTCATGAGGTCCGGAGGGTGGCAACACAAGAACAGGCCTTCCCTGTAGTGGCTCCCTGTCTGTGCAATGCTCTCCCCAGAGAGGTTTGCCTGCTGCCTTCATTATATATGTGGCAGGCGATATGGTTCTTCTGCAACCAGACCTTTGGCTGATCAATATTCTACAGCCTTTTAAATGTGTCAGTGGGAAGGGGGCGGCGAATATTGTTTTGCTGTTTTCTTTTACTTATTTTATTTTATTTTATTCTGTGAACTTGAACTGCCCTTATGATGAAGGGTGGTATATAAATCTTATAAATAATACTAATAATTCTCATGGAGCCTTTCTTTATTCGGCAGGCACAGGTATGCAAGCTAGGCACTGCCCTGTCCTTGCACAAATCAAATTTGGTTTAGGGAATGTTGTATATAAGATCTCCAAGCACTACTGTCCTAATAAATTTATGCATCAGCTCACCTGAATAAGACTTTTAGGAAGAAATCATAAGTGTGGAAAGCTAGTGCAATCTATGACATCTTGAATTAAGCTGGCGTTAAATATACCAGATCCAAACCCTTCAGGAGTGGGGCTACTGCTGCTCATGATCCATTTGCAGTGTTAACCCCCCCCCGCCCAATCTGGAAGCAATCTAAAGTTTTCACTTATTATTTTGAATTCTCCTTATTTCAGCCAGTTTCAATTTTCTCACCCCCCACTCTTCAATTCACGTTTACTCTTCCTAATATATATATATTGTTGCTTCTTTCTGCTCTTCTTTACCACCCCTCCCTCAGAAATGCAGCATGAGATCAAAGGGGAGAAAACCAGCAATACAAATTAAAGATTTGATGGGACTTGAGTGTAACTAATAAAAATGCTTTTTGCATTAGCCACAGTTGCTAACAGTGTTTAATGGCTGGCAATCTTCAGCTTCTATTACTAGAATAAGAGGGGTGACGGCATAAGTGGGCACGGCGGGTACAGCAATTAGCGTGGAACTCTTTTTTTTGTCAGAACCAGAACCCTATTCAACATGTATATTCCCGGTGTTTTTGCACATACTGTATTTTTTCATGCTAAACTTTGTGTAAAAATTAACAGTGTCGCTTATTTGAGATGCAAATTACTCAGTTTTTGTGTGCTTAATTCAGTGGTATCACATTTCACTTGCAATAAACTGAAAGATGAGTACAAACTTGTATATAGTGAGCACACATTATTGTATATAGTGACACACATTATTGCTATTGTGAGAAGTTTGTTTGCCGTTTGACTTAGGTTCAAGCAAGATAAGCAAGCTGTCTTGTGCTCTCACAAAATCTACCCACCTCACCACTTCTGTTGCATCCACTGATGGAATCCTCTTGTTCCATGAAGATTTCTGAATATTATAAATACAATATAAGGACTTTCATTTGTAGCCTATGCCAGGGGTTCCCCACTGCCCCCCCATGGACCACTTGAAAATAGCTTTCTTGGTGGATGACTTGATGACTGTTTTCATGCCTATTGAAAGAAGCGAAATTCATTGTGGCAGCTGCTGTATGATTTTAATTTGTTGATCATCCTTTGGTGCAATATCACTAGAGATAGTGTTATCACAGGAGAAACCTCCACAATCTTTCCTCTTTGTTCAGTTTAATCATGGCCCTGTTCTTTGCCACCTGTTCTTTGTCCCCTTCTATTTTCTCTAGACAGCCTCATACAATCCTGTCACTTCCAGTACCACTTATATGGTGAAAACATTCAACTTTTCATGTCATGTCTGCACAGACTTCCACACATGTGTTCAGTCAACTGACATTTGTATGTAGGGATCTCATTGACTTCTCAAATGTGACATGTTCTGCTCAGTTTTCTTCCTAAGCCTTCTTCCCTCATTTGAGCCTTTTGTCTCTGTCACCCATCCTGATGACTGGACATGAAGCCTTGGCATTAGCATTGATTCCCTCCTCAATTTTGCATGCCGTGTATAACTTGTCACCAAGTCACACTACTTGGTGGTAACCTTCCCGCTCTTTTTACCTTCTCTCTTTCCCTTGGCTAAAACTGGTTCATGCTGTGGTTGACACTCACGTTGATGACTGTAACTTTTCTCTTTTGCCTGCCCATTGTTATGCTTCAGTCGACTCAACTTTATCCAGAACTCTGCTATCAAAATAATCCACATCTCTCTAGGATGCAGAACAAGTGATGCTCCTCAACTATGGGCCCTTGTGGTTTCATTGCCTTTGGCCATTTCATTTTTCCCCCATGAGGAGAACTGCAAAGCAAGAGGGAAGGGAGCAGGAGAGAACATTGGCAGCCAGCTGCTGGTCACCGTTAGTCTCCTCCCAGAAGATTATGGGATGGGGCTAGCTCTTGTGTCAATTCTGTATCCAGCACAAATGCTTTCAACTTTTCTTTAAAGCTCTCCGTGGCCTTGTCTTGTTTATCTCTGTGCTATAGCCTTTCCCATGATCTTTAGTCTTCCAACTGTACCACCTAGTTAGAGATGCCATTTTGTTTTCCGCAACACAGAAATATCCAGAAACATAGGGCCCAACTCCTAGGGGTTGAGGGGTCTTTGCCCCCCCTAAAATATTTGTGGGGGTGCAATGCCCCAGTTGATGGGCATTGCCATTCAAATGGTGTGTGTGATCGCACCATGTGATCGACTATGCAGGATGGGACTTACCTGGGGCCCCCAAATATTTTAATCAAGTTGGCACCCCTACCCAGAAAACTTGCCTTACTCCTTATTGATCCTCCCAAGTCTGTATCTGGCTGTTTTAGTGAACTAGACTCCTAATCTGCATGGTATATGTTATACTTCCCAACAGTTCATTAATTCTCGGACACCATGTCAGGTTGTTTTGGAGTACCTTCTACTTGCTTTATCCCTACTTCAGTGGGAGGCTGGTGTTTTAGCAGTTTCAACATACACTTTATCTATTTGTTTCCTTATCTGACAAGCAGGGTAGGAATGTAGAACCCCCCGGTAGACACACCTTGGTTTCACCTCTTCTTTAAAAACTGGATGAAGTGTGAGGCAGGACGCCTAACTTATCTTCTTCATTTTGGGAGACATCCAAAATGTCATGCTGGCAGAGGCTGATTGGAGTTGTGGTCCAAAAGATCTAGAGAACACCAGGTTGGGGAAGAAGGTTGGTCCACAGCCACTGTGTTTCCCTCTGTCAGGGAAGAGAGAAATGCAGTGACAAGAGAGAATGAAGACCAGCATCAGAAACAAGAGGGAAGCAAGATCAGCTTGGGGAAAAAGAGGAGTGAAGATCAGCACTGGAAAGAAAGGGGGAGCAAAGATCAACATTGTGATGTGTGTGTGTGTAAAGGTAAATGGTCAGGGACCCCTGACCATTCGGTCCAGTTGTGGCCGACTCTGGGGTTGCGGCACTCATCTTGCTTTATTGGCCGAGGGAGCCAGCGTACAGCTTCCAGGTCATGTGGCCAGCATGACTAAGCCACTTTTGGTGAACCAGAGCAGCGCACGGAAACATGGTTTACCTTCCTGCCAGAGCGGTACCTATTTATCTACTTGCACTTTGACGTGCTTTCGAACTGCTAGGTTGGCAGGAGCAGGGACCGAGCAATGGGAGCTCACCCCGTAGCAGGGATTCGAACCACCGACCTTCTGATCGACAAGTCCTAAGCTCTGTGGTTTAACCCACAGCGCCAAAAAAAGCACCCTTAATAAACCACAATGGGCAGGGGGGCACCCCTACCAATTTCAAATTCGCCTCTGCTGCCAAAATGTCTGGGACCGGTCCTGACATTAGCCAAAACTGCAGACAAAAATGTGCTTCTTAGAAGAAATTTGTGCAATTTATTTTTTATTTTTGCAAATTGCTTCAGAAACCTGAAAAAAAGAGGAACAGAGATGACCAAAACTTACAGTTCCTTCTACCCCTAATTACAAACAATTGAGACAGAAAACAAGAGGCTTCTTCAAGTAGAACCTCTGCAGGCATCCCTGTTAAGTTGGCCTGGGAATGGACTTCAGGATGTTGCCTTCAGGTTGTAAATTTATTATGCAGTGTGTGTATTTCCTGCATGTTCGGACACGTAGCTTGGCTCTTGCCAGTTAACTGAAACAATCATCTAACTATATAGTATATTAGTTAAAGTTTGACCAATTGAGTTCCCATGGTTTCCTTCTCCCCACTGAATCCATTTGTGTGCAGTGGAAAGGAACTGCTAAGTGGAATGCATCCAGGATATTTGGCCTACGGGTGCCTTATTGCAGGCATCAGGATGTTAGTCTAATGCATACCTATGCAAAACTTCTAAAGACACCCTTGTTCTTGCAAAGCCTATAAAGCACGACAAATTAAAAGAATTCATTTGTGGTTTGACAAATAACCCTATATTTCCCCGTTCTGTTCACACACTTTGTAGAGGAAAAGCAGAGATGGGCAGAAAGAGAAGACAAAACTTTCTCAGTTCAACAGTAACCCCTTTTTCACCAGTGTATAAGTGCAAGAAAAAGTTTTAAAAGGTATCAGGAGACTGTAGTGTTTAAAACCAGGAGAATCTGGCAAAGAATCTTGCCTGTAATGAATTATTAAGCAATTGTGTGTGCGCTGTGTGTTGGTCCTGATGCAGTTCCTTAGTTTCGATGGATTTATTTGTCATGCATCAAAACTGGTTCTTGGATAGCTTTGTAGAGTTCCTCTGTAGGACGTGCTAGTGGTTCATAAAAGTAATTTGGGTTATTTGGTGATTTGATTTGGCAACACTCCAGTTAATGCTGTGCCACCAAAACAAAAGGGGAAAAAATCAAAGAGAGATTAGCCATAGCAAGATTGTGACTGACTAAAAAGCAGATGCACAAACTTTTTGTGTGTGTTTCTGGGCAAATGCATATTGTGCATGCCAAGAGTGCAAACGGGTTGAAAAGACTCCTGGGTCCTTTACTGCATCTTACTCTGAAGTCCCTGCTCACAAGTTCTTTTTGGTTCAAAGACACATAATTGAAAAGAAAGTTACTAATGGCATCACTTTAATAAATTTTGACCACCCCTATTACATTTTAACTTGTTTGATGTCTTTCCGTCTGGGGAACAGGTTAATCAGTGGCTGTAGGCTCAATGTTCAGATGTGGTTTCATCCTCTCTATTCCTAATGTTCAGGACTGTGGCTGCTTTGTTGCTTAGGTAGCCAAAACAGAACCACCCATGCAGAAGAGAGAGGTATCAACTAGAGTCCCAAAGGTTTGCAGAAGTACAAACATAGCCCAATGAGTACTGAGTGTGCTAAGCTGCCACAGAATGTTGACTGACAGTTAAGAGGGGGTGGGTGGGTGGGAAACTGGGTGGCAGAGGGATTGGGACAGAATATCATGAAAGGGGAACACTCTACACCAGGCACCCCCAAACTCGGCCCTCCAGATGTTTAGGGACTACAATTCCCATCATCCCTAGCTAACAGGACCAGTGGTCAGGGATGATGGGAGTTGTAGTCCCAAAACATCTGGAGGGTGAATTTGGGGATACTTGCTCCACACTATGATGTTTCCACACCATAGATTAAAAGCACATAGCTTCTCCCAAGGAATCCTGGAGATTGTAGTTTGTTACGGGTGCTGGGACAGTATTGCTGTGAGACGTAAACTACAATTCCCTGGATTCTTTGGGAGAAGCCACGTGCTTTAATATATGGTGTGGACATGAATTTTGCTGCAGGTCCCATTTGCATCTGAGGATACCAGCTACTATGGAGCAAGCTGCGTCCTTGCATTGCATGAGGGTCCCCCTGAAGCCTCATTCTGTAGACTGCTGGGAACAGGATGTTGGATGGGTTGACCCTTGGTCTACTGCAGCAGGCCTCTTCTCAGGATCTTAATTTTTATCAAAAGGTTTGCTTTCTCATCCATCTCATGTAGCAATTCCTTGCCAGGTTATCACGAGTAGGTAGTCTATTACAAAGCAATTGTACAGTTTGGAACATGGAGCGAGGGGAAAGGCCAAAAAAGATCCAGTGAACAATTCATGTAGGGTTTAGGCTTAAAAGTATGTTTTACAGGGCAAGTTTCACATCTCGAAATTCTTGTGAAGGAACTTTCTGCCATAGAGTGAGACCACGACTTCTTGGAAAGGATTCCCATTTATCACGTCTCAAATGAAAGCATTCCTTGGACACAAATGTCTTTTTCTTCTTTTGTCTAATCACCGAAGGGCAAAGTGAGAAGGAAATGTCAAAACTGAGGAACAGTGGTGCATAGAGAGCACTCACTCTAGAGCTCAACCAGCTTTTGTGAGGGCCTGGGCGATTTGTCAAATGGTTGTGGCATAAGTCAAGCCCTGAGGTTGAAAGGTCTTGACCTAAGGAGTGCTAGAATCAGACAGTAAAAGCAAGAAGCCTGCTAGAAGTTTCAGCTGTAGTGGAGAGGAACAATGATGGGTGCTGGACACAACAAAAGCTCATCTGCATAATTCAGGTAAGTAATTTTATTGAAACTGACAAGGATGTGACAGGCTGAGAAAGAGAAGAGAGCATGCTCTCACTGGGAACCTTTAAAGCTCTTCAGTTAGGTATGCAAAAATAAGTGACAGCTAATCTCTCTACTAAAAAACCTGTAAACAATGCCATTTTACACAGGGCTCACCTATGACCTTTATATAGATCAGCCCATCTATGGCTTGGCCAGGCCTGGCTACAGGACCCATCAAGCACAATAATGTGACTATAGATTATGCTGTAAGCTGTACTTTTCATATTTTATCTCAACATACTTTATTTTTTTAATCGCTCTTTACCTTTGGCAGTTATGTTGGAGAGTTTGTTGCTCATACTGGTGTTGAGAATGGTGACTCTGAAGAGTTCTTGCTTCAACCAAATATGAAGTTATTTTTATGCAAAAGGACCATTCTACAGTTTCAGCTTGCATGGGGTCATCCTGGAACTATAAACCCTCAGGACTATAGGTCAGAAGGCGGCAAGTCTCTGCTTTAAGACTTGTATGGTTATTGGTATTACTAAAGCTATTAAAATCCTTCATTAATCTCCCTGTGCCAAGCCTTTTTTAAAAATCTTATTTCTGCTACAAGTATTGTTTAAGAGTGAAACACACTACATTTCAAACAATGCAGATTTCAAAGCTATCCCTGTTCTAGTTCCCTTATTTAATACATTAAAAACAAACAAACCAGTGGCTTTTAATGAAAAGGCAATATAGACATACCAGGGTTGACAGGAATGTAGTCTTGACACCAGTGGAATTTTCTCAAGCAATTTATGAGGGGAAAGTGTTTATATAAAAACATTTATTTGCAGAGGAAGAGCAGCAAATATGGAACCAACCACTTTTCAGTCTGAGGTCTGATTCATACCGCCCCACCTGGCTCTATGCATGTGATGAATTCAGAGTGAATTTTATAGGTGGGTGTATGTTGGCCACTGTGAGAACAGGATGTTGGATGGATGAGTAACTGGCCTAATCCAGAAGTCCTATTCTTATGTTCAAGGCAAAGTGGTCATCTGATTGTTCTGCCTCACATCTAAATCCATTCTCAGTGTGCAATAATGTGAGCTATCCCACCCCAACCTGAAAACACGCACACACACAAATTGTTTTGCAACACAGCAAACCATAAAACACTGCGAAGTTACTCACCCTGCTGCAACTGTAGGGACAGCTGTAGAAGCAGGAACCTAGGAAGCTATTTCCCCATCTAGTCTAGTATTGTATATTCTGACTGGTAACAACAACAGTAATAACAATTATTTTATTTATAAATCACTTCTCATGAAGCACCTCAAAGTGATTTACATATAAAAGTTACTCATATATAATCAGTTTAAAAAACTGCATATAAAAACAATAAAAACATATACTGTATAAATAGAAAAAGCACTTTAAACTCTCCTGGGTCTCAGAAAGGGCTTTCAGGTCATCCTTTTTAATTGAAAATGGCAGGGATTGAACCTAGGCCTTCTATGTTTTAATTATTAAGTCTCCACTTCTTTCTTCCACAATGAAACCAAAGGTGGCATATGTAGAGTACCCAAGACCCAGCCTCAAACCTGCTTAGCTTCAGCAAGGTGGCTCTATCATGTGCCCCCAAGCACGATGTCAAGCAGCAGAGACAGTTACTGATGCAAGCCACTCAGTGTGAGCTTCATGGCTGATTAGGGATTTGAAGCTAGGTCATCTCAGTCCTAGTCCAATACTCTACTGAACTGGCTCTCAAGACTCGACACTTCTGTGGTGCAGGTAATTTCTGTTGTTGTGTCCAACATTCTGTACCAAGTGATAGGAAACGTACTATAAATATGGCATAAAGGTTTTGTTTTGGGGGTGGAAATTGCTGAAATACCAGACAGCACCATTTGACTGGGTTGCAGAGAGAGAGAAGCCCCCAATAATATTTTCTCACACACAAGTCACAAAACCCCCATGGCATTCCAGGGCTGGAAATACACAGTTGATCAGCTTTATTTCCAAAGGGCACGGAGCGCATGCACTTTTTGACCCAGCTGCAGAGCCTTCCACCTAACAGGAAGTAGCTCAGAGTTTTGGCACCATCCAGTGTTGATCACAGTATTATAAGCAGTCAGATGCATAATTCACAAGGCTTAATGAATATTCCAATTCATGACAGCCAACTGGCTCCATAGGTCACACCTCCCAGTCTCATATAAATAAAGAATGAGATACTGGAAAGCATACCAGCTGAACCCAACTGAGTGCCAAAAACATGCATATTAATGAGGCACAATAAAAGATATACTTGACTCAGGAAGTAGTGCTTGTATTGTTTTCAGCTGCAGAGACAGAGAGAGAGAGAGAGAGAGAGAGAGAGAGAGAATTGAATTGTAGCCCCACAGAACAAGAAAAGAAGAAGGAAAGAAAAAGAAACTCGCCACAAAGTACGAAATCAAGGTTTGCTTGTGATATTCTTACTCCAGGTTTCATCAGGTTGATAACCTCTTCAGTCACTCTCCATTGCAACACTGAAACCTTCTGGAAAAATCAGCACCCTCTGCTCCCCTATTCCTGTGCAAGCCCCCACTTGGTAACTAAGGAGAGGAAGTAGCTCAACAGCGCTGTTCTTTTATGTGTGCTGTTTAGACCTTGGAACAGGATGAATGGTAGTTTAGATGAATGCATCTGTGCCATTTTTCTTGGCCCCAAGACTATGTTTCCTCACTACCATGACATCTGAACAGAAGGAGAAAACATCCCCCTTTTGTGGCAAGCTAATTTAATTTGTACCTTCCACCTAGGGGTAAATATGTTTGTCTGTCTGTCTAAGCTCTCTTTGCCTACTTTCTTTTCTCACGGGAAACCCTGCTGGGTTGAAGGCAGGATATTGCTTAGCGCTCTAACTTTATTTTAAGGTAATTTAATTTTAAGCAGACTTACACCCACTCCAATGTGAAGCAACTCCAGAAGGTCTCTTGGGATAAGCCTTAATGACTTTTGCATGTCTCTTGTGCCATAGACTTCAAGGCTTTTGTCGTTTGGAAGGTGTTTGTCTGTTGAAAGAAATAGTTTAAAAGAAGGTCCCTTTGGAAATATCCGACCTATAAGATGAGTGTTTCTCCCACCCCGCATGCCAACAAAATCCCAAAGCTTTGCATATTGATCACCCAGCATTAGAAATCATTGACCTTTGCTCTTAGTTTGTCTGGTGCATTATTTGTTCTTTGACCTTGTTTTGTCTGAAAATTCAAGTCAGGAGATTTTAAACCAACACTCAACGTATTTGTTTACTGCCAAATATTGAGGTGGGCTGTGACATGGACAATTCCAAATTCACCAAGACCATCTGAATTTGACAGCATTTTAGAATCAGCAAACAAGGTAAACACTCGGAGCATTTTCGCTCAGTGCAGAATAGTCCCTCTAAGCTAGTTAGGAATTCGACTGAGTGAGAAAATGAATCTTAAATCCACATTACATGGCGATTCTAACCCATTTTGCTTATGCCTACACAACACCATTAATTGTTCCTGAAGAAAATACTTTAACACCAGGCAATCAGATTTTAATGAAAATGAAACACACAGATATGAAACAAGAGGTATGGATCTTGTGGGTAGACCAGATTCTGAACTTTCTCACCCCTGCTGGCCATTCTGGTAGGTGGGTAGGAATCCCTGCCTAGGAATCTGGAGTGTTGAAGGACTATCTGGTGTTGGGTTTTTTTGTACAAAAGTGATCACATGATTTCAACTTTAGAGAAACTAAAGTGATAGCTTAGGATGGGAAGAATAAAGATCAAGGGCAACAAGAGGGGCAAGTAGCTCTTGTGTGCTTACAGGATTATGTGATTTAGCCCCTTATATTGAGTCCCTGAACAAAATGTACACTGCAGCCCAAGACTTCCAGCTGCTGGGCCATTCTCAGACAGTGGCATAGAAACATGGCAAGCTCCTTCTATTGAGTACGACCATTGGTTAATCTAACTCAGTTTTGTTGACAGTGATTGGAAGGGGCTCTCCAAGGCTTCAGACATGTGTCTTCCCAGCCCGACCTGGAGATACCAGGGATTGAACCTGGAACTTTTTGTATACTTGACAACCATGTCATGACTCTTCCTTGCAGTGGCTCAGATTCTCCCAAAAATTATGAAATTCCACTGACTTTAATGGGATCACTCTAGAGGAAATTTTTTTTTTAGGACTTCAGTCTTCAGGGCAGCAGTCTCACATATAGCTAAGCAAGCCTCTTATTGGTAACCAGGGTAGAGCAAGGTGTCCTGTGTCCTGTGTCTGTGAATCTCTTCATGTGCCACTACTGAGAACCGTAGCCTCATATGCAAATAGGTCTGTGGATTGCACACCTAAATTTATATGTAAATTATCTCTGGAATTTTTCACCTGAAATGCTTGGTTCATGCTTCTTTCAAGTGACTTGTTCATACAACAAATCTGAATCTGTCTTGCTGTAGTCAGAAATTTCGATAGACATATGGTATAGGGACTTTTAGATCAATCACAGCAATCTTAATGATTAATCATGACACCATTATTGTTTTGCTGGGAAATTATGTGATCATTTTTCTCTTCATGTATGTTGTAAATGAGCCATAACATTTGCACAGAGGGAATACTCTCAGATCCAGATGTGTTGTTTAAGAGACTATATTATGTATCAATGCCAATGAAATATCATTTGCTATTGCTACTATACCATCTACAGTGAAAGCCTATTATTTGCTGCACAAACTTGAAACCCGACATAATGTAGAACTGCCTCTCTTTAGATGCAGAAGATCTTGTGAAATGGAGTGAAGGCATCACAATTGGAGTATAGCATTTTTGTGTGCTACTACAAAACTACATGGGTGAGCATTGTGCCTTTCCTCCCCCTTATTCCTACAGCATTCTCAGGTAGGCTCTACATTACGAAACATGTGAGTGTTTATTTTGAATGAATAGAATGCCTTCTATTTCTATGTTCTATGTACTTACTAGGCAAAAGCCAAAGGAGCACTAGTCATCCCCATGTGCACACAGCTGCCTGAGATCAAAGGGGTAGCCCAAGGGCCCTAGAGTACTCTACCCCACCCCTACCCCCACCACACATGCACACTTACTGCAGAATATCGGGCGATTACCATGAACAAGTGGCCCATGCATTGCCATGCATATTCCCAGCTAACATGCCCTGGTGGAGGGATGGGGAACTGGTGGCCCTCCAGATGTTGTTCAGTTCCCATCACCCTGGACTGTTGTCTATGCTGTGTGAGGCTGATAGGAGTTGGAGTCCTACAACATGAGGACGGCACAGGTTCCCCATTCCTGCCCTACTGAGTGACTTGTATCTAGATGCAAGGAAGAGCTGGATGGTGATATGGGAGACACAACAAATCTTCTTTCCTGGTAGTGGCTCAGTGTACAGGCACCCCATCACAGAGGGGAGCAGAGAGGGGGCGGATTCTCCTTAGATTTGTTCACATCATTAGAATTCCAAAAGCTCTGACTTTGCACTTGTCTCGTGGAAGCTAATTTGACTCCTTAAGAATGAGCTTAAAGGACCGTGCTCTGCTACCAGGCACTCAACGAACAGGGTCAATACTGTAGTGTTAATAGATGCCAGAGGCATTCGTTTTAAAATGGCAGGCCCAATCAGTGAGTGGGGAAAAAAAACTATAAAGGAACCAAGGACATTGAAAGCTGGAGGAGGGGCACCAGGGAGCGTGCCTTGAAATATTCAGCACTTAGGAGGCTCTTGTGAGAAGATTGCTTCAAACAAATATCCTCAAGCTCTAAAGCATTTGCTTTAAGGGCAAAAATCCAACTCTTAAGCCATTACCTTTTGACAGCAGTTCAGGCCTTTAGTGAGTAGGCTCCTTAAGTGTTTGCTTTGCTCTTAGGTAAATTAAATGACTATACTTGTAGGTTGCAAGATGCAGGGAAATGAGTAGATGGCTATCTGTATGTCAGGTTTTTGTTTTTTTTAAAGAGGGTATTTCTCGCACCCTGGCTTTGCCATGTAAATCAAAGCTATCCACCAGTCCATTACAATCTAAACTCTTAGAGCCTTTATGGACAAAGGGCTTAGTTGTTTAGACAGCAGCAACATCTGCTTACACTCAACCCCCTTGTCACAGAGTGGCTGGTTAAAAGCTCAGCATCTCTCTTCTGCTCATTTCATGGTGTATTATGTTTCATGTGGGAATATCTGATCTCTAAGGCTTGACCAGTACTTTAATCTGGTGGACTGTAAAGACTTTGCTGCTTGTACTAAGAATCAGATCATCACCTCCCTAGCAGTCAGGGGACTGTAACCAGGCTCATTTGCTGGACAGTTGAAACATTTCCTTTGGTCTCCAGACACCTTTTTGAAAAGTATTAGCTTTCTTGTGTTGCTCTGAAGCTTTGAGCTGCTATGTAAACATTTCTCCAGTTCCATTAGAGAGGGGGAGAAAAGCAGAGTGTTTGCTTTGGAGTTTCTCTAATATTGCACGCACACAACAAAACCTGTTAATTCCATTCAGACCACAACAATAGAAAAAGTCCAGAATCACCTCCCCTCTGATATTTTCATAGCACAGGAAAGTGCTATATATATGTCAACATGATGTGGTTTCTTTCACACATACTTCAGAAAAGAAGCAAGCCATTTTTTAGCTTTAAATTTAATCCAGATACACTGCCACATTATGTTCACTACCGATAGCAGTTGGAGTCATTCTTGCCATGGTTCTGTTGCCAATGCAGCTCCATTGTGTCTCATGGAAGAGAAGGCTATCATTAGCTACTAGCCATGATGGCTATCATCTGCCTCTACAGTTGGAGGCAGCAATGCTTCAGAATACCAGTTGCTGGAAACCAAAGGAGGGGAGAGCGCTCTTGTCCTCAAATCCTGCTTGCTGGCTTCCCACAGGCATCCGTTTGGCCTCTGTGAGAACAGGATGCAGGACTACATGGGCCATTGGCCTGACCCACCAGGTTCCCGGTATGTTTTTATGTTCTCAAAGCTTCCAAGTTGCCTTTCTAATATCTGCCACTCTGGCAAAGGTTACAAGG
This sequence comes from Podarcis melisellensis, assembly GCF_964234715.1. Lineage (NCBI taxonomy): Eukaryota > Metazoa > Chordata > Lepidosauria > Squamata > Lacertidae > Podarcis > Podarcis melisellensis. Next base: position 28,183,579 of record NC_138543.1, read on the forward strand.
ACAGGGAACCCATTTTTCAACCCAGGAGCCATATTCTATCTAGGGTAACCCTCTGGGGGCCAGGGGCAAAACTAGGCTTAATTTCACCCAGGTCAAAGACACAGTTTGGCAACCCTCCACACACATTTGTGTACATGCACACACACAGGCTGGGAACCTCAATGACACCCCTCTGAAGGCTTCACCTGGGGCAAGAAACCCTGGCTAGCCCCCCCATAGCTATAGCACTGCTGGGGGCCACATGCTGGGGCCACATTAACAGCAAAACATCAGTTATTTTCACTTCCCTTTACGGCCTACTACTACTGCAACATACTGAGGACTGTATCAACACAGCATGCAGTGCGCGATGGGATAGATTGTGAACAAGCTCTTGCCTGTTAGAGAACAGCCCCACCATTGCAAAATAAAAAGGCAGGCTTGGAGAAAATTTCTAGGAAGTAATACATATGAGAGGGAAGTCTAATAGAATCGTTCTTTTAAGGGAGAAAGATGTTCTTGGCAAGAGGAGCTGATTTATCACTGCTTCTACCACCACATCAAAATAAGATATTAGTTTTCTGTCATTTATTTGTCAAATAGACTAATACTGTCTGAAATGTGTATAGAGAGAGATTGATAGACTCACAGATATTGGCACATAGACATTTATGGTTATCGACAGAGCTTAACTCTTTTCCAAAGTTTTTAAAAAACTAATATTGGCATTCTGTTTTACACATTGACACTCAACATGATGTACTGTAGGTGGCTTTGATAGTTTCAGAGGTCTGGATTGGCTTTTGCTGTCCCCTGGGTTCAGAAAGCTGTTTGGTGATTACAGCTGCAAACCTCTACATGCCTACCTGGGAGTAGGTCTCATTGAACTCAGTGGGACTTACTTCAAAGTAGACAAGCATATGGCATACGATTGTGCTGGATGAGAGCTATTTTCAAAGAGGAAAGACTACTGGTGTGCAGTGTGCCATTCAATCCTGCTCTAACTTGCTCCAATTTCCCCTTTAAAGGGTCTTGCATTTAATTATTGTTTCAGTTCAGTGGAACACCAAAAAGCAGTTTGGGGACTGTTTTCTAAAGATATCACTTAGACTGCAATTCAGTGCATACTTACCTGGGAGAAAGTGCCATTGAATTCACTTTACTTCTGTTGATGCAGCCTAGAATAACATTTGTGGATTTTTTTGTTTTGTTTTGGGGGTTATTTTGCTGCTGCTTCTGCTTCTGCATCACACTGTTCTCATGTTATGCTTGTGGTCTACTAAGACCCCAGTATCCTTTTCACATGGACTACTGGCAAGACAGGTGTCCACCACCTTATATTTGTGCAGCTGGTTCTTCCTGCCAAAGTGTAAAACCTTATATTTGTCCATTTTGAAAATCTTTTCATTGGTTTAGGCCCAGTTCATTGGACAAGATCACCTTGAATCCCAATTCTGTCTTCTGTGGCATTGGCTGCCCCTTCCAGCTTGGTGTCATCTCCAATTCCTTCACCCATTTATAAAGATGCTGAACAACAATGGGCCCAGGAGAGAACCCTGTGGCACTCCACTTGTCACTTTTTTCCAGGATGATGAGGAACCATTAGTGAGCACTCTTTGACTTCGGTCAGTCATCCAGCAAAAAATCCACCTAGTTACCTCGTCCAGTCCACATTTTACCAGCTTCTCCACAAGAATATTATGGGGGACTTTGTCAAAAGCCTTACTTAAACTCCTGAACTTTTGAAAACTCTTAAGCTGCATAGTAGCAGCATGAGGCATTGCACATCTTTTCCATCAGGCAGTTACAGATCAGATACTGGAAAAAGTTGCCTTAGGAAACAAACTGCGAAGCTGGTGTTGCCTCATCAATCTTTACATGCCACTGGGATGAATGAATGGCATTGTGGCATTGTTGAGACACTAGTGGCAAACATAATGCATGGCAGCAAGGGGACAGCATTGGAAACAAAGGCCCAGATTCATGCAGTTCACAATGGTCAATGATTCATTGGGAGAACATTAAAGATTTATCTTTAAGTATTTGAGTTCCATATGAGTTTTTAATCCAAAGAGAGAGCTAATCTTCAAAATCTGTTGACTAACGTCTTGGGTGGATGAACCTCACAATAGGCAGGTCTCAATATGCATATCATATTCAAATTTGGAGCCTGGAGCCTGAACATATTCCTCTTCTGTGTTTAAAATTTATGTCTTTTGGTAGGACCAAGCTAAGGGAGAGGTGGGAGGAGGACCTTGTAAATGGTAGAGACACGGTTGCTGAGTAATTAGATTGGGGTCAATTGATGAAATAGCTTGGGTGTAAGAGGTAGGTGATTAGTGCACAAATTCTTATGGAGGACTGGAATCAAAATACTGGTTGCTGAAAGAAATGAAAACAAGGAAAAAGGTAATCCAGGAATATCTAATCAAGTAGCAAGCTAAAGATAACCCTGTACTTTGAAGATTGCTATTAATTCTAACTACACTTTCTCCCAGGTACTGTAGCTGAATTTGAGTCAATGTTGTTTCTGTGTCTGTGGAAGGCAGCATGAATAGTTCAGCAGAATTTGTTTGTTTATCTAATACTATTGGACCCTAAGCATGCCTACTCAGAAGTAAGAATGACTGAGTTCAATGAGAGCTAAATTTACTAGGCCACAGTGAGCAACTGAACTACAAAAGTTCCAGCATCTCAGGTGGGTTCACAGGCAGGGAAGGAGGCAACTTCCTGTTTGAAATGGCCAGGTGTAGCACCCAGCAGTCAGTGGACTGACTTCTGTTAAAGCATCCTTATCTGATATTTCCTGTGGCGAGCTTGCTGGGATAATTTCCCTATTCAGATGTCTATTCATTGAGAAGATCATTGTGGTAGATCTAAATTCTTCTTTAAAGACAGATAGGCCTGGCTCACACATAATACTATGCCATGGTTTGTTTAGTCAAAGTGTGGTTTGCCTAAATACCCAAACACAGTCCTGCAGACTAATGATGATTTATTTTCTTGCAACAAACCATGATATGGAGCCAAGGTTTTTTGTTGACTTAAAAATCATGGCTAGATTTAACTATGGTTTGGGATTATATTGGAACCCAACAGTCTTGCTTAATTGTGATTGTTTGCCCCCCCCCCCCCAATCCCAGGCACTCACTTGCTGACAGAGGCATGAGTGACTGGAAAATGAAACCAGTTACAAAGCTAAGTGACTCTGACAGGTGCTTTTCTTGAAGAAGCACTCATATTCCACCTTTACCACAGGCTCTTTTCTCTGCCCAACTCTTCACAGCAAGACCTTCCTCACAAGCCATTTAAAGGGGTCTGACCTTTTGCACTATACATAATTTATTTATTTATTTTTCAAATGGAAGGATACACTAGCCAAGAAAATGTCTATTGCTCTACTAGTGTGGTAGGAAAGGTTGGTAGGATAGGGTTAAAGAGTTGTGCCAATTATGCTCTGCATCTCTGGTTTGACAAGCCAATAGCATCCAAAAACCTATCGGCACTGAAAAATTACTGGCCCAATCATCTCTATGGTCAACTGGGGCACTCTCTAGACTATTAACTACACTAGCAGTGGCGACTCTATGGCCATCCAAATGTTGTTGGACTGTAGTGCTCACCAGCCCCAGGCTAATGGTCAGGGAAGAGGGAATTTGTAGTCCTCCAACAGACAGGGGGTGACAGGTTCCTCAGCCATGAACTACACCATATTTAATAGCTGGAAATCAGATGAAGCTGTGTCATTCATTCATCTGTTTGCTTTTCATTTAGATTTTATTAGACCGTAAGATGTACATAATTCGGGTTTTGGATCAGGCTCTCAGTATGTGTCACAACATTTTCCTTTCAGTTTTGTTTTATACTTCAAGTATTTAGATTCTCAATTACTGTTTTCTATAGTGTGGCATATACACACAAAGGTTTACATTTTCATTACACCAGTCATGACACTTTGTTCACAGGCAAGGCAGTGAAAACATGCCATAAAATGTGGCGAGAAAGTGATAATTGTGGAAGTAAATCAACATTAAAAAATATCATGCACACATTTTAATGTTGACATATGGCTTTTCACTTTCTTTTTGAACTGACAGTATTGTTTGTTTTGTGCATAGTAAATATTGTATATAGCACAAATCACCATGAAATTACTGTGTAGTCACTTGATCATTTAATTATCACGTAGGTACATAATAACTCCATGGCTATTTAAACCCTTTTGATTGCTTTAATTATGCTCTGAGTTAATTGTTCCCATCCACCGACATGGATGTATGTCAAATAGTTTGGTAAACAAGAGATTTCCCCCCCACCTCTTTTACAAAAATTGAGCATGAATGAAATGGGGGTTTGTAAAATGGGGGAAAAAAATAATCTCAGCTTTAATTATAGCATTTGGCACCTGATTACTATAATCTGTTTCACCTACAGTATCGTAATGTAGTTATGTATTTCTAAGTGACACTGTCATGCATTGCAATTTGTCACTGATATGTATGTAACAATACAGAGGATAATTTCATTTGCAAATATACAAATAATAATTCTGTTATAATGCAGTCCAAGTGTAGAGCTATGCTGGAAGGTGGATTCATAAAACAAACCTCAATATTTCTGTCTCCATGATAGGCAATGACTTTTGCCTGTGGCATTTTCATATATTCATATGTATTCTTAAGGTGAATATGGAAATCAGATCCGGGAGGCCCATCATCTCAAGGCACCTTTAAGGCCTTCTTACGCATCATATTGTGACTGGCAACCTACCAGCCAAAGTGCTTGCTCACCAGTAGGTAGCATAAACCCTAATTTATTAAGATCAGAAAAGCTGCAATCCTATGTATTGTATCTTTGGAGTAAGTCCCATTGAGTTCAGTGATACCTCTGACTGCTAAAGGTTTTAAAAAACAACCACACTGAGTTTTACCAAAAGAGATTTTAAGCCAACTGAAATAGAACCTTTAGTTTTCAATTAGAAATTGAAACCATCTTACAAAGAAGTGCTACCATTAAACTGCAAGCATGAAGTGGAAACCCCAACAAAGAAAAAGAAATAAGTATTCATCCTCTGCTTATTTTCCTCATTTTCTGACCTTTTCTGTGCTAAACTGTCACAAACAAAAGAAAAAACTGACAGCCTTGTTTTCACTCATTCATTTGCTAGGGAAAGGAGGGATTTGTCAATTACACCTGACTGTCTGATATGTGACATCATCACTCTTGCTCTGACCCAAGTTCCAGAACTGTGCTTCCTTGTATTTGACCTCTACTATCCCCCTTGATTATCCCACTCTAACATTGAGGAAAGCAGGTCAGTATAATAAATAATAATAATAAAATATTATTTATATCCCGCCCATCTGGCTGGGTTTCCCCAGCCACTCTGGGCAGCTCCCAACAGTATATTAAAAACAGAATAAAACATCAAATATTAAAAACTTCCCTAAACAGGGCTGCCTTCAGGTGTCTTCTAAAAGTCAGATAGTTGTTTATTTCCTTGACATCTGATGGGAGGGCATTTCAGAGAGGAGGACCACCACCGAGAAGGCCCTCTGCATGGTTCCCTGTAATCTCACTTCTCGCAGTGAGGGAATCACCAGAAGGCCCTTGAGCAGGATTATGGATTAATCCATAATGATGGATTATGCTGAGATTTGTTTGAATGTGTTCCATAGTTGCAAAGTTAAGCTGTAACAGGATATGGTTCTCCAAGAAGGCTGATCTTCAGCTTTTGTAGAAGTTAGGGCTACTCAATGGAGCAACAGCTTCTATGAGGAAGGAAGATTGCAATTTGTCCAGAACCATATTGATCTGATCATGTACAAGCAAAAACAGTGTTTGGCTGGGCATCACAACAGCATATGAAATAGAATGGCTTTTGTGCAATATCTCCAACTTCTGTCTGTGTGCAAAGCCCCATTCAGACATCCCCATTCATATGTTTTCCATCACATGAAAGGAGAGAGCAAGAGAGCACTTGCTACTCCATCTCTTTTGTTACATTCCAAATGGCCTAACCTCCCCAGGCTCTAGGACTCTAAGCACTGGGGTGAAACTGGCTCCACTTGTGGAGGCTTCCTATGCAACTTATAGCCCTGATCACTAGGGATGGGGAAAAAGTCTGTTCACATCTAAACTTGAAGTCACAGAATTCATACTTTGCAAAACAATACAGAACCATAATTTAGGCTTCCTTCAAAATTCATATTTCTCTGAACTTTGCAGGGCAGTTTGCCAGCCACGCAATGTGTACAAAAACAGATATACTAGTGAAAACTGTATATAAAAATGCACATATTAGTGAAAATAAGAGACACGAATGTATGACATTTCAGAAATTTGCTTTGCAAATATTGCACAGAACAATGTGAATATTAGCAGATTTTCGTGGAACTTAACCCCCCCCCCATGGATGTGAAAATATGGAGAGCTGAACACGAGATCAAAAAATGAGAAACTGATTGAAACCAAAATTGGCATCACCCCTCCCTACTGATGACACAGAGTTCTGAATCATATGGAAAGCATCCATGAATGGGGCCAGCTCCCCACTGCAGATGTTCAGCCCCAACATGTGGACGGTGATAGAGAGAGGTATCAGGAACATGATATTGGGGATGGGGATGTAGATGGCAAGCACATATTCCCTCCCCCCACATGATTGGAAACACCTGAGCAGTCTGCTCAACATTTTCCTATGTCTATATGTCTGGAATCTACAAAGCTGAATTTGAGAGGAATACAACCATTTGTTGTATCATTCTCAGGGACATCCATTTCCATATTACATTTTTATGCAAACAAGTAAAATGTTTTCATGTGTAGCTACATAATTCACGTTCAATTTGCAAATGAAAACACTATACACCTACATGTGTCAGAAAGCTAGAATTAATAGAAGTAGGTAGTTTATAACAATGGGGTTTTTAAAAATAGCCCAACAAGAAATAATTATATGGCTGAATTTTATCTTGGCAATTACTGTTCCAAAAACTGATGAAGCAGGCCCGCTGTGAAGAGACTACCATGTAGTATAAGAGACATCCCACAGACATAAGTTCATTCAGAAGAAGCATATATTTTGTAAGAAAGTAGTCTAACCTCCTGGTCTGACCTATAATTCCACATCCTTGCTCCATTCCCCCCAAGTCTATTGGGGTTTTCCTATCAGATAAATAAAAAATACAATGACAAGTCTAGGAAAGCAGTTCATAACTCCTCCTCCTCCTCCTCCTCCTCCTCCTCCTCCTCCTCCTCTTCTTCTTCACCTGTTCTAATGAAATGCTGAGACAACTGTTTTTTCTGTTGAAAACCCCCCCCCCAAATAGATTAAAAGGCATTTAAGGTTGGGAAGAAAATGGAAAAGATTATGTGACCACAAGGAATACGTAACTGTATTTTTTGAAATCGCTTACCAAAGAGTAAGTCCCATTAAACCCATTGGGACTTACATTTGAGGAGATATGTACAGGACTGCACAATTAGAAGCTTCCAAAGGTGAAAGGTATAAGGGATAATAATTATACGAAAGATAAAACAATATTAGTTAGAAGCATCTTTGTGAGGAACAAAAAAAATCCTGAAAAATAGTATTTTCCTTTTCATTAGTAGAATAAGTTGTTTTGAGGGGGAAACTTAATCAAATATCCTTGTGCTAAACGCTGCTGATTAACAGCAATTTGTATTCAAATGATTCCAACCCCAGTTTGAAAATAGTTTTCTGTAATTGCTTGATTAAATTATGATTTTTTTCAACATTTGTGAGATGTGCTCAGGTGCCGTTGACATCTGGCTGTAGTTAAGATACTTTTGTTAGTGAACTGGATGACACATTCATCGTCCCGATCATATTTGAAACAAATGTAGAGAGGACCCAGGATTGCTACTATTGTTAGGGTCTTGGTGCAACTCATCTGTTAACTCATTCTATCCATAGTTTATGCACATTTAGGTGCATGTAAATAGGCCAGGAAGTAACATATTTCCCAGGGTAGCTTCCCCCTATGTCTTTGACTACTTTGTTTTGGAAACAGATGTTTGGGCACATCTTGAGAATGATTTCATCTCTCCCTCACAGCACTTGGTTTTTGGAAAGGCTTCATTAAATCCTATATAGTCAAAGAAACCAAATTATAATTAAGGTATTAAGTAGCTAAGCCATGCTTTGTTTAAAGCCAACAAAATCAGTGATTTTGAAGTGCAGAAGTAAGAAAATAATGTTCAAACATAACTGTATGTTTAGTTATTACTGGTGGTAACAAGTGCCCAGTTCCCTCATGCATAGTCCGTGTTAGTATGTTGAAGCAAAGTCAACAGAGTCCATTGATGTCTCTGCATGGTGAGTCATGCATTTGATAAAGGTTTGAGTGCCATGATACATTTGTTAGTCTTAAACTTTAATGCGACATGGGACTCTGGCTTTTACAAACATGCACGTCACAGGACCATGGACACAACTCTCCACCTTATAGGGCCTCCAACACAATGGAGTCAATTCACACAGTAAGCTGCTGGTCAAACCAGATGATTCAAAATATGTGCAAACTGGTCCTTTATAAAACCAATTTTATGATGAGGCAAAGGCAGTGCTTTTGCTGCCATAGCAGATGATATCTACTAAAGAAGTACAGTAGGGCAAGCTCTGGGCTTGAGAACACCCTAGGCAAAGTGACCTCTGGTGGACCTTTCATCTATTGATGGGCACACTTGGGCTTACCTGTTGGTGACAAGATGAGGCAGGAGCTCTCTGAGCAAAACTGCAAGCAGCACGAGGTGTGTGAGTTTTGGCACACTTTTATTTCCTTCCTCAACCTGCTGCCCTCCATAAGGTTTGGATCTCAACTCCCAACATCAGCCACACTAGCAGGGGCTAATGAGAACTGTAGTCCACTGTAGGAACCAGAGCAGGGGAGGCTGTCCTAGAGTGATACTTTTGTTGGAAATTGATTGTGGGAAAATAATGGGAATTGTGGGAAAACGTAAGCTAGCCCCAGCTACACTGTGATGCTCAGTTTGCTAGGCCAGATTTTTTTTAAAAAACTAAGGAACCATTATCAGTAGGTCCTGTTGGGGTGCTAGGGCCTTGGCAGTTGTCCAAGGATATCAGATTCTGACACTGACCTTGCTGCCAGCTGTGATGAACTATTTGTATTTGTATCCAATTATGTGGCACATAATCAAATGACTTTCAGAACTGCATCTTTTGAGTGTGTTTGCGTGATAACTAAAAATATTTTGTTCCAGGTAGTAAAATTCTACCCTTGCATATGATTTAAGAAATAATAAGACCGCATTGAGCAGCTTGCTTATTGTTTTCCACCCTGTGATGAGCTTCTCTTGCACATAGAGTGAAGCAAGTGTGCCTAATTTCATCTGACAAATGTTAGGGGGCATGTCACTGTGAGGAGCTCAGCTGCCTCTTTAGGAGCAACTCACCACAACTGGTCTCAGCCAGTCTAGCTACAAGAGATCTCTCCAGGTCACAGTGCCAAAGCAGAGTTGCTCTTTTGATTTTGTGCAAGCCTGTTGTACTTGGCTGTTGTTTGCGCTTTCTATGTCATGCTGAATATTAGAGTCTACTTCTGTGGCTATGGAATAGTAAAAGGAGGTAAGATGGGTAAAGGAGGTGATGTACAGGGATGAAAAGAATGACCAGATGCAGAAACCGAGAAGCACGGAGGGAGCAGGCAAAAATAAAGGGACTGGCATGGGAAGCATGGTAATGGGAAGCATACAACAGTGTGGTGTAGTGGTTAGAGTGTTAGACTAGGAACTGGGAGACCCGGCTGCATTCAGATGGCACTTTATTCCATCGTCAGAATGTTTCCTTACCTGTTAATTTCAATATTTTATGTGAACTTTCACATGACGTAAAGTCCTATTCTGGAAATCTAGCGGAGTCCCATGTAAGTTTAGTGCTTATTTCAACATGAACTGGTGGTTTGTAGCCCTGGAAACCCATAATATCATGTGAGTTTTGCTCACATAACAATTTTTTGGGCAGTATTTTGGCATATCATGCAGTGAATCATCTTTTATTAAAAAGAACCAAATACAAAAATGTGTATTTTAGAGAAGATGCATACAAAATGTGTATTTTAGGAAGAAGTATGTGCATACAAAAATGCAAATATACCTCAATAAGAGTATTAAAGATTACTTCAGAGGGTACAAATCTTCAGCTCATGTAAGCTTCACTTCATAAAAAGCCTCACAGTGTCCCTACTGCTCTTTCTTCCCTTACTGATAGAGGCCATCAAAAAGAACTAGTGTCAAGTTGTCATGAGACACAAAGCAGAATAAGCACACTTTGCCCTTTCACCCAGCAGTTTGTAAACAGAGATTAAATTAACACTGTGTTGTCTGCACCTATAAACATTGTCTGAAGGTATAAAGTGTCTCCAGATACATGGTCTGTTTAGAAGGAATGGGAAGCATCTTTTGTAAACATTATAGAAATGCAAGTAAACATTATATGATATTAACTCTTCCAATTAAGGGAAGAGTTAAGGCTCATCCAAATCCACACGTGCTCCAAAAAGCATGGAACATTTATGTTTAAATTATCATGTTAATTTGCACCCCCATGTAAGCAGTGAAGACATTGTGAAGCCTCACATCTTGTGCTTACATATAATTGAGGCTGTGTACACACTATAACTTTAAAGCACATTCAAAGCACATTCTATGCCTCAGATAATTCTGGCCATTTTGGTAAACCCCTCACAGAGTTACAATTTCCAGCAACCCTTGAGAAACTACAGTGAACAGAATTCTCTGAGGGAAAGAATGTGCTTCGAAAGTGCTTTAAAGAAATAGTGTGTATACAGCCGTAGTCTTCATGCACTCATAATCTGTCTCGGACTGCCTGTCCCAAGCCTCCTCTTCTGCAGTATGGGGGCAAGACAGACTCAAGACATTTTGCTGCCAGAGGCAAAGGAAAAGGACCCCCCTCCCAAATACCATGTGCTGAAGTTCATGGCTTTGGCAGCTGAATCTTAATCCAACAATGGCAAAGGGAGAAATGTCATACAATAAATTCTCAACTTTGCCCAGTGTGTTGGAGAGGTTGAACTTTCATAGACGTTCTTCCTGTAGTAGGCAATCCTGAAATAGCTCAGTTGGTAATCTTAATCTCTGGGTCGTGGGTTTGAGCCCTACATTGGGAAAAAGATTCCTGCATTGCAGGGTGTTGGACTAGATGACCCTCATGGTCCCTTCCAACTCTATGATTCTATGATCACAGCTACCTGTCGATGTTGGGGGCCAGGTTTGTGGGCTCACCCCTGCCCCTATCTGTTTTAACACATCTTGTGTTCAGGTGAATGCCTATAGTTCAGGTGTTCAGGTGAACATGGCTATAGTTATAGCTTCTTTGTCACTCCTGCATTGCCATGCCAACTCACCTCTTTCAACCACTGCTAATGGCATTGTTTAATTATTCTGCTTCACCCAAGAAAAGCCCTATAGCCCTTCTGACAATTCTCTTCTTTGTCTAGGCTGTTGCATGAGAGTACAGGAATCATTTCCCTTCTTCTTGTGGGCTTCCTTATCTTAGCTGAAATCAGATTTCACCTTGCTTTTGAGGTGCAGAACAATCCCACAGAACCATGGGAAAACTGTCTGGACTCTATCTAGAAAAATCAATGAAGGTGAAGACATCAGCGGGTATATAGTGCTGATTTCTTGACAGCACCACTTAAAAAGAATTGCTGTACCCTGCTTTGCACACGACAATGGGAGCGAATTGTGTGATATAAAGAACCAACTAGTAATACAATTCTCACGGAGCAATTAAGAACAAAAGCAGGATTGAATTGTTTTTGAATTGGCATCTGAACTTCATTTAAATAAAAACCCTTCTCACATTTAAATGTTGCATTACACTCTGAAATGAAAGTACTTAGTATGCTGATTCTCACTGATTAGACTTTCATTTCAGGGAGGCTGGAGCGTGGAAGGGAGGAGAATGGGGATGAGGGGAGTGCAAAATATTCCTTGCTTGTTTTTTTAAAAAGTGACTGACTCCTTAGATTTGTGCGTGCACACACTCCCTCCCCTCATGATCCAGACACTCCTGAAAATGCCACATTGTTAAAAGAGTTCTCTTTAGTCTTAAGCTGAGAGCCAATATACCTTGATTAAGAAGCTATTAATATGATTTGGTGGGAAGCTAATCTGTCATATAACAGTCTGTAGGATCCACTAAAAAGTCAGAAAGATATTACAACACAGCATGAGCTACTCTCTGATCTTCTAAATACCTGGACTGCATTTGCTTCTACAGCTTCAGTCTTATCTAACCTTCTTTATGCTCACCTGTACATTTGTATTAAAGCCCCAGTCAGCAGCAGATTCTCACACACGAGGGATTTCGTATGGTGCAGAAATTAGCCATAGTACGTACATGTATTTGCACTTTAAATTCCTTCCTGCCACAAGACCTTACTTACAAGTTGTAAAGAAATATGTAGGTGGGGGAACTATATCCCAAGACACATGTATATATGTTAATCTAAATGTAAATCATATGTCACAAGCATTGTTTGTTGCCTACATTACAGGAGCTTTCAGAGGCCTCAAACGTCACCCCAAGTTCAACGGCACAAGCCACTGTTATAAACAACAAATAGATTGTGGCTCTTTCCTCTTAATTTTTGAGAGAGACCGAGCAGGAAGCAAAGAACAAAAGAGACTGAAAGAGGCTTCACTTATTTTGCATTTACTACCTAGACCTGTGGTATGTTGTGCTGTCTTCAAAGACATGGGGGCGGTGATCACTTGCTCTGCATGCAGAAAATCCCTGGTTCAATCCCTGACAACTCCAGTTAAAATAGGATCAGGTAGCAGATTTTGAGAGGATATTGTGCTACTCTTCGAAGTATGGGGTTTGTGTTTCGCCTCACTCCCTCCTTTAAAAAAAAGGACTCAGGAGGTTTGCTCCCAAAGGAAAGTATTACATGGGACTGGAGGGCCCAGTCAGGAAGGGGTAGGAGTCCAGCTTTATAAGCTTGCTCCTTCTCTAACACCTTCCTCTTTGCAGTTTGTGCTGTGCCCCCCCCCTCTCTGTAGTGTAGGCTCTAGCTGGGGTTTTTTAGGTGTGTGTGGGATTCCTTCATTATTACACTGCTACAACAGCATTTTCCCCACAACAGTAGCACAATACGTTCTTGCGTATAGAATTGTAGAGTTGGAGGTGGAGTCTTCTAGGTAATTTAGTCTTGGTATAGGAAATCCAGGACCAGAACATTGCCAACTTCCCAAGTTTTGCAGACCTAGCAAAAGCAGAATGAGAAATGGGTAGCATGTGGAACCAGTGGCGTAGCGTGGGGGGTGCAGGGGGCCCCGGCCGCACCAGGTGCAACATCTGGGGGTTCGGGTTAGGGGGCGCAAATCCACGGGTTAGGGGACGCAAATCCACGGGTTAGGGGGTGCAAATTACTTGCCTTGCCCCGGGTGCTGACAACCCACGCGGTGTGGAACCCAGTGCAGTTTTCTATTCACTAGACGGAGCTTGCCAAGATCGTGAGCTAAAAAGAAGAAGAAGAAAAAAGATGTTTATCCAGCACCTGGGGCACTGCAGCCTCTAACTGGTGCGTTGCAACTGACCCCAGTACCATGGGTTTGACAGGCCTGCTCTAGATCAGTGTTTCCCAACCTTGTGCCTCCAGATGTTTTTGGCCTACAACTCCCATCATCCCTGACTAGCAAGACCAGTGGCAAGGGATGATGGGAATTGTAGGCCAAAAACAGCTGGAGGCACAAGGTTGGGAAACACTGCTCTAGATCATGCTCTCTGTGCTTGCTAAAGGATTCATTGACCACTCCTTTGCAGCTGGTATACAACAGGGTCAGGTTCCAATGACAGTCTGGAGTGCATTAATATTGCCAGTGACCATGGTTAATTTCATGTTTGATTAACTCTCAGATTAAGCTGTAACAGGCTCTTTAGGAATCATAGAAAATCCATTCTTAATAGCGGTTAATGCATATCAGTAATTCAAGGAGGGGAAAAATTGATAGATGGCTGGAGCTTTAGCACCGCTTTTTGAAAAGTGATGAAAAAGGACCACATATTAATGTGTATGACTGAGCATTCAGCAGTTCTCTATAGATTTCTCTCTCTTACTCATCTGTTTGAGGCAGTGTTGGTAACAGTAAGTTTGGGGTTCCCTCTCCCTCCTATCCGCAATGGACAGCTCCCATCCAAGGGCAGGGTGAAAAGGGTGCATTTGTAGCTAAGCTTTCTTTCCTTGAAATCACAGGCATTTAATATCAAGAAATCACAAGTGAGTGGCATCTTGATACTGTAGTGCAGTGCAGGGGAAACCTGTAGCTTTCAGGCCTAATTATAGGCAACTGAGGTGCTAATTTGGCCTAGGAAACCCAATGTAATATCTTATGTGACATCAGGTAGTGGGGCAGGTAAAGACGTGGCTGCAAAGTAACAGTTGGGAGCTTAAAGTGATTCTGATTTATCCATAGCAAATCAGCTGATCAGCTGATTACCACTCAGAGAACTAGTATGTTTGCAGGCACAGTTTGGATTTGCAAGAATTTAAACTGCACCTGCAAGCAGACCAAGCTGGGCTCACTGCCCACATGGATCAGCAGACTGGTATCGATACCAAACTCCATTGAAGGTGTGCCCTCTGCAACAATCAGTTGATTGGTGCTGATAGCATGCCTTCAAATAGATTTTCTGTTAGCACCAATCAGCTGATTGGCACTTGAAGTCACTACTTAATGTCAAAATGACATCAAATGATTGACAGGTGGGGAGTCCTACCTCTCATAAATGGCCAATGGAGGGTGGGCCAGATTCCCACTCCTGCTGAAACATAGAGTATCTGCCCTCACATGCTTACACAGGCTTTTTCATATATGATGTCAGTTATAAGGTGCTGAGCACACGTGTTTATGTTGCATGGATTGGGAAGCTAATATACACACAGTGTCATCAATTGTTGTGCTTCTGGCAAAATAAACACTTTCAGTGTACTCCATAAATGGCAGTTTCAAGGGAAGGGTCTGATTATTATTATTTTTTTAAAGATATTGTTGTTTTACAGGGAATGATCATTGGGCAGAAACAGCCCTATTGACTCTCCAGATTGAATTTGTTTTGCTTTTTGGGTGTGTTCAAAACATTCTGCACACATTATATCAGTACTCCTTACAACAACTCGATAAGGTAGTTTAGGATTGTCAACCCCATATTACAGATGCAAAAGCAGTGGGATGTCTATGGCCAGCTGTTGAGTTTGTGGATGATATCAGATTTGAAACAAGGTCTATTTCCTTGCCTCCAGTTTTAGCTAGTGACTTCAGCATGTCCACAATACAGTGGTACCTCAGGTTAAGTACTTAATTCATTCCAGAGGTCTGTTCTTAACCTGAAACTGTTCTGAACCTGAAGCACCACTTTAGCTAATGGGGCCTCCTAATGCTGCTGCACCGCCGGACCACGATTTCTGTTCTCATCCTGAAGCAAAGTTCTTATCTTAACCCGAGGTTCTATTTCTGGGTTAGTGGAGTCTGTAACCTGAAGCGTATGTAACCTGAAGAGTATGTAACCCGAGGTACCGCTGTACATTATGGTCTGCCACTTGACAGTATGGCTCTTTTGGTCCACTTCAGGGGGCATGGTACTATGGAAGGACTTTTATTTCTGGGTGTGCAAGATTCTTTCCCATTTGATTTCTAGAGGCATGCATGCTTTACAGTTCTTCCTTCATCCTTTCCCCCCCTTTCATTTATAGCATCTTTTCCTCAAGAATTTATCATTTCTATCCTCCTCCAGCCCTATCTGACATCCTGCCAACAATACCCTTTGTGACTGTTTATATTGGGTCTGTTCCCTTCCTGTTAACCATTTTGTTCTCTCTTTGTTAGCATTTTAGGCAATGTAGCATCCTAGTTTTAATTTCCTTTTCCTATCTAATCTAGGGAGTTAACTGTCAGATTTCTCTCTCTCTCTTTTGGGTATCTGTTACTTAAAAAACGAATGAACAAACAAACAAACACAAACCAGCAAAGCCTAGTGCTCTTAAGTTAGGCATAGCATAGAGGAATGGAACAACGAAACTTTTCATATATTGTATATTTGTAAAGTGTATTATATTAAATACTTCTTGGACAAACTTTTGTTACTTCCACATAATTTTTTTAGAAATACATTTATTACTTTGGAGGAGTGAATGAACCTGTTTTATTTCCATATTAGTGCATGAATGGGTCTTTGGGAATGTAAGCTCCATCAACACTAAAGGGAGTTGTAAATGCAATGCTCAATTCTTTAATAGTCACCTACTCAGAATTTTACTTATTGTGTCATTTTTTCTTCTCCTCTACAAAATGTATTAAGTAACCACACTGAACATACATTGTGCTTTTACATTGCAAATTCCCTTAATGTTTTGCTATTACTTTTCCAACTGATTCTAAAAATGAGAAACTAGCTATTTTTAAAAAGTCCATATATATGAACAAAGCCTGGAACTAATAGAGCCAGTGTGGTGTAGTGGTTAAGAGCAGCGGACTCGTAATCTGGTGAACCGGGTTTGCATCTCCACTCCTCCACAAGCAGCTGCTGGGTGACCTTGGGCCAGTCACACTTATTTGACGTCTCTCAGCCCCACTCACCTCACAGAGTGTTTGTTGTGGGGAAGAAGGGAAAGGAGAATGTTAGCCGCTTTGAGACTACTTTGGGTAGTGATAAAGCAGGATATGAAATCCAAACTCTTCTTCTAATAGTTGGGCAAAAAGAGACAGGGATGCAATGACTATCAATACTTCTCATTTTTGTGAATGGGAATCACATATTTGCAGCTGCAGCCTGTAGATAAATGTCCCTGACATAGCAGCAGGTTTCTGAACAGTTACAGAAGGAAGGAATAAAATTTTGCAATTAAGCCTGAATTACTGAGTAATATTCAGTTCTCAGCGCAATAGCAAACAGGTCAGCCGGTTGAGAACCTATAATAAGGAGTAACAGTCAGTATTTGAATAGAGAACTTAAGCCTTAGCAAGATGGTCAGCACTTTAAATGGGGAATGGTGCACAAATGAGTTGTTTGCATAAATAAGACCTTAACCAATATGCAAACCAACAGATGAAATAGCAAATTGGAAACTTTTGCCTTAGCTTAGCAAAAATGGCACATCTACATCTGTGGATACATGTCTTGAGGAACATGCAGCTTTGCTTTTTGATATTACGGGTATATGTGTGAAAATAACAGAGAAGCTTTCGCAATCCTGGTTTTTTAAAAATGCTATCAGAATTTTATGAATAAATATTTTACCACTTCTGAACATAAACTCAGAAATATTTTCTTAAAAGAGCAGAAACAGGACAACATAAAGCCAAAGTTACATGGTTGATGTGATTGTTTATATCCAATGTACAGATAACTTCAGTGACTGAAATTGCAGGCCCCTTCTTATTACTACCACCTCACCAAAGTTTGACAAATTTGGTTTTCATTACATTATTAAGACCTGGATACAACACTACAAGGGGACTGGTATCAGAAAATAGTTTTTACAGACTTTCTCTGTATTCTGTGTATTCCTCTGCAGGATACCTTGAGGGCAAATTTCAAAGCACATGAATGCTCATGTTCCTGACAGAAACCGGAAAATGAACATGTGTATTCACCTTCTATTGTTTCCCAATAAGGAAAAACAACAGAATCTTGGTTAAATCATTCCATCTCTTCCCACAAAGAGAGAATCTCATTCCTTTCTCCTTGAAATAATGTTGAACACTTCTTAGTCATAAAATTACAGATCTTCATTATCTCAAACAGCTTCATCTCCAACCCACTTAAACAAAAATATTTGGTATGGAAAGATGATTTTCAAAAAAGCTTTAGGAAAAACATTAAACTGCCTGGGTTGTGAACTGGGCTGAAATGCTCAAGGAAAAGTCTGCTTTAATGTTCATCTTAGAGCAATAGCAGCCTGTGCAAAGAAGTGTATTTAGTCCACCCACTTCCATGTTATCATCATAAGATTCCTTAATTAAAAGGCTATTAAGTGACAAAGAAGTGAGGGAGATTACACTACCAAGGACTTATTGAATTTCCGCCAGTTTTAGTCACTGTATAAATGCAGTCTTATTTTGATAACCTTCTATTGATAATGATGTCTGTGCCATCCATTGGATTCTGGAGTATACTCAACTGCTTGTTAGCTATGGTGGATACAAAATGGTACAGAGGAGAAAAATATTGATTGTACAGTGGTGCCTCGCAAGACGAAATTAATTCGTTCTGTGAATTTTTTCGTCTAGCGAATTTTTCATCTTGCGAAGCACAAAATCCCATAGGAATGCAAGGAAAATCAATTAATGTGTTCCTATGGTCAAAAAAAGTCCAAACGAAGCCAAATTTGGTACAAGAAGAGTTTATTAAGTGCTCTTTAAAGTCACACATACTGTAAAGAGCATTTCAAAATTCAAACCCAGAATTTTTTAAAAAAACAGCAGAGTGGCCCAATGGTTTCAGAAAATCATAAAAATGCAGGAAAAAACCCAAGCTTCCAGATTCTTGCAAACCCCTCCCCATCTGTTCCCCCAGCCACCCAGCACACAGAAATTCAAATCCAGATTTTTTTAAAAAAACAGCAGAGTGCCCCAATGGTCACAGAAAATCATAAAAATGCAGGAAAAAACACAAGCTTCCAGATTCTTGCAAACCCCTCCCCAACACCAAGTCCTTGAATTCCAAACACCCCAACCCAAAATCCAACCCCCCCAAAAAAGTTTTAAAAGCTTAACTTACCAAATGGCTGCAAAAGAAGTTTTGGAAAAGCTTCAAAAATCACCAAAGTCTTTAAAAACCTCAAAAAAGGCTACTATGTACACTGCGTTCTATGAGTTGCTCCTTGAAGTCAAGTCACAACTGTATTAACGGTGTTAAGAAAAAGGAAACAAACTTGCAAGACGTTTTCGTCTTGCGAAGCAAGCCCATAGGGAAATTCGTCTTGCGAAGCAGCTCATAAAATGGAAAACCCTTTCGTCTAGCGAGTTTTCCGTCTTGCGAGGCATTCGTCTTGCGGGGCACCACTGTAAATGCAGAGTCAACACCCCATGTCAAGATGTGATGAGGAATACAGCAAATATAGCAGCCACACCAGTCATGAGACTGGGCAAGAATATTGTGTCTGTGGATGTCATATACATATTGTTTTCACAAATTTATTATAGTTACTTCTCCATCCAGCCAAGCACACTATGCCTCTGAATTTGTCTTACCCTTTCACACCTTCCTTTCAATCTCATCTTTTCCCAAGCTTTCAGTGACCACTGGACGCAACTTGCCTATGGCTCACTGGACAGGCACAGTCCTCTGCTTGTATCTTGTCCTCCCAGCTTTCAGGTGTTCAACATTTGCACTACAAACTACAAGTTTTTTTGATGTCTTTACTGTGTTTTAATTTGTTGGAAGCTGCTCAGAGTGGCTGGGGCAACCCCATCAGATGGGCAGCATATAAATAGCTTGATGATGATGCCTTGGTCATAAATGATGTTTTGGGTTGTGTGCATCCCTTAGTCACTGGGTGAATGTTGGCCAATGGGGTCACGGTGTGCCTGTTGGGGGACACCTATGTTGGGGGACATCCCTATGCAGTGGGGAGAGAGGAATCTTAGGAAACACAGTATGTGGCTGTTAACTTGCTCAGGTAATGGGAGTAGTCATTATCCTCATCTATTAATGTAATTATCCCCATCAATTGATGAAATTGACTTGGTTACATGGGTTGAATCTGACTAGTTAATTTGTTTTGCAGATCCTCAAGTTATATATACAACCGATTTATCCATATGTTTTTCTTCCTGGTGTGCTGGCAACTGATATGTTTCAAAGTCAGAGACTGAAACTTGGGGAGCCGCTTGAAAAGTCTCTCTCATGTTGATCCTTAGTAGAAGCACCCGTCTTTAGTCTTAGCTGGTAAAATCTCATTGTTTCTGGAAGGACTTTGCTCACTTTCAGCATTAATATTTAACATCGGGGCAGGGAGTCACAGTTTAGTGGTAGGACTAACCAGACAGTGAATCATGAACCAGGGATCGCTCAGCTCAGCTATGAACTCATGAGGTGATGATGGGCTTCAGTCTCCAACAAGCAATATGCAGTTAATAATAGTGACTTTGATTATATTTATATCTCACCAGTGTTCCAAAGAGTTCAGGGCAGCATGGGCTGATCCTAAGTGCCTGACCTAAAGGTCACCCAGTGAGCTTCGTGGCTGGATGGGAATTTGAACCCAGTGCTAGTCCAACACTCAGATCACTACACCAGAAATGTCTGTTTTGCAGTAACCACAGAGACAATCATAGTAAAAAAAACAAAATAAAATCTATATATTTGAATGTGTGATATAAAACTCTGGTACAGTGGTACCTTGATTCCCTAACGCCTTGGTACTCAAACAACTTGGAACCCAAACACTGCAAACTGGGAAGTAAGTTTTCTGCCTTGCAAACTTTTTTTGGAAGCTGAATGTGCTCTGACTTGAGTGTTATGCTTCCAATTTGAGTACCATATTTCTGTTTTGAGTGTTACGCTGAAGTCTGTCTGTTTTTGCCATTTATTTTGCGTTTTTGTTTTTGCGGCTCTTTTTTGTTTTGTTTTTGTGACTGTGTGGAACTCAGTTCAGCTACTGATTGATTGATTGTGTGCCTGCAGTACATTGTTTTATTGCTTTCATTTTAAGGATCAATGGTCTCATTAGATAGTAAAATCCATGTTAAATTGCTGTTTTAGGGGTTGTTTTTAAAAGTCTGCAACGGATTAATCCATTTTGCATTACTTTCTATGGGAAAGCGCACCTTGGTTTTGGAACGCTTTGGTTTTGCAGTGGACTTCTGGAACGGATTAAGTTTAAGAACCAAGGTACCACTGTTAAGGTACCATAAATGTTATTTTAAGAAAATGATGGTTGGTTGGTTGGCTGAAGATGAAACTATCTATCTCTCTGTTTATCATCTATCTACATTTGTTCTTTTTTTATTCCTTACATTTAGATTCCACTTTTCCTCCAGTACCCGTGGTTCACAAGAATTCACCCATCAGGCATTGACCAGGCCCAAACCTATCTATCTTCACCTTTAGACTATGCCCTGGGACCTTTTCTGTTGCAAAATGCTTTTTCTATATACAAGCAAATGACAGCTAAACACAAAGAGCTTCTGTTTTACACACAAGTTCTGCTCTGTTACAAATTACTGTTTTATTTTATGAAAAGACTACCATTCTTCCTTAGCAGAAAAAAAATTCTATAGCAAAATTTTCTGGTTTTGCCATTAGCTAATTCACCCTCATAAATGCGCTCTCTCTCTCTCTCTCTCTCTCTCTCTCTCTGTGTGTGTGTGTGTATGTGTAAACTTCAGTTTCCAATTGGTATTCTCAAGTCATATTTATTTCAGTGCAATATATCCATTAGTACATCTATTGCAGGTAAATTTGTTACTGCTTCAACATATAGGACATAACGTTGCAGCAATTTCATTTTACAAGCTAATAATATTCCGTAATGTAGTTTACAATATCATGTAGATGGATTTGATTAGGGAAGTTCCACCGTCAGACCGTTTGAATGGTGGATTACAGGAGATTCCGATTTTAACTTATTTACTGTGCAAATGAACTGCTGTCATGCACAATAAAATGCATTAATTTAACAGGTTCATCATTTTCCTCTCTCAGCTATTGAGTGAAAAGGAATAAATATCAAGAAATCCATTTTGATTCCAAATGAAGCACAGGTTTGAAGTGGGGTTTGACACTTGACATTCCTTCTCTGTTAAAGCGAATGCTAATCACAATTAGATATTTTGCAAACTTTGCATGGATTTCCTCCTCCTCTCTCTGGGGGTTCCAGAAAAGGTAGACAATTTGGTGCCATCAGCTTGTGCCCAAACAAATTTCTCTTGACAGCTAATGGGATTTCAAATGCATTGGAATTAACTGACCATCATAGGCCAAAGCAAATTTTGCTGCCTACCAGATAGTTGATACTGATTCTGTTTAAAACTTTTGCCTGTGTTGTGTATACTGGTCCAGTTTCTTGAATAATACAGAATTATTTGCTCTGCAGTCGAGTGCAAACCATACTTCCTGTGGGACAATGTGACACTGATTGCTTAGGTGAGTTTTCTGGCTTGCCTTTTTCTCTCTACTCACTTGAATATGATTTTGTGACTAGCTGACAATGCAGTTACAGTATATTCAGACTATGAAACGTGAGTGTTGGTGGGGGGAAAGACATGAAATCAGTTAACTCAAAGTAATATGAGCTACTGCATGTGGAACATTTACCATGTGGAGGCCACTTTAAAGTGGTTTTTATGTTAGAAATAGGCAATTTTTTCACATCACTGCAGGTTCCGTATCCATTTGGGTGGCCTAGAGTGGCATGAATAAAACAGTTTGATTTGGTGGGGCCTTAATGTGTGACAGCCATCTTGTATGCACTAATGCAAGACATTATGACGGTCTCCGTTTCACTGGCTGAGAAATGGTCACGTTTGTGTATCTTTTGGCGTTCCTAGTTAGAAAACAAATACTGTACTTTTCTGTGTATAAGACTAGTTTTCCCCCTTTAAAATCATGCTAAAAAGTGGGGGTCATCTTATACATGGGTAGTGCATAGGATGGATGTTTGATTGGTTGCTGACGCGACTGTCAGCAGCTATTGTGCGTGTTATTGTTTGCTGCGTTAATGGCTGGTGTTGATTGGCCGACCCTGCGATTGGGCGGGCGATTGGCAGCTTCTGCTGATTGTGCAACGCACATGGATTAGCGATTTTCGGCATTCCCCCCCCCAAAAAAAGCTCAACAACTCTGGGCAATCCTCCCCCAAAAGCTCTACATCTTTGTGCCATCTCCCCCCATTTTCTTAAATTTCAGACCCCCAAAATTGGGAACATCTTATACATGGGGGCGTCTTATACACGGAAAAGTACGGTATACATTACATGGCATGTTAGCAGAGAGGGAGGCAAAAACCATATCACAACTAGATGGTCTGCTAACCCTGCACTTCCTTTTGGGAAGGAACCTGATGACTTGCCACAGTTTGATATATTTTTGTCATTCTATTTATGTATTTTTAAAAAATATTTGCCTGGCAAAGATTCAGATCCTGAAAGGCAGGATATAAATAATTATAATAAATGAATGATACACAATTGATGGGGAACTCTGTTCTGGCGAGGAGAGTGTGAGAGAGAAGCTCCAGTGCCTGAAAGTGTGGGAAATCACTCTTATCTTGTTACTGGAAAATAAAATATGTAGATGTGATCAATTACTTATGGCAGAGGGCCATAGTTTTTGGAAGCACATGAATCAGCAAAAACAATGTGAGGTGAGTGAATTTGTCAATAAAACTCCAGCCCCCTGGAGATGGCTCATCCAAGTGACTCTTTTCAAACAAACTGCAGTCAAACCGACTAATACGCTCTGGCTTTGCTACTACTAACTCCTTGTAGCACAATAATGCAAGTCTCATTTGGCTTCGCCAAGAGTAATAAAATAAAGCATTTGAGCTGGAGCACAAGAAAGAGAAGGAAGAAATGCACAATAAATCCAATTAGCATTTAAGAGAGAAGGAAACTTAAAAATTGTTGTTTAAGCCTCAAATCCAGCCAAATAATAACCATCGTTTTAAAGAAAGGCCGGCATTTCAGCAGAAGCTGAAGTACTGCACAGAACCTTGTGGGGTTTTTTTATTTAAAAAAATGTTAAGTACCCAAGACCTTCTTAACATAGGGAGAGAGATAAAGGCAACGAGCAGATATTTTAACTGAACACACAGCAAAAGAAAATTCAAATAAGTACAGCAACTGCTGTAGCTGGAGATGAAATTAAGCCCCTTCGATGTATATACATACTTCACATTTATTTCTGAACTGGTGTCTCTTAAACACTGCATCTTGCATAATAGAAAAGACAATTAAACAGAACAGCATGAGGCTGTCAATCACTCCAGCAACCCACAAAAGCATCTACCATCAAAGTAAATAACGTAAAATGTACAAAAGCGAGAGAGAGGGAGTACCTTTTATCAAAGCAGATAAATGTAAACATGAAAAGAAAGCTAAGGTTGAATACTGACTGTCATAGAACAAAAAAGGCACCCCCTCCCCTCGATTAAATGGTGTATTCATATCATCAGAGCAGGTTGTCCACGTATTTCACACAGGAAGTAAAAGATAGCATTCATTAGCGTTTCAGAAAGTGTTTTGCAGACATGAGTGCTATTAGGCTGGATTTTGGGGGAGCTGGTGGTATACAAATAAATAGTCCGTCACAGCTTATCGTCACTTTAAGATGCATGTGCATGCTGCAGTTTACTGAAACATGATTGGCTGCTACATAAATCAATCTGATAGAGATCAGCTCCGCAAAGAAAAGATAAATCATTAGCCTGCACTTTTTGGAATGTAATTCATTTTAGATAGTGATTATTGATGATTTAATTCCACTGGTACATGTACACGTCTAGACCATGTTTTGTACTGAAACCATTAAAGCAAGTTAACAAATTCTTTCCAAGAAATGCCATGAGGAACTAGTGATTAAAACCATGTAAATGGAACATTATGAATGAGATTTTACATGCTGAAAAGTTAGCAAAGCCCAAGTTATGGCTCCCACAGCAAATATATGTCAAATCTCTTATACATACATAATATTTCCTATTGCTGGGTGGTTGTGACCATTTTTCTACCTAAATAAATGTCTTTGGTACGTAAGTGTTACGTGTACAAAAGATGACCACTCTGGGAGACATAACTCTGAATTCCTACAATTTTGGCCATGTTAGAATGAAACCATGAGGATGCACTAATACTTTTGCATCTGCCAAAATGAGTAATTAATTTGTGTTGTATAAATTTTCTCCAAGGCATTTTTTTTCATGTCAGGGCTGAGCCCTAGAATGAGAACAGAGTGAGAATGCCTCTGTTCATATACAAATTGTTTTATTAACTAATTAAATGCATATAACCGCCCAAAGATAAATATTCCCTGGCTGGTTTAAAAAGTAAACACTGTTAAACATATAATATGTGATAAATAAAATCAACAAAAGGCAGCAAATAAAAACCCAGGTTTAAAACACAGTTTAAAATCCTTTGAACTGGGTGAATTATCAGGTTTCACCTGGCACCCTCCCCCCCAAAAATAAATAAATAAATCTCACCACTGTGTAAACCACACATCTAGAATTAGAAGACAAGAGTTTTACATCTGACAGAGTGGCTTTAAGAAGAGGTAAATCCTGACCACTCTTCACACACACACACAGACACAAATACCTGCTTAATTATTTGGGGGTAAGGAACATCTATTGTGTTACAAGATGTTAAGGAACACAAGGCTCCTGTAAAAGAGGGATGTCAGCATATCCTGCAAAGCAAGCTGAATCTGGTGAAATTTCTTTTATACAATTATGAAGAGTCCTATCCATCTCCTGTGCATGTGGTCTCCATCAATGCCACGTGAACATGTTACAAAGGAAGCATCTCTCATAAGATTGTCATTGTCAAATCGGAAATCCAAAATATAATTGTTATGTATGGCATTTTGAACTCACCTTCTTTTTGCCCATTTTGCAGGGTGACAAGGCAGCAGCATGGGTGCGATGCAGTTTCATAAAATGAGTCATGTCTTGGTGCTGGGATGAGAGGGCAATGGTCTCTACTCTCTCATAACTTCTTTGAGTAGAGATGGGTGCAAAAATCCTTCTGTTTCTCTCTGTATGCTTCCAACCGTTCAAGGGTCCACTCCTTAACATGCATAACATAGTTATATAAACATATTTCCGAGTCCGTAACCCTCCCTCCCAGCTGAGATTAGACAGGCCACTTCTCCACTGAACTTCAGGTACCTGACAAAGACCATTCTTTTTCAGCAGCTATTTTTGGGAACTTTTCTGTTCGTTGTCTTCATTGCACGCTTTCTATAATGTTTATGTACACCGCTTGCAAGCTTAGGAAATTAAGGTATACCTTCAGTCAGTCAGTCAGTCAGTCAGTCAGTAAGTAAGCATGATCAATATGGTACAACTGTTGATAAAATTGAGCAGGGTCAAATGTCTTTGCTTGAGATCCTTAGAATTTCTAATTCAAAAATGGCCTGATTCCTCTTTATTCTTCTGCCTACTACGGAACCTGCACATTTAGCCAAAAGATAAACAACGATCTGGGTAACACCTGTATTTTATATTTCCAAATACATGGAGTAAACCATTGCATGCCCCTTCTTCCCAGAAGCCATGGAAGAAATGTAAAAGCTGCAGAGCTCTTAGCAGTGCCTCATCTCAATGTCTGCTACCTCCTTCTACATTCCAACTGAAGACTGCGATTAAATGCAGACTCCATGGCTCAACATGGCTGAGCTTTCTTCCTACCCCCACTTCTTTCTTTCTACATTTTTTTTACATATCATTTCCATTTACATATCATTTAACATAACTTCTTATCTTATACAATATTTTAAACTTCTGTCAACAACCTCTGATGATTTTCTGTTCTTTATCACTTATTCTGCATTTCTTAATTTCTCTTAATTATTATTAACTAATAATTCTCTTCATAGTCTTTCTTGCAATATTTCAAATAGTCCTCATTACAGAACTTCTTGCAGTCCTACTAGCGCAATCTGTTCTTTACAATTGCTTTTCAAATAGTTCATATATTTACTCCAGTCTTCTAAGAATCTCTGGTCCCGCAGGTTTCTAATCCTTCCTATTAATTTATCTAATTCTGCATAGTCCATTCATTTCATCCACCATTCTTCTTTCATCGGTAATTCTTCTTGTACCCTCTTTCTTTCTTATCATCTATCCAAGTGAAGACATCTACAGAACCCCAAAACTTGCACAATATCTTGCAACTTTTTGGCACTGCCTTATGTATAGTTCAGGACTTAAAAGGGTTAAATGGTCAGTGATATCTGTAGCCTGTTCCATTATTATTGTTATTTTAATTGAATTTACATGCCGCCCTATACATTGAGGTCTCAGGTTCCTCTATATACTTACTTGGAAATAGGCCAGAACTCAGTTTCAGCATCTCTCAGGTGGGCTCTGGCATCTCTCAGGTGGGTGCCATTGCCATTCAAAGAGAACAAGGAGTTAACCCTGTGAAAATGTGCATTGGATTGTAACTCTGCTCCAACTCTAGGTCTAGGAAAGGGGCACTGCAGCCCATCCACTAACATTCCCCTGACTCTCTGTCTCCCTAGGCAGTTAGCTCATACTTCATAATAGACATCCTGACTATACTTCCTTGGGGGAAGGAGATGCAGCTGAAATCCTCAGAGAGATGCATGAAGAATGAATAAGAATATTTGTGCTCTTGTCCTGCTTGCATTCTTGTTGATGAAGTTGGTGCAATAAATGCTTTTGCTCATTATATCTGGTAGGAAAAGAAACATTAAACCTTTTCAAAAGCATCAGAAGTTTGTTTGTTTTCTGATTACTACCACTTGCTATCTTTAAGCCCTAGCCATCTACCTTTCAATGTGTCTCACAGACCTAAAGTTATATTGCTACGATGTTTATAAGGGTGAGGTGGCTGAATTGCACCCCACAATTTCTAAATGAAAAATGGGGATGTATGGCATCTATGGCATATGAATGGGAAATGGTTCAATAAACTGATCTGAACCTTTGTAGCATGTTGACCATTCCTGTGTGTTTTCTTCCAGAGAATTTGCTGGGCTAGGTTTCTGGAAAGGCTTCTCCATTTGTATTGTATGTGTTCTGGAAAATAATAATAATAATAATAATAATAATAATAATAATAATAAAATTTATTTTTATATCCCGCCCATCAAAATGTTTTGTTTTTGTTTTTTAAGGCTAAGGGCAATGTCTAGTATGAGCTTTTACCTCTGAAAAAGTGTGATATATTCAATGTAAAAGCAACAACAATAAAATAAATTTTCAAAAAGATACAGGCAATTCCTACGTAATTTACGTTCCAAAGCAACACGTTTTTACATGAAATCACATATATTTTAAACACCATTGGAAAAGCCTGCAGACGCCCTCTAAACTTCTGAAAACCCTTGAAAAAAAACCTTGAAAAATGCTGGCAGCACTTATCAGATGCCAAACTCTGCCAAATTCCACCACAACCACTCTTTCCAAACCTCCAATTCTCCACAGGCCTAAATGGTTGGGGCAAGGGCTCCTGGGGTTGCACTTGCAAAGCTTGTGGGATTGCTAGGCGCCATAGGAGCCAACTTCTAGGGACTGAACTCCCATCACCCCCCCTAAAGTATTTGTTGGACCGCCCCCCCCCCCCAGTTGATGGGCATCGCTATTCAAATGGTGTGCATTCATCATGTCTTGTGATTATGCGGGGTGGAGCTTACCCTCCTATTTTATTGAAGTTGGAGCCCTTGCTAGCCACTGTTTTTGCGCCATTTTTGCCCTTTCTGGGCTCTTTCATGGCTGCTTTTGCCATTTTTAAAAAGTCACATATGCACAGTTGCACGTCAATTGGACGCTTGTAAATTGGTCATTGCCTGTATTTAGTCGATGGGCTTTCTTATTTTGCTGTTGGTGGGTAATGTTTTTGGCCAGTCTTCATCTCTGGAAGTTTAGAAGCATGTTGTTGCTAGGTAGGGTTCTCACAGACCAGGAACCAGCCTTGAACAGTTTACATTTCAGGAAGGCCAAGAGGTTAGTGCAAAAGGAATCAGGGAGAAGAAATAATAGGAAATGAGTAACAAAACTGTTTGGGAGGCATGAGGGAAAAGGGTGGGGAGACTCTCAGATGCACAACAGCCAAATTCCTGACAGGCAGCTTTTGAAGGCATATGAGAGCCTTCAGGAAGTGGGAGAAAGAGAGAAGGCAACTGTGGGTTCTTTTTCTGCTGAATTTCCTGTTTTTCCATTGCAGCCTTTAAAGCCTAGGCTTGACAAGTTACCTGAAAACTCCCAGCTGGACCTGCTCTTATACCTTTAATAATCACACAACATGCAGAGATCAGCTGTTGTGTTGGGAACCAACATGCCCCCCTGATAATGTTGTTGAATGTTGTTACAGGCAGAGAAGTGGCAGCAGCCAGTAAAAGTTGGCAATCCCATTAAATGCACAAGAGCCCTTCTATGGAAAAAAGCCCCAGATTTGTATGCTCACTGGAACAGACACATGAAGTCTATGCAACTCAGGCTACCACACTATTCTGTACGCATGGTATTTGTTTCCAGTTGGTTGCTTGTGGAATGGTAGCTTCAGTTGTGTAAAAGCTTTAAATTCATAGATCCTATGTGATTATTTAAATAATCAGACTTATGTGGGACTTAGGTGCACCAATCTTCCACTGAGAGCCATCCAGCTCCAAGGGGAAGCTGGAACTAACCACAACACATAGGATATCACATAGCATATCAGTATTGTGCCTAAATAGCATGTCTGTTAAGAGTGTAGCTGTGACAGTTTGAAGTGAGAGAACATGCAATCCCTTAACACAACATGTTAGGATTTTTGTTATTCTGCGAGAGCTGTGCGATATAAATAGTTATGTCCAGTTTCATGAAAAATCACAGCAGAGAGATGAGGCAATTTTTAAATGGATAAGGTGTTGCTAAATTGTTTTTTTCTCTAAGAGGGTTTGAAGCATTTATGGCACTACTTAGCTATTTGATTGTTTGCGAAAGCCCGGCTGGGGCGTTGGTTTTGTTCTGGAGTTCAGCAAACCGAGAAGTTCCGTTGCTTCTTGTGCGTGAAGTTAATGGAAGTCTGTGTGAATGTTACAAACTTTTTCCAAGTGATGCTTTACAGAATTGCTTTTAAAAACCCCAGAGGGTAAATAGTATTCTCAGAATAAACAGAAAAATGCTGACCTTGTCAGTTTTAGCTGCTGAAAGCCAAGCTGTTTTAAGACTTGGAAGATCAAGGGTCATGGTTATAAACAACACAGATAAAAAATAAAAAAGAAGAGAGAGAAAGAGAGCTCGGAGGAAGAAAAAAGGACTACACCATGAATACAAGTAATAAATATGTTGACCTTGACAAAAAGAGAGAGAAGGAATGAGATATTTATGCAAAGAAGGAGAGGAAGAAAAAGAAAAGGGGGGGGGGGAGCTGAAAAAGCTTACCAACTGTACATGGAAAGTATTTTTTAGAGCTTGTTTAAAGCCGGAAATGAGTCACTTTAGCCTCATCTGTTTTTAGTTTCAAAAGGGGAGAAAGGTCAGAGCTTCTTTGTTTTAAATAAGCTGGTCACTCTTTCTGAAGTGTAACATGATAAGGTTCAAGAGCCTTAATGAAACTAGGCCTTAAGTGACACCCTGGGGTTGCAGCATCTCAGCAATGGCAGGACCATGCATTGAATGCAAGGGCATTTTTATAAACAAAGGCAAGGCAGAGTGTGACTTTGTTTGTGACCTTCATACCCTACTGCTCCTGTGGCAGCCATATGGGCAGTGTGATGGCTAAATTTGCCAC
Source organism: Podarcis melisellensis (assembly GCF_964234715.1). Classification (NCBI taxonomy): domain Eukaryota; kingdom Metazoa; phylum Chordata; class Lepidosauria; order Squamata; family Lacertidae; genus Podarcis; species Podarcis melisellensis. The sequence continues at coordinate 28,214,038 of NC_138543.1, forward strand.
CCCCAACTACCCTCCCCCCCCCCAAGCTGCGCAGACGGATGTCCACAGCCGTGTTCATGGATGTGGACCACAGCTGTTGCTCTGATCTCTAGTCTACATCTCTTTCAAATTAGCTTCTAATAAGGCTAAAGCTGGGGGCTGGGTGGAGGAACCGCTTTGTGTGACTGACAACAAAAATGCCATCTTTGAACTGTCATTTCAGGGAAAATGCAAGCCGTTCTGCGCTACCTGCCTTTTAGTGCCAATAAACATTTTGATGCTCCAAGTTTATTTGAAAAATACTCTCCCTTTAAATGTTGATCAGGGAGACCTTGAGTGACAGGGATCTCGCCTCCTGCCAGACTAGCATATCCTTCTAACTCTCTCTGCTAGCTTGGGGTAGAATTAGGAAAGCAATCGAGTTTCAGTCATCAGTGGCAACAGCAAGTCTGGCTAAAACCACTGTTTGAAAAAAGGAGTCTGGCCTGGGCTTAAATTTGAATCTTTTCTCTTTTTTTTTGGATAGATGACCCAGCCCCTATGTGGACGTAACATGGTACCATAAGTGGTTGCTTCTTGCTGTTTTTAGGAACAAACATTTTTTAAATTTAATATTTCAATGTATAATATAAGCCTGTATTAGTTAGACCTTTGTGAAACTGTTTCCCATCAGAAACAAACTGTGGCAAGTGCAGAATAGATTGACCAGGAGCTCCCCCCTCCCTTCTCTCTCTCTCTCCCTGTTGATCAATTTAAAGGGTCTAGATGTTCCCCAGTTCTTGAAATAACGTGTAAGGGGCTCTGCCACCCTCCATATGTTCGGAGCATGTCAGAAAAGGCCCCATGCACATTCTGATGTTCACATATCAAGTTCCTTTGCACAAGGGCCTGGTTCCCTCCTCATTACTTATATACGTAGAGCTCCTTCTGATGATTCCAAACACACAGAAGGCAGAGACATGGTGACGGAGCTGGGGCTAGGCATCCCTCTCCATTTACACCCCCTCCCCAAGTACATGTGGGGTATCTGAATGCCTCTTGGATCTTAAGGCTGTGTGATGACGAAACAGAGGCCAGGCAGATGTAGCCCAAAAGCTTGCTTCTCAATGACTGGGCTCATCAGGGACAGGAAGCAAGTTTTTAACTCCCATTATGCCCTAATAGATCCCTTTACTTTGATAAGTGAACCGTTGCCACTAGCTACAATATGTGTGTGTGTGTGTGTGTGTGTGTGTGTGTGTGTGTGTGTGACATGCTGCAGGTACAAAGAGGGCAACATCTGGACTTCCGGACATTTGGGAGCCTGATCCTGACTCACAAGGATCCCACAGGATTTGCATTGTGATTTTTATGCCCCAAAACATGCTGTAATATAGAAGCCCTCCCTGTATTCACACAATATCCACCTTGAATATTTTGCTAGTTCAGCCCCATAATGTCTCTACCCCAGCCTCATGCCTGGAGCTGTTGCTACTACTCTGCAAAATTCTGCAACAAACTTTAAAATTATACACAGCTCCATGCCAACCCCTTTCATTTTAACCAGCAGCAAGAGAGAATCCCAACCCAGACAAACAAACAACTAAACACCATCTTGGGTCACCATGGGCTTGTTCTAACATCACTTGTCCTGCTGCACATGGTGGTCCACAATGCTGTTGCACAAGAGGGAGGGGCCGCATCTGATTCTGCTGCCCAAAGGATTGGACTGAAAGAGGGATGGGAAACCTTGGCCCTACAGCTATTGTTGGACTCCATCAGGACCAGTGGTCAAGGATGATAGGTGTCCAGCAGTATCTGCAGTGCTACAGGTTCCCCATCCCTGCTCTGGAATATGTTCTCTTCTACACATGGCCTAGCAGATGTTTCCCAGACTGAAAGCACCTGCTGAAGAGGGCAGGGTTCACCTTGATAGGACACCCTATGAATAGGGGTTGCAGCACTATTTAAGCAGACCCTCCATGTGATGGGGAAAGCTTCCATGACCTACGCTGCAGTTCAACAGTCTCTAATGATGCTGCAGTGAAGTAGGAAAGGCCTGCATGAGCACATTTCTTGACATTTTCTTTGGCTTACTCCTACACCATTCCTCATTCTCAGCTACAAGGGTTGCAATCCTTTGCATTTTGAGTCATTCTGGTTTTCCCTCCCCTCTGCACCAGCTCTTCAAGCCTCATGCTGTTATACAGCCTAAATTTACTTGTGAGGAGGCATAGCAATGGCTTCCTCATAAGTGGTAAGCTGCCTGCCTTTCCTGGAGTTAATTTTGCAGAGGTGAGGTGTGGCATCTCACTGCTTGAGTACCAGTGCCTACCTGAGAGGAGATATGGCAATTAATCCCTCGAGCTGGTTTGGAGGTTCTAGCAGGGGAGCGCAGCTATTGTATACCCTTGACCAAAGAACGGTACACTCCTTCTATCTGGGATGGTTGTCCTCTTCCACCGAGCATGCAGCTTTGGGAGGGATGCACATGGAGCGGTGAGGGAGGAAGGGGATACCCGCCTAGCCAGCCAGATCAGCCGAATCAACCCTGGCGATCAATGGGATGACAGATGTCGCAGCCAGATCACCCTCACATTTTAAAAATAAATTAATAATAATAATAATAATAATAATAATAATAATAATAATAAGGCAATTAATCCCTCAAGGCTCCTGCTCTTGACTCAATTAACATGTACAAAGATAGTATCCCATGATATGGCTACTGTTCTGCTGTCCTACCAGAACACTGCATATAACTGCTACCATATTTTTCGCTCTATAAGATGCACCAGACCACAAGACGCACCTAGTTTTTGGAGGAGGAAAACAAGAAAAAAAAAATATTCTGAATCTCAGAAGCCAGAACAGCAAGAGGGATTGTTGCGCAGTGAAAGCAGCAATCTTGCTGTTCTGGCTTCTGTGATAGCTAAGCAGCCTGCATTTGCTCCATAAGACGCACGCACATTTCCCCTTACTTTTTAGGAGGGGAAAAGTGAGTCTTATAGAGCAAAAAAATGGTATTTGTTTAGTCATTTGTATGTTTATTAATTATTGGCCATTGATTATACCTGACTTCTGAGTGTCAGCATATCATGGGCAAAAGGCAATTTTTAAAGAACGACAAATATCCTGAATAATACTGAATTATACTACTTAAGTTGGGACGTGGGTGGCGCTGTGGGTTAAACCATAGAGCCTAGGGCTTTCTGATCAGAAGGTCGGTGGTTTGAATCCCCGGGATGGGGTGAGCTCCTGTTGCTCAGTCCCTGCTCCTGCCAACCTAGCAGTTTGAAAGCACGAAGCACAAGTAGATAAATAGGTACCGCTCTGGCAGGAAGATAAACGGCATTTCTGTGCGCTGCTCTGGTTCGCCAGAAGCAGCTTAGTCATGCTGGTCACATGACCCGGAAGCTGTACCCCGGCTCCCTCGACCAGTAAAGCAAGATGAGCACCGCAACCCCAGAGTCGTCCACGACTGGACCTAACGGTCAGGGGCCCCTTTACCTTTTTATACTACTTAAATCTCACTAACTCCATTGAGAGTATAGCTACATAGGTAAAGGTAAAGGGACCCCGGACCGTTAAGTCCAGTCACGGACGCCTCTAGGGTTGCGGCACTCATCTTGCTTTATTGGCCAAGGGAGCCGGCGTTTGTCCGCAGACAGCTTCCGGGTCATCTGGCCAGCATGACTAAGCTGCTTCTGGTGAACCAGAGCAGCACATGGAAACGCCGTTTACCTTCCCACCAGAGCGGTACCTATTTATCTACTTACACTTTGATGTGCTAGGTGGGCAAGAGCAGTGACCAAGCAACAGGAGCTCACCCCGTTGCGGGGATTTGAACCACCAACCTTCTGATTGGCAAGCCATAACTGTACACAAAATCACCACTGACATTTTTCTCCTTGAAAACGTTCTATTTTTACAGTGCCTGCCCTCAGAATTATAGGTGGCTAAAATTCTCGAGTGTGGATGGTATGGCTTCATATTTACATCAACGATGGAGGGCGAAATATAAATAGTTTTCTAAATAGACATTTGTTTGCCCAGTGAGATCAACTGCTTGAAATAAAATGGAAGATGTTTTCCTTGCCTATCACCCAATCAACACCGTGTTTACTGATGAGGTCAATGGGATAGTTACAACCCACACATTACAGCCTGACACACTATTGATCTATTATGGGTTATCTATCACTCAAACCAAACATGTCAACTCATCTTGAAACCGCTCTGAAAAGAAACTGCCAGTTGTTGGGACAATCCAGGATCTCATACTCCATGAAATCTCAAGGCATGTGTATTTCTCTGGTTTGATGCTGGGTTTTTTTGTTTGTTTGTCTGTATCCTTACCATTTCTAAATAATTGCAAAAGTTGTGTATCAAGGTCATGCTGCCCTTCTAAAGCTGTAGTCTGTGACTTCAGAAGAAAATTCAGCAAATGCGAATTTTTGTACTGTATTCCAGAATAGTAGCAGTAATGCTAGTGTGAGCCCTGTGGTACCTTAAAGGCTGACAAATTGTGGCAAAGGCTTTCAAGGGTCAGAGGGCCCACTGCGTTAGGAGCAAGAAGATCTAGAGTCAACCATCTAGTTCAGGGATCTGCTTTAATGGGCTCTAGCCCAACAAAGCTGATACCACAATACATTTAAAGTGCCACAGAATCCGTTGTTGTTTCTGCCTTGAATATTTTGTTTTTATGCCTTTAGATACATCTTTCCACTCACCTCTATATAGAATAGGTGCTTTCTAATGTCTAAACTCTCTCTCTCTCTCTCTCTCTCTCTCTCTCTGTGTGTGTGTGTGTGTGTGAGAGAGAGAGAGAGAGAGAGAGAGAGAGAGAGAGAGACAGACATGTATTTAGAAGCAGATTTGAAAAGTACTGCTTTTGCCTAAACAAAGCTTTTAAAAAAGCTCATCCCATGGAAACATGTTAAAAATAAACGGGTAGATATATGCATGCTCGACTCATGAGAAACTAAAAACAACAACACACAGTTCAAGTTTCTTTTTAAAGTAACGTGGTTCCCCCGTGGGTCCTGCTAAATATTCAGCCAACCCTATGCAACAAGATGCTGGGTTACATCTTCTTCCCTGGAATTATTTACATAAGCATAATTGCAGTGATAAATCCGCTTTGTCTGCCATAGTGTGAGATAGGCAACCTGAACTTTCTCAGACAGGCCTGAAGTCTCTAACACCCCTGGCCCCTCTCTTGTTCTCCTCATTCATCAAAGGACCCCATGATCTCGCCTCAGCATTTGGGTGACAAACCCGGAGATTGCCAATTGTCTTGGAAATGTAAAATAAACACTTTTTTTCTACATATGTTAATGCCATTGTTTATTGACTACTTACTCAGCTTGGATGTAATTGGGGTCATTAGGGAAACATAAGCAGCTCAAAGCCTGTCAATACCTGACCTTTAAAATATTCAGCACATTCAGTGTTACATGATGTTTAACAAGCTCCTTTTTTCATGTGAATGCTGCCGTTGTTGCCATGCAAAAGGGAGAAAAGCATGCTGATGCTTCTAAAAGATAATGTCCCCAAAACTTTAGCGTCAAAAATAACTTGAAATGGTGTGTGTGCATTTTAGTATAAACTAAAACACCTCTAAGAAGAAAACAGGCAAGATAAGTTTAACTTCAATATTTTTATATACTGTGGCTATCTAGCAAACGGGACACTGGCGCAAGCCAGAAGGTGGACCCCCGGTAACTCCTTGGGAGAGGCAGAAAGAATCACTTATAAAGATATCACAAATGAATTGAAGTTATCAGGACGTGACATCAGCAAAAGTATGCATCCCAGCAGAGAGACAAAATTGCAGATGTTTAACAAGTGATTGTGGTAACTCAACCACAACATAGACTCAGGGAAGAAACATCTGCATTTTGTTTACTTTGAGGAGTGGCTGTCTTCATATGCGCTGATCCAGAGATCCATGTGCATTTAGATGTGGCTGTATCTGTGGGAATCCACATACATTTCATGTGAGATGGGCTCTTCCTGGAATCTCCCATGCCTGGAACAGACACATGGATTTCAGTAGTACAGACACACAGCGAATTCTAGTCCCCAGAGGTCACTGCCCATTTAAACTGCAGTCTGGATGACTGGCCTTAGTGTGTACCCCAGCTAGAGTGCTGAGTTAGGCATTGTGAATGTTAGGTCCTATTCATTCAAAAAGAGACACATGTTGCAAGCCCGGCAAGGAAATAGAATATTTTGAAAGCTGATTGGTCAGTGAAAGTAGTAAGGAGGAATGTTAAAACACAGAACCTTGGTGCCCAGACACCATTGCTTTGTGCACATGACTAGGGCTACTGATCTCTCTCAGACATCTGCGGAAAAATTGGCCAATTTGTGTTACTCCAGCCGAAGCATCAAAGAGTATTCCATTGGATTGCAGTGGGCAAAAGTTACAGCAATTTCTTAAGTGGCAGTTTGGCTCCTCCTGAAATTCTGCTGACCATGATTTGTAAACCTAGGAAGGTTTACAAGTGATACAAATGCAAGCAGGGCATTCAGCCCCCATAAGGATAGTTCCATTATTTCTTTGCTTGCACAAGTCGAATCAAGTGATCTATATCCCTAACTTTAGGTAATGGAAGGGGATTAACTTTGCTGTAGATAGATAATCACCTTGCCATATATCTGAAGATCCAAATTCTGGCCCTAGAAAGGGGAGCTCACAAGTCCTGTGCAATGACTCACAACTTTGCAATGACAATTGTGTGAGGGAGAAGAGTGAGGGTGTATGTACTCATCCTGCCGTCACACCCCATGCTGGCCGCACCCCAAGGCTTTTCCGTGGGTCTTCAGCATGGTAGTTTGCTGAAAGACTTTGGATGTGCCTCTGAGCTGGAACATTGCATACTCATGTCTGGCAGCTTGCCCTGCTGCAAACCTGCTGTCAATCCTTGCATGCCCCACTCCTAAAAGAATGATCCTTGTAAACAATGAGGATCACTTCCTGGTTTAGAGACAAGGGACTTCAGCTAGATTGGTAAAGAAAAAGTGTTTTATATGTGTTGTATATGCATTATAACACTGTGACACCAGATGGTGCTGTTGAGTTCCGTTTTTGCCAATGCGATTTCTCATATAAAATTTTCAACGCGTTTTTCTGAAACACTTCTTTGATGTGTCTAGAATAGATCCAGCCGTGAAGAGGTAGGAATGGGAGTCCACCTCAAGCAAGGTAAGCAGGTAGTCTCACTCCTCTGATCCCAGTGTCTAGCAATCCCTCACTCCCCAGTGGATGTCAGACCCATTTTATCAGCAAAACGTGACATGGGGTCTGATTGGTCATTGAATAGCAATTATCACTCAAACCAGTGTCTGGGATAGAGCCATGGGCGTAGCCAGGATTTTTGTTAGGGGGGCGTGTTTTTTTTAAGGGCACAGGCTTTTGTTAGGAGGGGAAGTACCTCAGGTTTGTATTTATTGATTTTTCTCGATTTAGGGGGAGACAGCTGCCCCCTACCCCCCCCCGACTATGCCCATGGATAGAGCCCTTAAAGGTGAGCTGTTGAACACAAGCTGTCGTCCCCTTCGTACCATCGGGAACCCATCATCCAACAAAGACCATCAGGAAACCAGTAAATATATTTGTTGCTTTATTTATTTATTGATTGATTGCTATGTTGGAAGTAAATAGCTTAGGATCCGTTGGGCTTGAGTCACAGAGTTCCACTGGTTTCTGTGTTCTGTTTTGTTCATTTGTCTTCTTTGAATCTTTCTTTTAATCTTAATAGCATATACTTTTGGAAAAATTGGGGTCTGGAATGTGTGCTTGGCAAGTTCAATAATTATTTTAAATCCGCCCCCCCCCCACCTAGATCGCTTGGGTTCATACTGTAGGTACAGTATATAGGAAAAGAACTGCTAACCTAAATATGCACTTGAATTACCCCCTCCCACCAAAAATATTGTGACTGTCTGGAAGGTCTGTTGTGTAATACCCACCCACAATTCATTTTATCATTCCCACTAAACTGGGTTTAGTGGCTTGAGAGCTGAGAAACCTGTGTGCTTCTGCTGCAGGAATATTTCCTGTAATAATATTGTCTGGCGTTTCAGTGATGGCTGGGCAATCCTTCTCCCTCACATAAAAAACGTAGGTCAGGGGGAGGGGTGCTAACCCCCACACTACTCAGATATGAGTTGGGGTTGCATTTCTTCACTGAACTACTTATTCTATTATAAATTGTTTCACTCGTTGTTTGGGTGGGGGTGGGAGACCAAGCCAGATAGACAATCAAATGCCTTACCAGAAACTTGTAAGTTACGCTCAAATAGTCAAATACTCAGTCGTGTCACTTATGTTATAAACATGTGTTTTTCAGGGAGGGAAATTGTATTACTGCCCCATGCAGAAAACAGTTGTTTTGAGCTGCTGGATAAGAGTCGGTGGCTGAAATAGGTCAGTTAACTAGTGCCCTCTTCTGCTTGACACTGGTCTCTACTGCCCTCTCCTCACCCCCTGCTTTCCTTCCAGCCGTTTCTGTTTTTTCTCTCCTGGATCCAGCAGGCCCTCGGCCCCCTCAGGTCCCTTTTGTCAAACAAGCAGCTATCTACTATATTACAAGGCCTGAAGGTGAATGCATGGAGAGAGAGGCAGGCAGGCAGAGGAAGAGAAGGGAAGGACCGTCCTTGGGAAAAAGAAAGGGGGGGGAGAGAAAATATCAATCACGCAAGTCCAGCTATCTCAATTAACCCTTCCTTGAGCCAGGACCTCCTGGAGAAACTTTAAAAAAAAAGTTTGAAGGAATACAAGATGCTATCTGCCACAAGGATTACCAGTCTACATGTGGATCAAAGACAATTCCACATTTTACCCTAGTGATTAGCCATAATTAAATAAAGTAAGTCTGTTTAAACTTCATTAGCAGCAAGACGTTTGCTACAGCAGAGTGGGCACAAATCATCCATTCTTAATTAAAAGATAATCCACAGGATGACCATAATCTTCTTCTAAAAATATACCATTTCCCCCAGAAAGATTTCATCAAATAAGGATAAATAACAGTTTCTGCGTGCCGGAGCTGGGAAGGAAGGGAAGGGAAGCTTCTCTCGTTTGCCTGAGTGAGTAGCGAATGTGCCTGATAACATCACTTTGGCATGCTATTATCTAAAATGGTAGAATACCTCACTCCAGCAAAGTCTGACATAAATCTCTGAAAACAAAGACATTGCATATGTATGAGCTGAAACAGATATGTCAGGGTTGGTGCATTAATATTCCTGTCACTGGGGGGTTCTGAACTTTTAAGGAGACAATATCAATGCATTCAGGCTGTGGCTGGTGAAGGAGGGCAGCATTCAGGAGGACATATACTAATTAGGCACATGCAAACAGGATAATAATACTGGAAAAAAGTTTTGCTTCCAGCCTGCCTCGGATTTCCAGATGAGCTCTGCCTGCCTCTTTGTGAACGCTCCAACCAGCAATGAGTCATTCATGGAGCTGTGGCAATTCTTTCCTTCTACTTTGAGGGGCCGAAGAAGCAGAACCATGGTTCTGGCCTAGTGATGGCTTCCCCATTACTAGGGTCTGCTCTGGGTTTCTTAGAGATCTCAGAGTCCCAGAATCTTGCCTCCTTTTCTCCCTTTCCCCAGTGTTTCATATAAAAGATCTCTCTCTCTCTCTCTCTCTCTCTCTCTCTCTCTCTCTCTCTCTCTCTCTCTCGTTATTACCCTTCTTCTGGAAACAAACTATCTATGCAACCTCCTTAGTACTAAGGCTCTGTTCAAAAGGACATGTGAGGTTTCAAACACCCCCTGCGCAATGTCCCTCCATTTCCTCTCCTGACCTTTCACGTGTTGAGCACAACAGCTGCAGGGAGATTTTAGCTGTGACTGTGGTTAGACACTCCCTGCAAGCTCTCATGCTCAGTGCATTAATGGTGGTAGAGGAGGAGCAGGACCTGACATTTTATTTATTATTACTTTTACATCCTACTTTCTCTCCAAGGAACTCAGAGACTCCCGGTTTTATTCTTATAACAGCATCGTGATAAAGGTTAGGCTACGGGGCAGTGACTGGTCCAAGGTCATCCCAGGAGCTTCATGGATATGAATCCTGGCTTCCCAGATCCTGACCCAACATTCCAAGCATGGGAATCACCACAAGGACATTGGGGGTAGGGCTGGACCACACATCCCCAGGCCCATAGGCAGTGTGAGCACTCCCATTTCTTTGGAATGCCTGAAGAGAGCAGTGCTTGTTAGCAGAGTAGTGCTTGTTAGTCATAAATAGGAGCAGGGCTTTTTTTCAGGGGGAACTTGCTGGAACTCAGTTTTGGCACCTCTCCGGTGAGTTCTGAAACGTCTCAGGTGACTTCTTGCAACTCTCAGGTGGGTGGCATTGCCATTCTAAGAGAAAGAGGAAGGCATTCATGATGAGTTCTGGCACCTGTTTTTTTTAGAAAAATAGCACTGCACAGGAGGTTTGAAATAACCGATTCTGAGTGTTTGTGTGTGTGTGTGTGTGTGTGTGTGTGTGTGTATGTGTGTGTATACATATACAGTCCCTATAAGATAAAGGCAAAGAACGTGGTGGCGCTGTGGTCTAAGCTGCACCCCATAGTCACCTTTGACTGGACTTAACCATCCAGGGGTCCTTTACCTTTTACCTTACAGTCCCTATAGGAACACTGTGACTTCTGGGAAGGCCCTGAAAAAAAGGATGTGTTTTTATTCCTTGAAGACAGGAACAGATTTTCTATTTTCTATTTTTTGAGGGGAAATCCCACAAACTGTCCTAAAAAACCCAACCTTCTAGCTCCTCTCTTTTTGGTTTTACTATGCCACTGTGAGGACATATATATAAAATGAACACCAAGATCACCAGCAGATGAGCTATTGAATTTTGTCCATTATGGCCATGCAGGTCATTCAATCTATTGTCTATAGATTACAAAAGGAAAGTGAAAAGAGTAAGTAATCAGCCATAGTCATCTAGGCTTCCTTGAATTTTGCTGTAATAATAATCCATAAGATTTCAATCTAAAGATTAGGCAGGAAAAAAAATATTGTTCAGTTTTGTAGTCACTTGGAACATATGTTTCCAATTACTCTGTAACAGTCCTCATTAAAAGTAACAACAGGGTCTAATTGAGCAGAGTTTTTCCCCCCTTTTTGCCTAGTTGCTTTAGGGATGGAAATGGTCGTGTTGGTACATGCAGTGCTCAGTTTCTAAAATGATAAATGCTCGTGCACAGTCCCATGCTGCAAGTCATACTCATCAACTGGGGTTTCCCTTATTCTTGCTAGCATCTGCTTTTCATGCAGAAGGTCCCAGTAAGGCTGGAAAGATCCCTGTTTGAAACCCTGGAGAGCCACTGCTAGTCAGTACTGACTCTGAACCCATGCAGCTGTTGGTATTCTCCATGCTAAGAGCTTATTAGCACATCACTTCCAGTGCTATTCCTACAGTAATGAAAGAACACATATTGATTTGTCCATGGCTCATGTGCAAATCAACTTTGTGCCACTGTGCAACTGAGCCACAAATTCCACGTAACTGTCCCAATCACTGGTGCAAGAGCCCTTATGGACCACACTAAAGATCCATCTAACAGGCATTGTGAATGACATTCCATGTTCTATGCTGAGTGAACCTATTGAAGCTAAAATTCACGACCAACTTAGGTTCATGAATTTCTGAGTACGACTTAGCTGAATACAGCCCTGTGTTCTCACAGGGGAAGTCCATAAACATACTGTCAGGGAACTGACATCTAAAGCGCCGCAGGTGCAAAGGCTCCCTGAGGTTGAGAGAGCAGTAGCAGCGGAAGAGGGAACCAGTAGAGGGCGAGCAAGAACTCCAAGGGAAAGTGAGTCGGAGGGATGGCTCAGAGACGCTTCAAGCGAAACCAGTGGGGAGGTCTCAGGACCTCCTATAGGGACACCCACACCTCGACGGAAACTGTCACGCCGAGAGGCCAGACGACGTGTTTCCGTTAAGGAGCTTTTATGTTGGAAACGTTTCCGAAAGCGGCCACTTTCGGATTCTACTAGTGATTGACGCAGCCATGCTGGAGGGGCTCCGTCACAGGCAGAGGTTTGAAAACCTGATCAAACTCTGAGGGACTTGCATTTTACGCACAAGCAGCTCATCGTCCCATCACAGCAATCCGAAAGTCTCCGAAAGCCAGCTTGTGCAGAGAGAAGCATCATGAGCAACCCAGCCGGAACCGGGGGTGCAGGAGCAGCTGGAGGGGGTCCAAGCCTGGAAGAAAGGTACAGAGCGTTGGAGATCCAGTTGGCGCTGCAAACGGCGAGGCTTGAGGAGAGGAGGGCTCAGGATGCAGAAAAGGGAAAGGAGAAAACCACCCCGCTCGCCAGAAAGGTACCAGGATTGGTGCAGAAATTCGGGGGGGATCCCAGGAACTATCATGCCTTTAGAACAGAGATGCAATACGCTCTAAACTTGCAGTTTGATGACTTCCCCGACGAGGAATCGCGAGTGGCGTATGTGATTGGCCATCTCGAATCCGGGGCGAAAGATTGGGTTAGACCCCTGATGGCAGCGAATAATGAGATCTTAAAGGACACGAGGAAGTTTTTTCGTGCCATGGACCTGATGTTTTCCAGCGATATTGAGCAGGGGGTGGTGCGAAGGCAGTTAATGGCTTGCCAGCAAGGAAGCAGATCTGTCCGTGAGTACTGGACTGAATTTACTATGCTGATTCATAAATTGGGGTGGGACCTATCGGCGGAGCCCATCCAAATGCTTTTCGAAGAGGGGCTTTCTTCAACCGTCAAAGATGAGCTTTCCCGGGGGCCCAGGGCGGAGTCTATGGACCAATTAACCAAATCTGCGCTGGCCATAGGAGCGCGCCAGGAGGCGAGGGCTTTGGAAAGGCGGGAAGGGAAAGGAGACCGTTGGAGGGAGTTCCGCATTCCAGACATTCCAGAGCCATCTTTCCCGCCGGCAGAGCCGATGGAAGTTGGAACAGCGCGGGCGCGCGCAGTTTCAAATCCCAGTGAAGGGCGGAAGAAGGAGGGAAAGAGCGCCAAGAGATGTTATCTCTGCCAACAGCCAGGGCACTTTGCCAGAGTCTGCCCACAAAGAAAGGAATGGCAAGGGATGGCAGGAGCTGTTGGGGAAAAGGAAGAGGAAAGCAAGGAGCAAGTAAAAGCCAACGCCTGGCTGCCACCGTCGGGGCACAGCAGCCAGGCCAAAGAGCAATGAAAGTGCCCATGCCAGAACCTCCCAGACCTGCTTTAGTGATAGAGGTGTTACTAGAACTGCCAAACGGACACCCACTAAAGGTCAAGGCGCTTTTGGATTCAGGCAGCTCCTGTAATTTCATGAGTAAGGAGTTTGCAGCTGAGCACCAGATACAGACCATCCCTTTAAGTAACCCCTTGCAGGTGACTACGATTGACGGCAGAGAGCTGTTGGGGGGAGAAGTTAGCCAACAGACTGTCCCGATGATAATGAGAGTGGCAAGGCACACCGAACAGATAGCGTTTAATGTGGCCATCCTGGGAGGAGCGCCCATCATTTTGGGGATGAGCTGGCTGGCGCTACACGATCCGCTAGTGGGCTGGCATCAGAGGGTGGTCTCCTTTGGGTCAGCGCATTGCCTAGAACACTGCAAGGAGGGGAAGGTCTCGGGAGGAGACAGAGTCACCCTAGCGGGGATGGAAGTGATGGGCAAAGGGAAGGTGCCCCCGCAATACGCAGATCTGAGCAACGTATTCAGCGAAAGGGAAGCAGACAAACTGCCACCGCGTAGACCCTTTGACTGTCAAATCAACCTACTCCCAGGGGCCCAACTCCCAGTAGGCAAGCTGTACGCCATGTCAGACAGGGAGATGCAGGAGCTGAGGGAGTTCATTGACAAAAACTTGAAGCGAGGTTTCATCAGAGAGTCCCGAGCGGTGGGGGGCAGCCCAGTGTTTTTTGTGGACAAAAAGAACACAGACAAACCGAGACTGGTGTGTGACTTCAGGGCCCTCAATGCAGTGTCGGAGCCCCTGGCTTTCCCTATGCCCCGAATTGACGACATTTTGACCAGAGTAAGGAAGGGAAAGATTTTTACAAAACTGGACCTGCGGGGGGCGTACAATCTGATACGCATAAGGAAGGGAGATGAATGGAAGACCACCATGTTTACCCCTTTGGGAGCCTTTGAATACCTCGTTATGCCCTTCGGTCTACAAGGGGGCTCCGCCTGTTTTCAAGCTTTTATAAACCACGTTCTGGGACCTTTGCTCTACAAGAACTGTGTGGCCTTTTTAGACGACGTGTTGGTGTATTCGGAAGATGAGGAACAGCATGTGAGGGACGTTCGAGAAGTGTTGGGCAGGCTGCAAGCCAACCAGCTGTGGGTGAAACTGGAGAAGTGCCAGTTTCATACCAAGGAGGTGGAATTCCTGGGGTACCGCTTGTCAGACAAGGGATTGGCCATGGATCCAGGCAAGGTTCAAGCGGTACTGGAATGGAAGACACCGAAGACCAAGAAGGACGTGCAAAGATTCTTGGGGTTTGGGAACTTTTATCGGAAGTTCATCAAGAACTTTGCCCACTTGACGGCGCCCATCACCGACTGCCTCAGCAGCAAGAAGAAATTTGTTTGGACGGGGGAGGCGGATCGAGCCTTTGAAGAACTGAAAAGGGCTTTCGCCTCGGAAGAACAACTTCTGCATGTGGATTTACAAAAACCCATGAGAGTGGAAACAGATGCATCCGACCGGGCTATAGGGGCGGTCCTTCTTCAACCGGGGAGGAGTGCGTCGGAGTGGAGACCGTGTGCATTCTTCTCGCGGAAACTGAATAAGTCCGAGAGGAATTACACGGTGTATGACAGGGAACTACTTGCCATTCACGAAGCATTCCGGAGGTGGAGACATTTATTAATTGGGGCACAACACAAGGTGCAAGTGTGCACCGACCACAAAAATTTAGAGTATTGGAGAACAGCTCGAGTGCTCAACCAACGACAAGTGAGATGGGCACAGGAATTCTCCAAATTTAACTTTGAGATTTGTTATGTGCCAGGCCCAGAAAACGTCAGGGCGGATGCGCTCTCACGCAAACCAGAATATTGGGAAGGGGAGGAGGTGATCGAAGAGAGACATGTCATCCCGGAGGACCGCTGGGTGTGTGGGGCGGCGCTGGTGGGGCAACGGGAACTGGTGGAGGAAACGGAAAATGATGAATATGCCCAGGATAAGCTCAGAGGTCTCAGGGGGGAGGGCGAGAGCCCCGGAGGTTTTGAGGAAAGAAATGGGGCATTGTATTACAAAGGGGCACTGTATATACCCGAAGGTGAATTGAGGGGGAGAGTACTCAAGCAGTTGCATGATAGCCCCACGGCGGGACATTTTGGGCAACACAAAACCATGTGGTTGGTTACCAGGGAATTTTGGTGGCCTAAGGTGAGGGAAGATGTAAGGGAGTATGTAAGAGGGTGTGACCAATGTCAGCGAGCCAAAGGGGAAAGAAGGGCGCCGGCAGGGTTATTAGAACCTTTACCCACACCAGAACGGCCTTGGGAAGCGATATCAATAGATTTTATGACGGATCTGCCAAGGTCCAAGGGGAAAACAGCCATCATGGTAGTAGTAGACCTGTTAACTAAGATGTGCCATTTTGTAGCATGCTCACATGCAGTCACAGCGGAAGAAACGGCGAAGTTGTTTGTGGAACATATCTTTAGGTTGCACGGGGCTCCCTCGAGGGTGATCTCAGATCGAGGCAAACAATTTACTTCCAGGTTCTGGAGGAAGCTCATGAGCTTGCTACACGTGGAAGTTAATTTTTCAACTGCCCGGCACCCTGAAACCAACGGGCAGGCGGAAAGGGCAAATGGCATTCTTCAACAATATCTTAGGTGTTATGTCAATGACAGAGAGAACGATTGGGTCGAAAAGTTGGCGTTGGCAGAATTTGCCTACAATAATGCGGAGAATGTGTCCACAGGGATGAGTCCCTTTTTGGCTAATTACGGGTGTCACCCCAGGGCATTTCCAGGGGAAGGAGGGGAGAGATGGAGCGTTCCAGCGGCTGAACATTTTGTAGAAGAGATGGAAGCCATCCATCAGCAGCTCCAGCTCAACTTAGAAAGGGCCAAGGCACAATATAAGAAGCAGGCAGACAAGAACAGAAGGGAAGGTGAAACCATAAGGGTGGGGGATCAAGTGTGGTTGTCAACCCAAGGGTTGCCGTTCAAAGGGGGTTGTAAGAAACTGAGGCCCAGAAGATTGGGACCCTTTGAGGTGATTCAGCAGGTCAACCCGGTAGCTTTCAAACTCCGATTACCCAACCACATGAAATTGCACCCAGTGTTCCACAGGTCGTTACTGTCACCATACAGGGGGGGACGTGAAGGGGAGCACGTCAGGGGACCAGCCTTGGAAGAGAGGGAACGCCGCAACCATGTAGCGGAAATCCTCGATTCCAGGTGGAAGGGTAATCAGGTGGAGTATTTGGTGGCGTGGGAAGGGGAACCGGAGTCAGAAAACACCTGGGTAAGTGCAGAGGAAGTCAATGACGAGGTTTTAACAGAAACGTTCCACCAAAGGTTCCCGAGGAAACCTCAGCCTATAGCAAGGTTTAGGAGGGAGTATTTCGGCACCACCGATGAGGAAGAGGAAATGGAAGGGTTCGCGGAGTCGGAGTTGGAAGATGGAGTGGACTCTGATGACGAAGAGTACCTAGAGAGTAGGAACAGCAACAAGTGGAAGGAAGTGTTCGCGACGTCGGAAGATGAGGGAGGTTCTTTCAGGGGTTTTACCTCCTCACCGCCAGTAGGAGAGGAGACGGGAGGGGGTGAAGGGGGCCCTGGAGGGGAGGTGGATGTCAGGGAACTGACATCTAAAGCGCCGCAGGTGCAAAGGCTCCCTGAGGTTGAGAGAGCAGTAGCAGCGGAAGAGGGAACCAGTAGAGGGCGAGCAAGAACTCCAAGGGAAAGTGAGTCGGAGGGATGGCTCAGAGACGCTTCAAGCGAAACCAGTGGGGAGGTCTCAGGACCTCCTATAGGGACACCCACACCTCGACGGAAACTGTCACGCCGAGAGGCCAGACGACGTGTTTCCGTTAAGGAGCTTTTATGTTGGAAACGTTTCCGAAAGCGGCCACTTTCGGATTCTACTAGTGATTGACGCAGCCATGCTGGAGGGGCTCCGTCACAGGCAGAGGTTTGAAAACCTGATCAAACTCTGAGGGACTTGCATTTTACGCACAAGCAGCTCATCGTCCCATCACACATACTATAGTTAATACTACAACCATCCCCCATGTAAACAGTGCACTAGCATCTGCACAACATCTGGAATAGTCCTGATCCTTGTTTTGTGACCTATGTGACCTCTGATCTACACAGCAGTTCATTCTTATTGCTGGATACCAATATATAGCTGAGCTAATGGGAACAGTCAGCAGCCTTGGGTCATCGCTGAACCAGTCACAGTCCTATACTTCTCTATGATACAGGAGCCATGGTGGCTGCACTGACATTCGCCACTCTTTCCCGATCTGTGTCTGTAGTGGGTTTGTATGGCATTGTTTTGTGCTGATCTGACTGTGCTGTCATATGGCTTGGTTGCAAATTGCAAGGTCTTGACCATAGCCTGGTCTTATTTCTAGAGCAATCCATTTTGAGATCCTCATATTTTGTCTTATTCTGCCTCATTCCTCATTTGGGAGGTAGCAGCGGACAATGCATCCCATTATGATCAGGCCACAATTGCTCCTATTAGCATCCAATCACAACTGGGATTCTGAGTATAGTTAACCATGGAGGAAATTTTAAGCATATCATTCTTAGTGGATAGCAGAAGATGAATTCTCTAAGAATATCATTCTCCCACCAGCTTTTCCTAATTTTCTACTTTATAACGTTCCAGTTTATATATAGAGTAACCATTTTCCATAAAAGCACAGCGGTTCTACACCATGCTGACCTTGAAGGGGGCTGCTTAAAAGATTGCTTATTACAGAAGCTTTGGTTTTGCGCTTTCCCATCTCCTCTGAAGCCATTTATCATTTTTTTGCACA
This sequence comes from Podarcis melisellensis, assembly GCF_964234715.1. Taxonomy (NCBI): domain Eukaryota; kingdom Metazoa; phylum Chordata; class Lepidosauria; order Squamata; family Lacertidae; genus Podarcis; species Podarcis melisellensis. The sequence continues at coordinate 28,232,024 of NC_138543.1, forward strand.
TTTCTGCATCCCTGATTGACCTAGTCTGAGCCCCGACATCTGACACTCAGTAACCTTTTGGGCACACACACAGATGGAAACTGAACTCCCCACACTTCTCAAACAGGCATGAAGCTAACCAGATAAAGACATTTCAACCATACGTGATAACACGTCAGCTCTTTTAGGCTATTACAGGAGGAGAGGGCTCACCTCCAAATATTTTTAGACATTGCTAATAATTTTTTTTTCCTGTGGATGTGCTTAGGTTGGTGCTTTCGAAATATCTAAAAAAAGAGAAAGAAGTCAAGAGAATATTTTAACTCCCTGGCTGCACTTTTTCTAACTGCCGTTTGCTGCATGGGTTGAGGTTGTTTCTGAGTGTCAAAAGCACCACAAAAATATACAAAAGAATTGCAGATTCTATGACAAGCTGGAAACACAGGATAAGCTCTGCTTCGCAAAGGAGGGGGGGAACCCAGTTTTTGTTAGGTGATCTGGCAGTCATGTTGTGACTGGAGAAGTCTTAAACAAAGACATCTTCTGGGAGACAACTATATCAGTATTTTTGTTTTAATGGCTGCACGTTTCTGATTCTCTCTCAGTACAACTCTTCTCTAGGCACTAGCTTCATGCAGAAAGGCTTGCAACAATTCACAGTGAGGGGATATGGGCAAGGATTACGGCGGGGTTCCATCAGACATCCCTCTCATGGCCTCTAGCTCACCTGACTACTCCCTCACACATTTCTCCATCAGCAGAGATGAGGAAACTCTCATCGTCCAAATGTTGTTGGTCAACAACTGCCATAACTTCAGTCTATTGACCATGTTGGCTGGGCTAATGGGTTATGGAGTCCAGCCACAGACTCTCCATCTGTCTGAAGTCACCTCTTATAGAGATGGTTTCTTGGGGCAATGACTCTGGCTTGAAAAGGTTTGCTCTGACAGTAGCACTGTTCAGAGGTGGGACTTGCTTTCTGTCTTCCTTCGTACCTACCTTCTCCTGGTATGCCTATCATGTGAGCTGTGGCAGGTGTAGAACACAGCAGACAGCTTCTAAGTTTCCTGCTCATCTGTAGCTCCCTGTCCAGACCTACCTGAGTCCAGTTCTGAGACACAAGGGCCATCATCATTTATGCATCTTGTCAGAAACAGCATGAAACTATTCCTGAACACAGTGGCAAATAAACAATCTGAAAACAAAACAAATGATAGTTAAGCCACTGTGCTTGGATAGAATTGATTTCCAGTGAAATCCTATACATCACTACTGAGAAATAAGTCTTTTTGAGGTCAGTGGGACTTGCTCCCAGTTTAACCTTAGTTCTGCAGAAGTCAATGGCAAGAATCTGGCTTTAATGTGTCTAAACTTGGTTATAGTGAAAATGTGTGGGTTGATTCTGTATCTTCAGAGGAGTCCGAAATTTCAGTGCAACTGCTCTCCTTCTAGCATAAAATCTGTGCATAGCTTATCAATGAATTCATTATGCATTACATAGGCAAAACATTCATGGTATGGAACCCCTGATATTCAGCACACAAAGAAAATGAAGTCACTGGACTCTTTAAAATGTTTTCTTTCATGTCAATTCATTGCTGCAAATAATGAAGTACAGCCTTTCCTTCTTCTTACCCATGCATATCTGGGATAGTTGACATGAATTCGAAATGGCTTAAATATTTTGCCACCTACTGCAAAATGCTTTGTGAAGAGAAGAAAAAGGCGTTGACTTTTCACAGTTTAACCTCATTGATTTATTATTATTATTACACGGCAGGACACAGATAAAAAAATGTAGGTGGCATGATTTTAAAACTGCAAAACAAACACTGTAGTGATATGTAAAAAAAAACGACGACAACAAAAATCCAAGTTACATAGAAAACATCTGATTAGATAGAATAAAACCTAATCCTATATATAGCTTTTAGCAGAATATGAAGATTCTGCAAAACCTCTGATAACAAGAACTAATAGTTGGCTTGTAAAGTGAGTTACAGATAAGGAGCTATTCTCCATTAAACGGTTCACTCTGTATATTTGTACTTACATAAATTGAAGTTTGTGTGTGTCTGGGTATGCCCCTCCCATACATTTTCTAAACACTTGTTAAAGGCAGCGATGTATTATGTCAGTGCTGGGGTACCTGTGGCCCTTCAGATGCTGTTGAAGTACAGGTCCTATCATCCCTGACCGCTCTCCATGCTGGCTGGGGCTGATGGGAGCTGTAGTTCAGAAACATCTGGATGACCATAGATCTCCCATCTCTCTATGATGCCTTTCTTTTCTTCATGTGTTTGTTTCATATTTGTTTAGGGTTGGAGCAGAAGTCCCATCAATCCCTCATCCTGAGTCTGGAGATGATATGTTGTCTTTCAACAGGTTTTCAAAGCCAGTCAAATCTCATTCATTTCCCCCTAAACTTGGTTTCCTCTCCTGTAAATTTACTGTGATTTGCTTACAGGTCTTGCAAAGCTATTTTGCAAATAATTGTTAACATAAAATATGTAGAGTATATATCCAGTTGCAGTACATATTCAAAGTGCTCTACAAAGTACTTCTAGTATGCTATAAAATCAAGACAGCAATGGTTATTCCTTTTCTGCAGAAGCCAGCAGGTCTCAGATCTCTTTGAACCAAGAGATGATTCTATGTAGCCATCACAAACTAAAAATCCAGTTGGGATATAGGTTAATACAAATTTGGCAAGCCTCAAATCTCAAGTGCATCAAACTTGCGAAGATTCCAAATCCCAGTATTCCCAATGCTTCCATTATCCCTTGCCTTGCAGTGGGGAGATGGCACCCAAAATGATGCCAGCTCAGAGGCCCATCTATTCCAGCATCCTGTTCTCACAGTGGTCAACAAGATTCCTACAAGCAAGAGCTGAGTGCAGAAGCATTCCCTTATCCATGATTGTGGACCAGACTGAAGCTATGGAGCTTAGTAAGTCAAAGTAGCATTTATTTGGCAACTATAGGCAATGACTACCTATTTCAAATTAAACAATGGATCGGGGAGGGGGGAAATACTAAGTTCTTCCCAACTATAATTTCTTAGTTCCGACCATACCTGATCGGTACTGTGGGAGGTAGCAGTGCAGGTGATCACCTGTTTAGCAATCAGCTTGTAGGGCTGGTGTAGCCCAGTTCTGGATGAAGGGCATTTGTCCCCCAACAACAACAACAACACCTCCTCAGTCAGCTACCAGCCTGACTCCCAAATGCTTGGTAGCAAAGCCTATCTGTGATGTTTGACTCTCTGCACCTGTTTGTATTCATTTCCCACCTTAATTCCCTCAATTCAATAAAGCTTAGATGGCTAGAAGTCTGAGCTTTGGATCAGCCAAAGCTACACGGCAGGTTAGAGCTTACAAACTGCAGGAGTTGTGAGTGTTGATGATACTCCAGGGCTGAGCACAGATGCTCTTCAGTTAAAAGCCCACTTAAACTCCCATTTACTTCAAAAGCAGTGAGATAAAGCCTTAAGGTAGACATGGGAGGCATAATGTATCAGTCACAAAAAAAGTTAAGTACCTGTGTTGGCATATGTGGCTCTGTCTGGTTACCACAGAATTTTATTTTATCATTAAACAATTCAACAAACATTGTTTAATTGCCATGTAGCAGAGAGCGTTACCATTTAGCAGAATAGAGAACATGCAGAAGGATTCAGTAGCATAGAAACTATTATATTTAAGGAGTGCTTCACGCAATTTTCGTTCTTGAAAACAATTGAAGTAAAATGGGGTTTGAGGGTTTGCAGCCCCCTGAAATAACCCACACTACACCCCCCAAATAGTCTGCAGTGATTTGTAGCTCTCCTTTCCTCTCACTGGCACACTTAAGTTATTTAAGACACTGTACGTAATGATCAAAGACATTTTGAAGATAATAATGTGTATTACTTTACTTACTTCAAAACATACTGTGCCAGCTCTGGTGAGGACAGCCCTAGACCTCTGCCCCCAAGTCCTGCCCTGATAGTACCACTGACTGGGACTGTTTTGGTGTATATATTTCCCCCCCCCTTTTTTTGCTGGGGCTTCTTCTTCTCTAGTGATCCTTGAGCCAATCAGGGTGCCACACAGGGAGCCTGATGGTGTCATGGCACCCCACAGCCAATCAGATCTCACTGTTTTGTGATGTCACTGAAGGCAGGTGAATCAGGTGTGGGCAGAGGTTACGTCCTGTAGCTAAGTCAACTGGCTAAGTGAACACTTTCATGACACTTTTGAACCCCTCTGAAAGATCAGCCCAAGGTGTCACTCTTTGGGGAGCATGGAAATCCAGCTTCCCCTATAACTCTGTTCTAAATTTAGGTTCCTTTATTTTTGTTTCACTGCTAGGCACAATCCAGTGTGATAAATGGGCACAACCCAAGGTGAAGTTCTTCTACACAAACCCAACAGATGTCCTGTGCAAGAACAATAGTGTGATCTTGCACTGCTCACATTCATTCCAGACGTTTTGGACTGCAGTTGCCTTCACCCTAGCCAGCACAGCTATGTAGACTAGGACTGGTGGGCATTTTAGCTCAAAGCATCAGGAGGGCACCAGGTTGGGAAAGTCTGGCGGAGAGGACCTTCCTGCTAGATTGTGCCCACTGTCTCTTTGTTACAGTTGTCATGGAAGAACAATGATGTAGGCAGTGCACATACAATTAGATTATGTGCAATTTAAAGATAAATTATATCTTTCAAAATAGTAACCTCAACTACACCCAGCTGGTTTGCAATCAAGTGCTTTTGTCTTACCAGCTTCTAATAGATACCAGGAAAAAAGTTAGCAGAGGAGAGAAAATATAGTAGCATCCTGGACGTATTTCTAAGGGCCAAGTGGGAAAGGAAGTGTAGAAGGTGCCAGCTGAACAGCAAAAAGGAAAGTGAGTGCGACTTTTCATTAGCAAAATGGGGAAATAATTTGATAAATGCGAAAAGTGATGGGAGGGTGAGTTATGAGCACAGAAGGTAAGTGTTATCATAGCACCATTAATAAGCAAAATGGTTTGCAATCTATACCTTACTTGCTGACATAACAACACTTCCCCATTTTAAGGATAGAGGATGAGGCTTAGTTCTAGGATCTGCTGTGCCAAGGCAAAAAAGAATTGGCTGCAAGGGTTTTTATATCACTATGCAGCATTATGCATTGGTGGTGTGCCCAACACACCACATCTTGCACCAGTTTAGGGTTGTATGACTGACTGCACTCTAGATTTGGAAAAGAGAGTCTCTGGAAGGGACAGCAGAAGGGGACAGTAACCCTACCTGGAAACATGCCAAGTCACATGGATCAATATCCCTTCTGGCACTGACTAGTTCACTACTGCAAGTATATAAAATGGAGGAATGAACTCAAAACTATGAATCCTGAGTGTCAACCACTTCACCCAGAATGGATCACAGGGTGGCAAAAAAAGAGAAGTAGCATAGAATGTTGCAAAGAGAAGCTGGAAAATTCCTGGCTCAATTGCCACCTCAATCATGAGTTTTCTTCAATAAGCTTCAATAGGCCACTTTGGACCAAACTAGTCTGAAGGCTCATGTGGCCTTGCTGAAGCTAAAGGGGTCTGGGTTTGTCAATGCTGGGATGGGTGATCTCCTGAGAACCACGTGAATGGCACTTGGGTTCCAGGATGGAAGGAAGGTAGGGTGAAAATGCAAATAAATAAAATATAGGACTTTTGAGGGGGGGGGGTGCACTCCTTTTTAAAAAAGAGCTGCATGCTGTGCTGTGTTGTGCTGTGTGTGTGTGTGTTTTGGTGGCTGTGTTAAGACTGGTGTATGGGGAAAGACTGTGTTTTTTAAACTTTCTCTCTGCCATAGTCCTCACAAGAAATCAACTCTCCCTGTTCACCAGGAAGCTTCCATTGGCATCATTCGCAACTTCTGAGATAAATAGCAGTTTTGGGAAGGGGGAATTTTGTGGGTGTCAGGACTGTGGTGGGGCCGTTTGCAGCTGTTGTTAAAAAGAACAATCCAGGTGTGTTAAATGTAATCACTATTGTCTAGTTTGGCCCAGTCTTTGAATGTCGGCACTGCATCTACACCACCCCCACATGCAGATTATGATGTTGGTCAACATTAGAGGGTTCTTGGAAAGATTACTGAGACGATGTGTGTGGACTTTCTGAACATGCTGTATAAATATTAGGCCAATATCATTGGTGCAATTAGGTGATTTTAGACTCTGAGCCTACCTTTCTTATATGTGCGGAGGCTTATTTAGATATCAATGTGTTCTACCTCACGTCTAAATGGGTTAACGCCAATTTGGGAGCCTTACACTTCACTCAGCTGACATCTGGACTTCTATCCCCAAGTCCTACTCTGACGGCACCACTAGTCAGACTAGGAAGTTAACTACCGGTAGTTTGCACTGGTAGAAGCAACAACACACTAGAATACTTTTAGTTTTGGGATGCCTGAGCGTTAAGCTCAATTCTTCCCAACCACTGACTAGCAGGGATTTCAGCCCAGGTCTCACAGCACCATGAACTACTTTTCTTCAGCATGTTGTCCTTCTGGGGAAAAAAAATATCATATTCCCTTACTATTAAGCCCCAGAAAGGGGGAAAGTGGTTGATATATTCTGAGAGGGAGTTTCAGCAAGAAATGAAATAGGAACGAGAGCCCTGACTACTTTGATCTGTGCCTTTCTGAGCACTGACTCTATTACATGCGGGGAAAGGATGAATTTTTCATTTCCACTGCTAACTTCCCCATTTGATTCTCATTACAATAAGTAAACAAGATTAAATGGCAAATCCTACAGTTCAGAGTACAGCGCACAAGTAAGCTGTCTTCGAGCAAATACACTACAAGTGTATTAACTGTCATCTATCCCTCCTACTGCCTAGATATTTCTCTTTTATGCCATTTGGAGGGAGAATATATTGGCAGGTCCCAGTCAACAACAAGGGCTGCAAAAGTCTTCTCTTCCCTCCCACCCCCTACGCCACTTTTTAGTCTAAGTGCTTATTTGCAGTCTCAGCAAGCCGGAGAGAAGGATTTTATCCTCTTTCGCTTGTTTCTGAATACTAACTAGCTGGCCCAGGCAAGGCTCTCTAAAGAGGGAAACTGCATGAGAGACACACTGCATTTGACACAGTCAGGAGGCAAAAGAAAGAGAAAAACAAAAGTCTATTCACAGCTGAATCCTCTGATATACTCACCCATCCCCCAGCTCCTTTTAAAAATCGAGAGAAAGGGAAAACTCATGAATCCAGGCCTGAATGCCTGGGGTTGTCAGACGAAAGGACAATGAATGACAGCTGACTGTCAGCACAATGCTTAAGACTCCAGAGTTATCACTTCTTGGAATTGTTCAAACAAGGTGGGGGGGGGGGAATGTGGGTGTCCAGAACAAGGAAGAAATTCCTTAGTTCTTTAAGGGTGTCAGTTCATTTTGAGGAGGGGGGGAGAGCTACTAATTAACTTAGTATTTCATGTGAGGATCCAACACTTCTGGAATAGCTCTTCACATTTATTTGCCAAATTCATTGCTTTGAAACTATTTCAAGGGAATCTCTCTCTCTTTTCCCCCCTTCTCCCACCACCATTAAAGGTCGTAGGAGGCCGAAGGAAGGTGCTTCACTTAATATTTGTGGCTTGTAAAGATCAAACAAGGGAGCTTGTAAGCATTTGCAGGCCTGTGATCTCTCGATTGGTTGGGGGAAATCACACGGGCAAATCTTTTAAACATTTTTGTGTGTGTGCAACCTGTTTTGGAACGCCTCGCAAGCTCACGCTCCCCTCCCCACCCCCGCTAACTTGCCTACACTTTCATCTTCACTGACTGCCTTAATCCTCCGGTCTTTGTTGTTCCGGTATATGATCAGCTTGTTGCTGATTTCTTTCTTTCTTTTTTTTACAAGTCACATCTACCCACATTTGTTAGTTCTGAAACATTACTTTAAGCTTTCACATCTCCATAAATCCATACAAATAATGTTCAGGCTTTTCCAGAGAAAGGTTGAAAAAGAAAGGAGGTTATTTAAATAATGCATTCTGCATTGGCAGGTATTTACTGACATGTTTTGTGTGCTAAAAGTTAAATCTCCCTACCATGAATTGAACAGTGGAGGTTGAGTAATTAAAGCGGATCTGGCCCTTGCTCAAGCTCACTTAAGTCTGCTGACCATCTGTACTGGAAAGGCTTTTGCAGCTATTCTCGGCATCACCGGTTCCTAACAATGGGAAACGGGACTCTTGTGTCTTGGTAGATTTGAGGGCTGCTCTGTGGACTGTGTATATCCCTCAAGGTATGGCTATAGCCAAAGGCTGGGCAGCAAGAAGGACTGGCGCAGGCAAACGGCAGCTCTTTAAACCCGAGCAGGGCATAGTTAACGGCAAAAGCTCAAACTGCTGTAACCGCCCCAGCAGGTGTTGCCGAATATTATGAATCTTTAGAGAGGAATGATGGAATGAGAGGGGGAGTGGAAGTGGCAGGCAACAAGAAAAAGAAAAGAAGTGCATAGATGCAGGCTAATCCCCCCCCCAAAGGACAAAAAAAGGCTTTCAGGGATGAGAAATAATATCTACAAATGGGACCTGCAATAAAACGCTACCGTGCGTAAAGCTCCTGTTCACGGTTTCAGCCAGCCATGTCCTTCTTCAGGATTCTCCATTCCAACCCAGCCTCCTGCCAGTTTCCTCCCACAATAGTCAGTCAGTATTCCAAGGCCACTAAACATGCTCATCTCTCATCAGGTTATTATTATTATTATTATTATTATTATTATTATTATTATTATTAATTTCCCCTTAGCGTTTTGTTTTTTTAACTTCTGCAGAACCTGCCTGCTGATACCTCGCTCTTGTGCAAGGCTGGTGCCAACTTCGCTAGGTAAGGAACAGCATCCACAGCCCGAATGACAGAAAGAGAAGGAACGACACTGGAGAGACCTGTCAGGAGTAAGCATGGACCAATGGTACCAAATAGTAAGGGAAACAGCCCATGTGAAAAAGACACCTTCCCCCCGGCATGGCTCTCCTTTATCACATACACAGCACAACAAGACAATGACAAGAATCCACCAACAGCACACAAATCAATATGGCTAACCTGATACAAAAACACCCACCGACCCCACTTACACACGAAAACAAAGTTCACCAGAGCCAATCACAAACAAGCAACCACACCCTAGGCCAACCCCAACCTCTCTCACCACCAAAAGAACACAAGCGAATAGTAAAGAGAACCCGCACAAGCGACACTGACGCAAAACCCCACACATACATTAAGTAAAATAGAAACATCACCACCCGACCCCACCCCACCCACCATGACCCCCTCCACCACTTCCCCCCTTTTTCTTCCTAATGTAACCCTAATGTCTCAACAAATGAAACTGACCTGTAGAAACTATAACTTGAAAAAAAGACATTGCACATACTTTTGTAAACCAAGAAATCTTTAATAAAAACTATTACCACAAAAAACAGCTGTAAGATAGAGAAGTGGTTCATGCTTTTTACCTTTAGTTAATCCTTTCTGTGTTGAGGTGTGTGCAGAACCTTAGGCCAAAAACAGTCCTCCAGGGCTCTCTATCCAGCGCTTGGGATGCTAGCTATGCCCTTTCCTTAAGCCATACCTCTCAGGGACACTGCCCTCAAGTACTTTCCTCTGCTGGAATATGTCCTTGAGCTGTACTGATTCCTCTTGCTTGCATTGATGGAGAATGACATGTCACGGGCATGTATAGAAATGCCTGACTTTCTTGTGGCTGGGAAGAGTCACACGCATTGGCCACCTTGGCCTTATGCTTTGCTCACCACTAGAATGTGGCCCCTGGAAAGCTCCCCCACCTCTGCTGCAGAGGGATCTTAGCACATATGACATTTTCTTCCTGCAGAGGGTTCTGGGATGCATCCTATCCAAAGAGACACACATTTCATGCAGGGCACTTCCTAGACCTCTGAGACTTCTCACTAACCCTACATAACGGAATTGGACATTATTTTGCAAACATTGGTGGGAGGCATGCTAGGGCAAACAAGCAACAGTGACCCTGTGGACAATACAAAAATCTGTACAAAGTCATGACCTAGCAAGTCTAGAGATCATCTGGACTTCTTGCAACCAGGTGACAATTGTTTTAAGTATGTAGCTTAGCAATGGAATAGCACAGGTGGAGGGAACCTGTGTGCGAGATGAGCAGGCATGAAGACACTTGTAGGTTTTCATTTTTTCAACTGTGGCTTACAGGAGGGATGTGGAATCTATGGTCCTCTAGATGTTGGGCTCCAAGTCTGATCTGCCCCTGATCTGGTCAGGGATCAGGGATGATGAGAGTTGCAGTCTAGCACCATCTAGAAGCCCACAGGTTTCCCATCACTGCCTTAGAAGTAAAAAAGGTGGTTATCAGCTACCAATACTATTTTTATCTCAAATTTAATTATATTTAGAGATGTGGTGAATAACATTCCACTTCCATATTTTATTTGTACCTAGGTTGTCTTGTATTTCTTTGCTCATTTTCTCCCTCTCCTCCCCAGAAAAGTTCACAAGCTTCTCTTCCATCACAAAATCTCCGGATGGAGAGAAAATGTATTTTGGGATTGGATTTCTGCAGGGTCCCTGTTGCTTTCCCTCAAGGTGAATCCAACTGGAGCACAACAGGGCAAACAGCTGAATCAAAGGAAATGATTCCCCTGGCCAGAATCTGGTTTGTGAAACTGAGATTAGGATTGTAACTCATTTTCCTGCCTTTAGCTATATTTATCTGGCAGCAAGTATGCTGAGACTCGAGTCTACTGAATCTGTAAAATTCAAATGAAGGAATCCACTGAAACTGAACATTTGTAGGAGTTCTGTTTCTGAAGGATATCCTCTTCAGTTTCAGTGTCAGGTAAATGGAGTGCTAAACAATTGTAGGAAGACGGTGCTACACATTTCAGTTCCTTGAAAAATGTAATATTGCTATTGAGGAAGTGGGTTTGTGCCAATGGCTGTTTATACCAGTATATTTCTTTGTTATCTTTTGCCACCATCAAGTGTTTCGGAGGAAGTGCCTTGTTATTAATATTCCAATTATGGAATATTGAAAAATTAAAAGTATTGCACCCCTTTACAAATCTCTTGAATAGCTTAAAAGGCTTGCCTATACATTGCTGTCATCATATGGAGGATGTTGGTAACATGGCAGAAAGATACCATCTCGCAATATTGTTTTCACCAGATTATGTTTAAGACATATGTCAGACACCACTGGGTTTACTTTAGTTCCCTGTTCGTACCTGAAGTGAGAAAGGGAGATAAAGAGAAGTTTGAAAATGCTAAGAAATGTGCTTCCTTTTTCACCGGGGTTGTGGAGGAGACAATCAGAGAGCTCTCTAAAAAGGAAAGGTCAACAGTCAGGTGTGGTTCTCTGTGATAAACATTTGAACACTGGGGAAGTGTCTGGTTCATGAGGAGGTTTATACTTGGGAAGGGAAACAGAAATGGGAGGAAGCTGTCCCTTTGGGAGTCTTATTTCATATTTTAGTATAATTAGCCAGCTGATAAACAGGCTTTTGTTTTCCATTTGAATAGCCAATAGACAGCCACATGGGACACTTGCTCATCACAAGGGTAATAATAACAATAAAGTTTATGCATCTTGGCTGTCATTTATTCTGACACCTGTGGTGCCCTTTGTTCAAATAATAATAATAAAAAAAATCAGGAACGTATAAAATAGCTGTTCAAAAACCAGGATAAAGAGTATGTAAGCGAATGGCATTAGAAGTTGAACCTTCAAAGACATGCAAGGCGGAACGAGGAATTCTCCCCACCAACACTATGCAATAGGGTACATTTCAGAATGCAAACTCCCTTTGAAAAGTCAGTTCTCATTTAGTAAGTCTTTTTGAAATTCCTCTCCCTTAGTGAACGTCATGAAATGAAATGTTTTTCAAAGTGCTCAGAGGTTTCTCAAATTGCTGAACATAGAACTGTTCCAGTGCTATGTCAGGCACTTGAGTAGCCTAGGCACACAGCAACTTCTAACCCTAGAATCCTAAGTGTCTTTACTCTTAAGAAAACTCAGTAGGTTATATGCCCTACTACTACAACACTTTATTTATTTTTATTTATTAAATTTCTATACCATCCTTCATTTGAGGATCACAGGGCAGTTTACAGTATAAAAACAAAAAAAATACATAACATAAACAAAACAATAACACCGCCCCCCATAGTTTAAAAGGCCAAAGGCCTGAGTGAAGAGGAAAGGTTTTCAACTGGTGCCTAAAGAAATATAACAAAGGTGCCTGGCAAGCCTCCCTGGGGAGAGCATCCCACAAGCGAGGAGCTACTGCAGAAAAGGCCTGTTCTCATGCTGCCAGCCTCTGGAGGGGACACATGAAGATGGCAATTGCAACTGAGGGTGTTGAAGGTTGCAGTCAAAATATGCCACAGAAATGTAAGGTGAAAGCATATTTAAAAGTTTCAATGACAGTTGGTTCCAGTGAAACCAGCCCCCAAGGAAAGCCTGATCAAAGCAAACCTGATGGATTTCCCATAGATTGACATTTGCTCCAATTCAGTGCTAAAGGGTGGGTTTTCCTGGGGAAAGCAGTGGGGCGAACAAAAAACAATTCGGACCCATACCCAGAAAGCACGGGACAAGAAGTATGGACAAACCCTAAGAAACAGCAGCTTCCCTTAATTCAGGGCAGAGATTAGATCTGAATAGCAGACTTCCTGGTTCACAGGTCATCTTTCTAGCCACAACGTTACTCACTAACTTTCAGAACTTAGCACCTATAGGTCTATCATCTCTGAACACCTGCTCTAGTACGAATGCTAGTGCTTTCCCCCCCTAAAAAAATGTTTAGGGGTACTCTCATTTTCCTACTCATATTGAAATACTGCCCCTCAATGAGGTGAAACTTAGATTCACAAAATGTTTAGGGGTATGCGTACTCCTGCGTCCACCAATGAATGCTATCCAAGACTTTTTCTGCCCCAAACAGAGAAGAGATGCAATTGTAAGAGGATCACTGTCAAATGATGCTGCTGGCACAATTCTTAAATTGCATGCAGTCACAAACAAACAGAGTTGTGCCTGATGAACTTTTGTTGCAAGAGATTCTGAACCTCACCTCAAATACCACACCCACACCCGCCCCATTAAAAAGTCCAATGGGCAATGCAATCCCATACATGTCCATTCAGAAGTTAGCTCATTAGGATTTGCTCCTAGGCAAGGGTGCTGCTGTTCTGCATGCTGGCATGGAGAGGGGTTGGGACAAGCAGTGGCGTAGCGTGGGTTGTCAGCACCCGGGGCAAGGCAAGTAATTTGCACCCCCTAACCCGTGGATTTGCGCCCCCTAACCCTAACCCCCAGATGCTGCGCCCAGTGCGGCCGGCCCCCCCTGCACCCCCACGCTACGCCACTGGGGACAAGGCACCAGCATGTTCTGCACAGATGTCTGATGGAACGAACGTCAACAGGCAACATAACTGTATTTCTGTACTAGAAAAGGCTTACGCTGTTTAGCTTCTTCCTACTGCTCAAGGAACTAGATTCCTGCTTTCCCCTTAATGCCAAACCTAAACCATGCAAAGAACTTAGGCTAGAATAAAAACCACAACAAAACATTTAGGCAATTTGATATACTTAAAAAAAACCAACCAGATCTCGTGCTTGAGCCTGAGACTCTTGATCTTAGGGTTGTGGGTTTGAGCCTTTCTTGGGCAAATGATTCCTGCATTGCAGGGGGTCAAGCTAAATGACCCTCGTGGTCCCTTCCAACTCTACAGTTCTATGATTCAATTATCCTGTCATAAACACAAAAAGGTGTGGATAGGATATGGCCCTTTTGGTACCCAATAACAGCATTGACAGCACAATTCTAACCAAGTTTTCTCAGAAGTAAGGCTGCAATCCCGTACCCACTTACCTGGGAGTAAGCCCCATTGAGGAATAAAAGGAGAGAAGGGGGAAAACCACTGAGATTCCATCAGTCAAAGCTCTGGCTTCACTCCCTGGCTAATAATACTGAAAGGTGGGAGCTGCCAGGCTGGCTCATCTCACAGAAATCACTTAGAAGTTTGTCTGCATATTTTACCTAAAATCTTCTTTTCCAGGAGGCCTAATGACTCATGTCTTCAAAACAATGAAAGCTGCAGGCTTGGCACATCAATACCTTCTGCACCTATCTCTTGGTGGCCTGTTTGAGGCCGTTGTTGAACAACAAGGAAAGGCTCACAGGTTCCTTAGTCCTGCATTCATTCTCTCTCTCTCTCTCTCTCTCTCTCTCTCTCTCTCTCTCTCTCTCTCTCTCTCTCTCTCTCTCTCTCTCCCTCCCTCCCTCCCTCCCTCCCTCCCTCCCTCCCTCCCCCCTCCCCCTCCCTCTCCCCTCCCTCTCCCTCTCCCACACATCCATGCACTTACACAACTAGTACGTCATTGATGATTGGTGTGTTTCCAGAAGTCCCCCTCCATTTAATTCAGATTTACCCCTTTCAGGGAAAGCCCAATACATTTGGGAGATCTTTTAAATGGAGAAATACTCTTTGAGGCTTCACTTGAAGTTGGAAGTGGCAGAATCAAGGAGCAGAAACATCACACAAAGATGTTGATTGGATGGTTCAACTTTAAGAACTGAGAGAGATGAGCTGTTATGGGCCGTATAAATAAAATCCCATAGTCTTAGGGGGACTAATGTCTTAATGCATAGAAAGGGAAACTAATATTGGGAATTATTTTTTTTTAACACAGTGAAGACAATCAGATTATTGCCACCATCCACTTAATTTTGATGGACTCTGCTTCAGCCCTTTCTTCCTTAAATTTCTAAAAAATCTCTTTGAGAAAACTCCTCTCAAGAGTTTGTATTTTCCCCCTATTAATATTTTATATGAACCAATTAGTTCATGACATGCTCACAGAAGCTCCTAACTTTGTCATCTTATGCTTTCAAATAACCGATGAATCATCCTGCCAAGTGCTGTCCCTTAATGTGAATGATACATCTTATTTACACTCTTGAAAACTTATGCATAGCCCTTATTAATCACTCCCACCTTTAAGAATGATCTGACCTCTTAGCTATTCATCAAAAATGGGGCCCTCCCCTTTTGAATTGGGCACAACATAATTGATGTACAATCAGGTTGTGGATAGAGGAATCTGAGCACGTCACAATTACCAGAACTGTACAGTTCCCTAGTTTCTGTTCTGCTTCAGTTTGACACATATATACAAAGATGCCAGCGAACTCGCAGAGACTTGCATGATCAGAGACTGCCACATCCTCTTGTGTGTTGAGGAAAGGTCTGTGTGCAGCGTGGAAAGTCATACCTACTGTGACATTGTACAGATTGGGGCAACCCCTGTCTCTGCATAGCTTTGAATATGCACATCACAGCCCTGCACAGCCCTGGTGGATGACAGCTTATCTAGGAAAAGTTGGTCATAATGAAGTTCCATACCGAAAGCAATGCAACTTGGGTTAGTTATGATGACTTAATTATTTCAGCGCTCCTTAGACTGCAACCTTAGGCACACTTAACTAGGAATAAGCCCCAGGGGCTCTCCAGGATCTGAGACAGAGGTCTTTAGCAATACCTGCTCCCTGGTATTGCTTTTTAAATAACTCCTTTTTAAATAACCGGCGATGCCAGGGGTTCGAACCACCATTCCTGATCATTGACCATGCCAGCTGGGGTAGATGGGAAGTGGACCAGCCACATCTAGAGGGTCACTGGTTCCCCATTTCTGCTCTCTTCTGCATGCTAAGAATTGCACTGCTGATCACTTCAGATTTGATTACAGCGATATTATTCCGCATAGCTTGTACCATGAGACGTTTTGACTTGTGAAGATGCCCTAATGGCACAGTGCTATTTTATAGGGTTTGTCTAGCACAACATGGTTAATCAATGTCAGGAAGGGTTAAATTGATTCCCTGTCCCCAGACTAGGTTCAAAAGTGGCCCAGAACCAAGAGATCCAACTACAGATCTCCTTAACAACACAGTTTATCCCCTAAGGTTTAGGTTTATAATCCTATTATTTTTATAATCCTATTATTGTAATGTTTGGATGAACTGAATATATTTCAACTTTAATCTCTGTGTGATCTCACATATTTTCTTTCAATGATGACTCTTGGCTGACCTTACAAGGATTGCGTTCTTCAGTTGCTAAATAAATCCGTTAAAATAGTGAGGGACAGTATGATTTCAATATCATGCATCTTGCTTCTGCATAATGCCACTTGACAAAGCTTGCCTTTAATGAATAGGATGGGTTAGCTTGATTTCTAGTTATTTAGACTTTCAAAACTTGACCCCCCCCCCACATTTTCTTGCTACAAGTATGGCATCCAAAATGCATGACTACATATCCAGCCCACAGTTACCTACTCTTTTATATGAGTGTGTTCTATCTAATATCTATAAAATGAGTTATTATACAATAAAGAGAAGAAAAGTTAGGAAACCATGAATTACAATGTCACTGAGTGGTTTAATGGCGATTTAATAAATCATAAGAACCAGGTACAAGTGGATTTGATGGCTCATCTCAAACCTGAGGAGCTCTTATAGTCTTAATTTTAAAAGTAGCCCATTTCCATGGCTATTTTTGTTACACAGTCTGGCTTCTTTCAACCTTTCAGCCCTACTGCTGCAATGGGAGCTCTTTCTTGCCTTTCATGAACAAACCCAACCCTATGCTTGGAGAATGGGGCAGACTTGGCTAAAGCTACCTATACCTTCAAAGACTTCTTTGCCCTAAAACTTATCCACTGTACTCCGTTGGTCTAAAATAATTTTAGGATGCTGGAAATCATACAGGTATGTATGGAACCATTCCTCCAACCAAGGGCTGCATCACCTCAGAGGAAATATATTTAGGGTGTGCATAAGAACAGTGGGTGACCTCAAACCTCAACCAGGTACGGCCAAAGCACATACAACACCCAGCCACCTACATATGTACCCTCTTCTTTTTCTTTCTCCCTCACACATCCCTGCTCACCACATTCACACACACAGTTCCAATGTCCTCTGTGCTCTACGCCAAAAAAGGGCTTCCCCTTTCTCCACATGCAGCACAGAAACACAGTTAATTGTCCATGGAGGGAGTGAATAATTTCTTTCTTCATGAGCAGCTGACTTTAAATCCCCCCTCCTCACAAGCCTCCCCTCTTTGCTGTTCACTTGATTGGAGATTACACTTCAGCCCTAGAGATGCTGTAATCTTTGACCAGCAGAACAGCATGGGGGCAGGAGATCTCAGAGAGGGGAGATTACAGCTCCATAGTGGAGGAAAAGGAGACCTGAGAGAGGGAGGAAGTGTCTGGTTCAGAGGCTTGGCAGGCCCACAGGCTAGAGGTTCCTGCTGTCTGCTGTGTGGCATCTGGCTATGGCTCTGTTCCAACATAATGTCTGCATTCACTAAATACAGAGGGAAGAATGGGGTCTTCCAACTTAGCCTCCAGATATTTGGCCCAGTGTGAGAATGGACACTAGACATGAATAGGCTCTGTGCTCACGATCAGGGACCCTGCTGTGATTGTGAGTACAGACCCTACATAAATACAGTTGTACAAACTCAGAGTTTGTTCTCATATTTGGTTGGGACCAATAAACATGCAGCCCCACTGATGCCTCAATCATTCATATCTAATGCTAAACTGAGATCCTTTAAAGGGAAACTGAACTCATCAGAAAACTTCCTCCTGAAGATGTGGGAGTAGGAGAGAGGACAATGACAGAATGAGCTCAGCACTTCACTTGAGTGTGCTGAGATTTGTCTGTCTCGCCCTAAACTGTGGTTTCGCATTACATACAAATGTAGTCCATGTCTTGCATAGTTCTTATTTGGACATCCTTGTTTGGAATGCTTCTTACTTAACGAGGAGAGTCATGTGATTGGACTAAACTGCCAGCTATAAAACCACATCAATCTATGAGCATCAAGGACCTCTGCGGTGCATATATTTAGCATGTCTAAAGTCCTGTGACATGCTGGAGCCAAGGAGAACAAGCATGGAATCAGTCCAGCTCCAAGGTTAATGCTTCAATTAAGTTACAGGCTTTACAAAACATTCACATCTACAGAACTTACCTACTTGGAAAACACTTCACAACTATACTAACTGTGAAGAATGTTAATGAGGGGCTATTATTGTACATTCTAATTGCAGGGTTTCCAATGATATAGATGCCTTGGGGTTAGCACCTATGTATTATCAACAGTTAGGAACATCTAGGAGTAAACTCAGGAGTAGCTGTAAGCCAACTGAGGACCAAACATAGTCTCACGAGCTACTCAGAATAGCACTTCTGAATAACATGAGTCAGATCATTCATTTATGTACTCCAGTATTCTTTGCCCCAACTGGGAAAAGCAGTTCTCCAAGATCACATGTAGATCCTTTTCCTAGCACTGCTCCCTAAAGGTGCTTTCAATTGGAGATAGTGGGGCCTAAACCTGTGGCCATCTGCATCTAAAATATGCATTCCATAACCTTTGGTCTCACTTTTAGTTAACAATATTTAGCATAACATTACAAACTAGAATAAGAATAAGATTTTTTCCCCTTAATGGAGAGGCCTGTGAGGGCTTATATGTTTGGCTTTAGAAGGCAGCCTGCCAACGACAAATAAATGAACAATCTATCCAACTGTCAAGGACTGATATCCTTAAAAAATGAATATCTGTATAAATCACTGTCTCTACTCCATTTGGATCAAACTCTATTTGGACTCTTCTGCCCAGTCCTAAACCCCCCCCTCCCATCAGTGCTGATCAGGGGATTAAACTGCACCCTCAAAGCTTTTTTCAGGAAGAGCACAAGGCATGTTCTTTGGTGCAAGAATAAATTTGCTGCTAAATGTGTGTACAGGGCCTACCAAAGGATGCCCTACTCTCTGAATGGCAACTGCATTATTAACATAATTCCCCACATCTGAAATCTCATTCGAAGCTGCTGTTGTGGTTTGCTATGTTTAATGATATAAACGATACACATTTGCTGCCATATGTTCAATTCTATGGTGAAGGCAAAAGGAAACACTTTCTATTCTTAGGCAGTGGTGTTGCCACAAGTCATCGGAGGACATGTGGGTGCATTAGCCGCTTGGCTTCTCATACACTAGAAATCAAATGTACACAAGCAATGAACCTTGTCCTTCCTGTTTGAGCTGTTCATTGGCAATTGGTTAACATCAGTAGGAAATTACTAACCCACTTGCTCTACTTGAGCTGAGGCATTGGTGGGCAGATGCAGAGTGTGGGCTTTTTATTCCCCAACTGAGCCATCTGATTAGATCAATAACGCAAAGCTGAGTTGCAAATTGTTGATTAGATTTGCATCCCAGTAAGTCTTTCCCCCATTTTGATAGCAAAACAAATTGAAATGTGGGGGAAAGTGTATCCACAGTAAGAAGTCAATAATGGTATTAAGAAGGCAGACTGAACTGACTGGAGGAGGGGGAAATTTACCTTGCTGAATTTAAGTTATTTTATCCATTTGGTCAACACTGTGCAGCAAAAATCCCCATACAGTAATAAATACTTGGCATGGATGCTAGCCTGGAGAAAATCCTTGGACCTGCACCTGACTTTTCAGCCAACATTTCTAAACTTCTGGCAGGCTTCAAAAGCCAGAATGACTTTTCACATCTCACAGGACAAGACCCCAGCTACCAAAGTTGCTCTGCATATTTTTTCTTGCTCATAGATCTTCTCTGGGGCTTTTGGTGGGTGGGCTCCGGAGGGCTCACCACAACTTCTGGAAGAGCTTAAAGTCAGCCAAGAGAACAGCAAGGCCTTCTTACACAATCTTGATTGCCATTTCCAAGGCTGTTCGGCTGTATTCAGGGCTTCACATCCTTTGCACCCGAGCTCAATTAACAACCCTCTAGACCACCCTGGAAAGAAGAGAGTGAGGGTGTGTTATGAATGTGTGCACAAGAATACCATTAAACCCAAAAGAGAAGAGAGAGAGCTCCGAGGATCCTTGAACTAAGAAGACTTATCCTGTGGCAGAAAGCCCAGGATTTGAAAACAGCTCCCCCTCTTTGTACTCCAGCTGCTAAAACCTGCCTTTTATCTGCAGCTGCATAGGGGAATATGCTTCAGTCCAACTCCCTTGGCTACAACTATTCAGCTTGCAGCTGCTAACAATGGGGGGAGAGGGAGGGGAAGGAGGACACAGGTTTTAGAACTTATCCTAAATTAAACAGTGCTGTACACAGGATGAAGAGAGCTGATTAGCATGCACTTTCTTCAGCTTCCAAATAGTTTCAAACTACGCAAACAATGGTTCATCATCACATAATCGTATCTCCTTAAGGAGGGACGGTGATCTGGCTAATAAAGTTAGACGGCATGGAATGCACATCGAAAGGTTCAGAGAAGAGTTTGAGCCTCATCCCACTGCAGATGGAACCGACAAATGTGTGAAGTCAGATTTCTGGGGAATGCTTTGGTTCCTTGAAAGCCAGATGTAATCTTACTCTTCTTCTTTGACTTTTGGGTTCAGTGACTTTCTTTCTTTCTTTCTTTCTTTCTTTCTTTCTTTCTTTCTTTCTTTCTTTCTTTCTTTCTTTCTTTCTTTCTTTCTTTCTTTCTTTCTTTCTTTCTTTCTTTCTTTCTTTCTTTCTTCCTTCCTTCCTTCCTTCCTTCCTTCCTTCCTTCCTTCCTTCCTTCCTTCCTTCCTTCCTTCCTTCCTTCCTTCCTTCCTATTATTATCATACACATTCTGGGCTGGTTCCAAGTGTTTTGGTTTTTTTTTTGGGGGGGGGGGACTCCTCTCCACTGAGCTGCCTCTCCCCTGGCTGCCCGTTATTCTCTTTGGTACCTCCAAATCAAGATCAGCCACTCAAGGCTCCATTACCTTGAGACACTGACTTTCCTGCAGCTGCATAGGGTGTTTGTTGAACTAAGGTTCCAACAGATGCCCTCAGCGTATTTAGAGGGCAAATACCTGGGAATTCTCCATACAGAATGCAGGTGCATTTATGGATGTAGTCAGGTTGAGGATGTTGTGCATTACCTGCTGCTTTGCCCCTTATATTCAATGCCCAGATAATTTTTTAAAAATAATCTGTTCTTGACTGTCTCTCAGGCTGGTCCCCCCCCTCAGGTGACAGTTGAGCTCCTAGTTGATAAAGATCTACAGATTACACACCTGGTAGCCCAATTTGCTCTGGCAGCTAAGAAGCTCCTTTCTGGGTACGTTAATACTCTCTAATTTTAAATTTTTATTCTGTAAACTTTTCATGCTGTAAACTTTTTATACGGTATGCCATGTAATATCAGAGGAAAGCCTTGCCTTGCCCTCTGCTGTACATTGTAAAGGCTTTTGGCTATGCACAATAAATTGATTGATTGACTAATAAAGTAGGAGTTACAGTGATATCCTATATAAACTAGGCAGCCATCTTAAAGCACCTGATTAAAAAAAATGTTGCTCCTGAATAAAATTGTAGGCCAGAGTGCATATTTGTATTGCTACATTGATTATGCTATATTTGCACTGATAGTGTCTACCTCTTTCATAGTCAGTCCCCGGAGTTATGATTTCTGTCTCTGAGGCTACAACCCCCAACACACTTTTAGGAAACAAGCCCAACACTGTACATAGCGGAACTTAGATTCTGAGGAAACATGCACAAGATTGCACTTCACAAATCGAGATACACATAAGAGGCAACAAGTTGTATTTTAGGTATCCCCTGCCTCCCTCCAGCATAACGATCGCAATATGAATGGCGAACTCCCTGCAAAAACAAAAGGGAGACCCAGTCATGGATCATATTGTGCCAAACCCTACTGTTACCATTGGTGACAGCAACTGCTTCCTTTTCATTATATTTTGACTTCTTTTATTCCTAATCTGGATAAAACGGAAAAAGGCCAAACAACATGTTGGGTTCTTTATGCTTTCTATAAAGTGTGCTTAAACTGGCCACTAATATTTTGCAGAAAAGACTAGCCTGGCAACAGTTTTGTAACAGCTTTGTTTCTGTCTATCCACTGGTCCAATCAACAAACTAATGTCTTCCTAATTTTCAAGAGATTTGCACTATGAATCTGCATGAATCTGTAAAAATGACTCAATTAAACTACCATGAACTGTAGCTTTGTGAAAATGCTGAAAAATATCATTTAAATAGTCTTTCACCAGATTCAGTAGTCTCTTCGCAAGATTCTTGGTTTGGGAGCAATATCGGTTGAAGTGGTTACAATGAGTTCTCAATTGTAGCACATACGTGCCTCAATGGATTGCTCAAAGTTAATATGTATCCACAGTTCTGTTCCTTCAAGTCCAGAAATAGTTTGAGTTCAGTTTTACTCAGGCATTTGCCTGAGCACATGAAGGTTTAAACTGGGAAAGGGCATTCATGCAAATTCCACCCGCAACAGCCATGGGAGCATTGGCTGCTCCTGAGCTGTTCACACAATTTGTGTCAACGCCTGAAGATATGTTTCTTTTAAGGATGCTCAGCTGAATGCACTTAGAAACCTCCCTGTGATCAGGAACCCTGGCTTAGCCAAAAAATGTTTGGGGTTTGTGTGTGTGTGGAACTTCAAATTATTGCCATGCTTTGTCAGAATCTGATTCAAGTTTAGCAGTGCATTATTCTTGCCTTTCCCAAATGCAAGCTGCTTTCCAAATCTAATAGCATGCATAAGTTCCTTTTACAATGGCTGGACATCAGTTGTGAAAAACCCAATCCAGCTATTTTATGATGTTTACAAATAACGATGGAAAACATCTGATATTTCCTGTTTGGACAGTTCATTTGCTTTTGGATACTTTGGTATTTTTGTCACCACATGGCTGCCAACTGACCAGGAAAAAATGCCTTTTTTGTTGTTTAGTCATTTAGTTGTGTCCGACTCTTCATGACCCCATGGACCAGAGCATGCCAGGCACTCCTGTCTTCCACTGCCACCCACAGTTTGGTCAGACTCATGCTGGTAGCTTCAAGAACACTATCCAACCAACTCATCCTCTGTCGTCCCCTTCTCCTTGTGCCCTCAATCTTTCCCAACATCAGAGTCTTTTCCAGGGACTCTTGTCTTCTCATGAGGTGGCCAAAGTACTGGAGCCTCAGCTTCAGGATCTGTCCTTCCAGTGAGCTCTCAGGGCTGATTTCCTTCAGAATGGATAGGTTTGATCTTCTTGCAGTCCATGGGACTCTCAAGAGTCTCCTCCAGCACCATAATTCAAAAGCATCAATTCTTCAGTGATCAGCCTTCTTTATGGTCCAGCTTTCACTTCCATACATCACTACTGGGAAAACCAAACTATACGGACCTTTGTCGGCAAGGTGATGTCTCTGCTTTTTAAGATGCTGTCTAGGTGTGTCATTGCTTTTCTCCCAAGAAGCAGGCGTCTTTTAATTTTGTGACTGCTGTCACCATCTGCAGTGATCATTGGAACCCAAGAAAGTAAAATCTCTCACTACCTCCATTTCTTCCCCTTCTATTTGCCAGGAGGTGATGGCACCAGTGGCCATGATTTTAGTTTTTTTGATGTTGAGCTTCAGATCATATTTTGCATGCTCCTCTTTCACCCTCATTAAAAGGTTCTTTAATTCCTCCTCACTTCCTGCTATCAAGGTTGTGTCATCTGCATATCTGAGGTTGTTGATATTTCTTCTGGCAATAAAAGCTTAATCTGCAGAAATCAGCAGCTGAAAACATTTCAAAGCAGGAAGTACTACCATGCACTAATATTTGCTGTGAAAGACAAAAGAAACAACAAACCTTGCCCGATTCAGGGACTAGCAGCTTTGCATTTTTCAAAAAGATCTCACAAATGTATGAAATTGTATTATCTATTATATATATTCCACCCTTAGTCTGTGTAATGTGATGCTGAAATAAATATACCCAGTAATTAAATGCATTTTGGTCTTTATCCTTATTATCTATTATCCCTCCCCCCCCCCCCGCAGTTGTACCTCTTTCCTATCTAATATTTTTCTGGTCTTTATTCTATTGACCTTTTAAAATAATGCTCAAGTATTTTTTTTAAAGAGTATCCCTCCCCTGACTTCTGTTTAGATGTTTAATCACGTCTTAGCTGAAGGTTAGGCTGTGCCATGTGACTGGCTGTAATGCAAGGGGTGGAGAGGATCAAGAGAGAATTTGGAGAACGCACCATCTTTAATTCTGTTTGGGAGGGAGCAATCATCTCTGTCATCAGCTCGAAGGCAAGAAACTGCCAGCACTCAGGCCAAAAATGAAATAAAAATGCAGCACTCTATCATTTGTGGGTTAATAAAAACAGTTTATGTGCGGGGTGGTGAACATGAGGCAAGTTATGGAAAACAGTTCTCACCCAAGGACAGAAGACCAGATGTGCTAAGACTTATGGGAGCAATCAGGAGTGGCCAAGGCTCTGCTGTGGGCCTTATTAAGTTTGACTGTGATCCAGCACCTTCAACTTATTAAGCTGTCGGGAGGTTCAGTGATTAAAACCAAAGAAAGGTCAGCCACAGACCTTTGGAATTTCCTTGGCCTGGTATTTTCTTTTGGGTCTTAGGCCCTAATGAAGACTCTTTGGTTGATACGTGGATTTTTTTAAATTGGGTCTTTTGAGCTGGATTTGTCCATAGCTTGAGAAAATCTTCAATAGATTTTGCTTCCTCAGAACTCTGCATAGAGTTATCAAATAAGAGAGAGGGGGGGAGAGAGAGAGAAGGGGGGGGACCTCTAACCAATAGTAAGAGATGAGGCCTTATAGTGTGGCTTTGCATATCATCACAGCAGAGATCAAAGGAACAGGTTAATGGGGATCTGGAGAAGTTTAATTATGTCCTAGGTTAAAAAAAAAAGGAGGGTTAGTCGCTGTAGGTGGGGTTGCTCTAAATAAGCTTTCAAAGCTCTGATAGCTGAAGCCTAATGTTTGTAAAAGGTATAATAAAATGGGTATTTCTGATGGATTTAAGGCTGCCAAAATCAACCCACTTGTCCCCAGCAGAAACAGATATAATGTGTGCCGGTGACAATCAATGTTCAGAGCAATTCTCATGGGTTAAAGGTTGTTGTTTCATCTACAGTAGCACATATTACTGCTTACAATCCCTTAATTATCATATTGCCACAAAGTGTTGTTTTACTCAGCCTCTTCATCCCTCGCTATCTCGCAGCGGGGGTTAAAAGGCAACCATGTCTACAGGAGTCCTCTAAGCAGTAGATTCCTCCCCCCTCCTCCTTTGATGCTACCTATGTTTATTACACTCAGGGCATACTGGAATCTCTGTTAAATATAACCCCTATTCTTCACACAGCTATAAAAATGCACTCTGGAAACTTGGCACAGAGGACTAGGATAAAATGTTATATTTCTCTTACAGTATTAAAAAAAAAAGTCACTCTTTTTCATGTTGCAAAGAAGGTGGGGTGGGGGTTAGGGAGGCACCCCGACAGCCTTCTGTGGCTTTGTGCGCCTCTTTTACATTTCCCTCATAAATAAAAAATAGCTTTATTCCTGAAAGCAAAATGTGAGAGTTATTTGGTGTCAAGATTTGTACCTTTCCATTTCAAAGTTCCTGCATTCTGAAGTGTTTGCTTTCTCTGCCGAAAGAGCAAAGCACGTGCCGTCATTTGCAATATCACTATTTATACATATAGCGCAACGGTCCGTGTCGTGCGGCAGATCGATAGGAAACTAAGCGAGAATCTACATGACAGACTGCAAGCACTTGGGGAGAGCAATTACAATGCGCTCGGTCAATAATATTCCTTTGAATAATATTTAAATGCGCAGCTCCATCAACTCAAATGATTTCATTTTCATGTTACCATCGTCCAGCTTGCGCAAGAGGATACTCATTAGTGTGGTAACCATGTTAGTAGCGTTTCGTTTCACGGCAGAATTGCACCCCAATGTCGTAGCACGCCAGCCAAAAGCTCGATCGATAGACACAGCATACAACCGTATGTACAAAGGTGAACATTGTTAGGTAGCTCGGTATGAACATCTTGAGAATAAGGACCACATTTATACTGTAAACAGAGCCCCAGTGCTCTGATTAGACAGGAGTGGTGGGGCTGCTGCAATAGCATGGCAATAGCTTTTAGTCTGGTGAACAGGTTCACCTTCATGCAGAATCATTTGCACATGAGCAGCCAGTTGCTTGTGGTTCTTTCTCCTCTAAAGCATCTGTCGTCATACCAATAGAGCTTCTGCAGAAGAAGGCTTTCTTTGGGCTATTACAGCGAACCCTGGCTGAGTCTCTACCATGCATTAGTAAACTCAATACTCCATTACTGCTAGGTGCTACCATAAAATGGCTGGATCGGGCTACCCCTGGTCTGGAGGTTCCAGCTGGTGTAAAATATGGTGGCAGGACTGTGGATGGGGGCAGACTACCGCCAGCACAGAACTCCAGTGCCTAAAAGAGGAGACCGAGAAGGGGATATGATAGCCATCTTCAAGTATCTGAAAGGCTGTCACATGGTAGATGGAGCATGCTTGTTTTCTCCTGCTCTGGAGGGTAGGACACAAATCAGTGGCTTCAAGTTACAAGGAAGGAGATGCCGACTAAACATAGGGAAGAACTTTTGGACAGAAAGATGGCCATCTGTCGTGGATGCTTTAGTTGAGATTCCTGCATTGCAGGGGTTGGACAAGGCACAAGATGACCTTGGGCATACCTTCCAACTCTGTGATTCTATGATAAGTCTGCACTGGCTGCCCATACGCTACTGGGCAGGTTCAAGTTTGTTGTATTCATTTACAATACCCTTCACCATTTTGGTCCAGGACACCTCAAGGACCACCTAATTCCTTATAAATCAACCTGATCACTGAGCGTTTCACTGCAGTCCCTGTTAGTTGGACCCACATGGCTCTGATTTACACTTCTTATCCCCCAGGAGTCATCGTTGTCATTGTCCTCCTCCTTCACTGCAGGCCCGATTTTATGGAAATCCCTTCCAGCTGAAGTCAGACAGGCCTCCTTCCCACTGAACTTCCAGTGCCTACTGAAGCCTTTTTTATTTATCCCTGCAGGCATTTTCATGGAAGTCAGATGTTATAGTTCTAAGGGATTTTTAATTTTTGTCTTGTATCTTAAAGACTCTTGCAGTTAAGCAGTATATAAATTCAGTATTTAAATTATTTAAGCAAAGGAATAAATAAAACATGAATCAGAGGTTGGAGTTTGCATTAGTAGCATTGCTTCGAAACAAAGATTGCAGAGGATGGACCATTCCTATGGTTTCAGCCTCCATGAAAAGCAGTCTTGTACTGTTGGGGTGGGGCTCAAAGAACAGTGAAATTGTTTCACCATTACTTGTTTGTGTGCAGCATTTTCATTAGCTGAGCATATGAGAAATAGGGACACCAGGGGTGACAGGGTGAGCTTCATGAGGAACAATTCCTCCTCCTACAGTGATATGATTATGACACCAATTAGATTTGACAAGGTGGTGTCACTGAGGAGAAAGGAAGTCCTGTTGCTCTCCTTCTGTGGGGGAGAAGAAGGAAGGGTGAGACCACCTGGCTATCAGTGATTTCCAAACCATTGATCACTACTGTCACTTCACATTGAACATGTAGATAAGGATGGGTAGTCACTTCCAGACTAAGGATCGGTGAAAATGCCTGTTTTGGTTTCTCTCCGTTCCTTAGCTTTCCAGTCCTAAACCCACTTCTCCACATTTCTACACCAGTTTGCAAATTTCTTTTTCTTAAATTCTCTACCCACCAGCAGAAATGGTGCAGTACATTTTGCCACTTTGAGACTCTATCACTTCATTCTGCTCTGTGTTTTGACCGGGCCTACATACCTCAACTGCCTGCTTCTTGAGCTCTAAGCATTTAAATAGTTAACAGGAAAAAAAGGTATTATATTCTGTAATTTAGTTTAAGCCAAGATCAGGCAGCCTCACATCAAACAGTGGTTAGCAATGTGGGCTTAGGAAAGGACTGGGGTGGATGTTATTCAGACTTTAATTAACTCAAATACCAACTGTGAATATGTATAGGATCAGACATCCCTAGGTGTGAAGTCCCACAGAACACCATACTTTCCTAGTTCTTTTTGCACTGGATCTCTGAAATGAAGGAAGGCTCCTTTTCATCTTGCCTTCTGTGGAACACCCAGATTCCATGTGAAAGATCACAGAGCACTCCACTCTCATTTGTTTTAGGAGTGATGCTCTTAAAAACCACTTTGTAGGAATCAGGTTTTGATGGCTTGTGTGATGGCTTGCCCTCTAATCAGGAGAAAACTTTAGAATGTATTTTAAAAAGAACTTTTCTTCTAAAACTATCTTTTCCTGAATCTCTTATCCCTGGGCACAGATGTTTCTGAGATGTGTAGGGTGGCGTTTATTTATTTACTTGTTAGTTTAATGGACTTAAAAGAGATGCGGTGCAAAGCTATCGGGCAGGGGGATGTCATGGTGATGTTGGTGGGCACCATCCCATCTATGCCTTAGTGCCAGAAGAGCCAATGTGGGAGCTTCCAGATATTGCTGGGACTCACATAAGCCCCTGTCAGCATGGCCAGTGATCAGACATGATAGGAGTTCAAAGACACCTGGAGGAAAACACATTGGCTAAGCCTGCCTTAGTGAATTCAGAATGTGTGTGTGTTTGTGTGTGTGTGTGTGTTGGGGGAGAAAGTCCACATATCCAGGTATGGTCTGGTAACACCAACTTGCTGAGGCAAAGTAGATCTAGGTCTTGTGCCTGGATGAGTGACCACATGAGAGTCACAGGGACACTGCCTTGGTTCCAAGACCAAAGTAAAGCAGGAGATAAATGCAAGCTTTTTTTGGTTTTTAAAAAAAGGCTCTACAGTATTTGAGCAGAAAGTACATGGACTGCATATGTATCCTGTGGGCTTATCCCCACTTACCTTTTGTCCCAACTCTTTCCAGGCACAGGTTTTCTTTTTGTCCTGGAGCTTTACCTAGGTAAAGGTAAGGGGACCCCTGACCATTAGGTCCAGTCCTGACCAACTCTGGGGTTGCGGCACTCATCTCGCTTTACTGGCCGAGGGAGCTGGCATACAGCTTCCGGGTCATGTGGCCAGCATGACTAAGCCACTTCTGGTGAACCAGAGCAGTGCATGGAAACGCCGTTTACCTTCCCGCCAGAGCGATACCTATTTATCTACTTGCACTCTGACGTGCTTTCGAACTGCTAGGTTGGCAGGAGCTGGGACTGAGCAACGGGAGTTCACCCCGTCGCAGGGATTCAAACCGCTGACCTTCTGATCGGCAAGTCCTAGGCTCTGTGGTTTAACCCACAGCTCCACCTGCATCCCTCTGGAGCTTTACCTAAAAGAGTGCAAAAACCCACTCTTTGAAGCTGAGGCACAAACACCAGCACCACTATTTATATGCTGCCCATCTGACTAGGTTGCCCCAGCTGCTCTGGGCCACTCCCAGCAAAATATTTGAACACAACAAAACATCAAACTTAAAAAAACTTCCCTATACATGCTGCCTTCAGATGTCTTCTAAAAGTCAAGTAGTTGTTTATTTCCTTGACATCTGATGGGAGGGTGTTCCACAGGGAGGGTGCCACTACTGAGAAGGCCCTCTGCCTGGTTCCCTGTAACTTCACTTCTTTCAGTGAGGGAACTGCCGGAAGGCCCTCAGAGCTGGAGTGTCTGGGCTGAATGATGGGGGCGGAGATGGCAATTTGGGGTTTTCTGTGGATTGCCATTTGCTCCGATTCAGCTTTAAAGAGCAAGTTTTCACAAAGAAAGCTCTGGAGCAAAAAAATGATGAAGAAAAAAGAGCTCCCAGACAGTGCATTAAAGTGTGGACTGTCTCTGGAAAGTGCAGAGGAAAAGTAAGTGTGGATAAACCCTAACTGAAGATTATGAGAGGAGTTACATTATTGGTGAAATGCTTGTAGCAGGGTTCCCCAACTAAGCCCTGTTCACTTTTTGCAGAAAGGCGGCGGGTTGGGGGGATATTCCACAACAAACACATAACAAACTTATTTTTAGAGACTTATATGAATGGGAAGCAATGCTGACAGGGAGACTGGAGCAGTGCCTGCTCTATATTGTTCAGTATGGAACTCATATTATCCTAATTAAGCATTTTCTGTGATGATGGCTTGTGTTAACCGAAGACTGCCGTTCTCACTCAGATGCAAGGCCATTTTACAGTTTATTTATGTTCCATTCCATTTAGTATGCGGTGTGGGCATGGTGCCATGCTGACTTTTAACCCTAATGGAGAAAACACACAAGTTGACTGTGGGCCTCTAGGGGGAAAAGAGCTTTAATGGCAATTTGAGTGTAAAATCTGGTCTGTGGAAGAAAGGTCACAACATCTGCATAACCCCCCTGAGTCAGGCTTAGAGCTCTGTCTGCCTTCAACTGAGGAGGCATTTTCCTGTATCTTGAGGCTGCTTTAGTTTGAGGTACAAGGAACACATGACAGAATCAGGGGAGCTGAATGATGTTTGTGCATGTTTGACTGCACTCTGCATCCTAAGAGAAGACTTTTGAGAAACTCAATCAATACTACAACCATGTCCTGTACAGAAGCAATGTTCTTTCATTCTGTTACAATAATGAATTGAAGTCTCACAACAGCAGGTATTATAAGCACCACTCAGCCCTTGATATTCAATCACCTTTAACCGGTTGTGTCTATATAAAATCCACCGGCAACAGTAGTTTTACAATACCCCAATGGCAACCTTTTATTACCCAGCCTACACACACACACACACACACACACACACACTACAAAAACAGGAAAAAATGTCAGCTTTTCAATATGTTTTTAAAACAGGACTCTCCCTTTTTAAATTCAAAGTCCAACATAAGGCACGCAGAGCCTGGACAAAAAAATTAATAAAATGGAGCAGGGTTTGTCAGTCATTGCTATTTACCAGCCATTTACGCATTTGCAGCCTTCTAAAATTTTAAGATATAATTCATGTGCTTGGGATGTTATTTCACCAGGCAGTATTTTTGCAAATAAAAATGTAAAGAAACCTAAAGCCTCAAATTCTCTTTAGACATTTTGAAAACATAAACCACACATTGGGGAGGATTTTAAAAGTGGATTTGACATTTTAATCTTCAAGTATATCCATTAACCTTTTAGTTGCACCACACATTTGGCAGCAATATTGAAGCCTTTGCAGAAATGGCTTTGGAATCTGAGAAACCATTTTCTTTAGAACAGAACTCATCCTGGCAATCTTGTTTTGATAATTAGGGAAAGTTTGGAACTTAAAAAAAAGAAAGAAAAGGCAATAGACTTTCTCGTCAGCATCATTTTTTAAACCCCACAATAGTTTTAAAAAAGGCAATCTAACATAATAAAATTAGAGAGTGAGCAGAATTATACCTTTTATCCAAAGCTGTACAAGCATTTAACCATTTCCTTGATACACTGGTTAAACTGGAAAGCACAAGGAATTAATAGACCCAGCACTCAGGATTCAATGTTCATCTGAGACCACAACTCATGACCTTGTTCCAGCACCAAACTCTGCATCCAAAGGCCATGAAGTTGAATCTCTGCAGCACTGAGTTCAAAGAGTGTAGATTTATTTTGGATGTTCTGATGCCAGAACACATAAACTAAAATTTCAGATTGGGAGGAAGGGAAAAAACACCCTCACAGTTGAAATGTAGGTGGGGGAGGAAACCCTAAACTTAACTCTTACAATAAAGCTAATGTCAAGTTCAATTTTCTTCCCCAAACAGCATGGAACTCTAAAATATTCTGAAGCCCTAGAAGGCTGCAATGAAAGACAATCTGCAAAATATCACCAGTCTTTCCAAACATATGGTAATGCTTTTCCTCACATATAAAAGTGACCCAACCATAGCAAGCAGCAAACTGCATTTCCTTTTTTTTTTTAAGAAAACACTTTATTAAATGTTTCTTTATCAATTTTAAAATCTTTTTCTCCTGAAACAATAAACAATCACTATAACATCCATAGTTGCTGGGCAGAGCACAATAAATAGTGATTAGTAAAGTAATCAATCAACAGGACAGCATAGTTCTTCCGGTGTTAGAAAAAGCTGCCTTGGTATGAATTAGCACCTGGCAGGAAAATCTGTGTTTGATATACATCTTAATGCTGTATCATTGAAAGGGTCTCTACTACTTTCTGGAGCACCTTTATTAAAAACAGATTTTGCTTTCCCGTCTGAAAGCATTTCCTCTTGATTAAATCCTATTGGAGGCCCCATTGTGGACCATGATGCAGCGCCTCTCCTTCCAGAATGAGGAACATACGTCGCTGCCTTATACAGAGTTAAACCATTGGTCCATATAGCTCCGTGCCGGATTTACGCATAAGTTAAACAAGCTACAGCTTAGGGCCCCACTTTCTTGCCCCCCCAATTTAAAGGAATAAAAAACTTAGATGTACATTTCCAAAATAGAAGATAAAAAACAAATAAAATAAAACCTACATACAGCAACAGTGTTTTGTGTTGTGTAGGCTTCTTCTTAAATGTATTTCAGTTCAACAATTACTTTGATAAAATACATATTTTGTTACGTGCAAATGACTTTAGATAACTAGATATTAGGTGACTTTAGATATTAGGACTCAGGCATGGCCAAACTTGGCCCTCCAGATTTTTGGGGACTACAATTCCCATCATCCCTGACCACTGGTCCTGTTAACTAGGGATGATGGGAGTTGTAGTCCCAAAACATGCCTGTATTAGGTCCATAAATTACCATATATTCAAAACAGCGACAATTTGTTGTTGACAATGGACAGCTGGACATATAAAGGGCCCCATTACCTTCAGAAGCTTAGGGCCTCATGAAACCTCAATCTGGCCCTGATCTAGCTCAATATTTTCTCCACTAACTGGCAGTGGTTCTCCAAGTTTTCAAGCAGGGGATGTTCTCAGCCCTATCTAGATATGCTGGCTAGCACCACTAAGCAAAGGCCCTTCCCACATTACAGCCTTTCAGTGGTGTAGCATGGGTTACCAATGTCTGGGGTAAGCCACGTATTGCTCTCCCTAACCCGTGACAGCATTGTTGTGGCAATTGCAGCCCAACCACCTCCTCTATCAGCCCCCCACCCCAATTACTCTCTTTCCACCTTCAGTTCAATATGGATTGCAGCCACCTGCTAACTCCTCCCCAATAATAACAACAACAACAGCAGCAGCAGCAACCCAACAAAATATGTGCATTTTATCTGATGGAAGAAGTGAAAGCTTTGAGAGGGGAAAGAGAATGTGGGAGCAAAATCGTGGGACCGGGGCAGGTAGGATTTGAGGTGTTTCCTGCCTCTTGAGAGAGGCACAGACTGAGGAGGAGAGTGTGCTATTTTTTCCCTTTTGAAATGTTGTGCCCCTAATAATTTTGTGCCCAGGGCAACCACCCTGAGACCATGCCAGTGCAGCCTTCACCTGCATTAATTTTCAGATAGTCATGCAATGATCCATCCTAACTATTTATATAACACTTTTCCTCAAAGTCAGAAGATTTTCAAATAAATGACCTCAATGCAACTTATAAGAGTTTTAGGAACAAGTTATACAGTATCAAAGAATTGGTTCCTTTATCTCAGTATTATCTGCACCATTGTTGACCAAAGTGATGTCCTCCAGACGTTACATGGATCAGGCATCTAGTCCCCGTAGTGGCCAACCAGATGCCTATGGGAAGCCCACAAGCAGTACATGAGGGCAATAACATTCTCTCCAATTGTGCTGCCATGTAACTCATATTCAGAGGCACATTGTCTCCAATGTTGGAGGTAGCACACTGCCACCATGGCTAGCAGCTACTGATAGCTCTGTATTCTATGAATTTGTCGAAACCAAGGTGGTGGCTAATGCTAAATCTTGTGGAGGTGAATTTCCATGGTTTAACTCTGCTGTCTTCCTTTTGTCTGTCCTGAATCTTCCAACATTCAGCTTCACTGCATAACTCCAGGTTCTAGTATTATGGAGGGAAGAAATGTTTCTATCCACTTGCTATCCACACCATACATAATACACCTCTATTATGTTCTTCCTTACCTATTTTCCAAACTAAAAAGTCCCAGATGTTAACCTTCCCTCATGAGGAAGTTGCTCCAGCCTCTTGATCATTTTGGTTGCCATTTTCTGAATGTTTTCCGGCTCTACAATATCCTTTAAAAACTGTGGTGGGCAGAATTGTCCACAGAATTCCAAGTTTGGCCACATCATAGATTTGTATAACAGCATTATGATTTGGGCAGTTTTATTTTTCAGTCTCCTTACTAATAATTTCTAACATGGAATTCACATTTTCCACAGCTACCACACACTGGGTCAGCATTTTCATGAAGCTATCCACCACGACTCCGACATTTTCCCCCTGGTCAGACACTGACAGTTTAGAGCTTCAGATTCCATAAGCATATATGTGGTTAGACTTCTTTTAACCACACTGGCATTTTCTTGGCTTTGGTGGTACATTTTTCTGATATGTCATATATATTCTAGCTGAGCTTCTGTTATTGTGGTTTTGAATGACCCCTAAGAAGTATGGAGAGATTTGACCCTGTTTTTTATTTATAGTTTATTAGGGTGCTCACCTTGTTTTGTCCCTTTAACTTCCTTGTTCAATTTCCTTTTCCCCTGTCCACTCATTCTTGAAAACTTTGCTCTTTTGAAGGCAAACTGACCTTCTTAATCTTCATTATAGGATGAACCATATTTTATCATTCCAGTACTATAGATGGGGAGCTGAAGTTGCAAGATGGTGACTCACCTACCCTTTCCCCAGTAAGCTCATGGCTGAAAGATGAGGCTGGAATTGAGGATAGCTTGACACCAATGACGTTTTGTGTGTGTGTGTGTGTGTGTGTGTGTGTGTGTGTGGCGGGTACAAGGGTGGTTTCCCCAGGCACAAAATTGTTAGAGGTGCAAAAATGTAACACCCAGTGCTGCCTCAATACAGCTGTGTGCTTCCGTTGCTGGGCACCATTGAAAACGACTTCTCCATGGGAACCAGAAAATGACCTTAGAGAGACTCTTCTTTTCTTATCTCTGCAGCTGCAATCTTCTGGGTGATGCAGACGCTGTTGGGCAGTTGAATGTTCATGCGTACTCCATCTGTTTCTTGCCCTACAACCCGCTTCACATGGCCCCAATGCTGCCAACCCACGCTATGCCACTGCTTGGTGCATTACACATTCTGTTGACCACTGCACTACAATAGCTCTCTACAGACACATAGGTAGGGAGTCTGCCTTCTCTTGTTGTAACCCCACCACTAGTGACCACACAAGTGAAATCTGCTGTTAGCGTATGTGAGCCAGGCCCATGACATCAATTATTCAGTTAATTTGTGGAGCGGGAGAGGGAAGATTGGATGTTGGAACTTATGTCCATGCCATGGAGAAACCAAGAAAACCAGGGGTCCCAACTTAACAGAGGAGCCCTGTGAGTGTAGTTTCATGCAGATCAACCTTATTCTGACCTTTAAATGACATGCACAGATCAGAGAAGAATGTGCCTTTGTGATCCTCTGCCCCATCATGCATTTACTGAATGCTGGATGTTGCAAGAAAAATATTAAATTGTTAGTGTTTGTCATTTTTTCATAGCTGGATGCAAAGGAGGAAATATCTCCATATTAAGTAAAAAAGGAAGAGCACAAATGTTCAATTCTGGGAGAAATTTTAAAGGGGGCAAGGGTGGAAGAAGAGCCAGGTTTGCATGGCCTTTAGTTGTGCATAGGCTGTTATTTTGCTAACATGGCTGGTTGTCTTGATTTAGGTGTGTTTGTGACAAAGCCCCCCTGTGACTTTTCCCTTACGAGCACACGAGTGCTCAGCCCACCATTGTTTGTAACAGTATGCAGACTCACATCTGTGCTCATGACAAATGAAAAGAGGAGGTTTGAGAAAGTTCCCACGCTTCGTGTGAATCAGCTCTCTAGTGGTGCTTTGATTCGTTTCATATGGAACCCTGGTCTGCAGCATACTTTCCATAACTGTTAATCAGGTCTGCCCCATTGTCTTATGCTATGTTTATAGGTAAGTGCATGAAGGATCACACAGTAATAATGCTATCGTTTTCTGATGTCAGTGCTATAATTCCAGGGCATTAACTCTGGAGCAGAATGGAACAGGCATTCATTGGAAGCAACAATAATTCCTGCAGTTTAGAGAAATTGCATTAAAATGGCGATGTTGGGTCATTCTATTATATTTTTGAATACCGTTTCCAGTCTAAGACTGGCATTTTTTTCTTGGAGATTATGCAAAACGGAATTGACATTTAGAAGGTTTGTTATTGCATTGGCTCTCAAATTAAAGCTACATTCCATTTTGTTCCTTACAAATCAGAAACAACACATTCAATTTGATTAATAGATGGGAAACGTAAGGAAATGCAGAGAAAAGTTAAATTGCATTTTGAAATGACAAATCTTTATCTTTGTGATAATCAGCAGTGCAGGTATGAAATAGAATTTATTGACGCTTGGTTGCTGTATAAAAATGGTCTATAGACAGAACACAGAAATGATTTAATAAGTTCTATGAAAAGTCAATTTGCATGGGATCAGCACCCAGCCTATAAAGGGCGGTAATGGATTGTTGGCTTGATTTTATACCACTTGACATCAGATTACAATACACTGAATAAATGTTAACCTATAATCCCTTTAGTAAAAGCTAGCATTGTTTGTCTTCCCTCGTAGAGACCACATTGATTTTCTTTTATTGGATGCTCAAGCACTGCACCTCAGATTGATTACTTTGAATTAAATGTGCAGAGAACATTTTTATTATGCTAAAACAGCGTTCTTAACATTGAAGCACTCCCTCCCTGATCTTTCTCCCCAAACACATACAACTGCATGTATATATCCTTCCTTTTAATTTGAATTTCCTTAGATAACCTATTTTGTTTCAGTGCTGCTGTGACCCCTGCTCTTCCCCTCTGACCCTTGACCCTGAGACATCTGACCAGTGAACCCTCGAAGGGGGGGCAAATTAATAGAAGCTCTGCTTGTTAATTGCATAAGAGAAAAGCCAAAGAATTCATCACCTCAGTCATGGCCATTGCTTCCCTTTGACCCCTTTCTCCCACAAGGCTTTTGCTGGTGGTCACATCTGTGGTTTTCCTATACCTTCCATATTTGCCATATAATTATTCAGCATCAAACCTTATTAATCAAATCGATGCTGTGTTTTAAATGGAAATTGCAGGATTAATACAGGCATTCATTTCATCCTGAAAATCTTGATGGCTTTAGCACATGGAATCCAATTGGATATAAAAGAAGGGATGTAGAGACTTGATTGAATTAGGAAAGCCATGCTGCACATTAAATTACATATGCCAGCAGGGGTCTATGCTTTTATAGGGATATAGTACTGTTGGGTGCAGACGTCATATGACCTCTTGTGGATTTTCTGCCTCTCTCTCTCCTTTTTTTGCTACTCACAATGCTTTTATGATCTACGTTAATTTAATGGTTTATCATAAGTATCTTTCTTTATTAAAAAAACAGGCAACTTTTTATGAAGCAAATTCACCTACTCTTAAAACGGCTTTGAAAGGGGTGTCTTCTTCATAGGAGACACTAGGAAGTTAGTATTCTTCTGAGCCCATTAGGAATGGAGATAAATTGACAAGGAAATGTGGTATGTAATGCAGGGAGTGCAGAATCACTTTTGGCCAGAAGGCAGGACCAAATCCTGGCCAACCTTCTGCAGGACACATTTGACCAGTGGGCAAGGCCACCCACCTGTCAATCACCTGACATCATATGATATCAGGTAGAATCAATCTTGCCTGAAAGCAGTGGGGCTTGCATTTGACACCAAATGTAAGCATCACCGGGCGCGAAGGAATAATTGGAAGCACATGACTTAGAATGCGCTTTTGATTGCTCCTTTGCAGCTGCAGATCTACATCTCCCATGCCTGACTTTATATGACATCAGGTGAGTTAGAGGTGGGAATGACCAGACAAAAATGGACACAAAGGCTAAATTGGGAGGTTTGGTGGGAGGTCAGATTGGCCCTGTGTGATGGATGTTCCTCACCACTGATGTAATAGAGCATGGACAACCAACATGGTGCTTTCCAGGTGTTGCTGGACTTCAAAACCCATCAGCCACAGCCAGTATGGCCAATAGTCAGGGATAAGGGGAGGTGTAGTTCAGCAACTTCTAGAGGGCACCATGTTGCGTGTCCCTGGGTGTTGGACTTGGGCCACTGAGGCCGCAGTCCAGATCTCTGCTCAGTCATGAAGCTCACTCCCTGAATGACTGTGAACCAGTTGCAACCTTTCAGCCTAACCAGCTTCACAGGGTGGTTGTGGAGAAAGAGCACATTACATTGTCCTGAACTCAGAGAAGAAGCAAGGTAACTAATTCCATCCCCTCTGGTACCAGGGAGATCCATCACCAGGCCTGTGCAGAGCTTGTCTGAGGCTCGGGGCAGGAGTCTTGTTAGAATAAAGTTATAAACTCAAAAGAACAAAGCAGTTGGTCCCTAGTGCCCCCCAACCAGCTGGTTTAGTCCTCCATGACCGGGGGCAAGTGTACCCAGCTGACCTCTGTCCCTCTGCATGGGCCTGCCTATCACTGACTCCAGTTCAGTCCTGGTACTACCCGGTAAAACACCTCAGGCAGCAGGACTGAGACCCTAGTGGGACACCATCAGAGTAACTGGCACTGGACTATATGAACATAATAACTGACCCAGTATCAGGCAGCTGTGTATTCCCCATATTCAGCCATATCATTCCTTGCCACCCCAATTTGCAGTTGTCTTCTGTGTTAAATTGGAAGTCATTAATGCAGGGATGTGGGGGAAAACTGGGGTGGGGAAACAGGTGTTGCTGGACTTAAGCTCACATCATGTTCAGCCAGCATGACTGATGGTTAAGGATGGTGAGAGAAGTAGTCTAGCCACATCTGGAGGGCCAGAAGTTTCCCATTAAAGCATCCTTTGGAACCTGTCAGACTTTATCTATGTTTGAAGCCATAGACCCAGTGGCTCCTTTACACTTTCTACAAAGGTATGCATAACTCATTCAACCCTTCATTTCTGAGTGCCATATAGGGTGGTCACTTATGCAGCACCAACAAAAGAGGGCGAAATGAGGCACAGATCTGCATATACTAATTTATATAAATAAATGCAAAATTGATGATAATATGATTTTTTACCCAGCTGTCAGAAGATGGCCCCAGGGGAGGTTGCACAACAACAGAACAAAACATTAAAGACAAAATATATGGCATCTGACAAAATGCAGATACAGTTGTACCTTGGTTCTCGAACGGAATCCGTTCCAGAAGTCTGTTCAACTTCCGAAAATATTTGAAAACCAAGGTGTGGCTTCTGATTGGCTGCAGGAGCTTCAATTGGAAGTTGCAGAAACCACGTTGGACGTTCAGCTTCCAAAAAACATTTGCAAAGAGGAACACTTACTTCCAGGTTTGCAGTGTTCTGAAGCCAAAACTGACAAGTACCAAGGTACGACTGTACCACACAATCATATGAAATACAAGAAAGAAGCCAACAACTAAAAGTCAACAACGTACACATAATCCATGGAATCAATGACTCACTGATTAATTTGACCTCTCGCAAAGGTCTGGGCAAAAAGTCACATCTTCATTTCCCACTAAAACATAAGCAGTATGGGAGTCACATGCACATTGAAGAGGAAGTCATTTCAGAGATGAGGCACCATTAGTGAGAAGGTTCTACCCCACACCACCACACCATGTGCTTCAGCTAGTAATGGAACCATTATAACAGCCTTCCCTGTTGACTGAATACATGGGGAGATTGCTATAGGGAGAAGCATTCCTTCAGATATGTGGGGCCCAAGTCATATAGGGTTTTATATGTCAATGCCAGGTGTCGAAATTAGGGCAATCTTCGATTGGTGTTTGGAAAATGTTCTCAGTGCAATATTGGACTAGACTGTGGAGAGGCAGCTTTCCTGGATCATACCTTAATTTATAAAATAAATTATCAGAAATTGCTTCTCAACTATAAAACAAATAATTGTCACGCAAAGCCGCATTTAACAGGAAATATTAAGCTGCTGAAAATTGTTTACATCCATGTCTGTGCTCAAAAATACATTTGATTAACACTCACAAAAATCTCTTAAAGTCTGTTTTGTAACACAAATTCTCTGATTTTAATATGTCCCTTGTCAAATTAGATTAATTTACTTACCAAACTCTATACATAGTTCATGATTAGTTGTGAAAGAAGATTAGTTGTAGAGTAAGTCAGCTTAGCATCCTGACACAAGATTTTAATAACAACTTGATATACAAAGACTGTCAGGTGCTGTCTGTTAGTTGGAAATAAATAATTCCCTAGTCCCTTCACTGTAATTATCTTCAGTCTCATGTATGTGTATATAGACACACACACACACACGGAGAGAGAGAGAGAGAGAGAGAGTTATATTCTTACATGCACAACTTGTACTTGGGCTCATTCTGGAATAAATTCAGTTAAAGATGCCCATCAGGCTTCCACTACAAGATTAAGTGGGAGTAAAATATATATCTCCTTGTCATTGGAAGTTATTCATTCCACAGTACACTTTCATGACACCATATACCACTAGTTAATTTTTCTATCATCTGGAATAGCAAAATTGAAATTAGCGTGTAATCTAGGCAATTAAAAATATTTATATGCACTCAATAAAATGTCACTTATTCTAACCTCAGAGATGCTGGTGTGTGTGTGTGTGTGTGTGTGTGTGTGTGCGTGACACAATCCATTGAATAGGAAGCTGCCAGATTTTATACGATGCAACAATTCTTTTATTAAATTGTATCAGAGAAAATTTCCTCCTCTCAAGGAAGTATCATGCATTAGAGTGCTACTTTCTATTCACTTTACCTAGACATGTTTCCTAGTCAGAGTTCAAATCAATATACGGTATGTTTTGGGGTTGCCATTTAAATACAATACAATGGGCAATGAGTAAAACAATGCACAAGTTAGCTGACATTTTTAGTCTTATATGGTGGATGATATGCAATGTACAGATGTACAAACCAAACTGCATGTACCCCAAAGAGAGCTAAGCAACTGGTATAGAAAATATATTGGTTCAGTGCCAGATGTACCAATTTTGCTGCAGGAGGCAAATATATGTGTTGCCACTTACTTTTCCTGGCCATGACCTCTCCTCATCCTTCCCCATTATGTGCCTGTACTTTTCCCACCCTGAATTTAGCTAGTGGGCATCTAAAGCTCCACATCTTGCTTTGTGGGGACTGACAACTCAATGATGTGGGGAGGGCACACTGCATGATCTCAGAGGTCTTTACTTTGAGGCCGAGCCCTCTGACTTTGGAAAAGTTCAGACCCTGATCATCCCCTCCTCCTAAGGAAGGCCAGATGTCCTCGATAGCTCCCCTCTTCAATGCAAGAATCCTTGTCATCCATGAACAGTGCAGCTGGGAGGCGCCCATCTGCTCCCTGTACCCCGCTCCCTCTGGGCCACCTGTAGGTGCCTCTACCTGTCTGGGGGCTCCCCATTCACTAGGAGGAGAAGGAGGGTACTGCTGCCTGTATGGGCTTTGCTGCATCTGCAGATTTTGGGCTGGTGGCAGCCAGAGAAGAAGGAGTAGTGTGGTGTAGTGGTTAAGAGTGGTAGACTTGTAATCTGGTGAACCGGGTTCACGTCCCCACTCCTCCACATGCAGCTGCTGGGTGACCTTGGGCTAGTCACACTTCTCTGAAGTCTCTCAGTCCCACTCACCTCACAGAATGTTGTGGGGGAGGAAGGGAAAGGAGATTGTTAGCCACTTTGAGATTCCTTAGGGTAGTGATAAAGTGGGATATCAAATCCAAACTCCTCCTCCTCCTCCTCCTCCTCCTCCTCCTCTTCTTCTTGGTGCCCCCAAATCTCATCCCAGCCCTGCCTTGCTTGACCCAGCCTCTCCAGAAGACAGAAAACCAGATCAAGAGAACCTTGTGACCTCATCTGCCTTGTAGGGGAGCCCTCAGATGGGCGGAGAGCAAACCAAAGGAGATTCTGATGGGTGTTCCCAGGCTACAAAGATAGTCCTGCTGGCCTCTAGCCTCACTTGCCCTTCCTCTCACCCATCCTCTGTCTGCACAGAATGAGACCTCGGGGCTGGATCACTTGCCTCCTGTTGTGCCACCCTCCAGGAGCAACCAGATAATTTTGCCGCCCACTAACTTTCTTCCTGGGGCACCTTCCTCCCTTTGCTTCCCCCAGATCTGGCACTCCCTTATCTATGGAATAGTCTTCTGTGGGAAGCTCACCTGAAACTGTCTTTGTCATTGTTCGGGGCCAAGCTGAAGACATTTCTGTTCTCTCAGGCCTTTTACATACCTTAAGTAACCAAGCCTTCTGTTGTTTTTAATCTGGGGTGTGTAGTGAATTCAGTTTTGTGATAGCACCCTCCCTTTTTAATGATTCTGGTTTATTTACACTTCAACTGTTTTTGATTTATTTAACATAAGCTGCCCAGAGAACTTTACGTTCTGGAGAGGCATAAAAGTGCAATGAATAAATCAGTATATTCTTACCATTTGCAAAACAACAACATCAAAATCTATCATCATCAGTCCACTTAGAAGAACCCCAATCAGCATCCATTGGAATGATCCTTAAGAAATAGTTCACAAACAGCAGCCACAACCTAATCAATACTTGGTCCCTGCCTGCCAGTGAAAGCAAGTGGAAGTGAGATGCCGGGCACCCCTGTTCTACATGCATTTACCAGGAAGGCATTTCCTTGGGTTTTCAGTAGGAATTAATTCTAAAAAATGGTTTATGCATTACACAGAGCTGTGAACATCCTACATTAGTGTCATGTCCGATCTAGTTGAAAGTCTACTCACACATTCAAACAGCAATAGAATAGCCACTTCAAAATGCAATGGGATCTCCTCCATATGGCAAACATGATTCTGGCCATTTTTATCATGCTATCTCAAATTACAGAAAGAGGAAGGCTGCCATAGTGTAGAGATAATCATCTGAATCACTGTGAAGCGGCTTCACATGATTGGCTTAGCTCACAGAGTTGCCTCTGTGCCATTGAATTTTCAGCTGGCTTCCATACTGCTGTCTGCATGGCTTGGTGGAGCTTGAGCATATGAAAGAACACTGTCCTGCCCACAACTTTAACCATTATCGTATGTTCTGTAACATAAATGGGGATGGGGGAGCAGCAGGCTTGGCCCAACTGCATGAGCATTCATACTTACGAGTGTTCATACTTAGGAGGTTCAACTCCACGATTGGAAATTGCATGAGGAAGCACCTATGCATGTGGACTGGTATGCAAGAAGACAAACTGCAGATGTGCCAGCACACAGAGGAGACAGATCTTACCCTCTGCCTG
The DNA here is from genome assembly GCF_964234715.1 of Podarcis melisellensis. Taxonomy (NCBI): domain Eukaryota; kingdom Metazoa; phylum Chordata; class Lepidosauria; order Squamata; family Lacertidae; genus Podarcis; species Podarcis melisellensis. The sequence goes on from NC_138543.1 coordinate 28,275,310, forward strand.
TTCACTGAATGTGTGTAGGAGCAGCCTGAATGGATTGACAAGGGGTTCAATCCAGGGGTTGGGAACCTGTGGTCCTCTGGATGCTGTTGGCCTCCAACTTCCATCAGCCAGCATGGTCAATGGGATTTGTAGTCCAGAAACATCTGGATGGCCTCCTCTGGGATGTTTGGGGCATGAAGGACATTTGGTTTCATTGAACTGTGTGGGGTAACATTGACTGAAATCACTTCATCTTCATGGATTGTACATTAACCTGTAATCCTCAAACAAATTTGCTCAGACTCTACCAGGGGTCAGCAAACTTTTTCAGAAGGGGGCCGGTCTACTGTCCCTCAGACCTTGTGGGGGGCTGGACTATATTTTGAAAAAAAGAAGAAGAATGAATTCCTATGCCCCACAAATAACTCAGAGATGCATTTTAAATAAATGCATCTCTGTAAAACATGTAATCTCATGTAAAAACATGCTGATTCCCAGACCATCCATGGGCCGGATTTAGAAGGCGATTGGGCCGGATCCAGCCCCTGGGCCTTGGTTTGCCTACCCATGGACTATACCCTAATCTACTTGATTTGGAGCTATTATAAATTAAGCAGTTTTATTATTACAATAATTTTACAGGTCTGAAAACATGTTGTCACTGTACCTTAGCTGGATGGACACCAGACTGAATTGTAGGTTCCATTTTTATATTCTGAGATGGATATTTGAGAAAGAGAGGGTAAGGTCTGAAAGCACTTTTGCACAGTGTCCTCAAAAGTTACCCTTGACATGAAACTGACATGGGATCTCGGCAGTGTCAGAATACCCAGTCATTTCTGTTGATTTCCATTTTTTTTAATTCCCCTTTTCTAGGGTAAAAGAAACCTCCTGCCAGCCAACATTAACTATATTGAGGCGCTTTCTTATATTATCCTAATCCCTTACTGACACCTATTGGCACCTTAACCACTGTAACATGAGAACGCTTTCATCCCTGGTAATTTCCTGATGTGCCAAGTACCGTACACATGTTGGAAATGATGCCAGATCCAGCGGTTTCTGGCAAGTTGCTTTTATACATAGTCAGCCGTGCTTTTAATTAACTCTAATGTATATAAGAAATACTCTGTTAAATGACAGATTGTCATTCATCATATACTGATATGCGATAATATGGCATACAGCCTTAAGGCACTGAGTGCCCTGCTACCACCTTTCCCATTAAAGCCTGTGCTTAAGTGTAAAGCAAAACAGATAAGGTATTAATGGTTTGGCACTGTGAGTTGCTATGTAAACAGAGAAGCATACAGGATGAGGTAGAAAAGTCTCAGGAGAAGGAACGGTGGCGCAAATGGGGCCCTCATGAGGATGTCAGCACTCAGCTCTGCAGAAAGACAGGAAACAGGGTATTTGTCAAGGGGCAGATTTGACAGACAGCAAGCGAAATAACTGAGCAGCCAGTAAAGGCTGGATTGCCTTGATTTAGACTGCAATCCTAACCCCTTTATTTAGGAATAAACCTCTTTGAATTTGATAGGGCTAGTTATGAACGGACATGAGGTGCATTCAGACGGGGGAATATTGTGTTAGTTTTCCTGATCATAATGTTAGTGCTTGCCACATTTCCGAATGTTCCTTTCACTTTGCAGTGCCCACTGCATTATGAAACTGTGGCTTTATAGCAAAACGTTGCACTGAATAGGATCCAAAATGCAGCAGTCTGATTGGTCCTAGAACAATAGGATTCAGAATGCAGCAGTCTGATTGGTTCTAGAACAATGCAGCAGTATGATTGGTTCACAGGAGCCACCCAATCCACCTCCAGGTGGAAGTGAATCCAGAACCTGATTGGCCTCCAGGAGAATCCCGGAATTAGCCAATCACGTGCAGCCCATTGTGTAAATAATGTATATAAAGCAGATATTTTGGGAGAACATTCATTCCTCCTCAGCACTATGAGCTGAATAAAGAGCATGAAATCCATTCTCAACTCCAAGTTTATTTCAACTTCATTCACATCCATGGGCGTGGTGTGACACAACAATGAAAGCCATTGGACAACATCACTACACCTTCTGCACATGTGTACTTCTATTCCCCCAGAAAAAACCTGTCACTTTACTTCAGGAATTCTCTGGGTTAATGTGGTAGCAAAAGGATCACCCCAGCCTGACAGAAACGCTCAAGAAGGCTACAAAGCAGAGCCTGTGAGGCGTGCGGCCTGGGAGAAAGCGGGTAGCTGAGATGGGTGAGCCAAGGAGAGTCCCAAGGACCAGATAAGGAGCCTGGAGGCCTGCATTCATCTCCCAACCTTGAGGTTCCCCATCCTCGCTTTACTGTCTCTGTGAGAACTAGGCTATTGATCAAGACTTTATTCTTCCCGCCCCCTGATTCTTGTGAAACCCTCCACACTTGTCAATAAGACATCAAACTTTCAGGGCAATCCTAGCCACATCTCCGCAAAAGCAAGTCCTCTTAAATTCAGCAGGGCTCACAGGGTTACTTCTGCAGCCTTAGTGCATCCTTTTTAAGGGAATAAACTTATGGGGGGGGTGTTGGGATGAGAAACTCCCTGTGTCCTAGTCTGCAAAATAGAATGTGCTGCAATATAACAGAGTGCAGCTGAATAAATAACAGAGGAAAGATGAGTGTTTCGTTCCCCCTAACGGTATGGTACAATGATAATGGAAAGCATGTTCTAAGGCTACAGTCATGCAGATAACAAGTCATAAAACATACAAGGATCCGGTGAAATCTTTCCTAAACAAATAACTGATAAAGGCTAAACATTTTTCAAAGGGAACATTTTCAAGGTGCAGATGTTTTATGTTTAACCAGATTTTTAAACGACTACTGACAGATCTTTTGGCAAATTGTATACATTTCTCGGTTTTCAATTGACAACACAGGGTATTGATGTGGAGCATATAGCTTTACCCTGTGGCTTTCCTGTAACGGTGGTGACCATGGGGAATTGGCATCGAGAGGATATATACCTCTGCATGATAGGCGAGGGTTTTTAACAAGGTTTCAGAAAACGCTTGCATTGTGGAGGAAAGTCAAAAGGACAAACGTGTCCCAATTTTGTCACAAATATTACATTGGGAGAAGGAATACGTAGCCACCTGGTAATAAAAGCCCATTGTTTCAAGAAATATACCGCATGGATTTAAGAACAGAACAATGCTATAGACCGAAGGTTTAGACCCGGCTGATATCCATCCTTACGCCAGCTCCTTAGCTTGTCCAGGACATCTCAACAAACACTTGAAATGCTACCAAACCCAAGCCGCCACTTCACATGATTTATGATGTCATTAATGTCAAGCTATCAGTGGACAAGAGTAAAAGAGACAACAGCAAAGCTGACTAAAAACAAATAGTTTTGATTAAACTCAAGGACATTCGGTACAGCTTTCAGCAAAAAGGCATTCATCATTTCCAAAGCTGACCTTGTTTTTTTCCTCTCCCCTTCTTCTCCCATCCCAAATGCAAACATAATACATGTCGGAATTCCAGCAGAACTTTGAAGTGGGCTGGAGTAATGTTGTCTTTTAAAGGAGAAATATAATGAAGAAGAGTCTAAATAAGCCTAGTTAACGGGGTAAATTAAATCCATAATAATGGATCCTGTCCCCCAGCTTTCCTGCTGTTCTGCATTTTTCTTTAGAACTGAATTTAAAAAAAAGGGGGGGAGAGAGGAAGTTGTTGATATACAATTTATTTATTTATTGCAGAAGTGCCTTGCCCCCTTTAAAGGGATGCAGCTGGAATGTTGGTTAAGAGAAAGAAAAGGAACCAAGCCCCATAGGATGAAGGCAGTTAGCTAAGACACAATAAATTAAGCATCAAAGAATGTGATGCTAAAAAATCACCTATCAGAACCCATGCCAGAATTTTACATCTTAAAATAGTTACTTGCAAGATTGTCTTATGCCATATATGCCCACTCAAGTGTTTTGATATATGGGAATGGCACTGTTACAGGTGCCACATAATACTTGTTCTGCATTGGTAAGAAATTGATATTTTAGTGGGGCAACACCCACACTTTGGAACTTCCTGCCTATTGACATCAGGCTGCTGCCTGTACTCTTTTTGGTGTCTCCTAAAACCCCTTTTGTTTAGGGAAGCGTATCCAGACACGTAGAAACCTGACTTGTATTTTAATCTGGTTGTTAGCTTGGTTTTAATTATTATTATTTAAACATTTTCAGTAGTTGGTCTTACAGTTTTTTACTGATAATTTCATTGTTTCATTGTTTTATCTGAAGTTTTATTGCAACCAAGTGGCATATAAGTCTGGTGAAATGAATGAATGAATAAATGAATGTTTTTTTTGTAGCCCTAGTAACAACATAATAATTTCTCTGTTACTATAGGGAGCAGTGTTGTCTATTGCCCAGAGTTTTGAACCAGGAGGACTGGAAATATCTGACTTCGAATCTGTGTTAGGTCATGATGCTGTGTTCGTTTTGATGCATAATTTTAGGCTAGTCACCATCTCTTGGCAAAACCTACCTCACAAGTTTGTTGTGAGGGATTATGTTAAAATATAGTCATATTAAAACTTATTTGAAATAAGACAGAACACACTTGACTTGTCAACTGTCTAGTGGCTTGACTCTGTTTTTCAAAAGGCAGCCCAGATCAAAATAAATCACAATGACTCCGGGATGAGGGAGCTCCATAACAGGGACAACCAATGGGAGAATACTGTTCTGTGAGCTTCCTGTTATGGTACACAAATAGCATTGTTAAGAGGATGCCCACAGCTGATGCATTCTGGCGGCCCATAGGTTGTTCCCATTTGAAACATGGCTAACATCCTGCATTCGTATCTGGCATGGAAACTGTCTAGAGGTTTTTGATATCACATTTATGAGGTGTGAAAAAAAATGCATACATATGTGTAAGAATCAATATTTCAGAACAGTTAGCCCTAGACAACTTCAGATTCAATGAAATAATGTTAGAAATAATATTCCCAGCACATTGAAAGTAATATTTTAGGCCTTTAAAATTATGGCGGGAGAGGGGAAATATCAGTTAGCAACAGGCAACAATATTTTTTTGCAGCTGAAGATGATTTGTGCAAAGTTGTTTGAAAAAACGTACTTTCTTCTTTTTAATTTTTAAAAATCTTCCTAAGATTGTATCTCTCTCCGTGCTCTTTATCTAATAATCAGCTTGGCATTCAGCTCATCATTACTTTTTGTAAACCACTTAGAGGTTTTTTTGTATAATCAAGGGGTATGTAAATTGTGTTAAATAAACAACAACAACAAATAATTCTGTTGCATGGTCTATAAAGCGTGTTCTCCATAGCAGAGAGCACGTGTTGCGGTTGGGGAAACAGGCCACCCTGCAGTGACTAGGCAAATTTGGTGAGGAACCCAAGCCTTTAAGTGGTTAACATTGGGTTGCTGGGGAGTTTTGAATGTTGCCAGTTTGGAGGAGGGGTCAGAGTCTTTAAATACAGGGGCTAGATGTAGGACGTCCTCTTGGCCATTTTGCACTGGATCACCCGCCCTCCCTCCCTTTTATAGGGTGGTTTTTCATGATCGCTTGACCTTGCTATGCCTGTCATGGGGTCGTTCGCCTTGGTGCGGGGGCCTGGTAGGAATTTTGCCATCTGGCTGATTGGCTGGTGCCATTTGGTTTTTGCCTACTGTGTAGCAAATCGTCACAACTTGTAAGGTTGGCGGTTAGGCATTGGTTAAATTGGTGCTTGGAGGGGTAAGTGCCTATCCCTCCAAATGATGCGAAGGGAATTCCGTTAAAGGAATCCAGGGGCTTGCCATTCTTTTCGTCCTTGTCCCCGGAGTCGGACTTGGGCCGTGCAAGCCCCCCCGGAACATGAGGGTGAGAAGTGATGGACTGTTGCCCAGCTTCATTTTCTCACCCAATACTTGTTTCCCACGCTGGCTTCCGCTGGAATCCGGAAGTCAGCTCTGTCCCTGGGGCAAGGACAGATAGTCATAACCAATGCCTAAGCAACCACTCACATTTTTTGTATTGGAAGAAAGTTGTGGCCAAAATTATGCCAAAAACCTTAAACAAAAAATCATGTGTGAAGTGTGAATTTTTTGGTGGGTAGCATTGTGGGACTCAACACGCAATAAGTGAGATTCAACAACTCTTTGTGCATATTCATCTCTCATAACAAGCATCTCAACCCGACATACATTTATGGTGCAATCCTATTCATGTGTACTTAAAAGTATGTCTCAGTGAGACTTTCTTCTAAATTGGCATGCATAGGATTGCACCATTAATCAAATTTAGCTTGTTGGTCCAAACAGCCATTTTAAGATAGCAAGGTGAAGGTAGAGTGAATTTGAACTCCTCTCTCCACCTCCTCTGATGTGGTGATGCACCAGACTCCTAATTTATCATGTCTATGCAAAGTTTTTTTTTTGGGGGGGGGGGAATATGGATTGAAACCAGAATTATGGCAACCATAGCACAAACCAAAGGGCACAAAGCCAATACATCAAATTCACTCAAAGCTCTCTGGACCACTTTATTTTAGGAAGCTAAGTAAAGGTGAAAATATATGATTGTGTGAATCCTTTGTCTGATCAGTCCCAGAGTCAACTGACTGCCATTAGTAGGGGAAATTCTGTGTTTCCCATGCAATTCCCTAATAATCAAGCTACTCCTGGTTGATACAACAGGTTTAGTCACCAGCGCCATTTCACTGCAAAGAGCTGCCATTGTCAGATATACCACAGAAGCACTGAAAAACAGCATAAATGGGGTGTGACTAAAGCAGAATAAAAGCTGGTTATTATGGCTTCAGGAGACAATGGTAAAATAATTGTATGTCATCTATTAATACTGTGGCTAAGATTTTCATTGGGATTATCCAGTTTCTGGAGGGATTATTCTAAAAAGCACCCCTCACCATATCTGAAAATTGCATTTGTGTGCTTTCCGTTGCCCAGGCTCTCGCGTATGTGCTTGCTGCCAAAATCTCTACTTCTAAAATTAGTTCTATTTACCCTGATTAACAAAAAAACTTTCTGCTTAAGAGTTTTTATGGGAAAAAGACAGGCTGCATTATGAGTATTAACTGTGCATGAGAACATTTGTAATATCACCCTTGGAGAATAATAAACAGATACTAGAGATTGAAATTCTGACATAGTTTACAGAACAATAATCCAAACATCTGTTATAATGACAAGGGATTTGAGCAGAATAGAGAGTACATGGGAAAGCTATGCTACTTTTAGTATAGTTATAACATTAAATCAAAGTGCTACAGCTCAAGGCAGCTTGCTGCTAATATAAACAATTTTCTACATATTCCTGGGCCACAAGCCAGATCTCAGGATTCAGTTACAAGCAGAAGGTCAAGAGGGAATCAACGGTATGAAATTACTGTATATGAATCAAAAGAATAAATGGATAATTAAGGATGAGAACAAATTAGAAGGTATACTCTCACTTAACTCATCAAATAAATTTGCTGAGTAACTTCATGCGCTGAGTATGTTGTAGGATCAGCAGAGGCTTTAATATATTTATTGTTTAAACCTGTCTTATCAAGGATATGTGGGTTTCTCTTTTTAATTTCTTACTAGCTAGGCTTGCTAAATCACCTTACTGTGTGCATTTCATTCCATACAAGTATCCAACATCTGAGGACAATTATGAAGATAAATATTTAATCATGTCATTAGCTAAAGAGAAAAACAAATAGACGGCCTCCGGCAGCCGTATTCTAGCCTTGTCTGTTATGCCATGGGAAACCAAACTTTTCTATCAGCTTAGGTCTCATTCTCCTTATTTGCCAAAAATAGGCTTTAAAAACCCCCAAACCCACCCAACCCTACAACATACAGAAAAAAATCATGTGGTTGGGCTGCAGGGGGACTGTTACCATGGATGACTTTGGGCAGAATCCAGCTAACTACTATTCCTTTCCACTTTGCCAGTGTAAGAGCTTTATGCTCCAGCAGCTGGAACTGTAAACACAAGAGAGAAGAGCCTCTAGTTTCCTGGTTCTGTCCTTGTTTCCTCGACAGATGATAACAATCCTGATCTTGCTTGTGATTTTAAGCATATGCAGCCCTCCTGGCTATTAGAGTGCCAGGAATTATGTCCACAGCACCTGTTTGCATAAGCGATGCAAACCTCTATATGAAACCATGGAGAAAGGTTATCCAAAGATTGGGTGTGCGGTGACATCAAACCCAACTCTTCCTCTCTTTTTCATCAGGTTCCAGGAAGAGAGCAAATGTTCTGAATGGAAGTCTGAGATTAGTGATGGGCTAGATTAGCATCCCCAACCTGTGGCCCACCAGATGTTTTGGCCTACAACTCCCATGATCCCTAGCTAACAGGACCAGTGGTCAGGGATGGTGGGAATTGTAGTCCAAAACATCTGGAGGGTCGGAGGTTGGGAATGCCTGTGTAGATGTTGGCTAATAAACAGAGATTTAATCTACGCAAGATAGCAGTGCGTTCATTCAGCAGTAAAGCTGGTCCAGGATTAGCAATGCCTCCTGACTTGGCTGGTGTTGTACTCTCTTTGAAGGAGCAGCTTTGCGGCTTGAGAATGCTCCTGGAATCAAGTTTGCTGCTGGGGAGACCAGATGAAGTGCTTTAGTAAAGTGCAGACTCATGTATCAGCTGCACACTTCCTTGGAGAAGGTGGATCTGGCCACATAGGGCATGTTCACCTCCACACGGCATTATTGCAGCAGACTGTGCATGAGGCTGTCTTTAAAGAAAGTGCAGAAACTACAGCTGGTACAAAACGCTGCAGCAACAAGTTCTGATTGGAGCTTCTTTTTTTGGATCACATTACCGCCCTGAGATCTGAGGATGAAGGGCAGTATAAAAATTTAATACATAAATAAAATGCCGTATTTTTCCATGTTTTTTGCTAATTTTTTAAAGTCAAAAATTGGGATCGTCTTATATATGGATGGTCAATGCACAGGGGTTCGGGCTCAGACTCTGGCATTGGCTTGGGCTTTGGTGCGGGCCGTCTGGGCATGGGTTCGGGTTTGGGCTTTGGTGCAGGTGACCAGGGCCCAATTTCTTAATTTTGGGTTCAAAAAAATACGGATTGTCTTATAGATGGGGAGACGTATACAGAAAAATACAGTACCTTGATATGATATCAACTTCACTGGCTTATTGTCTGTTTGTGAGCCCAATCAAAGTGCTTGTTATAGACTTTAAAAAATCCCAAAAGCCTTCACCAAGCTTGTGCACCCAGATCTTTTGGGCTACAACTCTCTACAACAAAAAAACGCTTTTTCACTGTTTCCCTTTTCCACTGTAGCGGGTGCAAGTAGCAGGGCATTGTGGCATTGGCCACATTGCTCAGATTAGCCACATTGCTCTCAGATGAGACTATTATGGACTTTCAATACTACGTACCTGAAAGTGCATAATATCATTTTATTGTTCCAGTTGATACATTTTTTTTATTTTTTATTTTACAATATTCTGTTATCAGAAAAGATACAAGCATAATTGACAGCAACACTTTTGGAAGCAATATTTAAGATTTATTTTTCAATCCTAGAAACACTTATGTTGGCTGTTTAATTCTGGATTTCTTTCTTTCTTTCTTTAAAAAATATAAATGCTCTCCCATGATTTCTCTTCTTCACTTGCAAAAGATAGAACACAACATGATCACTCTGCCTGTCAGGTTGAGGCAATTTTTTAAAAAAATACATTTGTCTTCCTTGGTTTAAATTAGTACACAAACTCTCTCTCACACACGTTGCAGTAAAGCATGTCAAAAGCGTGACAGCACCTGTAGAAGAGAGTTAGCAAAAAGTAGTCATCAACATTACTTCAAAAGAATTTTTCATCGAGTTGGAATAATGGGGAAAGATCTTGGAATCTCAGGGGACTGGGTTGTGTGCTTGGGGCAAAGTCATTTTTGAGTATTTGTTTATCGGAGCCATGAGTATTTTAAAATGCATCTCTTGACTTCGAAAAGTCATGAAAACATACATTTTCTAGCTTATAATTAGTGACTTTCCAAACCAAATATATCATTTTTCACTGTTACTATCTGGCTGTTATTACAACTGTGAATACACAAATACATTTTTTTAAAAAATTAAATTTTAAAAATCCAATATTTTATCTTTTAAGAAATTCCTCAAAGTGTGGAAATCAGGCGGACTGTGGAGAAAACAATATAAATGAGTATTGTTTTCCAATGGCATGCCTACTTCATCTGCCTTCCATGACAAAGGGGGCATATTTTCTCCACTGCGATAATGCCCCCCTCATATGCAGCAGCTAGACTGGTGACTGGTAGTGGCCATTGAGACCACATAACACTGGTCCTGAAAGACCTACATTGGCTCCTAGTATGTTTCCGAGCACAATTCAAAGTGTTGGTGCTGACCTTTAAACCCCTAAATGGCCTCGGCCCAGTATACCTGAAGGAGCATCTCCACCCCCATCATTCAGCCCAGACACTGAGGTCTAGCGCTGAGGGCCTTCTGGCAGTTCCCTCACTGTGAGAAGTGAGGTTACAAGGAACCAGGCAGAGAGCCTTCTTGGTAGTGGCGCCTGCCCATCAGATGTCAAGGAAATAAAATGGGCGGGGTATAAGTAATAAATTATTATTATTATTATTATTATTGTTGTTGTTGTTGTTGTTGTTGTTGTTGTTGTTGTTGTTGTTGTTATTTCACTTTACAGCATCCCTGAATTGGAGTGATCGAGTGCCATAAGAAAAATAAACGAATGAAAGCTTTGCTGCAGAGCATGTCCCCATAAGCATCTTGTGACTTAGGTGTCAAGGGATTTGAACATTGCATGAATTCTCTTCAGCTGGCCAAGAATTTGGAACAGCCTTTGCTAACCTGGAGTTGTAGTCAGGAGGCACTAGGCTAGGGAACACTTAAGAGGTTCTGTATAAGACTTACACAATGCAGGCACACACAGTTGTACACATACGAAACACATGCACATACAGTCACCTTTCTTCCATGTGTTTCATTTCAATGTTTTCCTGATATATCTCCCAGCCACCACCCTCACTTCCATTGTTCCATTGTTTCAAGCCAATACAACAAGAGGATGACTGATATGTGTGATGGAGAGCCTGAGAAAAATTACACCACCTATCAAAAATTACAATATCCCTCACACATGCTAATCAGAAGAGCAGACCAGAAATATGGAAGTGTAGAAGATACTCATTGTAAACGAGCACACACACCTTAATAGCTCACATTGGTAAAAACATACATTTCAAGGGATTGTGATTCCAAAGGGTCTGCATTATTCATCTGAGATAAATTATTTCTGCTTGCCTCTTGGAGAGTGTTCATGAAGTACTGTACAGTTTTTAGTATTTTTGAGGTACAGGGATTTTGTGTGTGGAAGAATTTGAGGTGGTAATCTCATTCCACCCAGCAGTTAGATATTATTGTGTGTGTCAAAACAAAAATGTAATCCTAGAACTGTATGTCATGTACAGATGGCAGGTTAAAGGAACACTGCGGCGATTAACTTTAATACCTTTGCTAGCTCAATGAATAATTATTTTCAGATAAGTTCCAATATATCTTTCTGTGAAATGGGGGAAATGCTGTTATTCATTGTTCAGTTTAGGGATGCCAGAGCCTATGTGGTGTAGGGGGCAGAGCAGCTGTGGAAACCTATGTTCAAATCTCTACTTGGTCATGACCTTGAACCAGACACGTTGTCTCACCCAACCACACAAGGTTGCCACATGGATTAAATTAGTGCTGGGCTGAATAAAAAAAATGTGTGGCATGGGCACAGAAGTGGCAAAGTATATTTCCAGCTGGATGAGAAAGAAAAATTACAGTACATGTTAATGACAGGAGTTCAGAAATGGGGGGGGGGCAAGGCGGGTGATTTCCTGGTTTCAAGGCATACTTGCCCCTCTATCCCCCTCTGGCACCGCCTATGACTCTCTTTAAAGCAGGAATGGAAAAACGAGACTTGAAGCATCCCAAGTATGTTTGCTTGGCTGGCATGTGCCCTTGAACTCAAGTAAAGCCTCTTGCTTGCTGGAATAGAGGATAGTGCTGTGTGTGTATGTGTGTGTGTGTGTGTGTGTGTGTGTGTGGAAATTATCCTACTGTATATGCAAAGGTAACAATTACATTCATTGCTCCATCCACGTTTGTTTCTGGCCTCACTCACCACTGTATATGGCCCTCAGAACAGCAGCAGCAGCAACAACATTTTTATTCATATGCTGCCCATCTGACTGGGTTGGCCCAGCCACTAGGTTGCCCAGAATGGAATGTGGCTCCTTGGCTGAAATGTTTTGCCCAATCCAGCATTAAGCCTGGCTTCTAGCCCAATATTCTAAAGCTGGCAGTCCCACATGTTCATGCAGTTTGCTTTTAATTTAACTTTCTTCTTCATCAAACATGCAAATTTTAAAACAAGGATCAAAACTCATGAAAAGTCAGTGCAGCTCTAGTAAGACTGGTGGGGGGGGCAGCAGTGAAGAGAGATTATGTACATTACCCTGGGCTCATGGATGGAAAGGTAGAATAAAAGTCCCATAATAATGAGAATTCTGTAATTCTTGTAGTACAAGCTGAAATTATTGTTTTCGTTACCCACAAAATCTAGACCAGGAAAAAATATCTGTTTCATAGAAATGTGAATTGGTGCATTGTTATTAATTGTATTTATAAACCGCCCTTCAACCCAAAATTTCCCAGGGTGGTACACAAATAATTCATTCAAATATAACACAGCAGTATCACATAAAACCCATAAAGCCAATACACATCATAAAACAGCAATCTAGTTGCAGCAGAAACCAATTCTTAAACCAGCCATCTTCATAGGCCTGAAGGAAAAAAATATGTCTTAACTTGACGTCTAGTAACAGATATCTATTCGCACGTTAGGATAGATGATTGCACTGCCTTCCTCAGATGCCTTGAGAGTGAAGTCATTTCACATTGATCCTAAGGCATCCCAGAATGTGTGGCCAGTGGCTCTCTTGACAGCTTCCTGCCAGCCCCACTTCCTGGAATGCCTTGGGAGCTGTGCAGTGCTGCTAAGCTTCATGCTGAGAAGGCCTTCTAGGAATTACACCTGGTGGGAAACTGCAAGGGGGGAAATGGAAAACCCGTGGCCACTTAATAGGATTAAGATAAGTATAACCTCAACCCAAAAAATATGGATAAATTTTTCCTAGAAGAAAACAATCGAAAACTAACCTCTATTTTTATGGTGGACAATTTTTTTGGGGGGGGGGGGAATTGGCCAGCCCTAATATCTCCCTGATATTGGCTAACTGGATTAAATAACTATCCAATGTCATTTGATTTCATTATCAGAAACAGATTCAGTGGTACAACGCTTCAGGTTACATACGCTTCAGCTTACAGACTCCGCTAACAAGAAATAGTGCTTCAGGTTAAGAACTTTGCTTCAGGATGAGAACAGAAATCATGCTCCGGCGGCACGGCGGCAGCCGGAGGCCCCATTAGCTAAAGTGGTGCTTCAGGTTAAGAACAGTTTCAGATTAAGAACGGACCTCCGGAATGAATTAAGTACTTAACCCGAGGTACCACTGTATTAAGTATTTGATCTACTAACCTTAGGAGGGCAGGTTTCTTGGAACTGGCTGTACCATCAGCATAATTTTGGACCATCAACTGGGATGGTGGAAGACATATTGCATGGGATAGGACATCCCCAGGGCTTTTTATCAGCCAGAACTCAGTTCTGGCACCTCTCAAGTGGGTGCTGTTGCCATTGTAAGAGAACAAGGGAAGTGTTCATGATGAGTTCTGGCATCTCTTTTTCTAGAAAAATAGCACTGGACACCCCCATTTTCATCAGAGAATTGTTGAAGGGCATGCCTTACTCTATATTGCAGCTCACCAATTGGCTCCAAAGACCTGTGAGTGGAAGGAAAGCAGCTTCTGCCACTGTTCATCACAAGAGCTTGCACAAGAGCTCATGCAGTGCTATAGGAGGTCTCATGCTTCCACCTGTGTGAGAGTTTGCACAAGCTTTTGCGCAAGTGGAAGTACATTGTTGGATTTACTTTAAAAGGTAAAGGTACCCCTGACCATTAGGTCCAGTCGTGGACGACTCTGGGGTTGCACGCTCATCTTGCTCTATAGGCGTTTGTCCACAGACAGCTTCCGGGTCATGTGGCCAGCATGACTAAGCAGCTTCTGGTGAACCAGAGCAGCACACAGAAACGATGTTTACCTTCCCGCCGGAGCGGTACCTATTTATCTATTTGCACTTTGATGTGCTTTTGAACTGCTAGGTGGGCAGGAGCTGGGACTGAACAACGGGAGATCACCCTGTTGCGGGGATTGAAACCGCCAACCTTCTGATCGGCAAGCCCTAGGCTCTGTAGTTTAGACCACAGCACCACCTGCTTTACTTTACTTTACTGGGAGAATATTGCTGCATTTAGCCCATCCATGAACAGAAGACACCTATTGTATGATGAAAGGTACCATTGAACCCAACCCCTAGAGCAAAGCCTGCTCTAGGCTTTGCCAATCTGGACCACACTTCTCATCAGGCCCAGGCAGAACAGGCCGGCCTAGCGTATTGCTATAGTGCTCTGCTTGCTTTTGAACATCAAGCAATAGTAAAAAGGCATATCAAATTGGCATGTTTTTACAGGCAAAAGTGGCTTCATATAAACGGAGTAGATGTGAGAGCACATCTCTGCAGTTCACACCTGTTAGGCCCACATTATATGATTTGGTTCTACACAGAGAAGCAGGTATTTAATTATACCCAGATCTGTAGCATTCATGTATAATTAATAATATTTACTTGTAAGTAGACGGTATTTTGAAATGCAGGTGCTTGTGGAGTGTCAGCCCGCACGTGGCATGCATTGCCGCCTAGCCTAATGACAGGCAATGTGACAGGACTTGGTGCAAAAGTACATATTGTTCGCAGTGTCACATCTACGATCCTTAAGAACAGATTTTTTGTTTTTGTTTTAAGTTATCTGTGACAGTTGTATCACTTTGGAAAGTGATACTTCAAATATATGTACTGTGTTGAAAAAGAACAGATCATCAACCAAGCACCATATGCACAGCTTGTTGCAGCCTGGGTTGAAAAATAAAAATAAAGAAAGAGAGTTTGTTTCGTGTGGACTGTACCATTCAGCATTTACATTAGCCCTATCGAATAAGCATATTGGGAAGATGGGGCAAGGTTTAGCTATCTGCACTTGCTAAAATTCTAACAAATTAAGAACCAATTAAAAGAGGAGCTCGATTAGGAAGCACAAATAGGTACTAAGTTACTAACGCCACTGGAAAATCAATTGGAGTTATGTATGTAGTGGCCATTCACACTTACTTGCTCAGAGTCACATTGTGTACTCAGCCTTTGCTACTCTTGGTGACATGTGCGAGAAACACTGTCTGCCTCTTTTAAAAGGAATAGAACATTTTTTAAAAAAATAATATGTATGATTATACAGTCTACCATTACTAATAGATCTTGAAGTGGTTCACAAGGACAAAACATTAAAACCTTTTCAATAGAAAGGTGCAGGTGTTCTAGGAAAGGCTAAGGGGATTCTTCCTGAGAACAGAGCACTCTGGTGGTGTGGCCATGAGAGCACCTGCACAGCCATATTTTCTTCCGGTGGCTAAAAATGATGCCCAAATTTGTTCAGCCATCAGAGAAAACCATAACAGTAGTCCAGGCACCCTCATGGCCACCCCACCAGGGTGTTTTGTTCTCAGGAAAAATCCCCCTAGCCTTCCTTAAAGTGTGGCATGGAAGGAGGAGATGAGAAACCATCAGCAGGTGGCCACTGGCAAGACCTAATGGTATGGCTGGCCCTCCTGAGAAGACTGGGCTTTGAACTAATTGGAATTTCATCCATTTAAGACTGCAGTCCTATGTGCACTTATCAACCTCAGTAGGGTGTATTTCTGAACAGATATGCATAGGACGACATTGTTACAGTGGCTGCATGTGCAGAGCTGCCCCAAGACATTTTGTTGCCTGGAATTCACTTGCTCCAATTCCATGTGCAGAAGCTAACTGGACTGGCAACTGACAGTGTCCCCCAGTGTACCTGAAGGGAGTAGGCTAGTTTAGGGAGCGCATGACAGGCCTGCAGCACACATAGCTCTGATCTCCAATGAAGCACAGTGGCTTGGAGGATCAAGAAGAATGGCTGGGGAAACCATCTGCTGCTGCTCCTCCAGCATGTGCTCCTGAGGAGATTTGGTAGGGCTGCCCCTGTGGGCGTGCACATAAAATCCAGAAAGCAGTCTGTGGTACGATCAAAGTTCTACATTATGTGTGGTCCCTCGATTCATTCTTCAGTTTCTTGTGTTACAAGAAACTGACCATAAACTCTTTTTTTCTTTTCTTTTGTTTGTGGGAAATACAATTCAGTCCCTTCACTTTTTAGCGGAGTGGCTGTTAACCTTTTTAGGGTCACAAACACTTTTGATATGAACCTATGGACCCCTTCCTCAGAAAAAAAGAAAGAAGACAATTTTCAACGTAACAGGAAGAAAATGGCGTAGGAAATGATTTTTTTGCATCCAGTTCAGGGAGCCCCAGATGTTCATCCGCGAACCCCCAACCAGTCAGTGCAAGGGTTTTGTATGATAGTGGGTTGTTACAGCAGTATATTGAAACTGAAGTAATAAATTTCAGCTCATTTTGGAGGTAATACTCATAAGATTCAATAAAAAATGAAGTATAAGTGAAAGAAGATGACTTGGATCTGATGAGAGAGAGCATCTGATTTGCACTGCTACATAGAAAGAGTTTTATTTTACTTGGGGCAAAATAAATGGTTACAGCTGTATCCACTCAGGATTCATCTGCTCTCTTCTCAAATTTTGTGACTGTCTTCAATTGCTGCCATTTTTAGGAGGGCAGGGGTGTTTTTGGCAAAATGTAGCTAATAGAAAACTAGCAGTAGTTAACACATTATTCCTAAAGTGTTTTAAATGTCAGTTCCTATCTGAAAAATGACCCTTTCAGAAAGCCTGGCATACAATTCTCAAAGCCCCTCTAATGTAGCATTCCAAGTCTGAGACTTGATCCAAACTGCATGGAGATTGCTCCACATGGTGAGCTCTTCTAATGGAGCGGGTTTCCACACGACTCTGCCAACTGCACAGGATTGTTTTTAGCAGTTTGCAGTGGCTTGGAGAAATCCATATGGTGAGTGTTGGACCTTCTTTCAACTCATGTTGCTTTGCATTAACAGCTCATGTGGAGCAGCTTCTATGAAGTTTGGATTTCAAGCAGCCAACACTACTGATTGTGTGAATCCACTCTTGCTTCCTCTGTTTTGCTTTCCACCTACTTCATAAAAACTGTAAGCCACGTTCAGTAGACTAAGTACTGATGCGCAGTGAAAATGCTAATGCGCATGATGTTAGGAGAGTGTGTACAGTGATAGGTTTTTCTCCAGATTCTTAATTCAACTCACATTAACCACAACGTATATATAATAGCTTACTTATATGCTTTAAGAACATAAGAAGAGCCAGCTGAATCAGGCCAGTGACCCATCTAGTCCAGCATCCTGTTCTCACAGTGGCCAATCAGATGCCTGTGGGAAGCCTGCAAACTAGACAACAGAACTCTGCTTCTGACAGCAGGGGTGGAATATAGCCATTGTTGCTAGTACCCATTGATAGCCTTGTTCTCCTTGAATTTGTCTAATCTTCTTTTAAGCCATCACTGCCTTCTGTGGGAGTAAGATCAATAGTTTAGCTACATGCTGTGTGAAGAAGATCTTTCATTTATTTATCATCCAGCTATCATCCAAAGTAGTCCTCATGTCCTGTTTGTGGGCTTCTTGTAGATGTTTGGTTGCTCTCTGTGGGAAACAGGATGCTGTGGGAAACTTTAGTCTGCCCCTGAAAGCCTCTCCATTATGTTATGTTTTTGACCAGTGTGAAGACCTCCATGAAGAATGATATTTGACATGCCTTATGAGGGATGGTTGAGGGAGTTGGGAATGTTTAGCCTGGAAAAGAAGAGACTGAAAGGAGATATGATAGCCATCTTCAAATATCTTGTCACATGGAAGATGGAAGCTTGCTTTTTCCTGCTTTGGAGGCTAGGACCTGAACTGATGGCTTCAAGTTACAAGAAAGGAGATTTGATCTAAACATCAGGAAGAACTTTCTGACAGTAGGAGCTGTTCAACAATGGAATGGACTCCCTCGTGAGTTGTGCACTCTCCTTGCTTGCAGGTCTTTAAGCAGAGGTTGGATGGCTATCTGTCATGGATGCTTTAGTTGAGAGTCCTGCATTACAGAGGCTTGGGCTAAATGACCTTTGGGGTCCCTTCCAGTGCTACAATTCTATAATCCTTATTATTAATTAAATTTGTATACTGCTCTTCATCCAAAGACCTTAGTTCAATGATACTGCCACATCATTTGTCTGACATGTCCAACATGTACAGCCAAACTTTATGTGCATGGCATTTATTTTGAGTTGTGATATTTTGAAATATTTCACAAGCTTCTGAAGTCGCACCTGAAATGCAAGACAAAGCTAACTGAAATGCCAGCTCTTTTCAGCAGAAGCTTAGGTCCTAAATTTCAGATTAGCTTGGTTGGAAACTTTTAGACACATATGGAGCTCGGAGCTCAGAAACCTTTTAATTTATTTAATTCCATAGACGGGAATGGCAAGAAGAAAGTCCCACAGCATTTTGCTAATGTGAACGTCTTTCGTATGATCTCCTTGCATTCCACTGGGGATCGGTTTCATTTCTTGCTCTTGAAACTTGGATCAAGCACTATCACCAAGACACAGTTTTTAACTTGACAATTTTTTCACAGCTTCCACATAAGGATAAGAATTATATCTTCTGGCAAAACTGCAGCGAATGAGTTTTTCATCCTTCCTACTGAACCTGAAAAGTTTTAGTGAAAGTGTCAATGGCTCATATTGAAAGAAATGGCATAAGTGAAAGGATCTCTGTGATGTCACCGAGCTTTCACAGGGCTCATAATGCACAAGTTTATACAATTCCTTCTTTTTCATCTCAGATTTTTATTCCCCTTCCTTCCCACCCAACCACTCCCAGAACCCTCCTCCCTCTTCTCCAACCAATCTCCCCTTCTCTTCCTTCAATCCAACTTGCTGGCAGTGATCTGATATCAGCAACCTATGGGGAGAAGAAAGTTAGGAAAGTTGTGGTCTTTGAGAAATATAGTGTCCCCAAGGGCTATTAACAGGAGTTGGAAAGGGAAGTACAAAAAAACCTCCCCTCCCCTCCTCTCTTCACCTCCCTCCCTCCCTCCCTCCCTCACTGCTGGAGCTCGGTCACCACTGCAGCTCAAAAAGTGAGGTGGAAGGGGGTTTGGAAGCTCAAAGGAGATTTGGTTGACTCTGAAATCTGCTGAGCTACTTCTCACTTCTTCTTTTTTGAAAGTAGCAGCCTATTTCTGAGCCAGGGGTAGCTTGTCTATCACTTAAAAGTACTAAGAGAGAGAGAGAAAATCAAGAACAGTATGAAATTGGATTAAACATTGTAGTAAACAGAAGTAAAAAAAAGGGGGGGAAATCACTTTCACTATTTTTGCCAGCTCTATTACCTTCCCAGCATGATTCAAGCTGGTGGCTCCTAATATATCTCATTTACTAGAAATTACTGGAAATTATTTTATAAATACTATTTAGCACTAACAAATATTTACCATTAGCTCAGAAGCTCAGTAGGGCAGCACAGGTTCATCCCCAGTATCTTCAGTTAAAGGATGGTAGGTTTCATGGTTAGGAAAGACCTCTACCTGAGTGGAAGATTAGATGGGTCCGTGTGATTTGGTCTAAAGCAGCTTATATCCAGGTTAATGTAACCTGCTGAAGTGTGAATGTGAACAAGAGAAAACAGAGGCAGGCGATCCCTTATACAGGAATCCTGAAGAGTGACAATATTCATATTGAAAGACTTTGCTGCCATGCTGTACTGTACTTTCATGCACTGAAGTCCCAACGGTTGTGTGTTGCTATATTAATCTTGAAAAGAGAGAAAATAATTAAAAAGAATATAATAAGTGCATGTGACTGCCTAGTGAACCCTATCTAGGTGTATGTATGTTAAAAAATCAAAATTTCACAGCCATGCAGAGTTTTTGTTATAGTCACAAATCTTCAGAACAAAATTAAAAAGCAGTCTGAATATATATCCAGGTGACCAGCCAGTAGTACTACCAGGCTGGATGTTATGCAACTTAAAGTGCTATTTCATTTTACTCTGAGCACTGAGTTTCTCGGTCAGTTTCTTGCTTAGCAGAGACATCTAAGGGAACAAACCAGTTTGGGTTGTGTAGTGGAAAGTCACCTTCTGCATCTATTCTGTGTTTGTTTTCACATTATCAGATATTTTATCTTGTTCTGCCTGTACTGATGCTGCTATCTCTATTAATAATGTTATTCAATTGGCATAAAGTTTTCCGTGGTTAGACAAGGAGCCACATTTTGCATTAGCTCTACTTCCCAACTGGTCTATCACTATGGCCTCCTGTGTAGCTCAGATTACATTAACACATGATTTTGTCACCTCCAGCGTGTATAAATGTGGAGAGGTCATATACAGTAAGAACTTGTTATATCCATCTGCCAAGAACAGATGGAAAAGCTATTCATAGGCATCATTATATAGCTCATCCCATACAAGACATTTTGATTTTAAGGCATTCTTGTCAGGTTGGTAATGTTACTAATTCAACCAGGCTAAAATTATCTCGTTCAAATGAAAGAATGTATATATAACAGGAAAGAGACATAAAAACAAAATTACAACAAAGTTAACTGAAGGTTGGAGACTTGGGTTATTCCACAATTTTCTTCTGAAAGCATCTTTCTATATTGTAAGTGGGCTAGTCTTGCCTCTCAAATGGCCCAGTAGTTTGGATCCATGACTGATGTACCCAGGTTCTGCTACAACAGAAGAAAATACCAATAAATGTATGGAAATCAATAAAGCAAAGGTATCCTGTGTGAAAACAACATCCAGGAACAGCACTGCCACATACCCCAACCATCATTTGTATATGCATATCATGGCCACCAAAAAAACAGGAATGCTAGAGGTAATGTGGTGATGTAAAAACATGCTTATATATGTGCTCCTCAAAGGGCAAACAGCTTTTGGAGCATAATTTCATGTGCCCTAATGGAGGTCAGCCCTTTTGGTTTGCTCATTCATCTGTAAGAAATTGTGTGGACAGTTTCTATTCTGCCTAAGGTCATTCAGCCTAATTAAAGGGGTTGACTTTGCTGTTATTGACATTGCATATGAATATGTGGTCTGAGTGCCATAAAACACATGATTCTTCTTTTCAAAGGGAACACATTTATATAGCTTATTATTGCAAGAGGGGACAAAGAGTCCAAGTGTAGACAGGAGAAGCAAGAGTGGAGATATGGAGAATAGTAAAAGTATTCGTAAATGTCCATTTGAATGCTTTGACATGAAAGCAAGGTGAAATATCGAAAAGAAAAACTCAAGAACACTAGGATTTTTATTTTTTATTTTTTTAAATGCTCCTTTGAAAATTCACCTTCACTTCTTTCCAATTTGCTGGAGTCTATACAGAGCTCAGTATGCGGATGAGGAAGTTTACAGAGCTGTAAGGCCTGTAAGAGGTTTAAGATCTGTCAGTTTACAGAACCAATGGATCAGAAATGGCAAAGGCTTACCTGGCTTTGTGCTGTACTTTCCCCTACAAAATAAATTGCTCAGCAATGCTAAGTGTCCTGGTATGGCCCTACAAGGCTGGTTCAATGAGCCAGTCTAGCATTAGTTCCTTCACTTACAAAATGCAGAGAAAACCCTGTGCCATAAGATTTTGCCTCAGCCTCAAACAGAAGGTGCAATCATACCCCTGCCTTGAAGACTGAGTTTCATTGGTGGTGCAATGTTGAACACCAGCAAAATCAACTAAGTGGTACCAAGCTATCCTTCTGGGCAACTGCCCAAAACACATAGACTCAGAAAATCCAGTGATGCCAGTTCTGACAGACCAGTGGCAGGGAGAAGTGTCCCTATTCTGTGACCAGGGAAACAATCCCTACTTCTGCACACATTTATAGTAGGAATCTTTACTGGTAAAGACTCTTTTTAACATATCTATATATCCATATATTCAGTATTTCAGGGGAAACTTATTCCACATCTACCAAACATTCCTTTCATATCCTGGAAGGAATAAATGTTTTTCAAGCAGATGATGTACAGCAATTTGGGAAGCAGATAATAAATATTCTCCAGTACGAATGCATTCCATTTTATTAGCTAGATCAATATTGTTGTAATTTCCAGCCATTAACATCTCATTACTCTATAGCACACAGAAATATTTACATTACCACATATCAAAATTGCAACAGCGTGTGTTAAAATATGAATGACATCTATAATCAGAATTTTCTGTTTCCTACTGCCTCCAGTTATTTGTGACCCCATATACGAAGTTCAAGTTTACACTTAATAGCACAATTATGTAAATCTGTAATTCTGACACTGAATTACAACTGGTAATGATCAATAATTATATTTATGTATGATGTGGAGTTAATACTGCCACAATAGATAAATGTAAACAACAAAATTATTTCTGCAGTCAAGAGCTAACAAATCGTCATAAACAAAAATAACTAAAACAGTGTCTTCAAAGCTTTACAGTGTAGTAAATAGCTTTTTCCAAAAAACAAAAGCAAAAAAATACCCCACCAACCCTTCAGTGAATGTAAAAACATTGATTAGAGGCAACACATTGCTATAGAAATGTTACAATGGATGACTCTTACACAAAAATGTGTTTGAAACTGAGTTTAACTGACAGAAAATAAAAATCTCTCTGAAGAAATCTGGATAATAATTGTGCTAGAAAATTTTGAGAGAGAAATAACCCCTGAGGAAAAGGCAGATTGCAGAGAGTGTGTGAGGAATTCAAACATACGGTATGCAATCTCCCATAAATTTGGAACTCTCCACCTGTTAGTTCACTCACCTGTGATATTATGGGATGCCAAGGAACTCAGGAGAGAAGTGGACTAAGGTTTGGGTTTTTTAAAAAAGAAGGTCTGGCTTATTCTGGTAATATTCACCCTCCTATTAATGGAAATATTATACTAGGGAGGAATTCAGCATGACATACCTAACACAGCACCATGCTTTCAGAACTGCCACACTGTCTGAAAGGGTTTCCTTTGAAAGAGAAATAGTGACATATTTTTCTTATGTCTAAAAATATTTCAGAAAGTTAAATCTCTGTGCACAGCTTTGCTTGAGAGCTACAGCCTCCTTCAATAACATGGAATCTTATGGAAAAGGTAGTTTTTAATGCTACCATAAACATTCCAGGGGATAGAAGTATGGGTTTCCTTTTTTTCTTTTTTCTTTACCAACTCCCCAACACAATCTCTTATTGAACATTTTAAAATACAATCTCATTTCAAACAAGTGTCATTTTTCATAGCATACTTAACATTTCTCCACTCCCCGTAGGTTCCAATCCCAGAACTTGCAGTTCAAACGGAAGAATTCCTGTCATGTCGACAAAATAAAACATCCAAGGAAAGGACAAATTTAGACACACAGATAAAGAGGCGAAGGCAAGTCACCTTCCACACAGCATGACAGCGGACACAGGCACACACTACCCCAATGTTCTCATCCAGCTCTGGTTTATCTCTTTCATGTACTCATTTAAGGCTCAACCAATATACAAAAGTGGGGGGAAAGTGTTGCTTGGCAGGGCCATACCTCCTGGTGGTTAACTGAGAGTGTAAGGATGGCATTTATTCAAGGTAATAAGGTCATTCAGATGGCATTATTTGTATGCTGGCTTGAGACCAAGCTAGATGGGACAGAGGCACACTGTCTCTTTAAATGTGGGTCTTCTCCAGTGCAATCCAACCTTACTGGAGATTATAATTTTAAAAGGAAACAGGGTTCTTGGATAAATGGTGCTGAACTCTCCCACTTCCAATGATAACCTATGCCTGGGCACTATGTAGAGAGGTCCTGGGCTGTCCAGATGATGAGATCCCACTCTCAGCCTCACTGATGTGGTCCAAAGGAAAGCACAGCAATACTTTTGGCACCAGCTTGGCTTCAGGAGTTGTCAGAAGGAGAAGTACAAGGTTTCATCTAGTGCTCCCCCCCCCAAAAAAAAAATATATTTAGGGGTACTCTCATTTTGACTCAAGAAAATCACCATTTTATAGTTCAAATTGGGAAAAATAAATACAATAAATGGACCAAAGTACAAAGAACATGCATTACCTCATATTACACAGCCGACACCTTACAGTAACGTCCACATTGGCACGAGTGTGCACTAACATCTTCCCGACTTTCATCAGTAAAACACCACACATCCACATTACACACTGCTTCACACATTAAACGCTCGCTTCCGTCTGAGACTCAGGAAACAGCATGACAGAAAATGAGGCCACCATCGGGGGCAGCAACGGAACTGACGATTCACCTTGCTAGAGAAGAAACTATATATTTTTTGTTTCTTCTCCTGTTAGATTCACAAAATATTTAGGGGTATGCATCCCCCTGCACCCCCCCCAAGAAAAAGCACTGGTTCCATCCAACCAACTTTTGTGTAGGGTTTACTCCTTAGTCTTTTCTTCTCCCGATGATATCCCATAAGGCAGCAGAGGTTTGGGATCAGTTTTCCTTCTCCTAAAGGCGCTACTTTCCCATGTTGATGAGCCCCATCTGGCCCTCACGTTGCTCTACAGCACACGCAGAAACTGTCTTCTTGACAGTTGGATCCACCATTGCTCTCATCCGCTCAATTCGCTGGAGCCTGACTTCACATGTCCTTAACTCACTGAGGGTTTGAAACCCATTGGCCACCCTCACCTGGTTTAGCCAGCTGGTCAAATCTATTCTTGGGGTGTGGCTGCTGTTGCATGCTGGTAGCTTCTAGGAGTCACAGGTGAGAGCTAAGTGCAGGATGGGGACCAAAGGTGGACAAACTACCCCAGAAGGAGCATGGCATTTCCCCTACCAGAGGTACTGGGGGGCAACACGCCATACACCCCAAACTGGCCACACAGGTCAGCCTTTGTGAATACCTCCTGTCAATGCAATCTAAATTGGCTTTCAATTATCAGTTATTATTTCCTTTCCTTTTTTATTTACTTATCTTATGTATGAAGCCACCCCTTAGTTAAAAGCTCCCAGGGCTGCTCACATTGAAATAATAATGTACAAAACGCAATGAGAAGCTCAATGAGAAATAGTAAAATAATAAAACCAAAGGAGGAGGGGATATAGCAAAATAATAAAATCTAGCAGAACAACGAACTGATTCATTAAGAAGAATGCTTCCAGAAAGTTCCCAAGGGGATATTTTGGCACATTCATAGGGGTGGGATGGTGGGAACAGAAAGAAGGGAGCAATGAAACCCAGAGTCTTTGGTAGGCTGACAAAATTCTAACAAATTTGGGAGGCAGGCAGGAGACAGCAGCAAAGACTTCACTTTTTAAAGTGATTTCTTTGCTCCAGAGCTACAATCCCCAGTGCGGTTTAATTGCAGAGTGGATTAATTGATTAATCTCTCTTCATAAGGGGCTCTGGGAGTTGTAGCTCTGTGAAGGGAATAGGGGTCTCCTGACAACTCTCGCCAACCTTCACAAACTACAGCTCCTAGAATTCTTTGGGAGAAATGTGGTGTAGTGCTATAAATGTATGGTGTGAATGTATCTTTAGTATCCTTTCAAGAGTGTTGGTGGCAGGTGAGGGAAGAATGGTTGTCACAGCTAAGGCTGCCTCTTCAAGCACAGCAGCCAACATTCAGTATAGAGAAGCTGTTGTATTACTCCAGAGATAAGCTGGCCCTCTTTGAGTGAGGACAGCGGGTGGGCTTTCCACCTGTGCAGAAGTATCTGCCATTCTGGGGGATCCAGGGGTGCCAACTTGGGCCCCAGATTATGTGTGCCAACAGCACCTGAGGCATAACGTGATGTCATCACATCACATTACATCGTTTATGCTGCAGCAGTGCTTGGGAGCCCCGGAAGTCATGTCCGAAGCCTTGGATGCAACCTATGAGGTTTCTGATGTGACTTCTGATGCACTACATTGTAGTTGTGAAGCCCTGCAATGCACCCCTCAGGTCGGCACCCAGTATGAGAGAACCGGTTGCGCTGCCCAAAACCCACCTCTGTCAGATGTCTTGTAAAGAAACATCGTTCTTCCTTGGCTTTCCCAGACCCATAAGGTCAAACCTTGATTTTGTGTGTTTGTGTTGTTGTTATAGGCTTTCGTATACTACTGTTTTATGGGGTTTATGTTGTATTTTGTTTCAATGACATTGTTGAATGGTTTTGTGTTGTACACTGCTGAGAGATCTTTGAAATCTTAAGCAGCTTATAAATGTCATTAAGTAAATAAATAAAATCCTCCATGCCTTGGCCTAATCCTGTTTTAAAGCCCGTCAGAGCCACCACAGGCTAGGAGAGAGAGGAAAGAGTCGACAATGTTCACAATCGCCTAGCCAACACAGTGTGCAGCACTAGCTGGGAAAAGACAGAAGGTTACCTGATTCTCCACATCTCATCCCACAAATCATAGTGTGGTACTGGTGAGAAGAGATGGCGAATCAGGTGACTTTCTCTTTCAACCTGCAGTTGCTCACAGCACAGCATGGGAAGGCTTCCTGCGCTGAGCCGCATATGATTTGCTTCTTCTGTTTTATGCTTATAAACAGCCACAGAAGAAGAAAATAAAGGCACAGTTGGGTTTGGGGGGGGTTGCACCCCACCCCTACCCCTGTTTTGCTCGAAAGCATGACCTTGGCAATCCTTAGACTTGGTTTGAACTGAAGCATTAATTAAAACAGGTATGGCTGCACCAGAGCAGGCAGGGGTAGGCAATGATGAAACCCCCAAGGCACCAGCTTATCATTAAAAAGTAAAACTGAATTTACTTTAAAGGAAATCAGAATTTACATGACATTTAAAAGTACAAGGAAAACATCTAAAAATGGCAAAAAAGCATAAGAGGTATTAAAATATATGGGGCCTTAGGCAGGAAAAGTAATCCTTTCTGAACTGCCCTAGTTCTTTTGGCCAACATGGGTCTTCCAAAACGCCCCAATTTCCAGGATTCCTTTGTTGCCACCTGGACCTTGGTTGCCTCAGGGAACCATAAGTTACATCTAGGTAGATATAAGGAAGAGAACTGTTTACTATTTGAAAGAACAGCAAGAATCTGCCATGAAGCAGCACATGTGGAAAGCAGTGAATGACTGAGAGGAATATGATTCACAATTCATGCAGATCATTGTCTTCCCCCTTCCTATCTTTCAATTCCCAAGAGATTGCACAAAAATGTGCATGTGAAACAGAATACAGTGGAACCTTGACTTACGCACGGCTCTACTTACGTACAATTCCAGTTACAACCTTCAGTAGGTGCTTCGACGTATGAACTTTCCTCCAGAGACGAACAGAGGCCTTGCCAGCAGCCCGGAGCTCACCGAGCCGGCTGTGGGGCAGTGCTGGACCCTCCACTGCTGGGGAGAGGGCCCCCACCCCACCCCCGAAGCTGTGGAAGAGGTGCCTCCTGCAAGAGGCACAGCAGGGTGCACTGCAGCCCCAAACCCCGCCGAAGAACTAACCGGAGGAAGTCCAGAGAAGAACCTGGCCTGGCAAGAAAAAAAGTGACCCTGGCAGAAGTGAATCAGCTCTTTACTGACCCTTGCCCCACCCCCAGCTTGTAGGTAAGCCCACTCACCCTCAGTGCATGTAAGAAAAAAAGTTATTTTTTCCCCAACTACAATGCTGTCTTATTTATTTTATAGTACAGTACATTGATTATTGCCTTCATTTTATGGATCTATGGTCTCGTTAGACAGTAAAATCTGTGTTAAATTGCTGTTTTAGGGGGTGTTTTTCATTGTCTAGAATGGATCAATTTACTTTTCCATTACTTTCTATGGAAAAGTGCACCTCTACTTATGTACGTTTCTAGTTATGACCGGACCTCCGGAATGGATTATGGTTGCAAGTAGAGGTTCCACTGTAAATGAGCAGATTTAAAAAAGGAAAAAAATGGGGAACATTTTCAGGCGGGACATGAGAACAATGGCACTCATGCTTGCAGTACCTTTGGTAGGATACAATCACAGAATCCAACAAGTAGCAGGGGGTCAACTGTGGCGCCAAATATATCCATCAAAATTCTTCCCAGCATGGCTGTTTATGCTTATGACTAAATTTCTCTGAAACAGGCGGGCTTGATAGTTACAGCTTCTGTTTTCTCAGTGTTGTACATCACTCTTCAGCAGCTGGTACCTCTGTATCCCATAGGGATCTATGTAAGTGATCATACTTTATTATATTTGGCCCAGCATTTGCAATACATTTACTTAAAACCATTCGTTTTCTTATGTTTGCAAAATAAATTATGTTGGTTATTGATAATAAAAGAGGTGCTTTTGTTCTATTTTTATGTCCCAATGTGAGCCCTCCCCCTTTATTTTTTGCATAGTGATTGTGTA
This sequence comes from Podarcis melisellensis, assembly GCF_964234715.1. Lineage (NCBI taxonomy): Eukaryota > Metazoa > Chordata > Lepidosauria > Squamata > Lacertidae > Podarcis > Podarcis melisellensis. The sequence goes on from NC_138543.1 coordinate 28,303,813, forward strand.
ACTCTTCAACAGTTTGACTTCACCCCCGAAAACGCAATCTTCCATTGTCTCCTGAAACAGATGGATGCCAAACAATTAGGCAGAGGCTAGTCGATGAAAGGCTCTTCCTCCATGCCCCCATCAGTTACTGCTCAGTTAGGCCTGGTGTGGACATCTAGGTTCTGAAGTCTATGTGTATGTACAAGACAGAGCATGGCATGGGCATACTAGGGTTCTAACCGTCAAAGATGAATCACTTGTTGAATTCCAGCCATGCTGCCATATATATTTGGTGTCTATAGAGACATACAATAAGTAGTTGAAGATGGGTCATTTAGTTCACCGCTGAGAGTGAGCTTGAACAAACTCATTTGGAGGCAGTTTTACATAAATGTGTGCTGAATATTGCATGAAAACACATCTAGTGGGTTTTGGCATCTAGCCCTTGATGTTCAAACTCCAGGTGCATCACACTTGCCATGTCATTTGGCAGCTTCTGTTTTCCTTGGGCAACCATTTGCTAGTTATATCCTAACCCAATGTTCTGAGGAAAAGCAAAAGAGATATAAGAAGGGATAATTGGTGTTACCACCAAGGGCTCGTTCGCATGAAATATTTTTCACATGACTACAATCTCAATCCAAATTTTGTCTTCCCATGTGAAAACACTAATGGACTGAGTGTGCTGTTTTCAATACTTTGCTTCCTTGAAGAACACATGCTTGACATCTTCTACCAGTTAAGAGGAACCAACATAGTGTTACAGGAATGGAAATTCTATGTGTTCTGCGCCAAGCAAGCATCCTTATCCCTTATCTTTCATTTGAAGTGATATGTGTATTGATATTATTTCAAGATGGGAATTTTCAACCTGGGAAGGTAGCCCATCTAGGAGAAGGAAAACTCTGATCCTAAACCTCTGCTGCCTTGTGGCTATACTCATTTGTGATAAAGGCTTCTGGACTGATGAAAAATACATACATGCTGCCTTGAGGGACATCTTTGGGAGAAGGAAAGGCTAGGGAGTAAACCCTACACAAATCCAGAGTAGAGTTCCTAAAATGGTTGTCATCTTCTATGCCTCCTTCTGGCAACTCCTTGCAACCAAGCTGGGGCCAAATGTATTGCTCTGCTTTTCTTTGGTCCACATCAATAAGGCGAAGGATCATCTGGACAGTCCAGGACCTCCATACACACTGCTAAGGTTTGTGCCTCAGAGAAGTGCTGCTAACATAGAAAAACAATCTGGGAGGCAGCAGTTACAAGTTACCAGTCTCTGCAGCCACAGCTGGTGCTGGGATTCTCCTGTGGTTTGACTGCACCCCCGGAGGCACTGTTCATTGTCCCCCAAGAGAGAGAGAGTTGCCAACAATGCTGCTTTTCACATAGATGCACCCAAACTGTCTCATATCACAAGGAGATCATTACAATAACAGGAATTCATATACAGTGGTACCTCGAGTTACAGACACTTCAGGTTACAGACTCTGCTAACTCAGAAATAGTACCTCGGGTTAAGAACTTTGCTTTAGGATGAGAACAGAAATTGTGCTCTGGCGGCATGGTGGCAGCAGGAGGCCCCATTAGTTAAAGTGGTACCTCAGGTTAAGAACAGTTTCAGGTTAAGAACGGACCTCCAGAACGAATTAAGTTCTTAACCCAAGCATAGCTGTCAACCTTCCCTTTTTCTGCAGGAAATTCCCTTATTCCAGCGCCATTTCCTGCTGCTTCCCACTGCTATGCTGGATTGTTAGATATCCCGTAGACTGCTGCTGATCCCTTATTTTTGAGGCTGTTGATCCCTTCTTTTCAAATCTGAAAGTTGACAGTTTTGAACCCAAGGTACCACTGTACAAGCATTTTTACAATAACCAGTCTAGTAACTCCCCCCCAAAGCATCTTATAGTACAGGATTTGTCGCTCTTTCCTGGATTTGATTCTGAGTACCGTATTTTTCCATGTATAAGACGACCTTTTTTCTGAATTTTGTGTGTGATGAAATGAGGATCGTCTTATACACGGTTTGATATGCTAAGTAAGCGAGGGCTGGCGCTGTGGCGGTAGCAGGGAAATATCAGAGAGGAGGCTGCTTACCTGCTCTTCCTGGCTTAGGATGAGTATTTGGTGAGTGCCAGTATGTGGTGTATTACGGCACCAGTTCTGTCAGCCAGAGTGGGGGATTGCCGAAAAGCTGCTCAACAGCTCAGCGAACTTACCAAAGAAGCTCAACAACTGTTGAGGGCTCTCCCCAAAAAGGGGTCATCTTATACATGGGGTCGTGTTATACACGGAAAAATACAGTACTTTGGAAGGCACTGCCGGTGACCCTGATTACGTGTTGTACTAGTAAAGAAACCATTCAAGTGTTCTGGATTGTTGACGTGACAGACATTTTTAATAATTACTGATGCAACGTGGGAGGTGGTCATGGGGAGGCAGTAACTACATATTGGGTCATAATGAGAATAGACAATGTGTAAAAAAGAAAAAAATGAAATACAGAATATTTTTCAAAATGGTGCATGGATGAACCATTGTACACAGGTTAATATTTCCAAAGCTGTATTTAACACATTTGCTCATGTTTGTGGTTTCATTACCATCTTTATAGTATCATGCTGATTAGCTTCCATGTAAGCATACAAGTTCACTCCCTCTATTTAGTTCCAGTAAACAAACTATTAAAGGCTCTAGCTGCCATCTATTGGTATTTTAATGCGCCTTCTACTACCCGTTACCAACTTGACTGTCACTGTCATATTACCCATAATACTAAGGAGTGCAGTTGCATAAAATTGCCCATTAGAGTCTTTTAACATAAAATTTAGATCTTAATTCATCGTTCCCAAAACACACACCCACTGTCCAATATATTACACATCAATGTCTGCTATTTCTATGACAGCTCTGATAAAGCTGTCAAACAATCAAAGAACGACTTCAAAAGGAGGAAATCAACTGGAAAAAAAATAATATACTTTTGTAGCATCCTGCTGAGACAGAGGAAAAACTATATATTTAATACTTAAAAAAAACAAGTGGTGATTAGATTGTTGTGCTCACTTTTGATTCCTAGACACAACAGCCAGGCTTGTTATTCCTCCCCACCACCCGAAAAAAATAAACTCTTTTGTATGCTCATGTGACGCTTTTGTGGAGGGAAATGGCAGATGATAAACTCCAGCATGCAGAAGATGATGAATCCACTATAAATATGCTATTTGGCGTATTTCTTTTATTTTATCATTCAGCACTTGTAAGGAATGAACCAGTCTTTTAGTGTGGTAGTACCTACTCATCGGAACTCTCTGCCTATGCACTAATTAGGGAACCTGCTTAAAACATTTTTTGTTTGTGTTTAGCCAAGCCTATCCAGACATGTTGAAGTTACATGTGTTTTATTTCTTTTTAGCTACTGTTGATTTTAATTGTCTTTTGCATATTTTAAAAAATACCTAATTTTAACAGTTTTTACTGATAATGTTTTAATGTTTAATTTTATATTTTAAAAGTTTTCTTACAATGTTGTTAGATAAGTAAATAAAATGGCAACAAAATGTGCATCACAGTTCTACCACAGATCCCTTGTAAAGGGACCCCTGACCGTTAGGTCCAGTCGCAGACGACTCTGGGGTTGCGGCGTTCATCTTGTTTTATTGGCTGAGGGAGCCGGTGTACAGCTTCCAGGTCATGTGGCCAGTATAACTAAGCCACTTCTGGTGAACCAGAGCAGTGCACGGAAATGCCGTTTACCTTCCCGCCAGAGCGATACCTATTTATCTACTTGCACTTTGACGTGCTTTTGAACTGCTAGGTTGGCAGGAGCTGGGACCGAGCAACGGGAGCTCACCCCATCGTGGGGATTTGAACCACTGACCTTCTGATCAGGAAGCCCTAGGCTCAGTGGTTTACACCACAGCACCACCCGCGTCCCATACAGGTCCCTTAGGTTACCAAAAAATAATAAAACTTATTCTTATTTATTATTGTTATTATTATTATTAGTAGTAGTAGTGGGGACGCAGGTGGCGCTGTGGGTAAAACCTCAGTGTCTAGGACTTGCCGATCGTATGGTTGGCGGTTCAAATCCCCGCGGCGGGGTGAGCTCCCGTCTTTCAGTCCCAGCTCCTGCCCACCTAGCAGTTCGAAAGCACCCCTAAGTGCAAGTAGATAAATAGGTACCGCTTTATAGCGGGAAGGTAAATGGCGTTTCCATGTGCTGCGCTGGTGCTGGCTTGCCAGAGCAGCTTCGTCACGCTGGCCATGTGTCCCGGAAGTGTCTTTGGACAGCGCTGGCTCCCGGCCTCTTAAGTGAGATGAGCGCACAACCCTAGAGTCGGACACGACTGGCCCGTACGGGCAGGGGTACCTTTAGTAGTAGTAGTAGTAGTAGTATACCACCCTTCTTTTGTAGATCTTAGCATGGTTCACAACATAAAATTACAATATACACACCACAAAATACATAATAAAAACAAGAACAAGAACAAACCAATAATCCTCCCTTCCACAACACGTTTAAAAGGGCATTGGATGTCAATCATCCAAAGGCCTGGTTCAAGAGGAACATTTTTGCCTAGCACCTAAAGATGCACAATGAAGGCTTCTCTCTGGAGAGAACATTCCACAAATGGGGAATCACTGCAGAAAAGGCCCTTTCTTGTGCTGCCACTCTCTAGACCTCTCTTGGAGGAGGCAAACAAAGAAGGGCCTCATAATAAAGTCTTAAAACATCAACATATAAAAGCCAGTATCAAGCATCAACAACCTCAGATATGCAGATGACACAACCTTGAAGGCAGAAAGTGAGGAGGAATTAAAGAACCTTTTAATGAGGGTGAAAGAGGAGAGCGCAAAATATGGTCTGAAGCTCAACATCAAAAAAACGAAGATCATGGCCACTGGTCCCATCACCTCCTGGCAAATAGAAGGGGAAGAAATGGAGGTAGTGAGAGATTTTACTTTCTTGGGCTCAATGATCACTGCAGATGGTGACAGCAGCCACGAAATTAAAAGACGCCTGCTTCTTGGGAGAAGGGCAATGACAGGCCTAGACAGCATCTTGAGAAGTAGAGACATCACCTTGCCAACAAAGGTTCGTATAGTTAAAGCTATGGTTTTCCCAATAGTGATGTATGGAAGTGAGAGCTGGACCATAAAGAAGGCTGATCGCCGAAGAATTGATGCTTTTGAATTATGGTGCTGGAGGAGACTCTTGAGAGTCCCATGGACTGCAAGAAGATCAAACCTCTCCATACTGAAGGAAATCAACCCTGAGTGCTCACTGGAAGGACAGATTGTGAAGCTGAGGCTCCAGTACTTTGGCCACCTCATGAGAAGAGAAGACTCCCTGGAGAAGACCCTGATGTTGGGAAAGATGGAGGGCACAAGGAGAAGGGAACGGCAGAGGACGAGATGGTTGGATAGTGTTTTCGAGGCTACCAGCATGAGTTTGACCAAACTGCGGGAGGCAGTGGAGGACAGAGGTGCCTGGCATTCTCTGGTCCATGGGGTCACGAAGAGTCGGACACGACTAAACGACTAAACAACAACAACAACAACATCAAGCATCTGTATTGGAATTGGTTTTAAGATGTTTTAAATATGTTTTATGGGTTTATCAGTAGTTGTTTGCTGTCTTGGACTCCTTTGGAAGGGCAGGATGTAAGTTTAATAAATAAAATCAAATAAAACTCTGAATGCTAAATGCAAGAGTGACTCATTAGCCAAAATTCCAGAGGCCAACCCAAGTTACTGTCAATTTACTTTTTTGTTTTTATATGTACCCCACCCTGGGGCTATTTGGTGGAGAGTTGTTGTAAATATGTGTAATGGTTATATGGGGTTGCTCGTGCGTAAGTTGCCGCCACTCCTGGCTAGGTAGCCTGGTTAAACCTTTCCTGTCTGGACAGCACTTCACTTCATGGCTATTCAGTCGCTAGCAGAATCCGTCAGTGGGCGTTTCTTGAACTTCTTCCAGCAAAGAAGTTCTTTGACGCCAAGTCTACGCCTACTTTCCCTGCGCGGAAGTCTTCTGCGCAGGGTGGGTGTGGGTAGCGGAGGACCTGTGCTCTCCCCGCTGGTCTCCAGCGAAGAGTCCTGGAGCCCCCTCTCCGATTCCCCCATCCGACCCCCTTTATCCCTGGTGTTACGCTGATTTCCTTCCCCAGCTGATGAGTCCCCTCTCTCCCTGCTTGGCCCTTCTCCGGCATCGCTTGGGAGCCCTGCCTCCACTTCTGGCTCCGATGTCAGTTCCCTGACAATATGGGAAATAAAATACACAATAAAATTACAACTTGCACTTCTGAGGTGATAGAGGCCAGGGTCTTTTCAGTGGTGGCATGGAAGCTGTGGAAATCACTCCATTTGAAGGTTCTTTTCTGCTGCAATTTTAGTATTTATATCTTGTTTGCTCTTTTTATATGTTTTGCTGCTCTGTGTGATTTATCTGAATTTGATTTTCTTTTAATGAAGTTTTATTCATTCTGGATGCAATTTTTTTTTAAGTACACCAATTTGAACATTTTACTGGAAAAGCATAAAAAGCAAATACGTTACTCAGATTTTTTTTTTTTGCCTGGCTATCCTAAGGGATGCATAGGGATGTATAGCAACCCTACAATAAAAATTCAACAAGCCCTGTAAACAAAATAACCACTGAAATGCTAGAATAGAATATCAGACTTAAAGCGATCTCATAGAGACTTAACCCACATATTAAAAGCCAGGCTAGATAAAAATGTCTTCTGGAAATGATGATGCTCTGACTTGGCACCTCTCAAGGAAAGGGTGTTGCACAGCTGCGGATCAGTCATGGAGAGAAAACCTATCTGCATGCCCACACAGTACAGATGTACCATACAGATGGCTCTTAATTGACCTTAGAGTTCACAGTGGAAAACAGGGGAGAAGGTGGTCTCTGACGGCTGCAGGATGCATTTGAGATATAACACCGTGGGGGAGCAGAAAGCTGCGGGGACATCAACATCCTGTTTCTGCATGTCAATGTAATGTGCAAATATAATTTCACAACAAAACCTGCAAACAAGTAAAAGGATCTGCAACTAAGTGTCTTACTCACATTTCCATCCACTCAGTTCCATTCCCCAGCCCTCGTTATTCCATGATCACTGAACAGCCTTTGTTTTCAATGGGCTGTTTTGAGGTCCCCCAATCCATTTTTTCCTAAAGGGTTTTTCTAATTCTGCAAACCTTGAGATTCCCCCAAGCCTGCTGTTGCCTTCCTCTTGTGAGTGGATCATTCTGTTTTGGCTGCATAATTATCCACTCTTGGAGAATGAGTTCACTGCTAGTTTATAATATATATGCTATGCATATTCTCCTTTAATTTGGTATGTTTTTACTCATAATAACCCACACCATAGTTGGAAATAAATAAACTGTACAACTCTGGCTCGTTCCATCCAAATCCTGTAGGGATCCCAGAGTTGTATTTACATGTTATGATTCATATAATACAGGAAAAGTACTGCCTCATACCTTCTTTTAGAATCTCATTCCTTAGAGAAGTTCCCAGAGAAAAGAAAGAGTCCCGTCTCCTTGGAAACAGATATTGCTTTGGCTGCAAGTAACTGACATGGGATTTTGCATACAGGATTGGCAAATCTAAGATATTAGAAGAGACTTGAATAATCAGGTGATGCATTAAAATAGATTACTCATCACTCTACCTAAGTTATTAAAGAAATGAATAACATGGGCTCTGTTTGTTGTTATCTCATTGTTTGGAGTCAAACTGTGAGTGACATAAATCACTTTAAGATTTGACAGCATCTATTTTATGATATTTTCTTGTTTGTATTATTTCTGTGATTGCTATTTTTAAAGTCTTTTTTGGACTACAAGCAGGGTAAAAATCTATAGCATTGAGAGCACAAGGTCACATGTTTGTTTATAAAGGTCACATGTTTGTTTATAAAAAATGTAACTAATATTCTTGAGGTGAACAAAAATTTAAAAATAAAGTGAAACAAAACAATAATAAAATTGGAGCGGGGGAGAATAAAACATAGGAGCACCCAAAAGAGCATTCTAAGACATAATTCTGATGGTATTTAAAAAAAGTCTGGGGAAGCAACATTTGATATTTATTTATCACCTTCCTTTCTTTCATGAAATCCAGTGTAGCATACATGTGGTTCCCAGGCAGCCACCCATACAGCTACTGATCAGAGTCAGAGCTGCTGAGCTTCAGCAAAATGGTTGCCTTGTGTTTCTCAAGACCATATCACATTACAAAAAAATCTATGCCTGTCATCAAAAGGCATGAGAAGCTACCAAGCAAGCCTTCCTGAGGAGAGCATTCCATAAGCAGAACAACCTAATTTAGAAGACCCTCTTAGCAATTGCCAGCCACCTAACTTCAGAAGGTAGGACACACAGGAAGGGCCTCTGTACCTGGGTGGGAACTCAGGCAGACTGAATGGGAGGATAAAGTGTGGACAAGACAGACCTCTCAAGAAGCCAGCGCAGGAGGTCCTTCAGAGTTGATGAGAAACCATCCCTCACTACCCTATGGGAACGCCTGTGAATTAATGTCACACCACACTCATGTTACCAATGGCTCATAATCAATGATACTGAAGGCTGAAAGAAAAAAAAATCAAAGAAGATCAATAGGGTGCAATTACCCAATTGATCTGTAGACAAAGATCATTGATCAAGACTTCAAGTGTAGTCTCAGTGCTGTGCCAAGCCAAGCATTGGTGCAGAAAGTTGAAAGGCATGCCTAAAGTCCCCCATCCCCCCATCACTAGAGCACCCAGGTCTATGCCAGTATAAAAATTAAGGATCCCTCCAGACTGATATTTTATTGAGGGTGGATTCTGCAAAATGTTTGTGAAACAATAATTGTGCATTAGTGGTATACTAATTCAGCTTTTAGGGGGATGCAGGTGGCGCTGTGGGTTAAACCACAGAGCCTAGGACTTGCCGATCGGCAGTTTGAATCCCTGCGACGGGGTGAGCTCCCGTTGCTCGGTCCCAGCTCCTGCCAACCTAGCAGTTTGAAAGCACAAAGTGCAAGTAGATAAATAGGTATCGCTCCAGCAGGAAGTTAAACGCCGTTTCCGTGTGCTGCTCTGGTTCACCAGAAGCGGCTTAGTCATGCTAGCCACATGACCCGGAAGCTGTCTGCAGACAAATGCTGGCTCCCTCGGCCAATAAAGCGAGATGAGCGCCGCAACCCCAGAGTCGGTCATGACTGGACCTAATGGTCAGGGGTCCCTTTACCTTTAATTCAGCTTTAGCTTGTTGGTGGCACTTCCCCAATGCTACCATGTTATTACTGTCCAGTGGGACTATAGCAAAACAAAAGCAGAAGGAATATAAAATGGTACATTTGTTGTATAAGAAGTTGCAAGAAGTCACGGGGTGTGCACTGATTGAAATGACCACCCCACCCCAAAGCTTGTGCAGACATGAACAGTATTGCAAGTTGAATCATGTGTGACCACCCAAATAGCATCACAAGCACAAATAATCATAAATATGCAACAAAAAGGATGTCTGAAGCAGCCCTTAAGCCCATCATTGTGTCCTGTAGCATATGTGGACTACATAATTTGAGAGAACACTATGATTGTTCTGAGCTCTCCTTGGGATCGAAATGTTGATCACCTCAGACTGCCTCTGAGAATTTTTCTGACATTGAATATGTGTTCCCAATTTGGCCACATGGAGTAGACTGTGTCGGAGCACCAGCTAGAATACCAAGCACATTGATGAGAAAAACACAGTTGCCAGACAAAACAAAGGACACTGGGTTTGTAGCCTCCAATGATAATATTTAAAATAGTTTTCTTGGTCTGCCACTGAAGGTCAGACTTCAGTGTCTACTGCTGGTCCAAGTTGTTGGCATCCATCTGTCTCAAGAGACAATGGAAGAGTGCCTCTTTGGGGGTAAATTCAAACTGTTGGAGAGTAACAGTGTCTGCTGTGATTGTAAAGATGGATGCAGGAGAGCCATGTTTTATTGCAGGTGAGGCAGATGAAGGCATCTGGTTTTAAAGCCCTAAACGGCCTCGGTCCAGTATACCTGAAGGAGCGTCTCCACCCCCATCATTCTGCCCGGACGCTGAGGTCCAGCGCCGAGGGCCTTCTGGCGGTTCCCTCATTGCGAGAAGCAAAAAAACCAGGCAGAGGGCCTTCTTGGTAGTGGCGCCCGCCCTGTGGAATGCCCTTCCAGCAGATGTCAAAGCGATAAACAACTACCTGACATTCAGAAGACATCTTAAGGCAGCCCTGTTCAGGGAAGTTTTTAACGTGTGATATTTTACTGTATTTTTGGCTTTTATGGAAGCCGCCCAGAGTGGCTAGGGAGGCCCAGCCAGATGGGCGGGGTATAAATAATAAATTATTATTATGATTATTATTATTTTGCTACAAGAGCACCATGGCATTTCTTCTGTCTGCGACCCTCCCAGCAGTCATTCTTGCTCTGGTCACCACCGTGGATACATTACCTGACTGTCTGCCTCTAGGCAGTGGGGTGGCCTGACAAGGGATTTCCACATGGCGGGGTTAACGTTGTCAGCCTTCATGTCACGTCTGCAGACATCTTTGTAACACAGAGTTGGTCTGCCCATAGGCCTAGTGCCTGAAGCCAGCTCCCGATAGAGCACATCTATGGGGATCCTTCCATCTTTCATTCTGTGGACATGACCAAACCAGCATAGATGTTGCTGAGACAGAAGTTTGAACATGCTGGGAATGTGGCTTGGGAGAGCACATCTTTGTCTGAGACTCTGTCCTGCCATGTGATGCTCAAAATCTTCACGATACACTGCATATGGAAGTTGTTGAGGAGTCACTCCGGGTGGGTATAAGTTGCCCACAGTTCACTTCCATAAAGCAATGTGCTTGATAGACATTCATCTTGGTATTGGTCATTAGTATCACATTCTCCCACACACTTTTGGATAGGCAAGCCATTGCTGTAGCTGCCTTGCCAATATGCTTGTCCAGCTCAGTGTCAATGGAGAGGTTGCTGGTTATGGTGGAGCCCAGGTAGACCAAAGTGCCTACCACCTCAAAACTGAATTAAGTAAAATGTGCTATATCATAAAGATCCTTTGCACTTCTGGGAGCCTCATCTCGCTCTATAATCAGCCAATTCTTTCCAAGTTTCTGAAAAACCTTGCAGAAAACAAGGGTTATATTCAAAAGTTCTGTTCTGGCTCATATATTGATGTATTTCCATTTAAAGCACATTGCTGTGCTCCATTCTCCCTGTATTCAGTTTCAGAACACATATTGTTCCCTGCTGATACTGGCTACTGTTGTGAAAGGCAGAAGTTGGAAAAGGAAGGGGAATTTCAAGAAAAAGAAGGTGCTGTTGGCTCTCTTTCCCTACCATGTGATTCTTTGGCAAGTCATCAGTTGCCTTTCTGTTCAGGAAGCCTAAACACCATTTCTTTCCTGATTCCTTCTCTCAGAAGGAAGACAAACTGACATGAGTTCTACTAAGCTGTGTTGAGCTGACTGGCGCTAGGTGTAGATTACACTTCTCAACTATGATACCTTTATGGTGCAGTCTCTCAGTACAAAAAAAGTAAATAACTTTATAAATAAATACCACCTCAGCATAATTTTTGCCATTAAAAGTTCTGCTGTGTGGGAGCAAATGAACTGAATTGAACCACTATAAGCAGGAATCTTGTGTATGGGCACTTCTGGAACGTCAGAATGTAACCTCATAGCAGTGTGCTGTGACTTTCTGTTTGCTTGAAATGTCTTTATTCAATTTTCATGTTGGAGAATGTTTCCTGTTTCTACACTCCTTTGACCACCAGAATTGAGCCCCATGTAACAAAGCATCTCTGCACTTGAACCCGAGGAGTCTCTGACAGTTTGTTAACAGTTTTTATTGTCTGTTCAACAATATTTCTCATTTGGTGTTATCATGTAACAGCTAGATAACTATAGAATGTGCTAGTACTATGGTAGTAAATCACAGCATATAGTATTGGACAGAAAAGGATAAATTATAGGTATAGGATGATAGATGTAGTACTGTATAGATGTGTATAGATATATAAAGATAGTTAAGGATAGATAAGTGTAAACAGTTTAATTTAGTTCAGGTGTAGTAAGGTAGAGGTACAGCTGTCATAAATTAGTTTTGCAAGTGATGATGGGTAACAATAATAATAAGTAAAATTGTTTGTCCATTTTGTCAGTAATATTATGATTTTAAATGATCTCCAATAAAAAAATATTATTCTAAAGGAAGTACATCATTCATTTTAACTTTGAGTTGGGAGGAAAGGAAGACAGTACAGATTCTGATAATTGTGAAAAAGGGCTAGACAGAGGGAGCCAACCTCTTGCTTAACTTTCATACACAAGTCCTCTGACCACATTAATATCTAAACCTGTTCTGCTATTGTTAGAAACTTGCCACACAAGCATTTAAGCTTGTCACACACTCGGAATGAAGACTGCAGACAGGGATTGGTTATGTTTATTCTAATATAACATGGGAGACTTGTGTGAAACGAAACCAAAGTGTGGGCAGGTATTAACCCTGGGCTCTGAGCCTCCTTCCCTTGAGGGCTCTCCAGCAGGCTCCTCCCACCGTTCCTGTGTGTCCAACCAATCCCTGTCAGCCACTGGTGCACCAGCAGTCTGAATACCCTCTCTGAGCATCATGATCAAATAGGGTGTGATAGTTTCCGTGCTTCTACAGTATACAAAGTTATACTTCCAATTCTAATGCTGTGTAAGATTACACAAGGATGCAAAGTCTGCAATTTGGTAAGGAAGTTCTCGAGCCAAGGAAATTGCACAAAAATCCATAGCATGAATATGAATTCATACATTAGTGAAAATAACATAGAGAAATGCATTCAATGAGGGCAAATTACTTTGAAAAAATGCGTATGGTAAGCAAAATTGCACGGAAGAATGTATATGTTAGGAGAAATTCATATGAAAACGCTGATGGATTTTCATGAGAATACACACACACACACACACACACATACATACACATACTGCAAACTAATGTGGAAATGATGAGAAATGAATTGGAAATTGGAAATATAAAAAACTGAAATAGCGTGTTCTCCTTCAGGGAGAGCACGTGTTGCGGTGGGGTCTACTGAGCCACCCCTTTGTTGCTGGGTAAGTTCTCCAAGATGGCCAGGGGGCATTGATTGGATTGCCGAGTTGCTGGGGCAAAAGTTATGTTGCAATTTTGGTGGGAGGGGTAAAAGGTTTAAATACTCTGCACGCAGCCTTGTACTTTCTCTTTTGCTGCATGCAACGGATCACCTGGAGCACTTGGACCATCTGGAGGACAGTGGAGCGATCTTCTCATTGTCTGGTTACATTTCTTTATTTTCCCCTTCTTTTTAATCTTCTCTAGTCCCTTAATTAATTTAATTCCCCCCTTTTTTCTGTTTGATTTCCCACCCCACACCTTACCCTGCCCTTTGGGAAGATTCTCCCTGTACTTGTGAGCACTGCCTGTGCATAATCCTCCTTTGCTTGCTTTTCCCAATAGGGAGAGAGCCCCCATTCGGGGCTTTCTTTTGCAAAACGGTTTTCCCCATTTTCGGCCTGTTTAATTGTGGGGCTAGTCAGGGCTGTTCCCAGCTTACCTGGAATCACTTTCATTTATAAGTGTCCTCATAGGTTGGCTTTATTTTGGGTGCGTGCAGTGCTGTTGGCCAAATTTTAATCTAGCCTTGGGCGGGAGCACTATTTTGAGTTCCTTTATATTGCAATGAGACAAAAAGGCAGAGAGCAGAAGCAAGGAGGCCTTCACGGCCTGCACATATCATTAAGGTCTAAGCCTGCTACAGTTAGCAGTACAGTAAATTCCCAGCTTACTTGGAATCACTTTCGTTTATAGTATCCTCATAGGTTGGCCTTATTTTGGGTGATTGCAGTGCTGTTGGCTGAATTTTAATTTAGCCTTGGGCGGGAGCACTATTTTGTGTTCCTTTAATATTGCAATGAGACAAAAGAGGCAGAGAGAAGAAGCATGGAGGCCTTCACGGCCTGCTCGGCCTGCACATATCACTCAAGCCTAAGCCTGCTACAGTTAGCAGTACAGTAAATTGTTAAGTTTCTGTGACATGTGACTCATTCTCTCTATAAGAATGTATCTGTTTGTTTGCAGGCTCACTTGTTGCTAATGTATATCTTAGGCAGACAGAGTGGAGCCAGAGGCTCTCTGTGCCTCCAATGAGCACTCTTTGTATGCTCTTTAACTATGCTGTTTCTGAACAAGTTTATTTTCTTCAAGTTTGTTTTTCCCTGATAGTGGTGACTGCCATTTTTGAGACAAGCCATTGTGGCTTAGTGGATAGAGTACAGGACTAGGACCTGGGAGACAGGCTTCATATTCCCCACTTAGCCATTGTTATAACAAAGCAAAACAAGCTGCTCCTTTTGGACTAATTTGTTGCTGGGTAGTTTGGCCCATTTGTGATATTGCTCCCAAAAAGAACTTTGGGTTTCTTGAGGAGGTGCTTCCCTCTAAAGGGCAAGCAAGGGTACCTGGACAGGTGGTGGGCTGCCTCGAGTTTGTTATCTCATTGGAAACATTTATGTCTGGCCTAGCTTGGCCTGCTTGGCCCTAGAATTTGATGGCCTCTGGCAGCATTTCTGGCCTGAATAGCATCCCCTTGTGGTGCACAAAGCATTGGTTTCACCTGTTCCTCACATTGTTTAGGTTTTTATTTTTTGCAGACTATGACAGGGCCTTTGCAGATGCCTCCGGAGCTTGCCTCTCCTGCAGAGGATGACTTGTTGATGCCCCAGGTGCCTGCTTCCAGAAGGAAGCGTCTTCAGAGACGGGAGAAAGCGGAGCAGGGATGATGCTTACACCTCCTTGCAGGTAAACCATCCCTGGGCTCTGATGATGATTCAGACATCACCTTGGACCTCTCCAAGGGTCAGGGTGAGGCTGTTCCAGGTCTTTAGGGATCATCCTGGATAGCTCAGCTGGTCAGCGTATGGTGCCGGTAATGCCTAGCTTGTAGGATTGGTCCCTGTATGGGACAGCTGCATGCTCCCTCATCACTCTACCCGGACACTGAGGTCCAGCGCCGAGGGCCTTTCTGGTGGTTCCCTCACTGTGAGAAGCCAAGTTACAGGGTACCAGGTGAAGGGCCTTCTTGGAAGTGGCACCTGCCCTGTGGTACATCCTCCCACCAGATGTCTACTACTAGACTTTTAGAAGACATCTGAGGCAGCCCTGTTTAGGGTAGCTTTTACTGTTTGATGCATTACTGTATTTTAATATTTTGTTGGAAGCTGCCCAGAGGTACAAATAGATCATGACGATGATGATGATTATATTGTGGGAGAGTGGACTAGATGATCCTCGGAGTCCCTTCCAACCCCCACTATTCTATAAGTGGTAATTCACTATGATGGGAATGTTAGATGCAGGGCTGCCATCATCCCCTTAGCTCGCTAGGATCGCAGGGACGGGGACATGTGAACTACTTGCGCAGCTCCACATTTCGAATGGAAATTCCCTGAGCAATAGAACCTGAAGCTGGTATGCAGGAAGCTGGCCCGGTGGCAGCTTTGTTGGGACTTCTTTAGGGTTTCTGGCCAGTGTTGGCCCTGTAAATTTACACATCATGGTGGCAACACAAGGCAGGGCATCTTGCCCAAGCGGTGGCTGGCAAGCAAAAATTCAATACCTCTCGCCCATATTTCCATAAAAATATCTCCCTTGAAAGTCTGGCTAAAAGGTTATCTAGATGGGTCAGTAGCTTTGTGCTTGTGGGAAGGGTTTTTTCCCAAGGTTTGAGATTCCTCTGGCTTTTCAGCCAGTGGCTCAGAATACAGTAACTCAAAAGCCAGTTAGAGAGCTACCTGTGGTAGCCAGAAAGAAGGTTAGGAAGCTACTTGCTTTGGGACATATGGTGGGATCCCCTTGATTCTCCTTCTAGTTCCGATTTTCATTTATCCCCTTTGGGGATCGTCCCTAAGAAAGTCCCATATAATTCCATCTGATCCATACTTGTCGCATCCCAAAGGCACCTCAGTGAATGATGCTATCCCTCCGGAATTGTTCCGTGAAATATGCATCTTTGGATCAGGCAGTTGAGCTTACCAACAAATTGGAGGAGGTGCCTTGTTGGCATTATGCGATATTGAATCGGCTGTTAGGCTGCTGCCGGTTCACCCTCAAGATTTTAAGTAGTTAGGCTTTAATTGGATGGTCCTTATATTGATAAGGCGACGCCAGTGGGTTGCTCAATAGGCTGTGCAGCACTTGAGTCCTTTAGCGCCTTTCTGGATTAACACATTGCAAGTCAAGACTCGTTTAACTGGGGGTATCGTTATGTGGATTATTTTACTGGCTGGTTCATGTGACACCAGCCTCTGCTTAGCTTACTAGATGCCCCTTTATTCCCTGAGGAGCTGGGTGTTCTGTTGGCAGTGGAGGACAGTGGGTCCTACTGCCCCTTTTAACGTATTTGGAGGCTAGCTGGATACCGTTGCTCAAACATCTGCTTGCCTGTGGGAAAGCTGTTTGCCTTGAAGGATGTTATTCTTGTAGTGCTTCCTCTGAAGCAAGTGTTGCTTTGTCAGATCCTATCATTCCTAGGTTAGTTAAATTTTGCATGCAGGGTGGTTGCTCCAGGCTGCCCCTTCCATTCCTGCTTGGCCAGGTGGTCTCATGGCCCGGGGTCCCTTCATCGTCATGTACAGTGGCCTTGAGCCTGGCAGGGCAAGGCAATCACATGTAACCTAACTTTTCTCAAGTTTTCCCCATTGTAGTGTCAGTGCACATCTGGACTGAGGAGTTTAGGGGCCGTCGGGTCTGTCTTGGTCTGATAACCAGGCAGTATGAGAGTCCTGGCAAAACGGTCCTCATGCTCTGGCAGAGTCTTCACACTGCTTAAGGTTTAATATTGTGTTTCTGCTCGCTTTATTTTGGGATCATCTAATGTTTTTGCTGTTGCTCTATCCCGTTTTTTCAGTTGGAGAGCTTCAGATCCTGGGCTCTGGACGCCCAGCTATAGCCGGATTTTCTGGAGCTCCTGTGGCACTTGGCAACAATTAATTAATTATGAGGAGTAGTAGCTTACGTTTCCACATCTGCTTTCAGGTCTTATGAGAAGGCCTGGACTGATTTCTAAAATTTAGCTGGCAGTCCTCGGCCATTCAGAGGAACCTGCCCCCATCCTCTGAGCAGGGCCTGCAGTAATTTGCCCACCTGCTGCAGATCGGATGCAGTGTTAAAACTATCAGAATTCAGTCCGCTGCAATGTCTGCTAGAGTAAAGCTTTAATTTTTTAGAGACCCTTCTAAAAGTGTGTCGTGCGCAGGGTCTCGGAAGGTTGGAATAGGCTCCAACCTTCACAGGACAGCAGGCAGGAATGTAGTGTGCAAGGCCTTGGACGGTTGGGGTCATCTTGCTTCCCCTAGCAAAGCAGTTCGGCAGCCTATCACTTTTGTGTTGATGAGTAGAATGCGGCCAAATTAAGGGTCATTTGTTGGTTCAAGTATGAGGCCCGCCTTTTTTCGGCGGCCTTTTCAATTGCATTCTTTGCCGCATTACAGGTGGGGGAAGTGGTCATGGAGGCTAGGCGAGATGGCGGTTCCAGGGGGCTGCTGCTTCAGGATGTATGTTTATCCCCTGTGGAAGTGAGAATCGTGGTGCGTAACTCGAAAATGGACTAATTGGGTCGGGGGGCAGTTATAAGGCTCCCCGTAACTGGGGAGCCGGGTCCTTGCCCGGTTAAGGATTTGAGGAAATTCTTAGCAGTGAGGCCCTCAGGGGAGGGTCCACTGTTCATTCACGAAAATGGTCGTCCCTTGGCATGGCATCAGTTTTCCAAGGTAATGCGTAAGGTTATTTCTGCTTGTGGGGTCCCGGCTTATGGTTTCGCACCCCATTCCTTTCGCATTGGTGCTGCTACAACAGCAGCCCATTGGGGGTTGTCGGCCCACAGGATTAAGGACTTGGGCTGGTGGAAGTCTGATGCGTTCAAGGGTTACGTGCGGAAGAGATGTTGAATTATTGTATTTGATGTGTGCTTGTTCTCCACCCTGTAGGTCTCGCTCCAGTCCGTATCTGGATTGTGGGGCACAGCATCGTTTACTGGGCTGGCATCAGAGCGAGGCAGTCTGGAAGGGGACCGGATCTTGGCTTCCCACAGCACGTACAGGTGTCGTGGATATCCAGACGAGGAATGCGGTGGAGTGAATTCATCCCACTAATTAGCGGAGGGTGCTTTCACATGGTCCCCCTTTGGCAATTGTGGTGCAGTTGGGGGAGAATGATATGGCAAAGGTTGATTGCTCCACTTTGCGCTCCACGATTCAAAAAGACTTGGGGGAGTTGGTGACCTTAATACCTACCGTTAAAATATTTTGGTCACAATTGCTGCAAAGGAGCAATTGGCAGGGCATTTCTCAACCCAAGGCTGCTGAAAGGGCCAGGAAGCGCATTAATTCCGCAGTGAGCAAGAGGGTAACGGAATTGGGTGGTTTGGTGATTTACCACCAGGATATTACCTTCAAGGCTCTGGCCCTTTACCGCAATGATGGGGTACATCTTTCCGAGCTGGGGAATGATGTCTGGTTGGATGCGGTAATTGAAGGCTTGAAGAATGGGTTGGGATTGTGAGTGGTTGGCGGCGAGCGTAAAGGGCTCGATTGGCGGTTAGGCATTGGTTATAAATCTGGTGGAGGAGGGGTTAGGATAGGCTGGGCCTACCCCTCCATGGAGGGGTTCAGGATAGGCTGGGCCTGCCCCTCCATGGTTGCTGCGGAAAGGGAATTCCGTTAAAGGAATCCTGGGGCTTGCCATCTTTTCGTCCAATCCCTGGAATGGGACTAGGGCCGGCAAGCCTTCGGGGAGCAGGCGGGTGAGAGTTGAGGGTCTGTGTCTCAGCTCCAATTCTTCCCCGACTTGCTTTCCCCCGCACTGTCTTTCGGTGGTGCCCGGAAGTCAGTTCTGTCCCCAGGCGGGGGGACAGATAGTCTTAACCAATGCCTAAACAACCACTCACAGTTTGTATTTTAATAAAGTTGTGGCCAAAATCATGCCAAAAATCTTAAACAAAAATTACGTGTCCGTTGTGAGTTATTTTGGGGGGTGGATTGGGGACCTCAACACGCAACAACATATTCGCCTACTTCTAGTTTTAGCAGCGGCTCTTTTTTGGGGGTGCAGTGCATAGCTGAATGGAAATGTTGACCCAAAGTGTGGCTGCTGAGAAAATGCTGAGCACCATGTTGGGGATCACAAGGGAAAGGGTGAAAAATAAAAGTGACAAGACCATAATGCTTTAAAATGCCCTATGGTCCAGTCACATGGAATATTGTGTACAGTTCTCTCCTCAAAAACAGTATTGTAGAACCAAAAATGTTGCAGACAAAGTGCAACAAAAATAGTCAAGTGCAACAAAAATAGCCAAGGGGCTCCTTTTTTGGTAAGGCGAGCCCTTCTGTGATATTCAGATGAAGGGTGGTATACAAATTTAATAAATGAATAGTTATAATACAGGAATGATATAACATTTTGGGGGACGCAGGTGGCGCTGTGGGTTAAAGCCTCAGTGCCTAGGACTTGCCGTTCTAGGCGGTTCGAATCCCTGTGGCGGGGTGCGCTCCCGCTGCTCGGTCCCAGCGCCTGCCAACCTAGCAGTTCGAAAGCACCTCCGGGTGCAAGTAGATAAATAGGGACCGCTTACTAGCGGGAAGGTAAACGGCGTTTCCGTGTGCGGCTCTGGCTCGCCAGATGCAGCTTTGTCACGCTGGCCACATGACCCGGAAGTGTCTCCGGACAGCGCTGGCCCCTGGCCTCTTAAGTGAGATGGGCGCACAACCCCAGAGTCTGTTAAGACTGGCCCTTACGGGCAGGGGTACCTTTACCTTTACCTTTATAACATTTTGGGTGTTTTAGTTTTGGTGGAGGGTTGTAAGTGCAGACATGACAGAGGTGTAGAATATTATGTACGGTGTGGGAAATGGATAGAGAAATGTTTTTCTCCCACTCTCATAATACCCAGTTTCTAACCCAGTGTCATCCAATGAAGCCGAATACTGTGGTACCTCAGGTTACATACGTTTCAGATTACAGACTCTGCTAACCCAGAAATAGTACCTTGGGTTAAGAACTTTGCTTCAGGATGAGAACAGAAATCGTGCAGTGGCGGCGCGGCGGCAGCAGGAGGCCCCATTAGCTAAAGTGGTGCTTCAGGTTAAGAACAGTTTCAGGTTAAGAACGGACCTCCTGAATGAATTAAGTACTTAACCCAAGGTACCACTGTATTGGAAGATTTAGGCCAGGGACAAAAGAACGTACTTATTCACACAGTGCACAGTTAGGGAATTGTTTGCCACAAGTTGTAATGATTGACCATCAACATGGATGGCTTCAAAAAGGGATTAGATTCACGGAGGATAAGGCTGTTTGTGACTACAAGCTGTGATGACTGTGCTCTACCTCCACTGGCTCTGTACATCAGTTTCCTAAAAGTGCAAGTGGAGAGCAGTGCAATTTTTCTAGAAAAGGAGGTGCCAGAACTGACCACAAAGGCCTCCCTCAGGCCAGTCTCTAATTGGTCAGCCTAATCTACCCCACAAGGTTGTTGTGACAAAGCTGCAGACAAACATACTTCACAGCTCTAAGCATCTTGGTGCGGAAAGATGGGATAAAAATGTAACAATAAATAAATTCAGTGAAATTACCACCAGATGTAAGATTAATTCAGTTTGCGTGGAGTGGTGAGAAAGCTATTCCAGTGAACCAAAAGAAGGAAATATTGCAGAAATAATAATAAAAAAGGGAAAAAAACTTTTAGTTCCAAGAAAATGATTGTTAGCTCGGGCGCTGTCTGTTAAGCACTCCCAAACAGAGTGGTAAGAGGGGCATGTTCCACTTCCATTTTCCGAGTAAAAGGATTATACAAATAATTCAGCTCCAAACCCATTTTGCGAAAGCTGCAAGGATTAGAGATCATTTCACCTACACAGCCATCCAATTCTAATTTGCATCCCATCACCTGTAATTACCAAAAAATATATGCAAATACAATCCAGAATTTGTCGCTGAATGAACCAAGTTCCCGTACAAATGAAACTCTGTAACTATTTGTGCAGAAAGAGAGGGAAGACTGAAATTAGTGATGCTTTTGATTACTTTCGTTTATTTCAGAGTGGGCATTAAATCCTGCAAATGTGTTTGTTTATGAAGGAATACATTGCTGGCTGCATTATTTATTTATTTGTGTTTTTTTTTAAAAACACACACACACACACAAAAACACACACCCAGGCACATAAGACTTTCTCTTTTACTTGGTAACCAGCCTCACTCTCTAAATGTATGAGATGACCTTCGATTGAACTGTAGAAAGTAAATATAAGAAAAGTTTCCTGAAAAAGTTGAGGAAAGGGATACAGGAGATTAATGAATGTATTTGTGTTGGACACTCTTCCCTGTATAGCATTCCCAGAGCGATAGGGTCATGTTATTTATTGTATTTTTCACATCATTTGCAATTTTAATTTATATGAGTTTGATATCGCTTTTGTCTTTTTGTTGTGTGTTATTTGGTGATATCCCTGGGGAACCGAAGGATTTATATGCTTTATACACACATTCTGCCGACGAAGCACTCTGGCATAATTATTTCTGGCACTCACTAACTGATTAAAGCATCCAGTTTAACTCATGATCACTAAGATTAAAGCTGCAACCCTATACACACTTACCTGGGAGTAAGTCCTACTGTACTCAATGGGATGTACTTCTGAGTAGTCTGACTGCACTGTAAACCTTTTTAATGTACCTCAAAAGTAACTGATCATTTACTATGCAAACATATTTCCCCCTCATATCCCTGATAAAGCTGCTCTTCCTTTCTCTCTCTCTTTGTGTGTTAATGTACCTTTTAACGATGAGTCCTTTTTTATATTCTTCCTCCTGGCAATACTGCCTTTTCCTTTATAGAGAGGTAGAAACAAAGATGAGATGGGAGCTGACTGAGCGACTACATAGGTTTCTAATGTCATACCAATTACAAGTCCTTTCCCCCCTCTTCTGTAAAGACTTAGCTGCTAAAGAAAGCACATTCTCGCTTTGTGTTTACTTGACATACAGATAAATGTCAGCAGAGAGGAAGAAATAATATTTGGGGGAAAAAATCATTTGCCCAGCTCAGTTGGAATAAGATTGCACAACCTTCATTCAACAATAGATACTTTTTAAAGATTTAGGGCCCACATAGCAGAATGTTTAAACTCCCAGTACTATACTAACAATATATGAAGAGGAAAAAAGCATGACAGTCCCACCCCCAACCTCTGTTACCGCAAAGAACCAAAAGGAGGGGAAACCCCCCCACCACACAATATAATTCTAAATTAGGATGATTGTAATTTGCAGGTCCTGAAACCCGCTGAGGACCCTTGTAGTTATTCATCAATGTAAAGACATAGGAGATAGATGAATTGTAACAGATAACATGCTTCACTTAAGTTGGGGCACTGTGGTGCTCCGGAACAATCACAGGTGTAAGCAGGTCACAAGCTGGGCAAAAAATCAGATTAGTAGGTTCCTCCTGTGAGGATGCTATAGCACAACTGTGTATGATTTTTTCCTCCTGTTGTCTGCCTTGCCAGCTAACATTAGCAACAAATGAAAAAGGAGGGACAAAGGCATGGATGGCGGAGGAAAATGTGGTCCACCAAAGTCACGGGCTTCCTAGATGGCGGCCACTGCTCCCCACCCAAGCAAGATATGATTGCCTCAGGCTGTGGGATACTGGGGACAGTATGTATTGATTCTTCATATCTGGGGAGACAGTTCTGTCGGGTGACGACTCGGATAACACCGGGTATTGATTAAGCCATGAAACAAATTACGGCAGGGTCTCCTTTAGAAGGGACTTTTGCCATAATTCCGATCCGGTCTGAGAGGGGAAATTTTCAGAGTGGCTAATGTCTCCCGGCCTGAAAAACAGCACATACAAAAATTATTTGTGGACGAACACTGCGGCTTAAATGACAGCAGCTAACCAAAGTGTGGCCACCATTTTAACCAGCAAATGACAAGTTCATTTGGAGATAGAGGCAATTTCCCCTTAATATCCGTATTAACCGATTCATTCGAACCAGAATGAGGGTGTACAGAATCAGGAGGGAAAGAACTAGAAGTGCCCCTTGTCCACTGCGGTGGTTTGCGTGTTACCCAAAGATCTCTTCAGGTTCAGCTATGGAAGGCGAAAACAAGTACAAATATCTTGGCCTTGGTTGTTAGGGTCTGATTATGAGCACAGTCGTCGAGAATTCATGGATTATTCATGTGTAATTACAGATAGCTATTGTGCTCTTTTAAATCATCCCTATGGCCCATTATGGCCCATAACAACTGAAATAGCAATTGTCATCGTAAGGTTTGGGCTCTGTCATACAGTGCGGGCTCTAATCAATAATGATGAATGGCAAAATTTGCCATCAAGCAAGTAGAACGTCTAGTTGCCCTCTGCCCATAAATCTGCACCAATACCGAGCCACGCAGCTGCAGGGTCAGGATATTTAGAAAGCAATTCTCTTTCCCCACCCCCCCACCGTCACCCCTCTGCTTGTGGACCTCTATAAAAGTGGGGGGGGGGGGAGAGAGAGAGAGGAGGAGGAGGAGGAGGCGGCAAAAGGTGCAATACGTCAATTCTAATAATCCGCATGCTTCTGGGGGCATTATTTATTTATTTATTCAAAAGGGGGGGACACCTGCTTTCAAGGTCAATTTCAGGTGAAAGGGGGTCATCCCGAGGTCACCGCGGCTCCCAAGCAGGTCAATAATGCCTCTTCACTTCCACCGGAGACAAGCTGCTCCCACCCAAATCAATCCACAAAGGCTGGCTGCGGCACCGAGCGTAATGAACAGTGAATAAATGTAGCCTATCATCACAAAACATGCTTTTTAAGTACCTTCCCTTTTCATGTAAAACCTCTCGCTGTCAAATTCTACATTCACTCATCCAGCAGTGAGTAGCCAAAGTGAGAAATCAGGCTCTCATTGGGGTTGGTAAAAGGTCACAGCTGACAGACTCCGAGGTTAAACTGCCGAGTTAAAATACTGTTCATTCCCCACCGCAGCTTTTTGCTAACTACACTTCTTTGTGTTACAGTCAAGCAGTACATCAATATGCCCCTCCTTCTAATTTATTAGCAATTGTTGAGTTGTACAGAGAAGGAGGGAGGGGGGAAAAGGGAGGATTGATCTTTTATACATTTTTTTCTCCCTCTCTTACACTTCAGACACTTCTAAATCTTTATCTGTTGTATACTAAATACCCCAATCGTGTACGGAGCTGTCTGCTTGCAGTACATCATAATTATTAGGGGTATAATTCTTGAAAGGAGAACAGGCCAGTTTGTCTGAAAACCCCAAAGGGTTGGGGTCGGTCTAGTGAAGGCTTTAGTTCTTTTCTCCCTTGTGTTAATTAGCCTCATTCTCACTGTGGGTATTTTTTTGCCTCATTACAGGAATTAGGCTGGGTCTCAACCTGCTTGCAGTTGCAGTCATGAAGAAAAATTTTGCTGAGAAAAAGAGAAAGAATTGTTAAAACGTGCTCGATATGCTAAATCACATCTCTTCTGCTGGATGAAATGAATGTGATCAAGGCAGACCTTTATAACTATCCTCAGATCAGTTCTAACTGACTCTCTCTAATCTAATATTTTACTAAGAAATGCTTAATCCTGTATTTTTCCCAGGATTAAAGATTGTTGATTTAGCCAAAGGGATCACAATTAAGACCAGCAATGAAATATCAGTGTTAGAAAGGGAAAAGAAAACATGCTAGGGTTTCACTGGTACAAAAATATACCAATTTGGTGAGAATTAACCACTGAATGAAATTCCCTTTATTAAAATTAAGTATAAATAGATGGGACTGCTTTTGCTGAACTACATAGTATTTTATTTAAAGATAGCTATCTGGAAGGGGGGGGGAACCAGGCAGGCAGTGAAATCACGGGGAAAAAAAGTTTTATTTACATGCATGGTACAATGATAATTTGACTCAACAAAATTACCATTATCTCTTTACATCTTTAAAAAATGCATTCAGAGATTTCTTGAGGAAAATATATCTTTCCCACCCTCTGTATGCTTTCCCTCTCAGTGGGACTGAAAATAAAATGTTATGACTTAAATCACAAGAGGCTAACATCATTTTTAGCAACAAGGGCTGCATAATTTCAAGACTATGAGTGAGTGGCTGACTTTAACTAAAATGTTTCAGTTCTGTGCGTATATAGGTACATAAATAATTCAGAATTAATCCCTGCAGAGGGGACAATGGGAATCGTAAATTATCCATGTGCCGTCCTCAACATTAGAGGCAATGAACCTATAGTAACAAACTATGAGTGTTACTCATTACATACATTTCACAGACACCTTAACCTTTTGAATATTAATTTCCCTCTGCAGCTTGTAGCTAGGCGGCATAATTTCCCCTCTTCCTTCCTGCTCCATTCCTTGCCTTCTCTCTCTGTATGTGTGTCTATTGAACAACACTTCAGTTAAGCTATGGGGGGAATGGCGAATACTGAAAGAATATTGATTTGTTTTCTAACAAAATAGTTACCGGAAAGCATCTATTTGTAAAAGCTAGATTGTTGTTTCAGGAATATTACATGCCTAGTAGTCTACATATGGAAAGATTATGAATAAGGCGCCAAGTGCACGGCCTATGTCTTATTTATACTTAACTAGTGCACAGACATGAAAATCAATGGGTGATTTAGCGTTTACTTCAATGGGATTTGGATTGGCACCCCCCGTCATAAAATAAAAGAAGATTGCATGATGTCTACAATCCCAGGTTTTCTTGTTGCCTTTAGAAAATGATGCATGGGGCGCCTTTACAAATATATTCCCACAACTCATACTTAGGGCAGTCTATTTATGATATTGCAGAATTCTCTTCTCCCATTGAAAATAGATACCAAGATAATCCTATCCATTTTTAAGTAAAAGATTGATCCCATTTTACTGCTAGATGGTAGCCTTCTATCTGATTTCGAATTTACAGGCTGCCTACTTTTTGTGTGTGTGATAATAAATTCCCAATTTTTGAAACATAAATATGTTACTAAGATGTCAGCTATTTCTAATAATAAGTGACAATTGGCAAGTTACTTTCAGTTACAATTTTTAGCTGCAAAATCATAAAAGTATAGTTTCTGAGCAACCGAGACACTGTATTTTTCTTTTCTTTTTTAAATGCCAGTAACTTTCCGTACACAAGAGGATTATCATAAGGGTAGATGAGACATTTACACATTTCAAGTTCAACTGAAAACACACTCTGTCTTTATTCTTATGAGATTTTCTTTTTCCTGATGAGGGTTTTCTCTTTGTGCATTTTCACATAATAGCATGCTGGATTAGTGTGCAATCACAAAGTCCCTTGATTAATTTCTATTAAAGGGGGAGAGAAAGGAAGTATCAAGACATTTGATTAATGTCACATATCCCACTTTCAGCTGATCGAGAGTACCGACTAAGTGCATAGAGACCAGAGTGTATGTATAGTATTGGGGCATTCCGCAGAACATTAACCTATGCACCTCTGATGGCCACAGCTGATCTGGGTAATTTCTCAATCAGGCTGAGAGCAACACAGTTTTGGTCATACTAGCTTCAGACTCGAAAGCTGTAGCAGGACTTGCTGAAGACATTTTGCTGCCTGAGGCAAACATGCCTCTCTGATTCCATGTCTAGAAGGTGACTGGAGAGGCAGTTAGATCTTACTTCAACGCTGCTAGTGATGAGGTCACCTCCTCTGCTGCATCTGTGAAGGCTAGCTGAGGGGGTGCATGGCAGACCATGTGGTACACAGAGCTCTATCCTCCAGCCCCTTGCTGCCCCAAGCATTAGCCATCGAGGCTACTTCACTCTGTCCAACAGTAGGACTGGCTCTGAGCTATGTCTTTTAGGAGCCACTTGTAAGAGATGATGGGGAAGGCTGTGTCTTCCACACCAAGAATAAAAAGCATTAGAAGACCATTAGATTGCTGCTCTTTTAAAAGACATTCTAAATATATTTTCTTGGAAGTTGGTCCTGCTGAGCTTAATGGGGTTTATGTTATAGTAAGGTTAGCCAACACGGTGCCCTCCAATTGTTGTTGGGCTATAACTTTCATTATCCTGACCATTGGCCATGCTAATTGAGGCTGAGGGGAGTTGTTAGTCCAACAACTTTTGAAGCACACTATATTGGCTATCTTGGCTGTATCGTGATTAAGCTCAGGATTGCAGCAGCTTCATTCAAACTGTAACATTTTGTCAGCCTAAGCACTGCTGACTGTTTATGAGGAAATGAATTGAATTGCTCTCTTTTGAATAGGCGGAGCTTTCAGTAAAATACAGCCTAACTTATTGTAGAAAAGCTACTTATTTTTCTGTTACTGTCTATGGGAAAACCACATTACAGCACAACGCCTGCCAGAAATCATGTTAAGTACTGTGTGGGCACATCTTCATTGAGAAAATGTGAGCAGAAAATGCTCATCCTGTGGTTTTGCTGGCAAGGAAAAAAGTACAAAATAAATATGCAAGTGTAGAATTTATGCTAAATGGAAGCAGTTAATTGTGTGCTAAGAAATAAATCAAGTTAACCCACTTGACTGGGAACTTCTCTTCTTAGTATAAGAACCCTCATAAACCATAGCCCAATTATTCAATTTCCCTTACTAATTATGGAAACTACTCATTTCTTGGCCTGAAGCGGTAGATGATGTATCTCTGAAGGGCAACACAAGATTTGTCATAATCTATGGCTCACTTTATTTAATGAGCATCTGAAAAATAAACACGAATGCTTCTGCAATTCCCAGGTTCCAGGTAGCATTTGAGTTTACTATAGATGGATGCTATGTGAGACTATTTGCCTGCCTAATGTGAGCATTCTTCCATTTAAAAAAATTATCATCTATGCTCAGCCCTAAATGCAACAAAGGCTAATATCCTATGCATGCTTACTAGAGGCCCATTCAGCCCATTGGGATTTACTTCTGAGTAAATCTGCATAGGATCAGGCTGCAAAAGTTAAATACTTCTCTAGGGCTAGCAGAGCTAAACCGTATCTGGTCCTTTCCTGTCAGGATCACTTATTAGGGCTGTTTTTAGATGTTTATAGCTTGAGCTACTCGTCACTATCCAAGCTGAGCAGAATCTTCCAGTTCTGTGTGGCAATTAATCAGGGGCTTGAGCCCAGTGTTGAAACCTAGCAGTTCTGGAAAAGTAAGTTTGAGGATGGTTCATGCTGACTTTGGAGTATAAAGGGTAAGAAATGTCTTATTCTGAATGAGCTAATAAGTTGTTAATTTATTACATTTCTCTTCCAACTTTCCTCCAAGAAGCTCAAGGGATTCATGGTTTCCACCTGTCCTTATTTTATTCTCTCAACAACTCTGTGAAGTAGGTTAGGCTATGAGATGGCGACTGGTACAAAAACCTGTTGTGAGTGAAAGTCAAGTTCAAGAAAATGAGATGAATGGACTGTTTGAAAGAGTTTGTGCTGGGCCCAGGGGTAACCAGAGTAACGCAGTCCAGGACCGGTCCCAAATCCAAGGGTTCCGTGAGGAGTCAGTCTGACAGAGCCAAGGCAGGACACGAGGCAGGAAACCAGGCAAGGTCAGGCACAGGATCACAAGCAGGTTCTGGCAAACAGCGATGTTGCTCCTGCAACCTGGGGCAGGGTCCAGCAGCCTTTTATCTCTGTCAGGGTAACGGCCGGTCCTGATCCCCCGGTGACTCATCTCCCTGTCTCGCCCAAAGGCGAGCACTCAGGTCCCTCCTTCTCTCATGGAGTGCCTATCTCCCACAAGACCCCTCAAGGCCCATGAAAGCCCCAAGACCTTAAAAGGCCTTGGCCATGAGGTCTGTCAGTGGTACAGTGATGGTCCTAAGTTCTAGATTTGTCAGTTTACTAGAAGAGACATATGGGAGCTAGACAATTGAAGTTATGCTACTAAAGCTACCATTCTGCAGCTGGAAACCAGCATCATCCACAAAGAATAACAGAGATGGAAGGGCGATCTTTTCTATCTTGTGTGGTCAGATGAGATAGCCCACACGTGAAGCAACTGCACAGTCTCTGAGGCCACAGTGGTAAGCGCACTCGTGCATTTCAGTTGAAAAAGAAAAGAAAAAAAGATGTAAAAAGAGGATAGGGCAGAGAGCAAGCTATTATGAGGTGAACTTTTACATTGCTGCAAGAGCAAGGCAGTTCACAGAACTGGGCGTAAGGATCCTTTCATACCAGTGTGGAGACTTAAACTCTGCTGTAACTTAACAGTATAATATATTGTATTATTGCCTTCCCCTGCCCCATTGAATACGTTTGTTATTTTAAGAGTTTTTTCAGCTAAAGAAGGATAGAAGCTGTGTGAATAGTAAGAGAAACAGGGCCAGACAGAGCCTATTCCATGATATCCTTGTTGGGACAATCTCTTGCTCTATCCAGGACTCTTTTCTGAATAATCTACTGTGATAACCTTCCAGCATAACATTTTCTACATCTATGTTTCCACAGGAGTCATTCTAAAAGCCCATCCATTGCATCCAGCATGAAAAGGGACTGCTTTAGATGTTCCGTGTCAACCAGTGGTGTAGCATGGGTTGCTGGTGCCTGGGCTGGGGCAAGTACTGTGCCCCCCTGGTGAACTGGATGAGGGCACATGCCAGGGTGTGTGTGCAGATGGTGAACAGAGCCGACTTCCAACAGGCTCCTCGCCAGATGCCTTCATCCACCTGCCCACTCGATCAACTCCCCTGCCACCACACCTCAGCTGCCAGGGCTTCATGCTGGTCGTGGGGGGGTGCCTTATTTTGCCCCCTAAAAAAATGTGTGCCATGGGCCATGGCCCTCTTTCCCCACACTATACCTCTGATGTCAACACAATACATTTGACCACATACACCCTCCAGCTTGTCTCCAACTTAAAACTTTGCACTCTTTTATAATCACTGGCCATAATTACTGTATGAATTAAAACTACCATATTTTTCTGTCTATAAGTTGCCCCCATGTATGACACCCCCTATTTTGAGGGACTCCGGTTTAAGAAAATGGGGGGAGATATATCCGTGTATAAGACACCCCCAATTTTTTGACATTATTTTGAAGGGAAAAAAACCTAGCCTTATACAGGGAAAAATAAGATAATTCCTCAGATTTTTAACTGGCTGTAAGACATGTTGTTTCCTTTTGTTTCCTTTTACAGAAGTTCTGCTGCTGTATTAACAAACGAAAACACTAAACAGAGTAGATCTATTCTGCTTGCTGAAGGTGCGTTGTTTTTTAACCTGTGTATTCCACAAAAATCTCCCCACAACATTCAGCTTTGCAAGAAACTAGGAGGATTACTTTAGCATTTGTGTTCAGCCATCAAACCCTTCTTCTGCACCTGTTAGCCAAGGCTTTGAATGTTTTAATTACTTTTATCATGAATGAAACTTCATCTATCAAGGCATTCACCCACCCCGGCATGAGACTGGCTGCAGGAGCATTCATTTAAACAAATAAATACGACAACCAAGTACAACATCACTCTACATCTTCAGGGAAATTCCTCTCATTGTTATTAGCCTGTCTCTAGCCTTTTTGCTTAGGGGTGGAGGGGAGGGGTTGAAGAGGAGAGATTGACAGTATGTTTGCTACCTCCAGGAGCACATTCTACCTAATTACTTCTCTGTCTGACAGATTTCAGTCTCATTAATTCTCAGTCACCTCAAAAAGTATAGACAAAAGCAATCCCACAAGCAACAGATGACTGGGCAAAGCAGAGTTATATCTCCACTTCTCAGGTGATGCTTTCATATGATGGCATTGTTGAGGAAACAGAATGAAACAGTAGAAGGTTTTCTAGCAAGGCTGACCCAAATCAGAATAAGAAATGGTGCTCTTCTCCCCAAGTCATAGTACAAAGTACCAAAGGTTGGCCTGTCAAGCAGCTCTGTGGCACCTGAGACAGAAAATCCCACAGGTACCTGTCCCTGGGAGTAAAAATGCAACAACAACAACAAAAATAATCAATAAATTAAATAACTGACCATTTATTATCTTTTTGTGACACCCAAAATCAGCTGCCAAAGCAGGCATCTCCCACTGACTAATGTTAAACCAGGCTCCGTGTTTTTTTGGGTTTTTTTGCAGCTACAATTATGAAAAAAAAAACTACTGTGTTGGTCCCTATTCAGGTGAACTGCGCTTTAAATTCCACTGAAATAATGGAACTTAGGGCTTCTTCACACTTACCCTTTGCCCTGCTCTTTCCAGGCAGAGGTCTGCATCTTAACGCTCTCTGTCTGAGCATGCTTTCCTGCCGCTTGAGCTTTCCCCATGAAAACCCGCTCTTTAAAGCTGAATCGGAGCAAACATTGATTTGGGTTTTCCGTGGATTGAGTTTTGCTCTGATTGAGCTTTAAAGTGAGGGGTTTCACAGTGAAAGCTCTGGAGCAAACAAAACAGAAGGGGGGCCCTCAGACAGGGAGCTCTGAAGCACAGACCTTGCCTGGAAAGAATGGAGGAAAGGTAAATTTGGATAAGCTCTTAGTTGCTATTAACTGCTGGGGTTGGCAAAGCAGAGCATCTTACCCAACCTCCCATCATTGGTGTTGCTGTGTCATACCAGGAGTGAGAAGGGCAATGCAGCAGCAAGGTCAATGTGGTAGAAATGAACTGCCAGAGCCAATATGGTGCTCCTGCCAGAGTTTTTGCACCAAGTCAACATCTCTACCAACTCACCTCTCCACCTCCCCCAGTCTGCCGCAGAGATAGCTGTGACTACCACCGACTACTAACTTGCCCCATTAGGTAAAGGGACCCCTGACCATTAGGTCCAGTTGCAGACAGCTCTGGGGTTGCAGCGCTCATCTCGCTTTACTAGTCGAGGGAGCCGGCGTACAGCTTCTGGGTCATGTGGCCAGCATGACGAAGCTGCTTCTGGCAAACCGGAGCAGTGCATGGAAACACCGTTTACCTTCCTGCCAGAGCAGTACCTATTTATCTACTTGCACTTTGACATGCTTTCGAACTGCTAGGTTGGCAGGAGCAGGGACCGAGCAGCAGGAGCTCACCCCATCAAGGGGATTCGAACCACAGACCTGCTGATCGGCAAGCCCTGGGCAAGCCCTAGGCACCCACGTCCCTCTAACTTACCACATTAGTTTCAACTAAAAATGACAAACTTTATTATTATATTTTTATTTAGGAACTTGCGCTCACTTTTCAAAGCAAAAGAAGAAGAAGAAAATCACAAAGAGCCTTACAATATGAAACAAGCCATAAATACAGGAAAAGGGAATTAAAAAAAATAAATTCAATGTCAGAAGCATTACAGTAACACAATACAGTAAAACAGATAAATTAAATTCATTTCCATTTAAAACAAACAACGATCTGCCCGTAAATTCCTGTCAGTGAATAGGCTTATCCTTCTGGGAAGGCCTGCAGAAATAATAAAGTTTTTAGCATGCAATGAAAAGTATGGATCGTTTATGCCAGCCTCATTTTGAAGCCACAATCAAGTGTATCCCACAAAACAGATGCTACTGTACCAAAGGCTCTAAGTCACAGTCTCAGATCGATTGTCTGGCATATGGGGCAAAGCAATGAGCATCCCCACATATGACTGCAGGAATACAGAGAATAAGGCAGCCCCTCAGATAACTTGGTCCCAAATTGTTTAGGGCTTAAACTTGGTCCAGTGGGCAATATACAGGGAGACGAGGCAGTTCCCTCAGTGCTGCTGTTATACGCTGAGAAGCAGCCACAAACTGCACTGCTGCGTTCTGCACTAGCTACAGCTAGGAACAGGGGAGACACTTGATTCGATTCACATTTAAAAACCAAACCACCTAATTTCCATGTTCTGAAACAATACACAAATTATAATATAGCAGGCTGACATAGAACACGTCACAATAATCCAGTCTTGAGGTTAAGAATGCATGCCGAATTACCCATACCCGTCTGAAACTGGTAAAAAGCACTCCTGGTTATCAAAGCCACGTGAGCCTCCAGTGATAATGATGGGTGCTGGAGTACTCCCAAACAGCATTTCAGTTTCAATTCATGGGGAGTGAAATCCCATCCAGAACAGGTACCTGGCCTCAGGGCCGGATTTAGGTTTGATAAGGCCCTAAACTACTGAAGGTAATGGGGCCCTTTATATGTCCATCTGTCCTTTGTCAACAAATTGTCGCTGTTTTTTTGTGTTGAATATATGGTAATTTATGGACCCCATAGGTATGAAAAGCCATTTGCACATGTTGCCATGCAACCAGTCCATGCAGAATGTAGGCACCCTATATATAGAAATGAGCAAACCAGTGATATTTTAGGGAGCAGGCTAGCAGGCAGGGCCCATTACAGTGGTACCTCTGGTTATGTACTTAATTCGTTCCGGAGGTCCGTTCTTAACCTGAAACTGTTCTTAACCTGAAGCACCACTTTAGCTAATGGGGCCTCCCACTGCTGCCACGCTGCCGCGGCCACACAATTTCTGTTCTCATCCTGAAGCAAAGTTCTTAACCCAAGGTACTATTTCTGGGTTAGCGGAGTCTGTAAACTGAAGCGTATGTAACCTGAAGCATATGTAACCCCAGGTACCACTCTATTTACATCATAGGAGCCTACAAAACACTGTTGCTGTATGTACGTATCATTTTATTTGTTTTTTATCTTATATTTTGGAAATGTACATCCAGTTTTTTCCCCTTTAATTTTTTTTGGGCCCCCAAGAGAGTGGGGCCCTAAGCTATAGCTTATTTAGCTTATATGTACAGTAAATCCAACACTGCCTGGCCTATATCCTAGACATTGGAACCACTCACACACAGAGCCTCCTTTAGTTGCATGGAAGACTTTATGTGCAAAGTGTTTTATAATCCATAACTCATATTAACCTCCATCCTATACTTGTGCACTTGAAATAAACTCTTGCTGATTTCACTATACAGCTAGCCCACAAAATGGAGCACATCTTTAATTTTGTGCAAAGTGGAGCTTCGTTCCCTCTGTTTCCAATGTTCAGGCTGAGTGCTGTTACTTATGTAGCTGAAATGTCACCACCCATGCACAAGAACAAGGCATATCAACAGGCTATGGTGGACCTCACAAAACAGGCCAATAAGGAATGATCATGCACAGAAGGCAGACTGACTGTTGGGGGGTGATGGTGCTCAGGCAATTTCATCATGTCATTCATAGAAATGCAAGTTTAAGAACCTCTCTGCATGTGCTTCACAGCAGCTGGCTTTTTAGTTTGTGTTTTTCTCCACAACTATAGTTTCATTTAGCTTAAACAGTTAATATTCAGTATTAAATGCTTCTGCATGGGCCTCAGAACATTTTATGGTGCATGTGCAGAATCCTGCTTAAGCTCCTCACAGCTAGGGAAGAGCTTGTGAAGGAAATGGTGCTTCATTCTAATTGCAGTGAAGAATTATGAGCTGGGCAAACTCAGATACTGATCCAGGTAATTACAATATTCAGTGCCATCACTAGTGGTGTCATCACAGTTACAAAGTGATTTGAAGCTGGGATATCGGCACCCTATAACACCACATCACTTTAGCTTCATATTATGGCTAAGATTCCTATTTGCAATATAAAGTAGACGCCAAAATTAGGTAAGTCCCAGTTAACAGCTGACAACTGTAATGAGAGTGTAGCCTTGGTGACTTGTTTGATTTAGCTGATCAAACTGTCAGATACTATGCGCCGATGCAGCCACAGAGCTCCAGTAGATATCCTCCTAGCCCTACTCAAGCATAAGCAACTTCCTCTCTAAAAATAAACATGATTTAATGAGGAAAAACAACCTAGTATTCATTCTTTTTACCAGCTTGACAGCCAACAGAATTAATGCCAAATATGGCGCCATCAGTGTCAGAAGTTAACTAAATGTCTCTACTAGCTGTCTCTACTAGCAAAGTTGCTTGCATGAAAATAAAATGAGACAAAGGAAGAGAAGCAAAAGAAAACACAGCTGGTGTTTAAGCAAGCAGTGGACTTTTCCTCTAATAGGCTGTTTTGCCCAAAAAAATTCTAGAACTGTAAAATATGTTCTTCCACGTAACTCTTCTTTATAGCTTCTTTTGCTGCTGCTGGACTACTGCAGTTCAAGCAACACTGCTTATTCAGACATTATATTTTGATAGGCATGAATATCATTCTTGTGCATGATTTAGTAAATGCAGAAATCACATACAACATGGACTTTGGGTTTCACAAATCGGTTAGGCAGCCAAACTTGCAATCACATGCAGGTTTTAGGATTAATTTTGGCATCTGCAAAATATTTGGATCAGTCCTTGTAATGTACATAGATAATGGCAGGATCTGAGTCAGCAGCTGGCATCCTCTGGCAGCTGCTGGGTCTCCCGCAGCCTAGCTAATGTTGGCCCTTGACTTCCCTCCATATTGGGTGCCGAGCCGAGGGGGTACATAACCACCACCACCAACCCTATATTGGTGGATACCTACTCAATTACTGTGAAAACAAGAAATATTGGGGGAGGCACCAAATTTTGTTCTTGCTCAGGGTGATCCTGCTGCATACTTGTACAAAGGTCGTCCTGCTGCATACTTGTACAAAATATGTGGATAGTGTTAACATGTTTACATCCGTTTCAACAGGCGTGACCTTTCTGTTCTTTCTTATGCAGTTATTATCACATGCTTAGACTGTCCAAATAGGACGAATGCTTCTTCGTGGACAAAGTACACTCTCTGTGTCCCCTCCAGGTTGGCGAATATGCATGCAATAGAATAGCCCTTTCTCCAGACATAGCCTGCCTCTCAACCCTTTATCCACTTTTGTGGTATATAAAATACAGCAGATTCGTGTCACATTGTTTGTTCCTGCTGTATTACCGAGCGAAACAATTACTCTATACGGAAAGTGGGGGAGAAGTCATTGTCAGGGCATTTTCTGCACTTTTGGCTTGTTTTTTTTTTCTACTGATGTTCCTCAGCAGCGCAACTGGAAAGGGCATTTCTTTAAGGACTTTAGAGGCAAAGTAGGAAAAATGACATAAGCCCCTCTTGGATTTGATGGATGCACTCTTCTATTTGAAGTTCACTCACAGTCTTGTGCAAGAATGCCTGGGTCACTCCATCCAGGCCTCTAATGAGGCAGTGCATGAGCACTTGCAGTTTGCAGGCCTTTTCTTTAATCAGAGATTGGGTAACACTCAGGACTGATAGGCTTCAACATCAGATCTAAACAGAAAATAACATGCTCGATTTGCCCTCTGAAGGTGGGTTGAGCAAATCTTTGTGATGTATCGGAGCATTTGCTGGCTGCAAACGCACGTGGTGCGGTTCCTATTTCTGTCGGCAAATACAAATTTTTCACTCAGCAGGCTTAATCAGAGCCAACTCAAGAGGAGAAATAACAAAAACTCAACAGCCCTTAGCAACTCAGCATGGCATAGAGGGATTTAAGACTTTAGCATTTTATCTCCATCAGTATGAAAATGTATGAGGAAATCTGAACTTTGGATTTGCAAATAAACACATTTTACACATTATAAACCATCCATTTTAACCAATGATGCTTAAGCCTTTTGCTATGCTGTTTTCCCTTCTCATTTTGATGCCATTTTCGTTTAATAAAGCAGGCTCACTACATTTGGGCTTCTTTCCACGGAAAAGCATTTCATAGTGACACGACTGAGCTAGGCTGTGCGAGTAAAAGTCAAAAGCACAAATCTTCCGGAAGGATGGCAGATTTGGATAGATAGGTAAGTCAAGAATAAACTTATTAAATGCCCTGCAGGGGAGATCCTATGATAAAGCATGCCAAGGTGGGCAGCTCTGAAAGCTTCCTTCGGACCCCAGACAACTGGAAGAACTTAGGCACATTGGTTCATCTAGCTCAGGATTGTCCACACTGATTGGCTGTGGTTCTCCAGTGTTTAAATCAGGAGATCTTTCCTGTCCTACCTGGAGATCCTGGGAATTGAATGTGGAACCTTCTGTTTGCTCAACAGATGTTGCACCACTGAGCTATAGCGCTTCCCCAAATGATTTTGAGGTGTGACCATCGTTTTGTTTTTGTAGCCCTTTGACACCAAATTGTGGTGACAATACCTATTTTTAATAAAGTTTACTATGAAACTCTCACATTAACCATTCCGCACTGCGGCGCAAGGCTGGCCCCTTACACGTCGCCACAAATGAAGCAGTGCATCACCAAAAAGAATGAAAGAAAAGGGTACAGATTTCCATAAAACTTGCACAGGCTAATATATATGTATAGATACAAATTTAGAAATAGTTACCATAGTTAAAATAGAAATATATCTCACCACAGTGGGGAAGACAATAACCAGGCATTTGTGCCAGCTCCATCTACTTTCCAGGTCCAACTGTAAATGGGCAACGTCAAGACCCCTGCTCTCTGTCATGGCTGTTTATGTTGCCTTCTCTGACAGCAAATGGAGGACTATTCATCTCTAAAGTAGGACTCCATGGCATGCATGGCTTTCCTTCTCTCCCTAACAAATAAACTCCTAACTGAAGAAGAACTCAGAAACAGATGACTCTTAGGAATAAAGAGGCATAAATAGTAAACAATCTGACTTTAAAAAGAATAAAAATGCATTAGCATTTCACTAAACTCCATTTTAGGGACGCGGGTGGCACTGTGGGTTAAACCACAGAGCCTAGGACTTGCCGATCAGAAGGTTCGAATCCCCGTGACGGGGTGAGTTCCCAATGTTCGGTCCCTGCTCCTGCCCACCTAGCAGCTCGAAAGCATGTCAAAGTGCAAGTAGATAAATAGGTACCACTCTGGCAGGAAGGTAAACAGTGTTTCTGTGCACTGCTCTAGTTCACTGTGCACTGTGGTAAGCCAGAAGCGGCTTAGTCATGCTGGCCACATGACCCGGAATCTGTATGCCAGCTCCCTTGGCCAGTAAAGCAAGATGAGTGCTGCAACCCCAGAGTTGTCCGCAACTGGACCTAATGGTCAGGGGTCCCTTTACCATTAAACTCCATTTGAATTCACTTATACAACAGTATTGCTATATCACTGATATTGGAGGTGTTGGTGTTATAAAACCCCAAAGCAGGCACAGGTAAATTCGGCCCTTCAGATGTTTTGAGACTACAATTCCCATCATCCCTGACCACTGGTCCTGTTAGCTAGGGATGATGGCAATTGTAGTCCCAAACCATCTGGCAGGCCGAGTTTGCCTATGCCTGCCCCAAAGGATTTGAGATGCAGCTTCTTTAAGCAGTGCCTTTTTGTATATGGACCCACTCAGCTGTTGACCATCAAGGGAAGCTCTTCTCACCAAAATAGCCAAGCATGAAGTAATGGGCCTCATTTTTCTTTCTTGTGAAATGTGCTAAAATCCAGAAGACACTTCCATTGTAGGCCTCATCCGTTGTTGGGGAGCATGTAAAAGGATGTAACAGATGTGCAAGAGATGCTTATGGTCCCACATGCTGTCTATGCTCAACATAGCATGGAATCCCCTCTCCTACTTGCCTTTCCAATATCCTGTCTCATGAATATGTACTGAGAACTTCAGAGAGATGGTGCTAAAACAGTAGCTGGGTTCACCAGAAAAAGAATAAGCGCATATGCATAACATTTTGTGATCTGTGAATTATATTATGTTTGTGTCACACATCACACAATGCTCTCTACATCTGGATGCACCATGAAAAAAATATATGAAGCCACTGCAATAGAGTATCTTCAAAAGAACCCATAAGAAACTGTCTCTTAGGGCCATTTCACCTGATTTTTCCCCCCTTAGGTAAAGGTACCCCTGCCCGTACGGGCCAGTCTTGACAGACTCTGGGGTTGTGCGCCCATCTCACTTAAGAGGCCAGGGGCCAGCGCTGTCCGGAGACACTTCCGGGTCACATGGCCAGCGTGACATCGCTGCTCTGGCGAGCCAGAGCCGCACACGGAAACGCCGTTTACCTTCCCGCTGGTAAGCGGTCCCTATTTATCTACTTGCACCCGGAGGTGCTTTCGAACTGCTAGGTTGGCAGGCGCTGGGACCGAGCAGCGGGAGCGCACCCCGCCGCAGGGATTCGAACCGCCGACCTTTCGATCAGCAAGTCCTAGGCGCTGAGGCTTTAACCCACAGCGCCACCTGCGTCCCCTCTTTTTCCCCTTACATGGAAATAAATACAAGTTTAGCTTACCATAATGTTTGAAGGGCAGCACAAGTGAGTTCCATGCTGTGAATATATTGTTCAGGCAACAGCTGCTACGTTCCTTGAGGCATTTGATGTATGTGATGTACGGAGGATCGATGTGGCAAGTTGTGCTAGACTTTAGTGGGAAGTGAAGAGAATCACCACAGAGGAGCAATGTGATATGGGGAAAAGGTATCATGTAGACTGATCCTAAGAAGAGGAAGCAGAAGAGACTGGGGTGGTGGTGGGGAGATAAATAAAACAGATTCAGTGAAGTGTTTTGTGAAGCAGACGTGTAACTTCAGCAAAGCGCCTCATTCTCCCTCAGGAGCAGGGCCAATCTGGAAGATGGAAGGGGCTTCTCACTCAATTGACTTTGATTGCTCCTGCATCTGAACCTGAAGGAGATGCTCTCTCATTCTCAAGGGGCCATCATGAACCAACTGGGGAACATTTGAGAAGCAGCAGTAGTATTTTAGCAAAGACTGCAGTTTTTATGAGGGAAGTGAAATGCCCATTGGTTGTGAACATGCAACGTTTAGCTTCTTTGAGGTAGAAGGATCCTGATGTGACCATAAATAAACACACAGACCCAACCTGCTTAAGCTCTACAAACAATAGGACTCTCTCATTAAAACGCACACTCTTTCTCCATAGCTAATTCATGCTTGGCTTTCCCCATTATTGTTGTACACAGTGCTATTTTTCTAGAAAAAGAGGTGTTGGAACTTGCCACAAATGCCTCCCTTGTACTCTTATAATGGCAATGGCACTCAGCTGAGAGATGCCAGAACTGAGTTCCAGTGAATTCCGGCTGGGGAAAAAAGCCTAGGTTGTACTAATAATGTTTCTCAACCTTGGGTCCCCAGATGTTGTTGGACTACAACCCCATCATCCCTGAGCTCTGGCCTTGCTAGCTAGGGATGATGGGATTTGTAATTCAACAACATCTGGGGACCCAAGGTTGAGAAAGGCTGTACTAATTGCTAGATTGCCACTTCCATAATCCTGGCTATTGGACATGTTTCTGGAGGCTGATGGGAATTGAAGTCCAGTAACATATGGAGAGCAACAGTTCCCCATTCCTGCTCTGGGACACGGTTGAACAGCACTAAGAAGCTGTTCAGCATTGCAACTGGACCAGGACTGTATAGCATGTGTGCTTATGTGTGTATATTACAACACACATGCATACATATTACAGAATATGCACAATTTCATTTAAAAAACAAACGAACAAGTGGTGAATCCAGAAAGTATTTTTATAACTTCCACAGACATCTGATATATAAAGAAGTGGTCGCTATGTAGAAGTACTTTGGAATCAGAGGGAGAAAAGCAAAGGTCTAACTACCATGTAAACTCATTTGAAATGTCATGTCTTATTAGAACCCAATAAGTGGAATGTCTGTTTTCACCCTTTGGTTGAGCCATCAAATTTGTCAAAATTTTATGATAATTCATTCCATCACTCCTCAGACATTTACATGACAGGCAGTCGTTTTGAGGGGGGGGGGGAGAGGGAATATCCCTGTAATCCTACACTTCATGTTAAACTGCCTCCAGAGAGGTTTTTAAAACACTCCTCATCTGAGCAAAGCCCTAAATTTCTCACTTCCACTTATGATTTGCTGCCTTTCTAGAAAATGACAATAAATTGGCTCTCTGCCATTCTTGACCTCTCAGCTTCTGAACCTTGCCTGCCCAAGCCTTAACTTTGCTTGCTTAAGTCAGTAGCAACAGTGTCACACAGCCATTTTTTTCCCAAGGGGGTTCAGGGATTTTGCTCTCCTGGATAGCTAAGCTCCCCCTCTAGTGTTCAGTGCTCATCACATTATTCCTTAGATGAGTAAGAAAAGAGAGATGCCACTTTACAGCCACTTTACAGCGATAAAGCACAGCTCATGCCCAGTTTATAGCCTCAGAGTGTAATGATACAAGTGCACAAAGGTAAATATATATTTCTTGAAATCTGGGCATATCAGCTTCTTCCCCTCTCTATAAAGTAAATCATAACTACCTGTAAAACACACACACAAACCCTCACCCTTCGCCTGGTCTCACATACAAACTAACTGGCGGACAGAGAGCATAGCGGCAAAAGTCGGCTTGGCGAAGAGTATATGGCATGGCTTTGTTTTTTGAGAGGAACTATGGAGCTTGTACGTGACTGCATCACTTCTCATTGAGAATCAAGGCAAAGGCATTACTTATTTAGAGGCCAGTTGCAAACAGAGCTGAAGTGGAGATGTTTCTTCCTTTCTTTTCTTTGTAATAACCCCTGAGAGCACCCCTCATCTTAGGCTGGGGGGTATATTGTCTTACCCCATACTGCCTTACCCCCATATGCTCATTTGAATGCTTCCATCTGCAGAACTGGCACTGCTACAGATCTCACATAATACTCATTCTCAGAGCTTTTTTTCTAGAAAACAAGGTGCTGGGACTGCATATCATTGAGTACTGCCAAGGAAAAAAAAGCGCTGCCGTTAACTTTTTACAGAAAATATCTCCCTGTCTGCTGGCATCAGGAAATTTTTCTACTTTCTTTTCAGTGCCTGCTTAAAGCATTTTTGTTCAAATATAGAAGCTGCATTTCGCTTGTTAGATACTGTGGATTTTAATTATCTCTGGAATGTTTTAAAATACCTTTTTTTCTTGAGAACACGAATGTTTTATTTTGTATTTTTGTAAACTGCTTAGGTTTTCTGACAAGCGGTATGCTTGCAAAGTATGCAAATTTTGCTGTATGCAAGAGCATATGCAAATTTTGTTAATTAAATAAACGAAAGCTACAACTGCCTTGTGTGTGCTGCCACTAGCAAGAACACCTGTGGAACCCAATCTGACATGCTTCTGAGCAGACTTGCATTGTTAGAAGCTAACAGGTTTGCTGTGGCATAAAGTAAGCCTGTTAGCCTTTTAAGGCAACCCCCCTCCCCCAAAAGTGCTTCAGGTAATAATCAGGCTGCCGGGAGTGGAGTGGTGGGGAGAGAAGAGACTCCCATCTGTCATGCTGCCCATAGAGGAAATCCTCTCCCACCCAGGAAAAAATAGGCCTCAATTATTCTCTTTCCATCTCTATTCAGGGGAATGGATCTGAGAATTGTGAAATCTCCTAGTGATGCAGCTACAAAAATAAGATTGTCCATTTGTTGAGCATTCCTCCTGAAACACTGTAGTACTGTTGTAGCGCTGTAGTGTTTCTGCCAAACCCAATTCTATTTCCAATGATGATGATGATGATAATAATAATAATAATAATAATAATAATTTATTATTTATACCCCACCCATCTGGCTGAGTTTCCCCAGCCACTTTGGGCGGCTCCCAATCAAGTGTTAAAAACAGTACAGCGTTAAATATTAAAAACCTCCCTGAACAGGGCTGCCTTAAGATGTCTTCTGAATGTCAGGTACTTGTTTATCTCTTTGACATCTGATGGGAGGGCGTTCCACAGGGCGGGCGCCACTACCAAGAAGGCTCTCTGTCTGGTTCCCTGTAGCCTCACTTCTTGCAATGAGGGAACCGCCAGAAGGCCCTCGGCGCTGGATCTCAGTGGGGGTGAAGACGCTCCTTCAGGTATACAGGACCGAGGCAGTGTTATCTCTGTGAAATCTCAGGAACGCCAAACTGATCGTTGGGTGTATCGGTATTTGGCCCTTACTGGCCCTGCCATTCTCCCCAAGTCAAGCTTATGGGGAACCGCTTCACTCTCAGTTTAGGCACAAATATACTGGAATGAACATACTGATATCTAAAAAAAAACACCAGCCTTGCTTGGGCATCCCCTATACCTTACTTCAGTTTGTAGAACTGAGGCAATAGTGATTTATGCCAGAATTTGCTTTGAGAATGAATTGAGGGTGGTGGTGGGGACTGTCTATATAGTGAAATCCATTTTACACACCCTTAAACAGAGAATCTGTGATCAAAAAGTGACAGTTTTGAATTACTGTAAATTATGAAACACTCACCTTATGCGTCTTAAGGAAAGTGTATGGCTTAAAACAATACAAAAAGATTTAAGGAATATTTCCAGGAGGAAAAACACACAACATACGATGCCCCAGAAGCAACATGACAGCACAATGCTCTTCTAATTTACTTAGACACAGATGCATTCTCAACTCTTTGTCACAATCATGTGGGAATGTTGTCTGTTCCCAATCATGCCCGGCCAAGAGGGATTCAGCCACATGCTGAACAACAACAAAGATTTCAAAAGCTCTTTACTTATACACCCCAATGACAGATATACTAGGTTTTGTATCATATTCATAATAGCCTTTTTATATAGCTGACTGGCAGCTGACTTACGAAACCATCTCTTTTATCTTGGTTGCGAGAGGACAGCCCAGTCTACTCACATTGCAAAATGAGCCATTTTCACCTATTTGTTAGGAGAGTGGGCTGCCTGTTCCCACAATGCACTCTTCCTGGCAGCTGCAATGTTTCAGGCTGGGATGTGAGTGTACAATTAATTTGGCAATAATCCTATGGACTGAAATCTCACTGCTATGGAGATATGCTGTCACCATATGTCTGTCAGGGCACATCTGGATGCTTGAGAGAAGTCTATTGAAAAAAGCAAGATGAGACAACCCCACACTATTGGTACAATAACAATTGGGCATGGATTGCGCTCTGCAAATATTGATACCCACGGTGGCTCAGCTATTGCACTTCCATAGTGTTCTGGTAGATGAAAGATTAGCACAGTTTAAGATCCATGAGTGAATGGATTGGGATTTAGATTTGTTGAGCAAATGAGATGGTGTTTATTTTCATGCCAGAGTAGAAATGCGTATTGAGTCATATGCCCTCATGAAGGCTCCCAGTGGCTACTAATCAGAATGGTTATGCCCCCCCCCCCCCGTTGTCAAAGGCAATATATTTTTATATATCGGTTTTTAGGAACTGCAAGTGGGGACAGCACTGCTGCACTCAGGTCCTGCTTCTTATTCATACAGAGGTACCTCAGGTTAAGAACTTAATTTGTTCTGGAGGTCCGTTCTTAACCTGAAACTGTTCATAACCTGAGGTACCACTTTAGCTAATGGGGCCTCCTGCTGCGCCGCTGCCACACGATTTCTGTTCTCATCCTGAAGCAAAGTTCTTAACCCGAGGTACTATTTCTGGGTTAGTGAAGTCTGTAACTTGAAGCGTCTGTAACCCGAGGTACCACTGCATCTGGTTGACCACTGTGAAAACAGGAAGCTGGACTAGATTGGTCTTTGGCTTGATCCGAGGCCATTTCCTATGTTCTTGTGTTCATATTTAAAGTAGTTCTTGTGCTGAATTTCTCCTCCTTCTCTAGTTACCCCGAATGTAA
The DNA here is from genome assembly GCF_964234715.1 of Podarcis melisellensis. Classification (NCBI taxonomy): domain Eukaryota; kingdom Metazoa; phylum Chordata; class Lepidosauria; order Squamata; family Lacertidae; genus Podarcis; species Podarcis melisellensis. The sequence continues at coordinate 28,348,327 of NC_138543.1, forward strand.
ATTATCTGTCCATTTATAATTCCGCCTATCTGTCTGTCTCTTCTAAGTTGGTCTACATGGGGCTATGTTTGAATGGGTTCAGAAACTTCAGCTGGTGCAGAATGCGGCAGCCTGTCTTTGACAGGTAGAGGTCCTTTCCTCATATTTCATCTGCTTCGAAGCAACTAAGTGGCTGCCAATATGCTTCTGAGCCCAGTTTCACACTGCTGGTTTTGAAGATTAAGCAACTCCTTATCTCATGGAATGCCTTCTCCCATATTGCATTTAAGATCTTCTACGAAGACTTTACTCCGTGTTGCATCTTATGCGGAGGCCAAGTCTGAAAGGAGCAGGGCCTTCTCTGTGGCAATTCTAATACTCTGCAACTCCTTCCCAAGATGTATTTATTTAGCCTGTTGAAGCCCATCCTTCCCTAGGAGAGCCCTCCTGGTACCTACTAGATAATCATCTCAGGTGAATACATTATTGCTCTCTAGGGCATTCAAATGATTTAAATTTTAAATATTGGAACTATGCTCCATTTTAAACTCTGCTCTTTTGATGAATATTTTATTATGTTATTTATTTACTTATGTTAATTGAGCTGTTTATTGTTCTGTGTTTTTGTTTTAACTGCACCGTAAAATATTCTGAGAGAAACTATAAAGATTGGCATATAAATGCCTTAAATAAATACAAATGAAATCCTTTTTTTAGAGAGCGTTTGTGGTTTTTTTTGGGGGGGGGAGGGTGGCTCTTTTTTATTGATTTATTGTGATTCATTTCTTTTGTTGGCTGTTGTATAAGAACAAGATAAAGATAAATAAATCAGCTTTGGAAAAATGCAAGATTTTAGGGAATAAGTATGTGTGTGCAATTTTATATATTATTTATTATTTCATTTTCTCCAAGTTGCTAAAGGTGGACTACATTCCACTTCCAATTTTAAGTGGATGCATTTTTTTAATGCTGAAGAAAAGTTGTTAAAAACCAACCTACAAATAATGGTTAAATATAATAAAATTGTAAAAAGTGAACATAAAACTACATTTCAGAAGTAGGTTTATTAACCTTTTCCATATATGTAGCATGATATGCAGAAGCTGGAGGTTATGAGTTGCCGCCATGTCACATTAATGTTGTTTCTCTTTAATATGAAATAACCTTTAAGGGTGCAATCCCCTACACATACTAATCTGGGAGTAAGTCCCAATGAACTCAATCAATTGAACTCAATTCTTTCTGAGTTTACATGTATAATACAGTGGTACCTCAGGTTACAGATGCTTCAGGTTACAGACTCTGCTCACCCAGAAATAGTACCTTGGGTTAAGAACTTTTCTTCAGGATGAGAACAGAAATTGCGTGGCGGCAGTGTGGTGGCAGCAGGAGGTCCCATTAGCTAAAGTGGTCTTCAGGTTAAGAGCAGTTTCAGGTTAAGAACGGATCTCCAGAACGAATTTAGTTCTTCACCTGAGGTACCACTGTATTGTACTGCAATTATAGCAGGGCCAGATTTAGGTTTGATGAGGCCCTAAACTATTGAAGGTAATGGGGCCCTTTATATGTCCAGCTGTCTTTTGTCAACAAGAAATTTTTGCTATTTTTTGTTTTGAATATCTGCTATATGGTAATTTATGGACCTAATAGGTATCTAAAGCCATTTGCACATGACAAAATATGTATTTTATCGAAGTAATTGTAACCAGTCCATGCATAATGTAGGCACCCTATATATAGAAATGAGTGAACCAGTGATATTTCAGGGAGCAGGCTAGCAGGCAGGGCCCATTACTTACATCATAGGAGCCTACACAACACCAAACACTGTTGCTGTATGTATGTAGGTTTTATTTTATTTGTTTTTTATCTTATATTTTGGAAATGTACATCCAGTTTTTCCCCCTTTAAATTTTTTTGGGGCCCCCATGAGAGTTGGGCCCTAAGCTATAGCTTATTTAGCTTATATGTAAATCCGGCACTGAATTATAGTAGTGGTATATTCCCTGCTTTTAAAAGTTTTTTCCCTCCCCTGGCTGTAAAACACAGGAGCTGCTCATTTCAAAAAAGTTCAAGGTCTGTATCACATTACACAGAAGAAACACCGTAAAATATAGGTATGGGTTGCTTGTGCACATCTCCATCCCACAAATTGTTATCTTTGCCAATTTGACAATGATCCCCTGTTTAAGAGTTTGCTCCAACAGAAAATTAGACTGGAAGCCGGGGCAGGGTGGATCTGGAAATAAGCAAACCACAAATTCAAGGCTAGCTGCTTTGCTAGTTCAGTGCTGTGCCCAGTAAACAGAAATCCGAACTCAGCACCCTTCTTAAACCTGCTGCTCTGGGCATGCATTGCACTTGCTGGATCGGAACCCTAGCAGGCACTGTGATATCTGATGAACTGTATTCCAATTCATTCTGAGATACTGGAAATGGATTTAATGCGGCAATTAGAAAGAAAGCAGTGTGTGCACAGTCATTTCCAAGTCAACTAAATGAAAAAGAGAGAGAAAGCGTTAAAATGTACAGAAACTGCATCACTAATATGCATATAGAATGTGCTTGTGTGTGTGTGTGTGTGTGAGAGAGAGAGAGAGAGAGAGAGAGAGAGAGAGAGAATCTTATGCTGAAATTATATTTGCAGCAAAAAGAAATAACTATTAAAATCATTTACAAAGGAAAAAAAGTAACGGAAGAGAATCTTGATTGTGCTTTACACAGAGATTGTTCTTTACTCAGACTCAGCACTAATACAGTCTTGGCTCCTAAATTACTTCTAAAATTGTCTTCTGCCTGATAATGGAATTGCTGTGCAAATATTGCTTATTACATAAAATTAGAGCTATTATACAGCCCTGTACGGTTCTGGACTAATCTATAAAAGGGTTTAGTGTCCGTGTATGTCAGAGCAGATTCTGCCCTCTGGTGCCCTGAGGGCTGCTGTGCTACAGCTCTAGCCAGGCACACACTGACACAAAGAATAAAAAGCTGATGCTAGATTCAGTGGAAACTCTGGTCACAGGATACTGGCAAGATCTCCTGCAAAAACCTGTTCAAAATGAATGGGAGGAGCTGTACATAAGTACTCCAATTCACTTTAATGAGACTCGCCAAGGAGAACATCCTACTGGGGATTATGCTCTGCATATATGTATTCTGTATATGTTCTGATGAAACAGAAAAGCAAATCACTGGAAACTGATTTTTTTTCCTTTCTAAAGAAGACTTTTCAGCATGCAAAAATACTTCTGGGCAAAAAAAAAATACATTTGGGTATGAGCAGTTTGGGAAAGGCAACTGATCAAATGATATTCAATCACAATAATACAATTCAATACATTACACATGCTTCTAGGTGTTCTAGACTGGAGCATCAAAAAACGATGCCATATCTGTTATGTAAGGAAAATGAATTGGGAAAACACAAACCACAAGATGATTTTACCCTGTCCTGATTTTTATTATATGCAATCAAAATAATCACAGTCTTTGCAAATGTTATCTTGGATAGCATGTAAAATACTCCATTAGTAGGTGTCTATACCATAAAACTATCCTTTTGCACACATTTTTAGTATTACAATGTACCTGATTCGGGGATAATGCATAAAACCTGGAAAACAAGCACTGGTGAATGATGCTCTTTAAATTGCATCCAAAATATGTGGCGGTTTGAGGGGGGGAATGATTAGGCTTAGAGATTTCCTTCTTGCCTTATTCCTTCTGATGATAGCAAAGTCTCTTTTCTTTTAAAACGAAGCCTGTGAAAGAAATATGTCCCATTGTACAGATTTTTCTAGTGGTATCTGGCTGGGGAAAAGTATATATCTGGTTGTAAATGACAGTTTTGTGTAGTACTACAGGCCTTCTCGTGTTGACTGCGAAACCATCTTCTGTTCTCTGTAAAATGTTTTGCTCCCTTATCAGGAATCGTATTTCCTTCTTCTGACTTCATTCTTCAAGAGGATCGCTAGGTAAGCTACGCTCAAAGGAGACAGAGAGAAAAAGAGAGTGCCCACTGGTTGAACAGGTGAAAAAACTCAGTATCTTTCTTCCAATCAGGAAACAATGTTTGAATAGACAATCAGGAGGCAGAATTCAGACATACGGTACTTTCAAAATGCTGCTACTCATTTTAATTAAGTCTGAATGGGAAGTGCTGCCAGTGGATTGTGGTCCAGGATTATTCTAATTTTCTTTTTGTATATTCCATATGACACCTGGAATATAAAACATCCCAGGAATATACAACCTCCCATGTAGCAAATTTTCAGCGCATGTTTTTATATATACAAGCAGCACATGCTTGTATATATTTGCTTCTCAATAGCATTTCTTAAAAAGAAAAACTTAAAATATTTTTGAAATGCAAGGTCAAGCTGAATTAAATTCTCCTCCATCCCCAGACTTTGCTACCGTATAACCTTTTAAAGGAAAAAGCAGTATTCGAACTTTTAGATTAATCTGTACAGGTCTCAAAGTGCTTTGGATAAACAACAACAAATATACATAATCATTTTTGTCTCATGACAGCCTAAAGCAGCAATACGTTAAACTTAACTGCTTCTATTCATGTCAAGGAGAGTCGGAGTCAATAACAAGTCTCCATTTCAAGCAGACGCAGGAGCCAGAACAAAAGGCCCTAATGAAATGATCTGTTTACAAAATGCTAAGTGAGGGTCTGCTGTAAGGAAACTGCATTAAATCCAAATTTGGCTTCCTAAATGCAGTTTCAGAACACTCTCTTATAGGCTCTGTGATATATTTGTAAATGAAATGGATTTTAATGGTTTTAAAAAAATAATATATTTTTTTTTAATGTTGAATTGCCATCTCCCCATACCCATGCACCCTCAAACTTTGGCAAGGCATTTCTAAATAGCCAGGGAGAGATAAATCAAAGCCTGAACTGTAACCTTACACTTATATACTTGTTAAATGACTTTTTTACAGTCTGTTATTGCTAGAAATTGGATTGCTTTTAAACTAATGTTGTCTGGCGGGCAAAAGTGAGTGAAACCGCAAAGCCTGGAGGAACACTAATTACTTGTTTTAATTAGCAGCAACTTTCACTAGAGTATAATCTCCCTACAGGCCACTTTTCAGTAGGTGTGGAAAAAAATGATGTAGAAACAAACCAATAATCTCTTATTTGCCCCTAAATGAGAGCTATACTCTTTTTTTCTAGTGTAGACATATCATTTTGTACAAGCCTCCAAACCCTCAGGGAACAAGGCCCACAATGTAGGCTGCTCAATTCAAAGATCTTTAGCAATCAGTTTCTACAATAGAGCTCCTTATTTTATGCTGCTACATCATAAAAGTGCTTCTTTTGTTCCATTTCCATCCTTTAAAGGGTCTTAATCCCTTTCTTTTCAGGCCAGGCGATGGCAAATTCCACAGGGACACCCCATTTGCCACAAGGACTGAGATGAACCACTCAGAAAGCAGCTCTGGGAAGATTCGAGCTCTTCTCCCACTCTCCAGAGAACATTAAATTGTACCGTTCACTCTCTGCACCATAGAGGAATCCCCCCTTAATGATGACGAGGAGAGAAACATTCCATCGCTGAGTCCTCTGATTCCATTTTACTGTCAATCAAGCCTCTCCCTGGTCAGAAGTTCAAATACGGCATCCAGCTGGATTGGAAATGGAGAGGCAACGCACCTGCAGACTCACATTCCGAAACCAAATTAAGCCATTTGCGAATCTTTTCTATATACTAGTCACTAAATACATGGGAGCTTTTAAGGTCCGCCATGACTCGAATGCAAATGTGCTTTAGTGAGAGCAGAGCTAATCTCGTGGTAACTTAACTGACCCAGTTTTGGAAAATGAAAGCTGAATTTCAAATGAGAATAAGGTTACAGGCCAGTTTCCACACTTTGATTATTGATTACTACAATGAAACATTATATATCAGAAAGAGAGACTCTGCAACCATTTGTGGTTGGAGGAGGGGCATTGCATAAGCATCATTCATTACCCTCTCTTCACCCTCAAAATGACCCCACCTGTACTATTGGTCCTTCAAACAACAGATACTGAACCACCTTCTAGAAGAATCCACTGATAGCTGCTGGGTTTGGGGAGGAGTATGGGATGGTGGGCAGCTTTCTCTCCAGGGGTTTTATGTGCAATGCAATGCTGTGCACTTTTACTCAGGAGTAAGTCCCACAATGTTTAATGGGGATTACTCCTTAGCAGGTATGTTTAGGTTTAAAGGCTAACAGTGTAATCCTATACATATCAATTTTGTAGCAAGTCTTTTTGAGTTTAATGGAACTTATTGAGCTTAATGGAGTCTGTTTTAACTGTTTGCAAATAGGTATGTGAAAACATTGTTATAGTTGAGGTAATTTTAATCTGTTTTAGTATTTCAGCTTTTGTATGTTTTAAAGTATGGCTGTGATTTCTCGATTGTATTGTTGTATCTTTTTGTAAACTGCTTTGAGGGTTGTTGTTGTTTTTTTACACTCAAGGGGTGTATAAATTTTATGAAATAAATAAATAACCTAGAAGCCACCGTCTCTTTTGTCTTCTGTTGTTAGTTCAGAATACAGAATGCCTGTCAGGGTGTACATAAGCATGCACTTTGTATTCGGTTTGAAACATGAAGGGAATATACCACTTTCGTGCAAAGCAAAAAACCCCTGACATTCCCGGGACAACAGGGCCCAGCAAAACCTTTTCCCTCTGTTTGCTGCTTGTTGCTGATGAATTAACACCGCTCTTCTCAAGACACTTGGTTTTAAAATACCAGCAAGTCTTTGGAAAAGGGGTCTTTGCAGAGGACATGAAAATGCTTGCCACTTTGTGTGATCAGGTGCCTTCCTCTAGCATTTAGGCTACAAGAAACGGAGACAGGGAGAGAAGCAACACTACAGCTACTAGTGTTATTGAAACCTAATGCTGTGCTGGCTGCAGCACGTAGGAGAGTTTTGAAAGTTTTGGTGCGGTTTGTTGGTGTCTCGCTTTGGAGCAGCCTCCCTCCTTCTTCGCCCTCTGTTCTGGCTCCAGCTAGCTGGCTGCCTGGAAGACTGGGAACAAGAGAGCGAACAGGCTTGAATGGAAAAAGTAAACATTGCCAACAAAGAGTATAATTGAAAGGGGTTTTGTGAACAAGGGGTGGTGCCACAGAAGAGAATGGCGGAGGGTGGGGCTGCTTGGGGATCTTTTGTTTCCTCTCACAGTGGTGCAGCCTATACTATTCCATTGTGAGCTATGCAGGAATTTACCACCACAGAAACAAGCTAATAGCCACCCCCTACCAATATGTCTAAACTATATGGCTTAAATATTTATAGGTATTATGTTTCTGTTTTTATTAATTAGGACCACTTCCAATTCGAGGTCTAATTTCTTTATGCACACTTAAATAAATGTATTTTCCTTTTTTTCAGAATCAAGGACATTCTTTTAATGATAAGTGGTCATAAAAAGCTGTTTTTATGCCAAATATACCATGCCTGCGATTAAATCTTTTATTCTTCAGCAACAACATGAGAAAATACAATAGGCTTGTCCACTGGGAATGTAGATGTTCATCTGAAAGCCACAGTGCAAATTTTACCCATTGGAGCAAATTACCCATTTTTATACCTGTTTTCTTAGCTATGAATGCCGATTCTACTACAGAGATATAACCCTACAAACTACTTAAATTTATTTATTTGCATATTATAAAAGGGATTTCCAGGCCACCATTTAGTCATACCCTTACAGTGAGGCCTCCAATATAGAAAACACAATACATCAATGAAATCAAAATGTATCAAAATGCCACAAAGCACTAGCATCTGGCAGCAATAAAATTATCAACAATAACAACCTGCACAAAAACCTTTTAAAAAGTTAAAACTATTTCCAATTAATGTAAAACCAATTTAACAGCTGTATTCAAATATCAGTCTTAACAGAAAGCAACTGTTTGAAGTCCTGAATTGATAGGACCACATATATTTTCATTAATACTATAATTCCACAAACATGGAGCCATAACCAAAAAGGTCCTGTCCCTCATGCCTGCCCATCTAATTATTCTCAGGGGTGTGCACAGAAACTGGGTCTCCAGGATTGCCCTCAAAGCAGAGGCAGGTTCATATAGGTGAATGACTAAGCAGTTTCACGCTTATTGCCTGCATGAGAAGTTCTCATTTCATCTCATCTCAACACCTTCTCAGGAAACCACATTTGGAAATAATAGGTAGCATTCAACAAACATAAAAAGCTTCAAATAGTATTATTATCTGCCCACATAAGCTAACTGAAATGGTACAATCTGTAAATATTTTTCTACAATGAATTTGTAAAGTGAGTATAGCTAGCCCAAATTAGATCTCTATAAAAATGCAGGCAGTTTGCCATTTCCAGTCCACATAAACTTCACATTGGTCATTTATGTATTCTAAAGTTAAATCCTGCGCCAAGGAAGACTGCTGAAGAAGAATCACTGCTTTCATATAGGCTCAGATCACGAAATATCAGTTCCCAGAGATTTCACCATATTATAGCAGGGGCTACAGCTCATGCAGTAGTTTATAATCTGATAGTTTGGCACTTTTAAGCCTAGCTGCCTGGAGAATACTCTTTTGGGAAGAAGAAAGGAGCAACTCTCCAATGCCTGAGGCTTTTTAGTTTTGGGGGAAAAAGTTAGAGGAGGACGTGATTGAAGGGAATAATATTATTCATGGTGTTGGAGAAGTAGGCAGGGAACTCCAGGTCATCCAGTGAAGCTCATGGTAGAAGAACCGGGACAAGAGAACATACTTATTGACACAACAGACAGTTAAACTATCAAATCCTCTACCACAAGATGGTAGAATTAGACAAATTCACAAGTAAGACTATCATGGCTGCTTGTCATTATATCTGAACGCTACCTCCAGACCAGAGGCATACAAGGTGTTGGGGGAGCACAGCAGGAGAGGCCTATTGTACTCATGCATCTGGTTGGCCACTGTGGGAAACTGGGATCCTAGGCTAAATAGAGCTTTTGTATGATAGGCAGTCCCTGATAGGTAAAATATCATGTTGGGTAGTCCACTATTGCTACATTTTAAAAAAAATGTTTCCACATATCTCTAAAGGAGTACAAATCTGCTTAATTTAGCTCCAGCTACTTCATCATTATGGGACCGTGGACTCGGATTCAGAATTAGATTTTTTTTTTGCAATAAGCATATATGACCAGACTAGGAATAATCTTAATACTAATACTAATAATACTAATACTAATACCAACAACAACAATCTGTTAACATGCTGATTGAAATCCCTCTGCCACATGCAAAAATAAAAATAAAAAATTACTATTTATGTTTGATGTAATAATTAGAAAAAATGAGAATGAAGATAGCTGTACAAAAACTGAAAAGGGACCATCCCCAACTCAGTCAGCTTTTAACGTACTATAGATATAGGATCCCTTAGCTGAATGTTGAAGAAAGTTAGCACTGAACCAGTTAAACATAAAGCAAATCCTGCTGTTTACTCACAGGTGAGGTGTGATTCACATAGGACGACTTGTCTGCGTAAGATGACCAGAATGCCTCTTGTTGGCTGCTGTCCATTTCTATCTAAAAATTAAGCAATGATGACTTATTTTCAACAGAGGAGCTGAAAAAAATAGAGAGAGCTGCAACCTTCGCACTCTTGAGTAAATATCGCAAAGCATCTTTTTTGCTTCTGAAACATAAACCACTGTCATAATGACCATCTGCTGGCTGTAGGTTTCTAGCACACCCTGACCTATGACATTTATGACAAATTACACACCAAAGTGCAAGAGACGGCTTGTTAAAATGAAGCCCGAGGCCCACAAGTTCGTGAACACTCTTGTCTTTAAAAGCATGGGTTAAACATGAACAAGAAGCAGTTTGGACAGAAAACAGACATGGCAATGGCTAAAAGGAAATGAAATCCTAATCCTCTAACCCTTTGACTTTTTGCAGCTTGCTGTGTGCAGCAATGTGCTTTCAACCATTAAACTACCTTAACCTTCTGAAGAGCCAAATCAGTTCAAATTGCCTGCAAATTTGCACATCGCCACACAAGACTTGGCTGATTCGTGTTTGAAGATTGCACGGAGGACAGGCACTTAATGTAATAATTTCCAACAAACAAAATGTGTTCTTCATTGTCATGCACCCCTCCCTCGTACACATGCTTAAGAAGGGTGTCACGTACAACTGATGTGAAGAAACACTTTTCAAAGTCATAAAGTGAGGTGGGAAAAACACAACAACAAACAAACCTTAGCAGTGGCAACTTGATAGAGCTCTGTCGAAACCCCCACCTCCCCTCAAACTGGCTAATGTGCAAAGACATTTAAACACAGCTACATTTTAAAATTATTTTTCTTCTGGCTCTTTATAACAGCCAGGTCTGGCACAGGCCCCTGGGTGCTCCCTGCCACAGCATGCTGGTGCCCCCATGTAGCTTCCCCTCCTCTCTCCATCTCCTATTATTTCCACTGGAAATGAGGGTTGGGCCTATCAGAAGAGGATGGCTGTAATGGTTGGGACAGTTGCACCTTTCTGGTGAGTGCCAGGCAACCACTACTGTCAATGTCCACAAGGTACCAGAACAACTTTGCACACTCCAGGATATTGTGAGCAGTTGCAGTGGCAGCAGCCTAGTGCTTGTTGGAGTGTTGGAAATGGGGGTCTAGGGCAATGGACCCCTGGCAGCTGCCCAAGGGTGTCAATTTTTGGCACCTGGCTCAATTGCATTGGGTGTTTCCAGTGCTGGATTTATGTATAAGCTAAACAAGCTCTAGCTTAGGGCCCCACTCTCTTATTAGGATTGAAAGGGGAAAAAACAACTGGATGTACATTTCCAAAATATAAGAGAAAAAACAAATAAAACTTACCTACAGCAACAGTGTTTTCTGTTGTGTATGGACCTATTAGGTCCATAAATTACCAAATAGCATATATTCAACACAAAAAACAGCGACAATTTGTTGTTGACAAAGGACAACTGGACATATAAAGGGCCCCAGTACCTTCAATAGCTTAGGGCCTCATCAAACCTAAATCCGGCCCTGGGTGTTTCTTATGACAGTATAGGAAGTTGGGCATTTCTTTTAGAAGGGTTATAATCTCTCGTCTGGACAGTAGGCAAATAAACTACAGTGGTACCTCGGGTTAACTACTTAATTCATTCCGGAGTTTTCAAGATACTTGACTCGTAGCTTTCTAGGGAGCAAAGATTTCTTCTGGACATGTGTTGAGGGAACGTGGTCACAAGAAGCTAGGTAAAAGGAAAAGATTTGAAAGCAATTTTCATTGTGTGCATATTAATATTCCAACAAGTGAATATTTTCATAGTTTACACTGCCTGGATATCTGCACTTATTGATCTGAATCACAAATTACATGTGTCCTCAGTAACTCAAGTCCAGATCAAACGTTTAGCCTACTTTTTCAGGCATTCTGCTCATGTGTGTACTAGTGCTCATGTGAACTAGTAGTAATCCTTGTGTGAGCGTAATTATTTAGTTAAATACCAGTCATTGTTGGTTTTCAGCAGTGCATCAATATTTCAGATTATTTCTAATATCTGTGGCAGTTAGGGTAAAATGTGTATATAAACTACATGTACAGGTGGTGACAATTTTAGGTGCGTCCAATTGATGCAAGACTGTTAATGCACAGGTTCTTTTGGTCCCATAAGAAGGCAGAATGGGGGCAGAACAGGGGTGGGGTGGAGCGTGGTGGTGTACATGTAGATGCCCTCCACTAGTGCACGTGGACCACCAGTCATCTGATGTGTATAATGAAAGGAAGAGATACTTTCATATGCTTGGAAGTAAGATAATCACAACCCAAACAATGGATCCCACCTATAAGAATTTTGCTAATTTTCTCTCTCCCCTTTGATAATTTTCACATGCAGTTTTTTTCCTCATTAACTGCTGGACTTTGGTTGGCTGTGATGGGTGGGTTGGTGAGGAAGGATGTGGCAGAAACTCCCAGTGCAGCGCTAATGTGCTATGCTGTAAAGCACTGGTGAGGACCCTGTCAAGTTTACATTCTTATCTGAGAAGCTTTTACTGTTGTGTGATCCAGATGTCCCATCAATATTATGACTTCCTCTGGGAGCTTCTCAACAGGGGGAAATTCAGGTAGTGCTAATCTGCTCAGGGGATCAGCAGCCAGACTGTTTTCCAGCTTGTAGGCTATGTTATATTCATCTGCAGTTGCTCCCAAAGCCTGTTGTTGTAGTCATGCTGCTGCTGTCATTGGTACTGCTCTGTTTTCATTGAGTTGCAAAGTAACAACTGGTGTTTTCTTCCCATAGTGAAAAGATTCCCCTCAGATGCCTGTGGAATTTCTTAAAGCCAAATATGATGGCTAGGGTCTCTCACTTGTGAGCAATCCCATTCTCCTTCTATTTAGTGCTCCTGAGCTGGATCCAATAGGCCAGTCTTCCTAACTCTCTAGTTTATAACCTTTTAGTCAGTGTGATAAAGCACCTCAGGAACGGATTAATTCTTTTCTGGGCTAAAAATGAACCACAGGCTTTGAGTATTTGGAAAAAAGTCTTTGATCTTCAGAATGCTGGTTTTTTTTTTTTTTTTGTCTGTTCTGCCAGCAACATAAAGTTTCCTTTCTCAAGAGAAGTTCAAAAAGTCTTGATGGATTTGGAATTATGTAGTGGCAATAATTTAGCCTATTTAAGAGCAGGTATCAGAATTGTCTGCTCATGGTCCATGACATTTTCCTATATGTGGAATCCTATTGAACTCAAATGTTAAAAAATGAACCATTTATGTGAATATATGTATAACAGTGCTCTCAGTAAGAGAAAGAGTGGTGGGCTCTGTTGGTTGCATTGAGTGCTCCTTACTGGGAGATAGAGGAGGAGGGGCGAGGTGACAGCAAGGTTGGTGTGGTGCAAACACACCAATGGGAGTGCCAAATTGGCTATGCCAGTGTGTCTACACCATGACAGTGCCTTGCCTCCACTTCCAAAACACAACAGCATGATCAACCAGAGGTCAAGTGAGTTGTGCCACCACACCACACACCCCATCCACTACTGTGTGTTATGGATATCTGTCCCATTAGTAAAGTCACTTAGGAACAGTTACGCTCCCTGTATTAAGGTACATTTGATCTGGGAAAGGGCAACAGAATCTTGTCGCTTGCTTCCTGGAACAAATTTAAACCTTTACCCAGCTTCCATTTCTGTTCTCCTTCGATATTGCAAAAGTTCTTTGTAGTGATCTCAGTGAGAGACCAGTTATGTCCCAAGCTGCCAACACCACCCTTTTCTAGAAAACTTGCTTTCTGTAGCATGCTCATAGAAACAATGATATCCCCTTAAATTTCGTAGTAATTAAAATGTTAATATGGCAGTGAAGTTTTGTGAATTTTCATAAAAGCTTTACATTTCCACATGCAAACACTAGATTCTGAAAGCCATCAGTCTCACAGCAGGAGCAAACATCTGCAAGACTGGATAGTGCTCTTAGAATATAGTGAATCAACAACAACAGAAAATATTGTGGGACCTGCCAGAAGGAGTTAACTGTGATTAATTGCTTTTTTTACTCCTGTTCAGTTTCTTGATTTAGATTTCCGACTCAAGGAATTGTCAGCAGAAGACAATATATCCTCATTTATATTATATATCAGTAGTAAAACAGTACAGGATGCTATTAGGCAACTACATAGAACTGAAAGTGTTTTCCCGAGAAAGACCTTGTTTTGTTTGGCAGGATTCCACGACCTCCTACTGTTGACAAAACTAGCAGAATTCCTATTTGCAGTGCAGCAGAAGACGATCTTGCTCTACAGAAGCTGCTTCTTTGGAGCATTTACAGGATTTATCTCTAAATTAATATTTTTGTCGAACACACTCGCTATACACCTTACATAATCTTTAAATTATAGGAAGATGCTAGAAGGGTATTCTGAGCCTCAGCTGCTAGAGTAATGCTAGAGATTTATAGCTCTCTGAAGTCAACATTTGAAACTGACCTACAGCACACCAGGCCTGCTATTTCCCTTTCCTGATTCATGATAAGTGCAGCTGTCTCCAAATAACCCTCTAGAGTCCATTAATGCCCAGTTCACCCCCTCATGGTAAATATATGCACATATCTAGGCCCATGTTTGAGTGCGCAGTTGCTAAACTGAACAGAAAATGAGATTTTTCTGGTTTTATCTCTTTTGAAAATACCAATATGGCTGTGATGATAAACATCTTTATATTTAGGTTTCTGACTAAATGTACAGTAATGTTAAATTAACAGCCATTGATTGTATCTAGTGGTGGGTTTCATCTTGTGAAAAGCACTTTAACCCACGTAAAATGAGGCAGCCAATTTTTGCTGATCTTCCTCCTGCCTACACCACATACTGCAGCCATTGCTGCCTAATATTTCCTACTGCTCCAGACGGTCCCCCAAATCTCAAATTTCAGGAGGCACTGGGAGCCACAGGAGACATGGATTTTGTTTCTGGCAAAAACCAGGTGCTGGTGTTTTCTGCTAGCACACAGCCACCACTGGATATACAGACAATTGACTAAATATGGTAAATTTATATCTCCCTTGCTTGATGGATTTTTAATCTTCCCTTAGAACAGTCCCTGAGCTTCTATGCTGTCTTGGTTACAAGCAGCACACGCAAGATGCAACTAATTAACAAAACCTTTCTACAGGATAATGCAAAGGTAAATATTGAAAAGAGACAGGAAAGCATTTTTTTTTAATGTCAGCAAACCCCACTCTTGCTTCCGTTTGGTTTTCATTAAGAAAATATACATTGTTTTCGACTTGGAAAAGTTATTAGTGGCATTAGATTGAGCAAAAAGCTTTGCCTTGCTGGAGATGAAGTCTTTGTTTAAACATCAGTGATGGGGTTTTTTGTGTGCTATTGTCTAATCTGTCAGATTAGATGAGCATGTGTATTTAGGGGTGCAAAGATGTGCTGCTACACCTGCTGTGCAAAGCTGCGAATTCACAACTCTTCTGACTATTAAAATGTGTTGTGCTGGAAGCTCTTTCATTGTAAAGGAACTGTTGGTGGTTGCATGTTTGAAGTGTCACAAGTGTCAGGCCTGATTACAATCATAATAATCACTCCAAAATAACCTCTTATTTTGACCGTTCAATGTTAATGTGTAAGAAATTAAAAGCCAGGTAGCTAATTTTTTTTCCCTGAGCTGTTCAGTTGATTGTCTATTACATTTATCTACAATTAAAGAAGTGCCTTAAAATTATTTTAATGGAGACATTAATAGAACACATTCACCTGAATCTTTTTTTAGAAGAAGGACAACAAGGCTTTTAAGTGGCATTTTAGCAAGTAACCAGTTTCCATTCAGAATTTAATCCTTTTGCATTGTATAACTCCTGGTTTTTAACAAGATTCTGTGCTAATGGTGTCCATTTTTGTATGCATTAAGTTTGCATAACTGTTCATTTGACCCTACAAACTAATTTTTAATTTTTAGAGCTGCTATAACTATTTTATTCATTTATATAGCAGCATCAAAGAACCTGGTCCTTTGTAGACCAATGTAAGAGTAATGTAACATTTTTATTTCACAACCTAGATTGAGTTTTAGTTCTCAGCACAGAAATGATCCTTATTATTTTCACCTAGTTCAGATGCAAAGCTTTGTGTTGTGATTATGATCAGAAGTTTCTGATTTTGGTTTTATTTATCACTTTTTTGGGTGACATGAATGGAACCTATAAGTTATATAAGTAACTAAAAGCATATAACAAACAATGTGCTTATTTTATTTAGCATGAAACTTATTCACCATCTTTCTAATCAAGGTAGAGAACAAAATAAGCAACAGTAGTGTTATAGAACTCTCTAAATATCTGAGTTAGGACTGCTATATATATTTTTATTTTCTTTGATTTATGCTGTTATGTTTTCATACGCCTCACTTTGAAAAATACTTTTTTTCTAAAAATAACAGCATCTAAATACAGAGAAATAACATATAGCCAAACTTAATGCTGTTCAAAAATACTGATCAAAGTGTGGTTGCTAATCTTTATAAAATTATGCATAGGAAGACCCACATCTGTTGTTGCTTTCACAATGCTGATCAACTTGCCACAGAATGAATAGTCCTGAATCCTGATAGGTCTTTTAGGGACCTTAGACCTTTATGGCTTCATTAATTCAGGGAGTGTGTGACAGTTCAGAGGTTTCTTAAACCAGCCATAAGTTGCCTAAACAGACTGCCCATCTTACAAGCTCATTCTTATCAGGCCATAATTCCTATCCCTCCACAGAATATGTGTGTGTGTGTGTGTGTGTGTGTGTGTGTCAAACAAAAACAAAAACAACCACCAGACCGGCTAATTCTGGGAGGCTGCCCCCCTCAGCATCCCCGATAATTTTTGTAACAAGATTACTTATTTGAAATGCAATGCATTTATAACACACTCTCCAACTTTTCACATAAAAACCCCGGGATGAGTGTCTTCCAGGACCCCTTTTACGGCATGAGAGTGCGCAAGATCATGGTACCCAAAATGGCTGCTGCAGTCTCACATGAAAAAATGGGATGTCCATTTTTTTCCAGGACACTTGGTGGGTATGTTACACATAATTATATTAAGTGTACTATAATACAGATGATTTCAGGAAAGCTAAAGAACATTGGCCATGGGAATGGAAATTCACCTACTATGGCCACTATCCAGAGACTCCATAGTCCTATTCAGTCATTATTTGTGTGAAGGGACAATGTGAGCACAAAAGGGTTGTGGGTCACCCTGTTCCCTTTGTTGTGCAGCTCCTTCCAGTCTCATATAGTGGTACCTCAGATTACATACACTTCAGGTTACAGACTCCGCTAACCCAGAAATATTGCCTTGGGTTAAGTACTTTGCTTCAGGATGAGAACAGAAATTGTGCTCCAGCAGCGTGGAAGCAGCAGGAGGCCCCATTAGCTAAAGTGGTGCTTCAGGTTAAGAACAGTTTCAGGTTAAGTACAACCCTCTGGAACGAATTAAGTACTTAACCTGAGGTATCACTGTATGTGCTCTTCAGGGAAAATATATTTCTAATGTTGGCTTCCTGCAGCGTTTAGTACCTTGATCATGAAGTTTCCTAGATTGCTTGGGGATTCTGCATGGGTGCAGAAGACTCACTGATGCAGATGTTGGCCCTGAACATATGGAAATCTGGGGGGGGGGGGGAAACAACCCACAGAACAATGGTGATGGGGCTAAAGGCATGGGACCATTGCCCCTTTATACTTGCATTGCCTCTTCACACAAGTAGGACTCTTGTCAGAAACACATGCCTCAGACAACCAGGGGAGCTGTACACAGGGTGATCAGCTTTCAAATGACTCCTGTTTCAAGCCACTGCCCTACCGAAATCATATGGTTGTTGCAATTGTTTAACTGGCCCTAACCACTGGCAACACAGTATGACTGTACCACAGAGTTCCTGATACTATTCAGCAACAGGATCCAAGAATGTCAATATGTATCTCCAGCTCAAAACAGACACATCTAATAAACAGAGTGTCATAAGCAGTCTTAACTGTGTGGGCCTTGCCTGGTTACCGGAACAGAGGATTCTTTGTTGCTTGTCTTCAGCCTAGGACTCTTCTGTCCATTGCTTTTATCTTCTATGCTACTTCCATTGTAGCAAGGATACCAGGGGTGCCAACTTGAATAACATATTGTGGGGGGCCCAGATAACATGACACAGTGCACACACACACACACTATTTGAATGGGAATGCCCATCAACTTTGAGAGGAGGGCAACCCCCTCAGATATTTTACTGTGGGGGCCAAAGCCCCCCCAGACCCTAGGAGTTGGCTCCTATGATGGATACATGTATGAAAGGCCAACATCAACATTAGACAAGATGGGCAGGGGAAGTAAACCTAAAGTTCAGGTTTAAAAAAGTGAGCAACAAGGAATATAATACTTTGATTTATTCTCTGTAGTATTGACCTTCATCAGTGGATGCTAGACAGGATGAATAATATATAGCATGTTCTTGTGGTCCTGTGCTAAAAACAGACAGGCAGTGGTGCAAACATGAATAAAATATTGGGGGGAGGGAGGGAGGTAAGCTCTGCCCCACCAAATCAATCACATGACATGGTACACACACAGCATTTGAATGGCAATGCCCATCAGTTTGAGGGGATAACCCCCTCAAATATTTTTTTTTGGGGGGGGGACCTTGGCCCGTAGGAGTTGGCTCCTGTATAAACAGGTTTGTGTCCAGTCTAGATCCATATGTGTGGATGAATCTGTGACTGAACTGTCATGTTTGATAATTTCAAAGGGTGGGCTTTCACCAGGGCAGGCTAGAACAGTGTTTCCCAAACTTAGGTCTCCAGCTGTTTTTGGACTACAACTCCCATCATCCATGATTAGGAAGACCAATGGTCGGGGTGATGGGAATTGTAGTCTGAAAAAGCTAGAGACACAAGTTCGGGAAGCACTGGAATAGAACATTTCATAAATATGCTTGAACTGGTGTTATGGTCCCTAGTTCTAGTCAGGCAAATGTGTTAGAACCATCTGGAAAGTACCCCTAGAAAAGTAAAGACCATTCTCCTGAAACTGCAAGATAAACCTGCAGATCTAATACCTACAAGATATTGAATCTCTTCAGGGAACCTTCAATAAAGAAAAGGCCCCCAGCATTTCTCAATAATGTCCAATTACTCAATCCCATTTTTAAAATAAATGTGCTTGTTTTCCAAGCTTAAGAATCGTTAGACTTTTCAAAGGTTAATAAGTTTTAGAATTGCAGTTCTTCGCTTAAACAAGCAAGCGGAAGAACATTTACTCTTATTTAGTTCGCCAAAATGCATCTCTGTCAAACTTTGAAAAGCAACTCCCATTACAGGTGGAACATTTTGATTAGAAAGACAGTAATAAGATTTTAAGCAGTCTAATGAAAAAATACAACTTTGGAATGTCATTGTCATTTTTTGGGTGATTTAAAACAACAGTTGAGATACAAGAGGCAGCATTCAGGGCTGTGGAAGCTTGGTCAATTTAAGTGTGACATTCTGTAAAATATGAAAAAATACAGATAATGTGAAATGGCATGTTGCACAAAAGGAGGGGTAATGAAATAGGACCATAAAATTGAAAAGTGAGAAGAAAAGCTTTGACTGACCACTTTGAATCCCTGTTTAGCCAATGGAACAGAAATTTTTATAAAGTGTAAAGCAAAGGCAGGAAAAGGGCCATTCACACTCTGCTTCAGTTGATAGGATGAGTATATTATTATGGTTGAATAGGAGATTGAGTTGTGTCAGCATCAATTTTACAGAAGTGTCAAATTCAAATTCTAGAAAGTTCTATACAAGGCGGGGGAGGGGAACCACCCAAAATGCACCCACCTCAAATAAAATCCGAGTGATTATTAAATAATAAACAAAATGATAATGGAATATAAATAACGTCACACCTTGCCTCTCAACACTGTCAGTGGACCACTGGCAACTTTTGCTGGTCGCTTCCTGGCATGTAGTTAATTTGCCCCAGGGGCCAGGGCTATTTTTTTTAGGAAAAAGAGATGCCAGAGCTCACAATGAACACCTCCCTCGTTCTCTTATAATGACAATGGTGCCCACCTGAGAGGCCGACTAGATCTTGCCTCTCCCAATGATCATCTGTTTGTCAAGGGGAAAGGGAGAGAATCCATAAGTTCTATTGTGGAATGTGTCAGGGCATTTAGGATTCATGTATCTGTTTTACCCACACTTCCAGTCTGTTCCCTAATGAAAAACCCTCTCAAAATATTTATTATGTCAGTCAAAATACATTGAGATCAACATACATTTCTGAGAACAGAGTCACAACATTCAGAAATCTGCAGGTTAAAATACAGAGAAGTTTCAATCCAATCGTGAGTCTGAAAGGTTTCATAATAGTAATTTAAAACACTGGATTCTGCAAGCATCCTTAATTAGAGCTATGGTGTTTTAAGGCAATAGCCTTTTTTAAAAAAAGTAAAATTGTATAAAACTATTTTCATAAGTTGGCAAAAAGGAGCTAAGGAAAGCTCAGCAAGGAGTCACATTTTGTCTCATTCATATACAGTGGTACCTTGGTTTCTGAACAGAATGTGTTCTGAGAGTCTGTTCGATTCCCAGAACCCTTCGAAAATCAAAGTACAGCTTCTGATTGGCTGCAAGAGTGTCCTGCAGCCAATAGGAAGCCGCGCCGGATGTTTAGCTTCCGAAAATCGTTCGAAAACCAGAACACTCACTTCTGGGTTTCATTCCTTCAGGAGCCGATTTGTTCGGGAGCCAAGGCATTCAGTTTCCAAGGTACAACTGTACATGCCTTTTATTAAAATCAAAGCAAATATTCTATTAAAATCAAAGCAACATTGTTTAGATATTGTGGAGGGTGAGGGAACTATAGCTTCAATGTGAGGATCCTAAAGAGTGGGGGCAAATGTTCAAAATAAATTTCACACCCTGGCGAAGAAACATATGTTGGTAATCTGAAGGAGTTTTTCAACACAAGTTTGTTATTGTACTGAAAACAAGTTTTTAAATAAAGAGGGTTGGATAAAAAGTCCTTTGATAACACATCAAGTCCTATGATTCGGTGCTTTTAAAAAAAGATCCTGATAAAAGAAATCAATATTTTTTTAAAGGTGTACTACTGTCTCTTTTATCATAAACTTATGGAAACCATTATCATACAAATAATTTTATTTGTATTATTGTTTCCATTTCTTTTATGTCCAAGTCATAATTACACATCAGCAAAAGGGGGACTTGCTTCAAAAGTTGTGAGCATGCATCACATTTCATTGAAAGTCCCATATAAAACAATTGTATCTGCACCATCAAAATAATGAAAAAAAGACAATTCTGCAGGATGAATCATTCTTAAAAATATATATGTTTTATGGAAGTTATGAACAATTCCTAAAGACTGTTAGATTTGCTATAATAGTATACCTAGAACAGCTCGGAGGAATCAATATTCTGACTTACATTTTTATGTGCCAGATTAGTCTTTATATTTGTTTTGATAGAAAAGCAGGCAACAGCCTATTTCATGGACAATAAATTCAAGATAGTAATGAGGAGATGGTATTGCCTCAGCTAACTGCGCCCAGATTGGAGGGTCACATCTCTGACACAGATCTAGTATGGTCCTTAATGAATCAATATACTTGATTAGAATTGCTCTATTTTTATAGCCCAAAATAGCTTTGCATGGAAAACTGGCTGATTTGAAATAGGGTAAAGAGAACCACTTTGCAATAAAATAAAAAGAACAGCCAAGATGTTTCAGCAAAATTCTTTGTGGTATGTTGGCTCCTTTAGGAAAAAAAAAAATCAGAAGATTTACATTAATAAAACTGAGTGCAGACAATACAATTCCATTCTACCTTAGCACGGCGAAATCTTGCTTTGCATCTTCTGTAGCCATATTATATCAAAACATATTTTGTGTCACAGATTAGCCTGTTACAGACCTGAGGACCAGCAGTTCCTCTACCCCTCACACAATTAATTATATCACTTTTGTCATTATTTCATTATATTTTCATTCAAAATTTCCACACCCTTCCTGTTATTTCTAATTCAATCTTTATACCTCCCCTTCGTTCCAACTTGGCTTTACACACAAGGATGCAATATACTCAGATCTCTGTGTTAGAATAATAGAATCATAGAATCATAGAGTTGGAAGAGACCACAAGGGCCATCGAGTCCAGCCTCCTGCCAAGCAGGAAACACCATCAGAGCACTCCTGACATATGGTTGTCAAGCCTCTGCTTAAAGACCTCCAAAGAAGGAGACTCCACCAGTATTCTTAAGAGGGTACATTTTTAAATTTAACCATTATACATTTTTGCTCTAACTTTTCTACTTGTGAAAACCATGGATTTATATAATTCATAAACATCTTCCAGTCTTTTAGGAAGAAGATAAGGAGCCACTATACTAAAGATGCATGGCTTCCCCTATCCAATTCATATAATGGCAGGACTGCAGAACTAGAAAGCTTAAGATGGAAGAGTGCTCTCCACAAAGCTGCAGAGCAACCTGGAGGGTTCCTTTTTGCCTCCCTCCCCTTCCATACTTGGCTTTGAACATTTCTGCTAAACAGGGCCTGGTGCTTTCCATGTCACTGGTCCTTTGGGATGAAAGACAAAGAAAGATGTAAGTCATGTTGGGAAGGGAAAGTATACCCTCTTCTGTTTCAGGAGTCTTAAGCTGGACGAAATCATATCTATCTATTGGTTGATTTTCTTCGCTTTCTGTCACTTTTATTCTTTGGAACTGTTTCTCAGAAAAGCAGGAAGGTTCAGTGAAAACCAGTATCAGAGTGTTACCTGGAGATTTCCTACTGTCCTCCTTACACCAGCACCCTCAGGCAGGGAAGATGTTACATATAAAATTATAAACCACACCTTCATTCAGAAATAGATTTCAGGGTAGTACACATAGGAATTTACAACATTAAATTGCAGTACAACACAACTGAGAGAATTAAAACTATTCAATCAGCTGAATATTCAACAGTTTGAAATGTCTGGGGAAATTAAAAGGTTTTAACCTGGTGCCCTAAAGAACATAGTGCCAGGTCCAAACATGTCTCCCTCAGGAATACATTGCAAAGTTGGGCTGCCATCAGAGAAACCCTTCAGAGCTTTAAAGATGTGCGGTGGGTGAGATAGATGTCTATTTGCGCCACCTTTTGAGGTGGACAAAATCCACCTCAAAACACTCTAAAAGCAAAAGCTGCCACCACCTTTGAGGGAACAATAGCATCTCTACATATCAGAAACAGAGGCCTAACTAGGGAACCAATTTTTTATAATTTTAAACACAGAATTCTGCCTCAGGATAGGCCCATCTGAATAATGGATATATGTTCTGAGCATCCTCATGTCTGTTCCCTTGAAGGCTAAACCTCCTCACAGCTCGTTGAACATTCTGACAACCAGAGAAGTAGAGTACCAGGGTTTGTGTCCTATTTTGAAGAGCTTTTTCATTTTGTTTAGTATTTGTTTTATGATCCTGTTAGAGACCGATCAAACAAGCAACAGTGGAGTGTGTGTGGCGTGGGTCTCTTTCTATAATACATATTTATCTTTTAAAAAAATTAATCATTATGCACTTATTTTGTGAATGGATTAAGAGAGCAAATGGTGTGTGTGTTGTGCCTGTGTTGCAACGAATTCTGTCTTAACTAGTTCCCTGCATTCAACATTTAAAAGATGCAGTGTCTGCTGGATGGGACAGGACAGGCTGATCTGAGCCATGTGCAATTCTAGATCATTTAAAGAACATTTCCAGAAAGGTTTTGTGTCCTTTGCTTCCCCTCTTATATCTTAAGTTCAGAACTTATTGAATGCTGAAGGAGGAAAATGCTGCAATTACTGAGTTTCTTTGAAGAGATGGAGGAAGGGTAAGGGAGTACTTATAGTATTTTAGAATAATGTTAGCAGTGTAAGGTAGAGTGTGCAACAACTCAAACCATTTTGCTCCTAATTTTGGCTTGGTAACTTGTTTTTTATGAGTTTGTCAGCAAATTTCTAAAATGAGGAAGTTTGGCTCTAAACCTGTCTGGATATCACACTGACAGATCACATTCTCCCTCAAACCTTATTCTCCCTGATCCAAGACAGAACTGCAGACCTACTGTATTTTACCACTGTCTGTTTCACAGCAGCAGAAACAATCTTCCTAGCAGCCACAGTGTTTATCCCTGCGATCACCAGCTGGTGGCTATTTTTATTCTCCCTCCCTCACTGATAGTATGTCCCCCTCATGTCATCTGAGAGGCATTGTTGAAAAAGAAAATGGTAGGTGGCAGCTGATGGCCACTAGAGCACCCCAGTTACAGTGCTCCCAATCCCACCATGTTGCTACTTGTGGGGAGCATTTTGGCCCAGCTTTAAATTAAAAAGTCCTATCTCTGCAGTTAAAATGCAGTAGTGATGGTCATTGATGTAGATGGTCAACAAAAGCATGGATAATGGGTTTTCTCATAATAGCTGAACAGAATATCCACATTCAGAGGTAATAGGTAAAGGGACCCCTGACCATTAGGTCCAGTTGTGACTGACTCTGGGGTTGTGGTGCTCACCTCGCTTTACTGGCTGAGGGAGCCGGCCTACAGCTTCCGGGTCATGTGGCCAGCATGACTAAGCCACTTCTGACAAACCAGAGCAGCGCATGGAAATGCTGTTTACCTTCCCGTCCGAGAGATACCTATTTATCTACTTGCACTTTGACATGCTTTCGAACTGCTACGTTGGGCAGGAGCAGGGACCGAGCAACGGGAGCTCACCCTATCGAACCGCTGACCTTCTGATCAGCAAATCCTAGGCTCTGTGGTTTAACCCACAGCACCATCCGCGTCCCTTCAGAGGTAATAAGCCTCCATAAATACCAGACAATGGAAGCAGTAGCTAGTATGGAAAGACAAATCTGTGTATCCCCCAAGAGCAGCATTGATGCTGTTTACCTGTAGGGTGCAGGGTCAGGGCAGGGTGGTAGTGAGGTTGAGGAAGTGTGGGCACAGTGACAGAGACAATCTGGTGTTCCCGCTCGTGGGTTAGTGCAGCCTCAGCCATGCTGCTGCCCATCCAGGTAAGCAGCAGAGCTGTTGCTGTTGACAGGGCAGCTCTGTGCCACCATTTTAGCCGATGGGCCGATCCTGGATGAAGGGAGAGAACCCTTTACCAGCGTACCAACTGAGCTCCCGGAAGTATGTGGATGGCCACTCTTGGAAAAAGAAAATTAGATGAAATCTGATCCAATTCACAACATTGAAAAACAGCAGTGAGCAGTGAGCACTGGTATAATGCATTCCTGACAACTTTGTAGAACCCAGCTCTCACTTGCTAGCCTCATTTGTAAATGCTGCCTCCATGTAACTTGACTGCAATTGCACCTCTGCTGTCATAATGGAAAGGTAACCCTCAGAGAAATTCTTCTTCGTAATCAGTGGCATAGCGTGGGTTGTCAGTACCTGGGGCAAGGCAAGTAATTTGCGCCCCCTAACCCATGGATTTTAGTAGGGGCAGAGAGCTGCGAGTGCGAGCGAGCACCCCCCAGATGTTGCGCCCGGTGCGGCCGCCCCCCGCCCCCCCCCCGCTACACCACTGTTCGTAATTGCTGTACAGGCCAGTCACAGGGCCCATCGTGGGTAGAATGGCTGCCTGTGAACAAGTGGATATTCCTATAGCCCACTTCTCCATATGCTACCAAAATGTCAAATAGTGTTTAACGTGACAGCAAAGTTTCATCTTCTGCTAATTCTTTGCTCTAATCAATTCTGGGATGCTGTGTCTTGCACCCTGCCTCCCCCTTTCCCCATCCTTAAACAAGATGAAGCCTTGTTCTCTCCAAGTCATAATCTATTTTGCTGTCTTAGCTGGGCTATATTAACTAGGGAGAACTGCGAACACGTTTATATTTCTTAGCATAGAAAAAAAAAGACAGCCAGAGATAGCTCATTAAAATATATCAATGAATAATAACTTCTTCCTTGAAATTAACTAATATCTCCATTTAACGAAGCTCGGTTTCATAGCGATATTTCTGGCTCAAGTGCTTTCCTCTCACCTAATTATGTGGCCGGCTTTCAGACAACAAGGAGTGTCTTTAACATTAGATAAGAACCTGGGCTTTTATCTCAATCAATAGTCTTTAGCCTTTGAACCCTGTGTCAGGGCAGGACCAGGCCGTCACATTCGGTTCTACCTGACCTCCTTCTTCTTAGTGCAGGGTGCCATTTAGAGAAGGGGAAAAAACACATTGGGATCCTGTGTATAAGCAGGCAAGCTACTTAGAGCATTCTGCGTGTTTGTTGGGGTGGTGGGGGTAGGGGGAAACGATATACTTTATGACTGTAAAAATGTGCGACTGTAATGATGATGTTAAAATTTCCTTGTTTCCTTTCACTGGGCTTTGTGTATCTCAAAGGAGCCCCATATGGTGCTCTTTGTCCGTGTCATTACCTCGTTACAGCCTCTGTCTGCCAGCCAAAGGTAGAAAGCTGCAGCTGTAGACAGCGATACAACTGGAATTGTCTAAGGTCAACAGTGCCGTAATTACTTTAAAATGTCAGCGTACAATAAAATACAACAGTTCATCTGGCAGAAAGCAAATTAGCTTTGACCATAGCGTAATTACCCTTTTCTCAGCACCATTAGAAGAGATCAAATCTCCACATTCAGTGTTTGAGGAAAGGCCATCAGAGTACACTCTACCTGACAAGGATGCACATTTGCCATTTTGAGATGTAATTAATTGTCCCTATAATAGAAATTTTTATATTTGACTCTGGAATTGAAATGTGTAATAACCTGGCTTCTCCGCATTAACCATTTCAGCGCTGCAGGGGTATGGCTTGCAAAGTGAAGCGATGCATTAGCAACATGGTATATTAAAAAAAATGTGACTCACTTAGAAAGTCATTAGGATTAATGCGATGCATGTGGGTTTTTTTTTAACTTTTAAAATTAATTAGCTTAAACACACTGGGCCTGATTCTGATTTGATTTACACTTATGTAGATCTCTACAGACACATATGGCTCCGCATTTATGTACTAGTTCAAATTCTGGAGCTCTGTACGGCATATGCAAGCTAAATAAATAATAACAATTGAGCTCAATTTTTAGATATTAAAAAGTCTGACTTACTCTACTGCCTTCTTATTTCTGTATCTCATAGGGATCTCATATGCTGCTTTGATAGCTGGAAGCATCTTTGCTTACCAAACCCTGATTTGACACCCTCCCAAGTCTTTTTCTGCAGTTCTGCCCAAGGCATCTGAGACCCTGCACCACACAACACTGTTCCCCATGCCTCTGATATCTACTTAAAGTACCGTACCTTGCCTGTGTATGCCTGAATTGGCAAGTGTGGTGGTGGTAAAAACAGTACCATTTTATTCTTACACTTTAAACCTGCTTTAGAAATAGGACGACTGTTTTTACTAGAAACAGAGTGGGAGCAGAAAAGAAGAGAATCTTCTTTGCTGTGAAAAGGGTAAGTTCCATATTGGGGGAGAAGCAGGTTCTGGCCCTCTGGCCTGATCCTAAAGATTCCCCTATTGTTATGGTTCTCATACTGGTTTTGTCTGTGGAAGGGGCTGTTGTGATCATAGAGAAATTGCAGTAATTTCCTTATGCTTGACCTTTCTGTTAGGTAGGTGAAATCTTGCCTCCTTGTGTGTGTGTGATGGTGTAGTACCACAAAAACTGGGGATGGGGGGTGGGATGACAGTGTGGCATAGTCACATGTTCCCACACCCTGGCTGGCAGGCAGGCAAATTTGGGAAGGTCACCATAGCAGCAAACCTACCAGACTGATTTTTATAGGCTATGTGATGTATTGATGATTCCTTAAAGCTGATGTGGAATTGATGCAAAACCACTGAAGCTATATGTGATTGGTCCTATATAAAGGTTAAGGGACCCCTGACTATTAAGTCCAGTCATGGCCAGCTCTGGGGTTGCAGCGCTCATCTCGCTTTATTGGCCGAGGGAGCCGGCGTACAGCTTCCGGGTCATGTGGCCAGCATGACTAAGCCGCTTCTGGTGAACCAGAGCAGCGCATGGAAACGCCGTTTACCTTCCCGCCGGAGCGGTACCTATTTATCTACTTGCACTTTGAGGTGCTTTCGAACTGCTAGGTTGGCAGGAGCAGGGACTGAGCAACAGGAGCTCACCCCGTCGCGGGGATTCGAACCGCTGGCCTTCTGAAGTGTTGGTGCTGACCTTTAAAGCCCTAAACGGCCTCGGTCCAGTATATCTGAAGGAGCGTCTCCTCCCCCATCATTCTGCCCGGACACTGAGGTCCAGCTCCGAGGGCCTTCTGGCGGTTCCCTCACTGCGAGAGGCCAAGTTACAGGGAACCAGGCAGAGGGCCTTCTCAGTAGTGGTGCCTGCCCTGTGGAACGCCCTCCCATCAGATGTCAAAGCGATAAACAACTACCTGACATTCAGAAGACATCTGAAGGCAGCCCTGTTCAGGGAAGTTTTTAATATGTGACATTTTAGTGTATTTTTCATCTTTGTTGGAAGCCGCCCAGAGTGGCTGGGGAAACCCAGCCAGATGGGCGGGGCACAAATAATAATAAATAATAATAATAATTCTGATCGGCAAGTCCTAGGCTCTGTGGCTTAATCCACAGTGCCACCCGCGTCCCTATATAGTATAGGTCCTATATAGACTGATGCTTTTGACACCTTCGCTAATTCAGTTTCTTGTGCTTTGGATCTGCAAGGTCCCTGTTAATCTGTCCTCTCTGGTCTTTTGCATCTTCAGGATAATATTGCCAAAGCCTGATTTCTTCATATAGAAATTGTCACTGTGCACATCAGCCTTAATGTTTCTCTTTAAGGAGACCCACTTCTCTCAAGCTTGTTCTCATTGATCATATAATTATTACATGCTAGTTGCAGCATAATCCAAATAGCTGGGAAGCAAACAACACAATATTGACCAATTATTGATTTATAGAAAAGAGAGGTGTGCATTGAGTGCATTACATAATCCTTGGATATTAAAAAGAAAAAGAAATCTGACTTACTCCACTGCCTTTTGTTAATATTTCAGTAGTATTTAAGGACTCTGGAAAACCTCTAAACTGATTTGAAATCTCTTCTTGTGTCTGAATGAAGAGTTACATGGAAATTGTTTCATACTGAAGAAGTTCCTCGTACAATATTTATGAAATTCCAGCACAATGGTGCTCACATGATGCTGCCGCCATGCTTAAGCTAATAAGGCCTCAGCTTGATCCTATGTAAGCCAAATTGAACTTCCTAAAGGTCTATCGATTCTTTTAAAATTTCCTGATATAGTGTGACTATTAATGAATTCCTAATATATTGTGGTCTATTAACCACTTCAAGGTGGGGTTTTTTATTTTTTAAAAAAACAGCAAGCAGTATAGATAGATTTTGGAGGTTTTGGAGTTTATGAACTATCATATTTTTCTGTGTATAAGATGATATTTTTTCTTTAGAAATAATAGGCAAAAATTTTGGGTCATTTTATACACAGATAGCAGAGGGGGGATGGGCTATTGGTGGCAGCAGCCAGCAGGAGATTGGCAGTGGCAATTGGGCATGTGATTGGTTGCTACGGCAAGGCCTTCACACGATTGGTGGCCGTGACGATGTGTGTGATTTTCATTGGTGGGCAGGCTGCATTTCCCCCTCCCCCATTTTTTTGTTGCGATCCAAAAAAAGGGGGGCTTGTCTTATACATGGTGGTATGTTATACATGGAAAAATATTGTAAATGAATGCTAAAACTTTAAGTTCAAGGTACCATTTATACAAGTACGGGGGAAACTTTGTCCTCTACATATTGATGGATTTCAGTTCTAATCAGCCCCAAAGCCGCATTGTCAGAGATGATGGGACTTATAGTCCAGCAGGCCACAGGTTCTGCATTCCTAACTTACAGATTCCCCCATCACCAAACAAAAATCTTCGATTACATCAATTATAAAGATGACTTTGCCACTGATAACTGATAAAGATTTAAACTGAGGGCAAAGTTGCAATGAGATCAGTTCGCTTGGCATATTTTACTGCAAAAGAGAACACCATACAATTTTCACAGGCTCGGAATTGTTTCAGCTCATTGTTATGCTTTAGTTGTACATGGCAAGTTTAGATCTTCATATATGTGAATTAGGGATGGACAGATCAGTGTAGTTCTGGTCTCTGTCACTTTCACATGTGTTCACACAAATGCATGCTGTCCCATTGCCACATTAATCTACAATTTATTTTTAAAAAAAACCTGTCCAAAAAAATTGTATTTGATGATGTATTTAAAAACTTTTTTTTCCTGATCTGCATGCTAATCTGGGAGGTGCAGATCAGCTCAGTCATAATTCACAAAGATTGAATTCCTCAAGCATCTATATTAAAAAATAGAGCTTAATCCAGCAACAGGAAATAAATGCCTAAACAGAACTATGTGCAGAGGAATAAGCTAACAAATTCTGTGTTTGATTGGGCATATTAAAAGGCATTAATGTATTTGCTCTCGTACACTTTTTGCATTTTGTCTGTGGGGGGAGTATGGCATTGCTGATAATCAAATACAGCTTTCCATATCATGGAGCCCGTAGGTCAATTGCACTCCTGCTCTCATTATTGCATACACTGAAAATAAAAGTTAATGGAAATGGAGAGCAGTCAAAGGGGAATGAGCAAGAAAATAAAAATAAAGATATAAAACCAAACTACTAAATATAGGTCATTGTAGCAGGCTTGGCAGCAGAAGCTGTTGAATACATGAAAACACCACAATTAGCCTACTTTGAGCACCAGATTAAAAGAAAGCAGGTGAGAGATACATAATAGATAGACAATACTTGTGTTGGTAGCCAAAGGAAAACAGAGCTTTAATATCAAAAGATATGGGTTTGAGTGAATTTATCACAATCATACTCTATGCAAAGGTACAATACTGAACATATGTTTACAGGACCATCCAAATCCTGAGTGAGCTGCAGTGAGGCATGACTGAATGGCAGCTGGGACCAGACTGGGACAAATGTCACCAAGTGACAGCAGCAAGGCTATCCTGGGTTCCAGTGCATCCCATGGTGGCCCAGCCACTCCTCACCCCCATAATGCCCTGTTGTGGTGGTGAAGAAATACCTCCAGCCTGAAGCAAAGGGGGCTTGAATTGCAGCCTTAGGCTGCATTCAGAGATGGAGTTGATAGAGTTAGTTTTATGGGCTCCTGTCTCACTTTCTAATGTTCCTTTTACACTGCAAGTGTAAAAGATCAAGTGACAAAGGCCCATTGCTGGAATTCATTGCTTTCCGGGAAGGAAAATTCACAGTTGTCCACACTGCAAGTCATCAAGTGACGAATACTCATGTATACCCTTGTGTGTTCAGTTTGATCATATGTATGGGCTGTTCATGTGGCTATAGAGAAGAGCCAGGACAGTCCATGCAGCATGGTGACTTCATTCAGAGATCTCTAGGCTAACATGAAAATCACTAGCCTACTTATTAAGCTTGTGACTGCTCTGAGTCACTTGGAGGAAGGATGGAATACAGATTCAATAATGCTACCATTTCCTTTATGTGCACACAATAAGTAAAAATGGACATGGTGCAGACCAGAAAATGATCGTACCTGGATGGCGCAGCCTGTTAAAAATCAAGGTGATGGATGTGCTGGTATAAGAGTCCAGAGGAAGTTTGGGAGATAGCACGAGAAGCAAGTTGTAAGGGGCTCTGGGATGTGTGTGGAGCTCTCTTGTATGCTGAACTGCACTGAACTGCAGGTGATAACTTCACAACAAAGTATCTTCAGATCCCAGGCTGACTCTGCCCACTCAGGCTAGCCATTTGATCTTCCTGTGCAAGAACAAGAATAAAAGCCTTCATTGTACAAAAATGGTCCTCCTGAACTCTGGTGTGTTCCTGTTATCCTTTGCTATTCTTTGATCTTGACTTCTGGTTGCTCCTCAGACCTACCTCCTGCCTTGTCCTTCCCTTCTGATTTTCTCTGCTGTCCTGAGTTTAGGTTTGTCCCACAGCATGTTGTTTTCTGGCTCAGCTATGGCAGACAGCTTTGACTGTTGTCAAGCCATAAGACTCTCAGTGGAGGTTGGCACCAGTGCTGGATTTATGTATAGGCTAAGTAGGCTGAAGCCTATGGCCTCTAAATCTAGGGGGGCTCACCAGCCCTCCTGCTCCCCAGCAGGCAGTCTACCCTCTCCCAAAATTGTAAACCCAAGATTTCATGCAAGGGCAGGGCAACTCAGGCCCAGCAACTATTAGACTCAGGGCTAGCTAGTGGGGCCCAATTTGAAGCAGTGGGGTGCAACTTGATTTTTTTTTGAGGGCCCCACTTCGCAGCCAAAGTTTGCACAATCTTATAGATATAAATAAAATCCATCTAGATTGCCCTGGTGCAGGTTCCCTTAGGAGCAGCCTGCAGGGCCCAAGTTGGCCCAGTTGCTCCAATTGACTTAAGGTCAGCCCTGATGAGACTGTGCAGGGGCTGGACTGATAAGTCCTGCACCTTCTAGGTCCCTGGTGCCACCATTCAGAGTACAGGCTAAAGGACTTGTTATGAAAATAAAGGGGAGAATTGTTTGGAAATCAGTTTTGTCACCTCTCCCCCCCCCCCAAACCCTGAGACAATGAGCCCAGCCACCTTTTATTCACAGTCACATAAGCACTACACTACAGCATGGCCATAAACTTGTACATTCAACCACTAAATATACACATATATAATATGTAGCAATGGAGATTTATGTTACTGCTTTATGAATGAACACCGTGTTTTATGAATGGACTCTGTATTTTGTGAATTACCTAAGAGCCATCAATAGGGAGCTCTAGAATCTGACAGCTAACCAATTGGGTACTACCAAACAGCGACCCCTATTCCTGAAAGCAGGTAACCAGCAGGGAATGCTTCAGCTCAGCCTTTGCACTGTTGACTGAACACCCCCTGCTGTGCAGATAGTGGAGAAAGCTTACAAATTGTATCCCTTCTGGCATCCTGGCCAACTCTATTATGCTGGTGTAAACCCTGGTGCACCAGAAGCACAGAATAGCAGGAAATTAAATCCGCTCATACGTCAGCAACTGATAAGACTTGTCAACCAGTTCTTACAAAGTCTTCCTAAATTATAAAGCTCCAAAATGCAGGTCAAAAGAGAGCAGAGAGAGAGTTAAATCATTACTAATCAGAGGCAGCTACAGGAGAGCTATGAGATTCAGTTGAGGGTCAGATGCCTTGTCAATCCCAGCAGGTATATAAGAGGACGACCCGGCCTGCCCAGAAAGAGGAGAAGCCTAGTATGGAAAACTTGTGTAGAGTATGCAGATCTGAAAGGGCCACAAAGGGTAAACCACCCAAAAGGTATGCTGAAGAGTTTGCTAAAATAGTCATAGCAGATACAGCTGTTGTTCATAACTCAGAGAAGGTTTGGGAATGTTCACGCTTCCAAGAGGTCCGAAGTTTAACCTTGAGTCCTTAGAGAGGAACAAGACATGGGAACTATTTCCAGGCCTGCCCAGGCCACAAAAGGTTTACAAAGTTGAGTTATTGCAAAATAATGCTGCAGGAAACTTGGGCAACTGATAACATAGCTCTTGACGGTTACGACGTCTATGAAATCAAGGCCTCTAAACCGCTTGGAAGGGGACGACCGAGGGGGGGCCTAGTAACTCTGGTTTCCACTCAATTGACGTCACAAGTTATTGAGTGCTCAGTTTTCGAGCAGCTGGCACTGGGGATCACCTTGCATATGGAATCCAAGAGTATTATTTTTGTTTCAGTGTATATTCCACCATATACAGTGCAAACACAGATAGAGAGCACGTGGCGTAAAATCCATAGTTTCCTTTATTCCCTACAAATTAGGTACCCTGGCTCGCCATTTTACCTAATGGGAGATATGAATGCCAGAATAGGCTCAAATGATGATAGCCTGGAAATAAAATTCCCAATATTAAGAGATCTAAAGGAAAATAGCGCCCTCTTGCTAAACCCACCCCCACGTAGACATTCAAAAGATTGCCAAATCAACTATGCTGGATTCTGCCTGGCTTTTTTACAAATAAGTCTGGATCTGATCATTGCTAATGGGGCATTCCCCGGGGACAGAGAAGGCGAGTACACATTCATAAATTCAAATGGGGCCAGCACAGTAGACTACTGCCTCACTAACAGACAGGCCTTCGAATCAATTAAAAAATTCACAATAGATAATAGGACTGAAAGTGACCACTTACCTCTTATCATCTCCATTACCGGCCAAAATTCAATTCAGCACTCTCACATAGAACATGAGGACATAGACAAAGCAAATGATCCAGCATTGCGTAGGAAAAAATGGACACCTGAGATAGCAATTGCAGTTGAGAATAGATTGAATTCACAAACTGCAATTAAGTTAAGATCAATTATAATAAACAATTTATCAACAGACTCCTCCCTGACAGCTTATGAAAATCTCATTGAGTCCTTGCAGGATGTGGTCTCGGTTAACATAAACTCAGCCGGCAAGCCACGCACTGCGAAAGGGCGCAGTTGGTTTGACCAAGAGTGCCACACAAAGAAGGAAGCCCTAAGGAACGCCTATTTGGCCTATAGAAACGCTGGATTAAGCTACTTACCTCAATCTTATTTCAAAATCAAAAAAGAGTACAAAGCCCTTTTGGCCTCAAAAAAAAGGCAGTCCGAACAAAATTCCTGGTCCCTACTATTGAATGCCTCACTAAACAATGAAACTAAACTCTTTTGGCAACTGGTCTCCGACTCAATGAGAAATAGCTCCTCAGCCCCCAGCTGTGTCATTCCAGCTCAGGTTTGGGAGAACCACTTCAGAAATATATTTATGGAAAGTCCAAACCTCCCTTCCAGTTTACAGGAGGATGACAGGGTACAATTGTCACTGCTCCCTAACTGGAGGCCGGTAACTGTGGAGGAAGTCCATACATTAATTGGGAAGCTGAAGAGCGGAAAGGCTCCGGGGAAAGACTTTATCCCAGCTGAGGTGATTACATCAAACCAGCACTGGTGGGCCCCGCTTCTGGCAGCACTCTTTACGGTAGTAAATAACTCTGGTAAGGTACCATATAGCTGGAAACATGCTATAGTAGTCCCAATCTTTAAGAGAGGCCACCCAAATGTACCTTCCAATTATAGGCCTATTAGCCTGCTCTCAATAATTGGGAAACTATATGCCCATTTCCTCAGTAGCAAATTGACAACTTTTCTAAATGAACATAATATACTATCTGAAGCCCAGGCAGCTTTCCGTGAGAATCATTCAACAACAGACCACTGTCTAATGCTGTCCTTCCTAGCCGAGAAGTATACCAGACACCTACAGGGTAAACTCTTCGTGGCCTTTATGGACCTGAAATCAGCATTTGACTCCATCCCCAGATCCCAGCTATGGTCCAAATTGAGTCTGATCTTGCAGGACAAACGACTTCTCTTTCTTATAAAAGCCCTGTACAATGGAACCAAACTGCAGGTCCGATGCGGTCGACAGGGACAGCTATCAAACAGCATCGAGATGACTAGGGGGGTGAGACAGGGTTGTATTTTGGCCCCCACATTGTTCTGCCTATTCCTAAATGACCTAGAAGAGAACTTAATGGACCCAGATGGACACATTCCAAAAATAGGAATGAGAAGGACCCCTTTGTTGTTGTATGCTGATGACGCAGCCATTATCTCGCGTTCCAGGCCGGGCTTGAATTATCTGTTGAGGAAATTTTCTGATTACTGTTCTGGAAATGGTTTATCCATTAATTATGAAAAATCTAAAATCTTAGTCTTCGAAAGAAGATTCTCCCAGTCTAAATGGGTGCTGGATGGCCATAACCTGGAACAGGTAAAATACTTCAGTTACCTAGGGCTCACATTCCATCATACAAGATCTTGGAAGCACCATTGGCAAACCTCCCTTCAAAAGGCGGAGATTACAAAGCTAGCCATACATAAATTCTTCTTCACAAAGGGCGGCAAATATGTTCCAGCAGCCTTAAGGGTTTTCAACGCAAAGCCCGTTTCCCAACTCCTGTATGCAGCAAATGTCTGGCATAATGGGGACCTGCCAAAGCTAGATGGCTTTCAGGCAAAATTTATACGATCTCTGCTGCAGGTACCTAACTGCGTCCCCAACTCCGTACTTCTGTTGGAAGCTGGTGAATGCCCAATTTCAGCTAGAGCATGGTGGGCTGCCCTAAGACATTGGCTCAGGATTTCAGTGTTTAATCTAGGGAAGGGTCTGTACCAACATATCACCAATGAGGAATTTGTCAGCAAATGGCAGAAAACCATGGCTAAAAAAGCCACCTCTATTGGTCTGTCTCCCCCCCAACTGTATTACCTGGGCTATGAAGGCGCCCAAAAGGCTTTAAAGCAAAGATTATGGGACAATGCACACAGTGACTTGCGATCTCGGTCACACGCAGTCTGTAGTCCACTGGCAGCAGGAGTTCAATATGGGTATGTCTTTGAGTTAACACCTTACATCAAAAACCTGACAGTACCTAACTATCGAAGCCTTTTCACCAAGGCCAGACTGAATGTCTTCCCCTCTGCAGTGCTGGATGGTAGGTTGAGAGGAGTTCCCTACCAGGACAGACATTGCTCGTGTGCTCAAGACATCGAGTCCATAAATCATATTTTGTTACATTGTGCGAAGTATGAGCAGGCCAGGGCTGAACTGATACTACCCTTGCTGGTGCCTTTCCCGGGAAAGTCAGAGGCTCACTATGTCAGGTTCCTACTGGAAGACCGGACAAAAGCTAGAACTTTGGCAGTGGCAAAGTTTTTATCGGTGGTTGAAAGAACAAATGAGCCCTATATTCCAAACAAAGTGCTTGATTAACCTGGAGGTAGGCTGTATGAACTCTGTATTGATTTGTAATGTTTTGTTGGTCTCTGGACCGTAATAAAGATTGTTGTTGCAAAAGTTATTCAGTATTAATTTTATGCATTTTTAAAAATCACCATAGTATTTAACAATAACATCTTATGTCCTTTAGAGGAGAAATTGTCAATTGCAGAATTTTACATACCCGTCATTATCCTTGGTTTCACTCAGTTTTGTTTATAACACTCTTCCATTTTCTTTTAGTTGTGAGGGTGGGGGATGGGAAGGACCCTCACAAGTGGAGAAGCCAGGGCCTCTCTTCATCTAAATCCGGCCCTGGTTGGCACACACATGACAGTATGAAAGGGCAGAAGGCAGGAGAGCTGACGCTTCTCTGCTCAAAGCCCTGAACCCCAAATCAGTATGAACAACTTGATTTAAACTATTTGTAGCAGTTTTGCTTTACTACCTGAGCAGAAGGATAATAGCTAAACATTGCATTTATAACAATATTTTGTACACATTAAAACATCTAAAGGATTCTGGAATCTACAAGTTTAAACATTATTTACGTTTAATTAAGCAAAATCAAATCTCCATTAGATTTCTCCAAGGCCACTTGTTTATGTAAGCATTGGATCATTAATATGCAGCTACTTTCATAATTATAAAGCTGTCTGATAAGGAACCTGCTGCCTAGGACAGATAAAGAAAACAGTAGATAGTCATAGATATAAATTCTCAATTCACACCACTAGCATTTGAAATAACTGCATGGAAATGTGGGATTACTTCCAGCACAAATGTTACTGAAACAAACCCAGGGCAGTCTTAAGTATATCTGGTGCCACGTTGCAAAGATCCCTCCGACGCCCCCCTCCCTGTTTCCTAGAGTTGCTGACATTTTTACAGCGCTGCCAGCAGCTTTGCAGGGCTGGAGGAGACGGGCAGTGGCTGGAGGGTGGCTCCTCTGGCGGGGAAGAGGCGGAGGCTCCGGGCACAGCGCTGCTTCAGTGTGGCGGGTGAGGGCGGTGAGCTGATGCAGGGAGGCACCGCACCCAGCCGCTGCCTCTTCCCTGGCACCTGTGCTGCAGTGGCCACGGCAGGCAGAGGCTCCGGGTGTGGCATGGCGGAGGCGCAGCATGGCGGAGGTGGGCAAGGGCAGTGAGCTGATGCCGGGAGGTGCCGCTTCCAGCCTCTGTCTCTTCCCTGGTGCCCTCCAGAACTTGGCATGGTTGCGCCCCACGCCACTTGCCTCTATGGGCAAGATGCCCCTGAGCAAACCATTACACATTACCATAAATGCCACTGAGTACAGGGAAGGGAGTGGAGAATAAAATCTTGGTGGCACTTTTGTTGCAATTTTTGAAATAAAATAGTGACAATGTTTAGTTTTCCTAAATGCTGAAAGTCAGTACCATTGCCTCTGATAACAAATTCAGGTGGTGAATACTGGTAGGACTGGAGCTGAAACACAAACACTGAGAAACAGGAAGTCCCTGTTTCGCAGCATGCTTTGGGGGAAGTGTGTGTGTGTGTGTGTGTGTTTGTCCTAAGGTTTGTATCCAAAGTACTACTGTACTAAGTCAGTCATCCTGTTAGTGCAAATGTTTCTGCTTGCACAACTGAACTTCCACCATCTCACCACCAAATACACCCTAAATCTGTTCTGTAAAAAAAAGGAGGGGAATGGGTGCTGGGGAGTAGAGAAAGTGGAATACTTTCTAAGGAGGGTGACTGGAACCCTGAACACTTGAAATAAAGTTGTTCTTTTGAATATGCATTGGAATAAATAATTTTCTACCGCTTTCAGCTTTGAAAGTATTTATGCAGAACATTTTTTCCCCCATGGCCCTTTGTCATAACAGATTTTAGGGCAGCATACAGCATGAAACAAATACAAACAATAGAAAAGCAGATCAAAATTTGAAATTCTAAATCTAAACCCCCTAGTGTCACCAGTTTAAAGCTTAATTTATTTTAAAAAGATTTTAATACCCTGCTCTTCAGTACCAGTTCTCGGAGTGACTCCCATATACAAGCATATACACACTAGCAAGTTTAAGCCAGTAACAACATAACACAAGAGCAACTAAATCAAATGAAAACAAATTTTTAAAAGGCCTTGGAAAAATGCATTTGACTTTGTAATCTTGGGAGGAATATAGTCAGGAAGATTTTCTTAAGATAATAGGGTCTGCCAAAGGGGTGGAGAGCGTTCAGGCCAGACATCTCTTGGGCACTTGGGACTCTCCCCAAGCCATAGACCTTCTCAGGCTATGTCATCTTCTCTGCTCTGACACCACAGCTGGGAACCTTTGCTCCAGCTGTGCCCCACCAGACAAGCCTCTCCTGTTTCTTCTGTGTTCTTGCCCAACCAGAATGTGTCCTTGCCTTGCAATAATGCTTCTTAGTTGCCTGAATGGAGTATGGAGGCATGTGTGTGTGTGTGTACAGTTTTCGGACTTTTGGTTGTTTATGTACTGCAGCCAGAATCCCTTATGCGGAGAAGTGGGAAGACGAAGTCCTAGCAAAAGAAGAATTGATTTTAAAGTTAATGGACTATGTAGACATGGTGAAGTTGACAACAAAAATAAGAGCTCAAAAAGATGAGAATTTTGCTAGAGAGTGGAAGTTCTTTTTGGACTGTTTGAGAAAAACTATAGCCAAATGAGCAGTATTTGAGGAATAGGCAAGGGAAGGAAAATGAATACAGTGGTACCTCAGGTTACATACACTTCAGGTTACATACGCTTCAGGTTACAGACTCCCCTAACCCAGAAATAGTACCTCAGCTTAAGAACTTTGCTTCAGGATGAGAACAGAAATCGTGCTCCGATGGTGCGTCGGCAGTGGGAGGCCCCATTAGCTAAAGTGGTGCTTCAGGTTAAGAACAGTTTCAGGTTAAGAACGGACCTCCGGAACGAATTAAGTACTTAACCCGAGGTACCACTGTAAATGATTGTAACATAAGATATAATACAACAGAAAATAAATGGTGTTATGGTAACAGATAAAAGAATACAACAGGAACATCATGGACGTAAGGATGGAAAGTTAAAATGTAAGCAGATATTATACTGAAAGTGAATTGAATATTGTCAAATTCTGTGGGGAATGACTAACAAAATATTTTTTAAAAAATATTTTTTTTGACTTCTGCACAGCTGGAATATTGGTTCCTGATAAGAGTTGCTTCCATTGCTCTGGCCACTTTTGCCTCTGACCATGCCCATAAACAGCATGTTGACTCTGGATGGCTTGCTCTAGAAGAAATATGGCCCTTGGTCACCATGGTGAACTGGACCATTTCTTTGGAATAGTAGATTGGAAATATGCGTAAGATTATACGTTCCTTCAGACTCACATTGTAGCATCTCCATGGCAGAGGGGAAACAGGAGTAAGGACTACAAATAAATCATGACTAGTCTTTCATACTGTACGACTTCTTTGCATTCAGGGTGATTATGTGAGAATAGCCACGCCAATGCTACTAGAGACATTCATGCTTTTCAAAATGCAGTAAGTGGTATATGGCAATAAAAATACAGGCACATTCTGTGTAAGGGGAAAAAAATAACTATGAGCACTGCAGGATCTTCTCCCTGGTGAAAATTGGCACAAACAGCACCATTTTCCACCCAGAATTGCTGGAACTGGCAGCTCCATCCCCACCCCAAGGGGAATGAATACTCTACCAAGAGCACCTCTTGTCACCTATAACTTCTCAGCTGAGTTCTCTGCCACTGCAGGTTAGTTGTTCTCCCTTGGGCGGAAGCGGAAAGACAGTACAGTGGTACCTCGGGTTACATACGCTTCAGGTTACATATGCTTCAGGTTACAGACTCCGCTAACCTAGAAATAGTACCTCGGGTAAAGAACTTTGCTTCAGGATGAGAACAGAAATCGCGCTGCAGCAGTGCGGCGGCAGCGGGAGGCCCCATTAGCTAAAGTGGTGCTTCAGGTTAAGAACAGTTTCAGGTTAAGAACAGACCTCCGGAACGAATTAAGTACGTAACCAGAGGTACCAGTGTAGTAGGGGTAGTGGAGCTGGTGCTTCAGACATGAGTGCTCTATGAGTGCTCTTGAACCTTTTGTAAGCACTACCAAAATGAGGTACAGTAGTACCTTGGGTTAAGAACTTAATTCATTCTGGAGGTCCGTTCTTAACCTGAAACTGTTCTTAACCAGAGGTACCACTTTAGCTAATGTGGCCTCCCGCTGCCGCAGTGCCGCCGCGGCACAATTTCTGTTCTCATCCTGAAGCAAAGTTCTTAACCCGAGGTACTATTTCTAGGTTAGCGGAGACTGTAACCTGAAGCGTCTGTAACCCGAGGTACCACTGTAGTGCCAAAAGCCTGGGCCTTTTGGAGCATCCTTGGGATGCTCATCCCTAATCCCCATGCAATGGAAAACATCAACAGATGGCTTTTGCAGACAACACTTCTTTTGACGACACAGAAGCAGGCAGGACAATTTCCTTCTGATAAGTAGGCAACCATAACTACATTTTCTGGAGCAGCTTTTGCCTGATTCTAGATGCTTATTACAGTGACTTACAGGGATGGGAATGTGAAAAGCTCTTGTATGAAACAGAGGAAAAAGTGATGTGGAAACAACCAAGAAACCAAGAGAAACTTTAAGCCAACCTCTGGGTCTCCCTTTTTCAACCAAGTGATCTTGCTAGTTTGCCCTGTAAATCATCGTCTCTCCAGGCCTCTCTGCTCTGTCATTTCTGTGTAATTCAGAGAAAGTTAACCTGGGCTTTTTAAAAACAGCAATCGGTACTAGCGTGCCTTTAACACAGTAATAACACATGTCAAACTGCTATGGAATCTCTGCACTTATCCTCAGAGTTCTTTTATAACAAATTCACAAGTACTGTTTTCCTAAAAGCACCTTTCAAGTGATCTGCCTTTTACTGAAATGCGACTGCTTCTGTGTACTTATTTTTAAAATGGCTTGACAGAATTGCTAATGTTCTCGTTCCTTCAGGATATTTCCTAATACTTGTAGCCTTTTCATGTTTCTAATTAGGCCAGTAATGGTCCCTGAAGTTAAACCAATTAAAATTATTTACTGTGACACACAGTGTGAAGATAATTATCTGATATCTGAATCCAACTTCTGCTTACTTCGCAACATTACTTAATAGGAAACAGAGAAACTGATGCCTGTGCTTTCATTTTACTTGTCTACCAAATGTGTTTGCCCTATAGCAAACTGTTTAAATAAAGCATTAAAATCTTTGTGGTGCTAATCAAAATGTTTAAAATCCACTCACACTCTCTTTATAATTCTGAGAAGCATATAAAAACACTTGCACATTACCTTTCTACATTATGGTTGCTGACCAATGTAGTATTATACCCACATTGCGTACAGAGAATGCAGCACCCGCAGTTGCTGTTTTTTTAAAAAAACATTGTTCATTTTCAGGGTTTTCTTTCTCTTAAAATACCCACTTTGCCCCTTCACAGTGCTATCCCTTGTCCTGCCACATATTCCCACACTACCACCTCTTCTGCCTCCAGAGGAAATGTTATTTGTATTCATTTATTTATTTTTTAAAAATCTTTTAACATTTTGATACAGTGAATAACAGAGCTGTTAAAACAATACAAAAATTATCATGCAAAAAACATCATAACAGCAGCCACCAAGGGCCTGAGATTTGATACAGCTAGTCAGTGAAAGCCAGTTAAATAAATCAGTATGCAACAGGCAGGGAGAACATCCCAAAGCAGGAGGCTCCCATATTTCAGAAGGGAGAGCATTCTGCAAAGTGGGTGCCAAAACATAAAAGACACTATTAACAGATTCCAACCCCCACCCTGGACCGGTCTTCTTATAGAAGATGTTGCGGAATAAGGAAAACTGAAACATTCCATCAGCACTCTTAACACCAATCCAGAGCGTTTTTTGTTTTATTTTTTTGCTTGGGGTGTCTTCTTCTTGTTAAACTGGAAGAATTAATGAGAGAATAATTCTAATTTTAATGTTTATATACTTAAGTTTTAGATTTGCTGCACAGGAAACACAATGCATATGGAACTGAAAGTTCTATAGTTACATAAGTTTTTTGTTAAACATCTGACAGTAGCACGTGCAAAAGCAGTGAGTTTAGAAGTAAGAATTCTGTCTAAATGCAGAACATTTCCTCCTAGAAAAACAGTGCAGGTACTCACCAGGACATTGTTACAGTAAGTACCAGACTTTTAACCAGTGCTTTTCTTCTACAAAAAAGTGCCAGTACTGCGTACCCTTGAATACCCCCAGGAAAAAAAGCACTGCCTAAATGCAAGGTAGAAATTGTGGAAGATTTTGGAGAGTAGGAGTGGCTGAATTTGATGCTAAAGCATGTTGCAATAAACCTTCAGTAGTGTCATGAAATGTAGGATAACAAACTACAAAGAGCTCAACTCAATAAATATACACTCAGAACATGATTTAGATGCATAATGCTGTGTTATAACACAGCTCATTTATATTTTCTCATTTGCTCCCATTGAAAACACAAATGCAAATATGTCAATAAAAGTTGTTGGTGATGTACAGTATGGGTTGGTAGTCAACTATACTTTATTCAGAATATACCCACTGAAATTCATGGTGTTAGACATGTTCATTTATTTCAATAGGTCTGTAAAACATAGGTGAACACCACACATGATATTCACACAGGGTTAGAGATTGTCCTGTCAATTTAAATACAACCATCTCTGTGGGAAATTACTCTAAAGTAGATCAACTTCACTGGGTGCGTGAAACATTTGGTTAAACCCTTTCCATGCTTATTGGCCCAATAGAAAGCAGTATCTATTGATACATCCATAGAGGCTTTTCGTGAGATCCCAAAGCCTTTGGACCTGTTTCAAGTGAAGAAACTATTGCTGGATGTCCACAGGTGCCTGTGCCTTCTGGAATAAGGTGCGTGACAACTAGGGAGATGACTTTCTCAATGGTAGAACAAACTACAAAGAGCTCAACTCAATAAATATACACTCAGAACATGATTTAGATGCATAATGCTGTGTTATAACACAGCTCATTTATATTTTCTCATTTGCTCCCATTGAAAACACAAATGCAAATATGTCAATAAAAGTTGTTGGTGATGTACAGTATGGGTTGGTAGTCAACTATGCTTTATTCAGAATATACCCACTGAAATTCATGGTGTTAGACATGTTCATTTATTTCAATAGGTCTGTAAAACATAGGTGAACACCACACATGATATTCACACAGGGTTAGAGATTGTCCTGTCAATTTAAATACAACCATCTCTGTGGGAAATTACTCTAAAGTAGATCAACTTCACTGGGTGCGTGTAACATTTGGTTAAACCCTTTCCATGCTTATTGGCCCAATAGAAAGCAGTATCTATTGATACATCCATAGAGGCTTTTCGTGAGATCCCAAAGCCTTTGGACCTGTTTCAAGTGAAGAAACTATTGCTGGATGTCCACAGGTGCCTTCTGGAATAAGGTGTGTGACAACTAGGGAGATGACTTTCTCAATGGTAGAACCATCTGGAAGGCTTAGCTGATGCTCATTAAAAACAGCAACACCAAACTACTGTTTATACCAAGCATGGGGAACATTTGGCTCTCCAGATGATGCTAAACTACAACTCCCATCAGGCCCAGTCAGCATGGCCAATGGCTGATGACAGCTGTAGTCCAGCAACATCTATGGTTACCCACTTCTGATATATACCTGCTATTTTCATTGTAATTTTTTAATTGTTTTATTATTTTCTTGTTTGGCTCTGAGGTTTTCATAAACTGTGCTGGATATATGTCTCTGTTGAAAGAATCTTGATACATGAAATTAAATCATAATTTGAGGAGAGTAGATAATTGGATCAGTAATGTAGACAGGAAAGCCGTTGTGAGAGACATGGGTGGTGCTCTAGATAACATTTTGAATTGGTGGTGATGGGGGAATAGAGCAAAAAACAATTTCTTTCGGGAACCAGATCAGATAATCTGAACTCCAAAATTCCAGAAGAAATTGTAAATACCCCTGGATCAGATTAATGCTGAATGAAAACTCATCCTCCCCAACCCCTCCCCCCTCACAGTTTGGTGCCTATTTGTGGGTGGCAAATTTGGAAGAAGCTATTTCTCAAGTTGTGTGTGGATTTTTAAAGAGTTCTCTGCGCGGAGAGACATTCATGTGGTGTCAAGACAGTAGCAGGTTTTTAAATAGCATTTTAATGATGATGTTTATCAAGTTCCTCTTAGCCAATGACACCCCCCCCCCCCGGAAAACAGCCACCACAAAAAATGGTTGCGACTATTGTTTGTGGTGGCAGTTGCCATAAATGGCGTAGCGTGGGTTGTCAGCACCCGGGGCAAGGCAAGTAATTTGCACCCCCTAACCCATGGATTTGCGCCCCCTAATCCTAACCCCCAGATTTTGCGCCTGGTGCGGCCGGCCCCCCCTACACCCCCCACGCTACGCCACTGAATCCCACAGATTCCTGTTTTAGGGGCTTGTGGTGTTGGAAGTGGTGAGAGTTGCAGCCAGCTGTCTTATGTTCTCATTGAAATAAAAGGAGGGGGGGGGCAAATGCCA
This sequence comes from Podarcis melisellensis, assembly GCF_964234715.1. Classification (NCBI taxonomy): domain Eukaryota; kingdom Metazoa; phylum Chordata; class Lepidosauria; order Squamata; family Lacertidae; genus Podarcis; species Podarcis melisellensis. The sequence continues at coordinate 28,393,259 of NC_138543.1, forward strand.
CAGCTCCACTACTGCTCTGCTGCTGACAGTAACTCCATTTCCAGGAGCCATTTAACTCTGCACCATTAAATTGTCCCCAATTTGGGGCACACACACCTCCACAAATGTGAAGGGGAAGTTCTCTGTGGAGAAGTTTCTCCTCAGCAACAGGTCAGACCATGTGACTAGTAGGAAGCACTACTGTTCAGAATCTACCACAGTTCACAATAGTGTAGCAACAGGATTACGGTTTTCAAAAATTAAAACAACTACATTTGATGTGAAAGATTAACTAATATCACAAGAGTTGCAGAAGGAACGCATGTCGCTCAAAGAAAAACCAAGGGGATTGCTTTCACATGGAATTGGGCCTGTTAAGGTACTCTTTGTTTTGACTTGTAGAAGTCAAGTTGGCCCATAACCTGTATGAATACAAGAAGATTCGCTCTCCAGAACTCTTAGATAAATAATGTGATCATTTGCACACTGTATCTTAATGAAGTAATGCATAACACAAGTCAGCTGCATGGATACTAAATCAAATGGTACATCTGACACCCTGACTTGAATTACATTTAAAAAAGTCAGCCCCCAAAATAACCTTGTAAAAAATATATAGAACTGAGGTGTTTCTTCATATAATTTGTACTTGTTTCTCTAATTTGCCATTGTTTTGCAACCTACTACAGCTAATTAATAATTGTCTACTCATAACACCATTGAGAGCATGTGGATATGTGCCAGCCTTGGCACTAAGGAGTTAAAAACTCCTCAGTCTGCACTTTGTAAAGTTTGCTCCAATGCCCTTTTAGACAATGACAAGCTGTTAAGTGTAAAACTAATTAACATTTCAAAAACTGGTGTTAATCAGTAGTGCTTAGATTCATCTGGAGCACTCTTTTGCAGACTTTTCCCTCCTCTTGTTTTTTTACACTATAACTTTAAAGTTACTTCTGTTCAGTGCATGTCAAACACACAGATGGAACCAGGAAAACTATTCCTGCTTCAAATTCCTTCCTGGGAAGTCTCAGTGAATCTGAAATAAGTTACCTGCCAAATGTTCATATCCATTGGAAATTTGACGAATTCGTTACTGCAGTGCATATTTGTCCTGATTGTGACTTTTGTTAAACAAGGCTGCAGCATGGGGTTTGTAGTGCTTATGAATGGGGAAACTGAATTATTATTATTCTGATGCATCTTTGCAAAGGTGCATTTATTCAAGTTGTACTATCACAGGATGAAACTGCAGAATCATTTAGATGCATTTGAATGCACATGAGGCTGATTAAGATGCATTTGAATCTAAGTGTCATTTTAAAATATAATAAACTATGTGTTTCAAAGTTATTTTGCTAGTGTTAGAGGAATTTCCTTAATCAATTTGGAAGGTTGGGGAATCCTGGTTTAGAACAAGGGTCAACTCATGAAACCCAAAATTGGCCCAGAGTGTGTATCATATTAAAAAATGTTTACAGCATCTTCTGACTGGTCTATGTCAAGTCAGGCTATTCCCAAGGATACAATGAAGGAAACATGCAAGCAGCTGCAAGTAATAATATTTGTCTGATTGTAAACACTGATTTACAATCAAGCAGCCGTCACATAAAAGGCTCTGCTATTTCATATTTTAAATTCATCCCACACTCAGGAATGATTTGGGATCTTGCAAGTTTAGGTCTGCGATCAGTTTTTAAACTGGATAACATTTGCATTATACCTTTGCAGAAGTATGAGTTGCCCATAGAAGAAGAATAAGAGTTTGGATTTGATATCCCGCTTTATCACTACCCAAAGGAGCCTCAAAGCGGCTAACATTCTCCTTTCCCTTTCTCCCCCACAACAAACACTCTGTGAGGTGAGTGGGGCTGAGGGTCTTCAGAGAAGTGTGACTAGCCCAAGGTCACCCAGCAGTTGCATGTGGAGGAGCGGGGAATCGAACCCGGTTCACCAGATTACGAGTCCACCGCTCTTAACCACTACACCACACTGGCTCTCGAATTCCCCTCCCCTTACTTTTCAACAGCATCTTCAGAATAACACTTGATGACTTTCTAAAGAAACTGTAGAAAGGCAAATCTATTATTCTTTCTTTCTTTCTTTCTTTCTTTCTTTCTTTCTTTCTTTCTTTCTTTCTTTCTTTCTTTCTTTCTTTCTTTCTTTCTAGCAGCTGCAAGTGGCAACACGGTTAAGTACAATGTGGCCTACCTCTGATAATTTGGGATTAGGAAACATGGAGCAAGTGTTTGTTCCTCTGCCTAGAACAAAACTCATCTGTGAGAGAAAGTCACACATCTTCTCAGATTGCAACAATTTACAGCTTCCAGAGCTCCAAAAGCAGCGATCAATCTTCCCTAAAGCACTGCTGTTACAAACTGAGTGGTAAATTTCATCCTGAGATTTTCTCATGGTTAGAAGCAATGTTTGAAGGGAGGCTGCCATCAACAATTGGCCTTAAAACGTGCCCTTTCTAGAAACAAGTGCCATTAAAACACAACATCACACACATTCCCATGAAATAAATACATACACAAAGCATTCTGCTTTAGAAGAATTCTGGCCTATCATGAAAAATGGGCTAGAGAAGAAAATAAACTGACAGCATAATCTGGACCACGTCTTCTCAGACATAGATACTATTTAATTCAATGGTGCTTACTACTTAATTTCTGCTAAGATTACAACCTTAGTCTTTTTAGTCTTAGTCCTTGGCATATGGAGTAGAGGCTTCCTTTCTCTGGTGGGGAAACTACACTGTTATGGAGGGCTCTGTTGCACCAGCCAGTGGTGTGGATTATTGTCAGGTTACCAATAGCTATGGTCCTGCTGGCTGTGGCTAGTTTAAGACTCCAAAGTGGGATATCATGGATTGGGGAGAGGCATAGCTGGGTCAGCCAAGGGTCCTCTGGATCCTAAACTGGGCTAACATCTGGAGAGTCCTGACCTGGACCACCCCATTGCACGAGCCTGGAGCCTACACAGCAAAAATTGAGAAAAATACTGCCTCTCTTACTTAAGCGCTGGCTAGTTCAAATCCAGGGCTGTGGATGCAGTGATAACTCTGCCACTGCTGCTCCCTAGCCCTCCTTCTCCCCAGCCAGAAGGTACGTTTGCTCCGTAATCCATCCTGAGTCAAGGTGAATGGTGGACAGACTTGGCAAGTGACATGTAGAGTAGCTCTACTTGAGGAAAGGGATACACAGGGGTAGGAGTGGGGGGAAATCCTATTGTGCAAGCAAAAGTCCTTGCATGGGCTTCAAATGCTGAAACCTATATCTTTTCCTCAAAGGTAATGAGGTAGCCAAGCTAAGAGAAATGGGGAATGGGTGACTTTTGTGTTTCCTCACTGTAGAAGACACTTGCCTATGGCCACTGCTCTAAATTTAAAGGCCTGCAACTATGCTGGGGCATAATGGCTAGGGCAACCCAGTCAGATGGGTGGGGTACAAATAATAAAATTGCTATTATGTGACTAGAGAAGTTATGCAGGTTCTAAACAGAAAGTTATCACTCCATATCAACTATTAAGGAAGTTTGAACGTGTCCACTGGAGAGATGTGTTGGATATCCAGGTTCAAAAGTTGGAATAATATCAAAAGAATCAGGAATGTATACCGCAACCTTCAACTAGCTTTTCTTACATTTTGCTTTCTTAGTATTCATTTTGATCAGTAAACAAATTTAGTGGTTCTTTTGCTTACCCATAGCTCTTTAAAGCACTTTATTTCCCCGATAAATTTTCCTTTAATTTGAGATATTTGATTGTTGTTGTTGTTGTTTTATATATATATAAAAGCATGACATGTAGATCTTTTCACAATGTTACAGCCCTTTAAAGTCTTTCTGGTTATTTATAGGCAGTTTGGTGAGACCAGAAGGCAGGTGACCGCATTCTACACCAACTGTAATTACAAGTTTTGCTATTGTTCCAGTGGACTACCTGGAGAGAGATTTCTTGCTTATATCTGGTATTTAGGATGCACACTAGATTTGGCTTCAGTTTTTGAAAGTTCTAAACCACATTGGCAAGTTCATGCTTTTTTATTACTCACTTGGCTCTGTATCATCTTGTTAACTGTGGTGTTCAGCATGTTCCATGTTGCCCACTTCCCTTCTGTTTGGTCCAACATCTGAGCCAATACTGTGGACACCCATGGGGTGAACTTGGCAGCTGTGAAACCCAGATGCTGAGTTCTAGCATGTAATTTTCCAACAGCAGCATCTGGGTGTTTGGTTGGCCTTTTATCTGGCTTATGTTGGCTGTCGTGGTGGCTGCAGAAATTCTGTGTGGCTGGCATGGGATCAGTCTGCTGGCCTATTTTGTTCTCTTGAATGTCACGTTCTTTTTCATTCATATTTCATAGCCATGCATTTACCCCTTTCTGTGGATGGGGCTGGAGGAAATCCAAACCATGTATAATGTCATAAAGAAATCTTGATATATATATTTTTAAAGATTCATCTGATGTATTGTTTTCAATTACTAGTGGATCGGTTATGGTCATACATGAGAGACACCTGCAGAACAAAGCATACCACAGGAATTCTTCCAGACACCTGTCTATAGCAGTAGTGGCTAACCATTTTTGGCTAACCAAATGTGACATTCAAACCTGGCCAATTCTTCAAGGACCACATACCAGTAGTGGGTGTAGCCATCCCACATTCTTGCACACAAACACACAGGACACACAGATACACGTAGTAGTCCCACTTTTCAGCTGATCAATGCAGTCTAGGAGAGGGGATATCACTCCCTCTATATTCACCAAATGCTTTTCACCAAATTTGCATCCCCACAAAGGTCCTGGGTTCTGCCTACCCCAATGCCTATAGTAATGCTTTCTTTTTGCCACTGTTACCTAAAATAGTGGGTTCAACACCTTGCTGCATCTGCAGCAGCACAACTGGATGCCTTTGACTGCCCTAGCTGTCACAGCAAAGATGGGGCAAGCTTGTTTTTTCCTGCTTCAGAGGGTAGGACTTGAACCAATGGATTCAAGTTACAAGAGAGGAGATTCTGATTAAATATCAGTAAGAACTTTCTGACAGTAAGAGAGATTCAGCAGTGGGATGGACTCCCTCAAGAGGTTGTGGCCTCTCCTTCTTTGGAAGTTTAGAAGCAGAGGTTGGGTGGCTATCTATCATGGATGCTTTGGTTGAGATTCCTACGTTCCAAGACTAGATGACCCTTCTATGATTTGCTTAAGATAGAGAAATACCTGAATATTTACCATTTTCAGTGTCGCTAAGTTGATATTACACTAGCAGCTTTCATTTAGCTGGAAAATACAGTAGCAAAGATTTAGGACTAGGGTGCTATTTTTCACTTTTCCAATGTCTCCATTTTCTGTTGGAATCTTAAACTAAACGGCAATAAAATTACACAGTGATTGGATACTTCTGCTCTGATATATTTCTTTGTGATGAGAGCAGTTGGGCTCCACTCCTTGAATTTCAGGTTCTAATTTTAGAGCCAAGCAATCACAATCCAGTTCATGTTTCAGATTCTTCATTCATTGTTGGTCTCAAAGGGCATAGCTATTATAGATACACCAGTGGGGTTTCACTTTTTTAATCAGAATATTAAGACAGCATGGGTTACTGTTTTCAATACAGGACATCATATGGCATTTGCAAATATGACTGTATGAAGTTGCTTGAAAATAGAGTTTCTGAGAAATACAAAGCTTATGGTGCTTTTCAAAAAATGAATTTTCAATAATATCCATTGTTTCTATGATCTAAAAATGGGGAAGGTATACAATTTCTCCTACCTTTACAATTTAGCTTTCTTCATCCATTTTAAATAAATAATGTTATCAACAACCTATTTAATTCATCATTGCCAGTGAAACAATTAGTGAAAGTTTTTCACGTGGAAATAAAGGAGAGGTACAGTGTTGTGTGTGTTTTTTAAAAATGGGGCTAGAAGTGGAATAGCTCTCCTCTGCTGTTTATAGTTAATTGGTGTGGGAAGTGAAAATCATGTAAACATGTTGGATGTCCTTGCTATGCAAAATACAACTCCCTTTACAGGAAGATATGTGACACCTATCTCACAGACAGGAGCTTGCAATCCTGTTCATTAATTTTATCACTAACATAAACTTTTAATATGCATATGATCAGTATATGGGACTTCCAGGGCAGCTTAAAATGACTGTAACCTGTAATTACTGTCCCTGTACTTGATTATAATAATCTGATTGCAATTATTCAGTGATTTTAATACAAGCCCCAAGCTACATAACAATAATTCAAGTGCAGTGATTGGGAACATGTTTCTGTTTGGCTGTGAAATTATGTTTTAATCCACATTGATTCAGGGATCTGGCTATAGTTCTGTTCCTGTAATTAAGGCATATTTGTACAGTCATGTAGAATAACTTTCATCAGAAGTGATTTAAATTAATGCAATGGTCCTATATAAGTCAGAATGGATCAGGAACATGAGTTTCTTAGATATTAATAATGTGGCAAAAATAGCGGGGGATAACTGGTTTGGTCCCAATAATGAATTACAATAATTCTCAGATGCAAAGGAGGACTTGAGCAAATGAGAATTTTCTGTGGATGTTGAACTTATTAGTATTGACCATCACTATGCTGCTGATTGTTTACTAATTTATTTTAAAGTATTTTCTTGAAGCAGCTCAACAGACCACATCAAAACCTCAGCCGCAAATCCTGTGGCAAATGTCACCAGAAGGAAACCCCAAACTCCTGGAGTGAAGACATGAGAGACCCAAACATGGGTTGAGCACTGTGCCACAACTTATTATATAATGCTTTGGTTTCCAAACTCTGAGAAACTCCAGGGGCAGTGCTGGTTGGTTTTTGGATAACAGAACACAGGAGAGACTTGTGACATTTTTTTTAAAAAAGTTGCTTTATTCACAAATATAAAAGCAGAGCCTAAGAGGAAGCAGCTGACAAAATCCTACAAAGCAACAGGTCAATGGCTATTCTGCATAGAATCAAAGAATTGTAGGGTTGGAAGAGACCTCAAGGGTTCATGTAGTCCAACCCCTTGCAATACAGGAATCACAGCAAAATAATGGACAGATTGCCATCCAAGCTCTGTTTAGAAACCTCCAAGGAAGGAGAGTCCATTCCACTGTTGAAAGTCCTTCCTGGTGTTTAGTCAGAATCTCATTTCTTGTATTTTGAATCCATTGGTTTGGGTCCTACCCTCTAAAGCAGCAGAAAACACAAACTCTAGATTCCCCCGCTTCTGTCGGATTGCATAGATCTGGACAGTTAATTGGTAAGCTGCCTAACAAACGTTTGATCAACCAGAAGCTGAAACAATATTACATGTCTAATCTGCAAATTAACTAAGAATTATAAAGTCTAAGATATAAAATAAATGTACCAGGCAAACAAACAAACAAACAAACAAACAAACAAACAAACAAAAAACCACATGTCTGAATCAGGACAGGAAAAGTCCTGAAACCATTTTGTCTCTCCCAGATTGACTTCAAATGTTTCTCTGCAAGGACAAAGGAAATGGGAAAACCTCCCCATTGTCTCTGTGCTCACAAATCCTGTCTTAAGGGGTATCTGTGTATGAACAGGGTGAGCCTGTGACCTGGTTTCAGGAACTGAGTATTTATCATCACAAAGGAATCGCCAGACTGCCCAAATAATGCAATCAATGATCATTCTCAGGTAACCTGGCAGACAGGTTTTTTGCTGTAGACCACCTCTTCTATGATGTATGTATAATGTATTGGGGGGTGGTGTGGTCTTGAGCTAGAAGGTGGCAATTTTAAAAGTCTATATAAGGCCATGCGCACCATTGTTCTGGGTCCCTCCTGCGTCCTGCGTGTGGTTGTGAGCACCCTGTTGCAACAGTTTAAAAAAATCAGGCTTACTAGCTACTTTGCTTCTCAGTATTCTCTGGTTGGGCTCTGTTATTTTCTCCTACCGATAGAGAATCTACAAAAGGACTCTATATGGGCTCTTGGGTACCCCATAAGGGGAATGGAGCAGGTTTTTTTTCTTATAACAACTGCAGCTAATGAGAAGTTGTGCCTTGGTTTTTGAGCAGTTTCGAGAGTCGCATGGACTCCCAGAACGGATTAAGTTTGAGAACCAAGGTACCACTGTATCTTGTAATACTGAAAAAATGCATACTTTTTGTTATAAGTTACATTGTTACATTATTATAAATTACGTTGGATATTTTGTGTAAATTATGTTGGGGGGGGGGAATTATATAAGAATAAAATGTTGTAGCCAGATAATATATTGTCTGCTTTTTATGCCCTTTAAAAACAAATGTGTTCATTTGTGTGTGTGTGACAAACTCTTTGGCCCAGGTGGAAGAAAGCCTAGTTTTACCCCGGTCAGGGATGACAGTTATGATTCAGGAACATCTGGGTGGCACACACTATCTTAAAGGAATGTCAAGGAAGGCCCTTTCTGTATTATCAGTCCTAGCCAGTGATAGTTGGTGCTTCTGCTTCCAGTCCCTGTGAGCCATTAATCTGTGTGATTTATTATTATTTTTCATATTTTTTAAATCCCTGTTTTGAGGAACCAAATCTGCTTCTCCACACAGATGCCTTCGGTCTCACCTGTGTCTCTGTTTCCCAGCACCCGCAATGGAGTGGTCAGTTGTGAGTGACCTACTGTATTTAATGGAAAAATCTCATTTACCAAGGCAAAATGAGAAATAAGGGGGGGGGGCACACTCAGCTAGTCCTTACTGTCAAAAGTTGGGTGGGCAGAATAGTTGTCGATGTAACAGAAACTGTGGTTTGGGAGAGACCTGTCACCTTAATTTGGTGCAGTCATGCCTTCTTAAGGCAGGAGTTTACAAGGAGCAGCTGCATGCCTTAACAGGCCGAGGGGAGTGGGGTGGAAATCACCTCTCCTATGAGGCATGTTGGGAAGCACCATTCTCAGACACTTTCAGTCAATACATGTTAAAGACACTTTGTCTCCTACAGATACCAGACAGAAAAATCAAGGCTTGTAAATATCGAATCTAACACCTGAGTTCGTTTTAGGAAGTAAAGAGGCAGCAGAAGTGCCTTGAATTGGAAGATGTGGCTGATTTCACTCCTAGTCAAACCAACATTTCACTCAGTAGCACACCTGACTTGCGTTTGGTCCCCACAGCAGAGCTGAAAACATCTTATTGAAATGAACTCAGGGTGTTGAAGTGACCTCAACTTCCCTTGGGAACTTGAGGTGAACTTCATGCTCCAATTCATTCTAGCAACACAATAACAACATGGCTGTCAGTAGGCCTCAATCCTCTAAATAGGGCAGCTGCATAATTCCTCTCACTCTATCCAAGCATGCTGTCTTCCTTATCCTTTAAATGACAAAATTGCATGTTGAAGCCATATTTACATATCAATCCCTTCTCCTTGGTCCTTTGCTTAGGGCTGCAACTTATGATATGCTTTGTACCCTGCCTCTAATACCTGAGTGCAAAATGCTAGGAAGAACACACAAATATATAAATCACAGATAATTCCTTTAACACAAAAGCAATCAGGTCTCAATCCTTTCCTGACAGTTGTATTTTGAAGGCTGGCACTACAGTTTACTTTATACTTTATGAGACCCTTCTGACAAATTGCATATTTTTTTTCTACTCGGGAACAGAATCTGAGCTCAAAATGTATTTTAAGAAGTTGAAGATGCTCTTAATAGACATTAGATCAACATAAATTCTCCAATAATTCCCACTCACCTGCTTCACACTGTACTGATACCTAGCTGTACTGAAGAAACTATTTCAAATAAAGAACTATCCTTCACGAGCTCATTTGCTCCTACAAAAAATACAGGAATAAATGTCTGGTTCTACACTTAGGCAGGAAGAAACAGCTGCACAAAAACAAGTTGGCAGACCCCTGGCTTGTATGTGGTACATGCAAAAAGGATCTATGGATCTTTGTAGACCACAAGTTTAACATGAGTCAACAGTGTGATACAGCAGTGAAAAAAGCTAATGCCTGGAATACTGAAAATTTGTGATATGTCTGAACAGACGATTGATACATAAAAGGAAAACACTGGATGCTCGGGTTGCGAACGTGATCTGTACGGGATGCGAGGGGGTTGGGCTTTTCAGCTGGTAATCAGTTTTTAAGAATTAGTCACTGACAAGTAAATAATAAAGAAGAATTTGAAATACGTACATCTTAAATTGTAAATATATATATTACAGAGTCACAGTTGCTAAAGAACTCACTTTGTTTTGCCGAGTTACTTTTATTTGTTTATATAATATGGTGTATGTGTTTGTGCTGACTGAGGACAGCCTTTCCTCCCAAAACATCCTTGCTCAAAGATAAATCCATACAGTCCCTATGCATCCCTAGAGCTGCTCTGTGGTTCATAACAAGACTCTATAATACATTTAGAAGCTGAGTTTGTAGCCATTTTTGGGTATGCTTCGAGGTTCATCGGAAGTCATACTGTCATGATCAGCAGGGGCTAAAAAACATTAATAAAAGCCAGGAGGCAGAAAATGATAAGCTTTATGCTAGTAATTAGGAATAGAGGAGAATTTCATTCAGACCACAGAATTTTAAAGTTAACCAACCTCATTCATAGTGCCCAGACTTATTGTATTTTTCCATGTATAAGACGACCTTTTTCTGAATTTTTTTTTGGTGATAAGTTGAGGGTCGTCTTATACACAGGTTAATATGCTAAGTAAGCAAGGGCTGGTGCTGTGGCGGTAGCAGGGAAAAGGCAGATCCAGGAACTATAGGTGTTATAAGGTTAAAGTTGAAGGACAGTGCCGATAGGAAGGGTTAGGTTAAAACAAGCATAATTCTAACACCCCCCACCCCCCAAAAAATGACTGAAGGCTTGAACACAAAAAACTTGAGGATTTGTGGAATCCATTCTAAAAAACTCAGCTAACCATAGAAGCCTTTGGTTTACCTTGAAATTTGCCTGAGAAAGAGGAGGTCACCTCCAGTTCTGACTGTAGGCACTTTTGGCGAACCAACTCACCGCAAAAAAATGGGCAAATCCTGAAAATGTCATAAAACAAAACATTATAAGAAGGAGAAAAAACCTGCAACAAACCGAGTTTTGGAATCTGAATATATAATCTCTCTCTCACACACAAATAACTCCTTTTATCCAGTTGCAGCAATTACATGTATCATTGAATTTCCTACCTTGGTTGTTTTTATATATAACATTTATTTAGATTTTGAGTATTCTACTGTCAGCACTGCACTTTAGGAAGCTGTTTTATGATATTCATGATCTATCATAAAAGCTGGCAGTGGTCAGCAATTTTCTTATTTTAATCTTGCTTTGCACTATGTAATATTATGCTCTGCTTTTAAGAAGATAGGTTAAAGTTTAATGCAAAATAGAAGAGAGTAGGAGCTACGTCAGAGATGAGACACAAGCATCTTCGCTATAAAAGATGGCTTGCTCATATCAGAGGTCAAGACATCTGTGGACCATTACAGTGGTGACGGTCACTCTTTGCTAAAGTATAAAATGTATTATTATGAATAACGGATAACAGTGAATTAGCTGGTGTGCAATTGAATTGGCTAAGCTATAAACAGGCAGCTGAATTTTCCAAGGGAATTTGCTGCTCAGGATCAAAAATATAATTTCAGCAGCACCTAACTCTTTTTACGATATCTGAAAAATTATTGGAATTATATTTCTCTTAAATATTCACATGCTAATTTATGAATTTATACTTTAAAGACTGCAATCCTATAATGATTTACTTGGAATAAAGCTCCCTTAGTGACAGGAGAAGGAGCGAGAAGGGACCATAGGTCCTGTCTATCTGCTGTTCTGAAAAACCAGTTCCACTGGGCTCCCCCCACGACTGTCATCTACAGGTATAGCCGCTCGGCTGAAAGACCAGCAACTGTTGGCTTTTTCTTTTCTTTCCGTCATGGCTAGTCAGTACAAGAACTCTTCTAATTGTATGTGGGAACTAGTGCCTGATTTTCTTTTCTTCCTCCTCCCTCCTAATTCCTTTTCCTTTGGCATGTTGTCTTTTAGATTGTAAACCTGTGGGCAGGGATTGCCTTACCACTGATATTTTTCTGCTGCCGTGGAAGCCTTTTCTGACTGAAGAGGAAAGGGGGATGCTTTAATAAATAAAACCAGTGCTTTTTTCCTTTAATAAATAAAACCAGTGCTTTTGTTCTTAAAAAATGTTTAGGGGTACTCTCATTTTGACCCAAGAAAATCACAATTTTATAGTTCAAATCGGGAACAATAAATACAGTAAATGGATAAAAGTGCAAGGATTCACAAAACGTTTAGGGGTATGCATACCCCTGCATACCCCCAGAAAAAACACACCGATTAAAACACAATGGCACTTAACTTCTGAGCAGTCATGTATAGGATTGCACTATTAATGGCATACTCATCACTTTCTATTATTTGTAATTACTCCCTCTGTATGCTTGTTACTATTTCAGAAATTACTGCTCCTGAAGTCTCAACATTTCCATTTTCAGAATGTTGCAGTTTAGTTTCTTACATTACTGGGTAAAGTTTCCTAACATCTATTCCTGTTGTGCACTTTAGAAATGAAATAAAATATATCTACATAATTCTATCTCAACAATAAATGGGAATTCCTATAAAAACCATCCACTAAGCTATTTTACACAAATGAAACCATTTTAGAGCAATTACATTTTCCTACTCATTAAATGAAGGAAGAAAGACAACATAAAAGTATTCCCGCTCTCGTTTTTTGGGTGAAAGAATGAGGTGGGGGCGGGAAATCTCATTGATGGTTCATTTCAGTTTAGATTACTGACAGGGCAAAGGTTTGAACTTAACTTCAAAATATTTGTCAAGCCTGACGCTCTCTCTGTGTAATGAGCACAGAAGTATGATCCGGTAAGAGGGTGTTATCCGAGAAGCAGTTCCACACCAAGAATCAGTAATTAAGACTTGAAAAGTATTATGTGAGGTTTATTTCATTTATTAACTTAGGTTGCGTGATGTGGGAAAAGATTTTTCAGTTCTTTTTAGAGCTTTAATGAGCACAGTTCAAGAGATTACTACCACCTCCTCAATTTAACCAACTTCTCAACCACTGCTCCAAAGGAATCACATGAGTACTTGACCTCTGTAAGATTTTAAGAAGAAAAACAAACTTCATAAAACTTAATCACATTAGTTAAATCTGGAAGGATGTTTTAATGCTCCTCCTAAGCCACCAAGTTCTATTACCTGAAACCCATCAACATAATCCTTCCTTAGGAAGAAAGGAATAAATCAAATTGAAAAGATTTGTAATTGAATTATCCGCAGTCTCGGGGCAATTAGAACCATTTTTATTGGACACCTAGCTATAACCTTGACTGTTTCTAATTAGTTCATCAAGTCAGATAATAAGAAAATGTAGGGGCACTTTTGCAGTGTTATAAATTAAAGGGAGTTCATATTGTTGATACTGTGTGTACCACAGAAGTAATGGTGGAGATGTGCACATACAGAAAAGACAGATATAACAAAACAGAATGCAAAAATATAGAAGGAACCGATGTCAGGAGAGGAGTTCCAACATGCCAGTTGTAAGAACATAGGTAAGTTTACTACATAGGCCAGAGACTGATATTACACTTAGGAATGGGTAGCAGGGATGGGTGCAGCCATGAACAGGTCTGTAACACTAGGGTCACGGTTTCATACAATGAAAGGGCAGGGTAGTAGAGAGGTTGGGGCAGTGAGAGCTGGCTGCTCTCGATGATATCGAGGATAATGATGTCTTAACTAGGCCTGCATTGTAGTGTAAAGGTGTATTTCATTCGAACAATTGTATTAAAATCATTGTTTATTACGACTTGGGTCCACAGGTTCCTTCAGTGAGTGGGCAAACACTACCACTCATACAAAGTAGCACCCTGTTTTCTCCCAGTCTCTCCTTGCCACTACAAACTATTCTGCCATGTCCCCTGTCATTATAAAGGCACTCCTTAGGTGCAGCTTTGGCAGAGGGGCTGCAGTGAGGGGGCAGGATAGCACCATGGCATGAGTGGAGTTTGCTCACATCTTTTTTTTATCCATGACCTCGCTGTTGCAGTAAAGAAATTTTATTTATTTAGTCCTGTGTAATGCTGAGGGGTTCAGTTAGGTATAAATTCTGGGCTGATTTAGCTTAATGAGGTCTACTCAGAAGTAAGTCTATTGAGTTTAATCAGGTTTACTCCTAGGTATGCATGCATTTGATTATAGTCTAAGAATATTTTGTTGCTATCATTTATGGGTGGCATTCGTTAACGAGAACTCAGTGGTATAGGGCATTATTGTGTGTTCTGAATAAATCATAAAATGTACTGGTATCTCTAACGCCCCATTGTGTATTCTCACACACTGCTTACAGACACACAGCAGGAATTTCTGTACTCAGAGTCTCATTTTAGCAATGTGCAGAAACTCTAGAAAGTATACGAAGGAAAGTAGTGTATATGTGTAATATAATGTTGAACAGAAAATGCACTGGGGATTTTGGCACGTGGAATAAAACTATCAAGTTCTTGGGGATGAGGCATTACAATGTCATGATCCTGCAAATTCCAGCTTCTTCATTACACAGACATGTGTAATATCATTTCCTTTCTAGATATCAGCTGCTCACATTACAGTTTGATGAGTGCCTTACAGAACATAAAGGTATTGTAGGCACTTTTAAAAACATTAATAATAGAACTCCCATCTGTTACTGATGCATGAAAGTCCAAGCTCTGTTGTGCACTGTTACAAGAAAACAGCTAGAGGAAAAACTGATACAGAGACAAGTGACTTAACTAAGGAACATTAATATCAACTTTATTTTTCTCTACTAACAAGGTAGTGTGGCATTTTTAAATTTATTTTTAGTATTAGTTTTTATTTTATTTTTTTATTTAAAAACCCTACTGGAGAAGGGTTTTTACATGGAGACGCTGGGGGGGGGGGGGACACACCAATAAATAATACTATTCTTATCCAACAGTGTAAAAAGGAATCAGGCTGTTGAAGGAAATGACTCTGTCTCCTATCCAAGTTAATCATTCCCTTCTAACTTGTTATCCCTTTAAAATGTCACTGCTTTCTTCATGAAGAGTTAAATGTTAATATTACTGGGCTTGATAACACTTCACTTATATATAAAAAACCCCAGCAATTTAGAAATAAGCTGACTACAATGGATAATATTCAGCTAAGTTTTACTCATAGTTGACATATTGAAATTAATTAATCATGTTCATTAATTTCAGTTGGGCTACACACAGGAAAACTTAGCTGAATACCACTCAGTATTATTAACATGATGTAAGGCTGTTGAGAGAGAGAGAAACAGGAGAATTAAAAAAATGATTTGTCCATAGACTTTTACGCAGAAATACATGCACAAAACAATCTCATGGCGTGAAGTAAAACTTCCTTGTCAGTTTTCCTTTCAGCATTGTCTTCCCACTCAGCTACTTTTAAATGTTTCTTAAGTTTAAGTGCTTCAAACTCTAATTTAGGGATTTGCCACAGAATCCAAACCAGCAGGAAAACTAATGCATGCACACAATCACTAACTCAAGCACTTATTTAACCGTAGCCTCGGAATAAGAATGTAAAATGCTACACTTTCAAAACTAAAAATGTGTGTGTGTGTGTTTGTATGGATGTCTGTACTAACAACCTAATTAAACTTTAGGGTATGCTTTGAAACATAGATGAGGATTGTATAGTGCAGGTATGTACACGTATTTTTTAAAACGAATGTTAAATTAATAGGAAGCTCACAAAGTCTCTCAGTAACTACAAACCACCAGAATCAATGTTGCCCATCCAGCCTTCTGTCAGGACCCCTTGTGTGTATTCATGTTGATACACAGGCTTCTCCTCAAAGAACAGCCCTAGTGGGAAGCCCATTGGCTTCAATGGGGTTCCTGCTGGCACAAATGCTTTGAGAACTGTGCTGACGGTCCTTAATTACATGATCACATGCTACTTTTTCCAGCACTTATGCAAATTGGGCCCTGAATGTCTTGGGTCTGATGCACAGAAAAACAATGAACACATCATTATTTGGCACCTCTGGTTTAAGTAATAACCTATCGTGCTTTACACAGGAACACTCTCACAGAGACTGGGATAAAATCCGTTTTTCTATGGCACTGCAATTTCCTATGAATAAGGCCAGCTCTTCCCAGAATTGATTGCCTCTCCAGCGCCCTTCTTATGTTTTAAAGTCAGGACAGAAAATGCTGCAGCCTGAATCCTGGAGCCTGTGAAGGAAAGAATTAACACCTGGATTTTTTTATGGAGGCACACTTATAGAATCTATATATCTATCTGCGATCGAGATGAAATCTAGAGCGCTGAAGACATTTCCTTTGAATATTTTCTTTTCAGCCTTACTTTTTTTTGGAAACACAGAGTTTTTTAAATTAAGCACATTCACATTTATTTACATGGTTCAACCTATGTGGATGACAAATGCACCTACAGATCAAATTATTTAGAGTCATACTGGCTCATTCATTTGCAGTATCTGAATTAGCTGGCCATTTACACTGAACATGACCAATATATATCTCTAGTAGCACAGCCTCACCTGGGCTCTATAAGGTCAGTATGGATTGGAAAGTTGCAGTACAGATCACTTTATCCTTGTGGAGTGGATTACCTGTTGGTTTTATGGTTTTATTACTTCCACTGTTGCATGATGTACTGCAACATCTCACATTGGTGGATCATCAGCTACACCACAGAAGGTAGAGAAGGCATTTCATTATATGCCAAATGAACATATTTGTTCTGGGACCATGAATGAGAGATCAATATTGCCCTCTCTCCATTTCATCCTGGTATCTCCTCTTTTACCATGGGGTTTCCTTTTGCTCCCTTCCTGGCAAGGTAGTATGCAGGCGAAGGCTTATCAATCATACATCCATTACTGCTTTTTAAAAGAAGGCAGAATGGGTCAATGCATGTGAATCAAAAGCTGAAGCTGGTCACATCCACATCATACATTTCAAACACATTTCAAGCAATGTCCCCCCAATAATATGGAAATTGCAGGTTTAAGAGTGCTGGTGATTTATACTTTATGAGGGTAGAGTACAGTTCCTATGATTCTTTGAAGGTAACCATATTTTGTGGGTGTGTTCTGTGGGGCCTGCAGGTGTTATTGAACTCCACCTTCCATAACTCCTGACCATTAGCTATGCTGACTGGGGCTGTTGGGAGCTGGAGTCAAATGACATCTGGAGGGCCTGTTGTAGAAGGAAGGAGCATTGCACATGCTCTGCATCCAGAGAGTCCCTAGTCCAATTTTTGAAAAGGGTCAGGTAGCAGCAGGTGATGTGAGAGATGTCTGCCAGGGAGCATGGATGCTGATGCCAGCAGGACAAAGATTTCTGGACTTGATGGGCAAATAGTTTGACCTGGTTTAAGGCAGCTTACTACATTCCTGAAAGTGGAAATGGAGCCTGCATGGGAGCCAAAAGTAAGAGAATGGCTGGGTACAGAAAGCCCTGAAATATGGAGAGCATCACTGAGTGAGCTGAGTGGGCACATCTCATGCATTCCCATTTGACCCTTCACACATACAAGCTGAATGTCTGAAGAGGGCTTTATTAGACTTCACCTAATCAATATTTCATTTCACTGTGGAAATACCTCATTTATCACCCACAAATTGTGGAAGTACAGTAGCAGCAACATTATGAATCAACCCTTAATTTTGAATACCAAATATGTGGCATCTGTTGTGGCTCTGGTCTCCTCCACCACATTTTTTCACTTCATTGGAGCTTTGGAATTCTAATTGGAAATTAAAAAGTTCTTCTTCTAATTAGAATATAAGAGCTTGTGGTAATTTTAGCATTGAAACATTGTATCATATAACCGAAATTATGATATTTGTTCATCTAGTCGCTCGTGTAAACAAAAGGCACAATAAAAACCAGCATATCTGAAATCTTCATTAGCGACATGGGCTTAAATCCAAAGGAGCATTTAAGGAACTGTGTTGGAACTGATTTGATTTTAATTCCTCCCAAAGGAGTTCCCAAAGCCATGTCATAAACTGTTTTTGAAAGTGGCAGAAATTTCAAGAGCAATTTCCCAGGTGACCTGGGGGCATGCAGTTGGGAAACATGAGACATAAACACCCTTGGGCATCTAAAACTAGTTGCGTGAATCTTTGGATCCTGTCCATTGCAGCATAGTTCTCCCCACCTGCCTCAGTCTCTGTTCCATATTGTATTGCTGTCCTTTCCTTATTATGCAAACTATATTAAAGGTCTCAAAACCAAGCTTATTGCAGGATTTCTTAAGGAGAGAGGGACGCTCACATAAATCTATATATCCAGAAGAAATGAGTATACGATAAAGAGTCAATACACACCATAATCTTGAATAAGCTATTACAGTGATATCGGATGGTTACAGATAATAATGTCTTAGATTGCATGTTACCCAGTGGTATATCTCAAATGATAGCAAATTCCATGGCTCCTCTATTCCCAAAAATAACAGGAAGCAAACATACCAAGCACAAAGCTATAATGCTTTATGATCAGCTCCAGTTTTGTGACACTAAAAGCTAGAAGAGTGCGAAGTCAAACATGATGTGAAATGCTTTGGATTGCTGTTATGAAAAGCAGAATTGAAATGGCCTATAGAAATGTCATCCCATTGTATTCTGCTCTATTAAGAATTAACTATTGCAATACAGTGTGTGTGTGTGTATCTATCTATCTATCATCTATCTATCTATCTATCTATCTATCTATCTATCTATCTATCTATCTATCTATCTATCATCTATCTATCTATCATCTATCTATCTATCATCTATCTATCTATATATCTATATCTATATATCTATATCTATCACTTTCACACACACTCCAAAGTAATCAACTCCATCAATTACTATTCAAAAGCAATGCCAGATACTCTTGGAAAATGAGTAGTTGGTAAAGAAACAAACACATTCTTTTTTTAAGGTTACATTTAACACTCTGATTTTTCTTCTTCTTCATTTTAGGAGTTCCTTATATTACAGTATTTTCCTTTCATAATAGGAGTCTTGCATTTAAATGATGTATTAAGTATGTCACAAGCAGTTCCTTTTCTTTGGTAGGAGGAGTTAGCAGCTCCAACATTCAATTGACCTGTTTCCAAATAATCTACAGGAAAAAATGAAGATTAAGTCCTCTAACAAGAGCAGTTTTCACAGTCTAGCATACAAAGAGAAGGATTCAGTAAAAAGATGAGAGGGCAAGCCGCATTGTGCTGGCTCACTTAAATCTTATTTCCAATTCACTAAATGTGTTATTTGACTTGGCAAGTGAGCTGGTATGTGTATTAGATCAGCAGGGAGCCTAATCAAGGAGGTGCCAAGTTTGCTGCAGCCCCTCTGCACAGCATTAGCCTCAACTAGTGACCTTAAGCAAAGTGGGTGGTTGAACCCAAAAGAGAATAGCATTAACTTTTACTTGAAGTTCAGCCTGATTTGAAGTCTCCTTTTGTGTGTTATTCAAAAAAAGAAAGAAAAAAGAAAAAAAGAAAGAAAGAAAATGCAAAAAGCATTCAACAGAACTGAATCTAGTCTGCTCAGCACCATCTTCACATGCAAGGCTTTATAGAAGCTTGCCTCCATTAATGCTGACACATGCAAAAGAAATGAAAAGCATTAACTCAGCTAAAGCACTTGATTCTGCAGCTGCAGAACAATTCACTTTGTAACCCAATAACTTGGAGGGTGGTTTCCCCCCCCCCCCATCCTGATAAAATGTGAATTTGCTAATTGCCAACAAGAAGTGATTTTCAAATATTAATAGCACTGTGGACAAGAAAATAACTAATAATAGCACTGTTTATGCCATATGGCAGGGTAGATTTTTGTTCAGAAAAATTAGAACACATTTAATTTTGATCAATGATTTTTCTTTTTTAACATACTAAGGCTGCAATCCTAAGCGATCTTATTAGGAAAGAACCACCATTGAACCCAGAGAGACTTAGTTCTGAGTGAACATACACCCAATTGCATTAAAAATCTAGTTAGAATGGGAAGTTTCACTTTTTAATATGCAGCCAAATTTCATGAATGTTCAATACTTTATTTTAAATCGGAAAACATCACACCCCTAAAAAAAAGTTCGTTTTGTGACAGATGTTTCCATATTTGCATTGCAACATAAAATATTGTTACAAAGGTTGTGCGCCACCTGCAATCGCTGCTGAGTGGGAGCAAGATTCTAGGGGATTCCAGGCACTCACTCTGGGTCATGCTTCCATTGGGAATCAATCAAGATATGGTGAAAACTGTTGTGTCTTTTAAAATCATGGTTTATTTTACACATAGCGGTATTTACACCTAGAGACTTCAATGGAAGGGATGCTGAACATTATGCCCCATTGCTCCTCTCATAGCTTCAGCAAGTTTGGGTTGCAAGCAACAGCCAAAATGGCCCCATGTCCCTTGGAGCAGCCTCCTCCAGCCAGCGCCACATGGAGTTCTGCCTACCTCCTCCTCCTCCTTCCCAGCAGTCTCTGCAGAAAAACAACTCCTCCCCTTCCGCTTCTACCATCTTTCTGTAACCTCCATTTCCAAAGCCTCCTGCAAAAGGCAGTTTTTTCTGTGGTAACATCACGGCCCCTGTAATCTTGGCAGCCTCCCCCTTTCTTGTCTGATGCTTAATGTCTCACCTTTTGCCAGGGTAATGATTCTGCTTTCACTTTGTTCTTGCATGGCACCTCTCCAAGCCCAGCTGCTGAGGAAGCTGGCTTGACTTCAAACCCCACATTTGCTAATAAACCAACAGCACCACTGTTTTTAGGGCTGCTTCTTGCGATACATTTATACATGGCTATACCTATTTCTGCTTCTGCTGGCGTCCTCTAACTGCCAGAGAGGGGCACTTCTGCCTTATCCAAACCCTCCACAGTCTGACAGATCTGTGGTTTGTATTGTAGCCTTAAAAACTAATTCAAAAGTAAAATGAACTGGGCTTCTTGTAAGCCAGAACTGAAGGGTGGAACAGGGTAGCTAAGTTTCTTTGTTCCTGCAAATGGATAACCTCTTCCGCTGACAACTGAGTAGGCAGTGGAATGAGGTTGCATCCTGCTCTTCTTAATGGTTGAAAAAGAAAGCTGAAAAAACTCAGTAGGCTGTTGGTACATTTGTTTTAACAAGGCTCTATTAATGATTTTATTTTCTACAGCTAACAGAAATTTGGTTCCACAAATGCTCCTCAGAATTTTGTTGTGTGAATGCTGATGTTGAATATTCATAGAAAACACAATTCGAAGTCACAATGTTTCCTGCTCTGAACAAATTTCTGTCGTTCATTGAGCTGGTTTGAATTTACAGCTGTCCCGTGAAACTGATTAGGAAATTGCTGCATTTTATCATTGAAAAAGGTGTAATGCTGTGCACGTCAACAGGTTCAAATTGATTTGTTGAAAATGGAAAATATAGAGTCAAAACCATTCACTGAGGTTTTGACTCTAGTTATAACAGATTGAAATGGAATAGGATTTGAGGGTTGACTTACAAAACCCCAGGAAAACAAAAGTGCACAATCAAAACTATAACCCGTCCTGACCTCGTGTTGCATTACTGGACACCACCAGCATGCCAGGGAAGCAACTGCAAGAGAGAACGATATAAAGAGGGTAAAGTCTGGAGTGAAAAGTCACACCAAACATGCTGAAAGGCTGGTAGGCACCTCAACCTTTATTCTCTAATTGGGAGGAGAAGAGCTTTTACTGCAGACTCAGTCTACAATGTAGGCCGGCAGCCCAACTGGGCAATGCCCTTGATTTACGCAGTACACAGCTGTTCTATTCTAAACTCTTTAAATAGGCCTACTTTCAAACTGGGATATATTTTTAAACGGTAAAAAGGCATTTTACTAATTTTTTAAAAAATAAAACTTTGACTGCAAGAAATACTTGAAGTTGGTAATCATTTGCAGACTTCCTTCCCCTTCCTCGCTACAGGGATTGAGGGCAGGTGCACAGCTGGTTATCAGTACAACCCTTATTATGAACACCAATTATTAGTTTAAAAGATCTGCTATTACTATTTAGTTACAATCCTCCTCATATGACATTGAAGGGGGGGAGTCCAACGCCCTCCTTTCTATATAAATGTACATGTTTTTACATTTCCCACCCAGAGTCTTCAAATGAGAGGAAACTGTGTGAGTTGAGCCATTTTATCTCTCATTTAGGGGTTGAGATTTTATAAAATACCTTCATTTATGTGATCTTCCTGGCAGGAAGTTGGCTTTGGAATATATATATATATATATATATATATATATATATATATATATATATATATATATGGGGAAGAGCAGCAGAGGATATTAAGTGTTAAGTGCACCCAAAAACCTCACCTGCAACTAGTGCTATGAAACAGGTAAATATGAATAACTCCATCACTGAAGAAAACACTCCAGTGTCCACTAAGAAGGACCTTCTCCAAGTCTGAGGGGTCCTAAGAAAATATACTGTACAATGTGATGGGCCCCTTCCTCCATTTTAATTTCCAATAATACTCCAAAGCTATGTTGAGCTATTGTAACAAACTTAGATGCTTACTTCCCATGGACACCACTACATAAACCCATAGGTGGGAATTCACACTTGTGGTTGCCCAAGGCTGCCAGGTGCTAATGCCAGGCTTGTCCACTAAAGTTACTATATTTTCCTTTTGTTGTCTCGGTAATATTCTCTGTGCTTTTAATTTCTTACTGAAAAGGCAAAATCACCAACAGATACACTGTGGGTCATCTAGTCCAACTCCCTGCAATGCAGGAATCTCAATGAAAGCATCCATGACAGATGACCACTCAACCTCTGCATAAAAACCTCCAAGGAAGGAGAGTCCACAACCTCCTGAGGGAGTCTATTCCACTGTAGAATAGCTCTTACCACCTGAAAGTTCTTCCTGATATTTAGAATCAGAATCTCTTTTTGTGTAACATTAAACCAAGGGAGACTGTTCCTCTGTTGAACAGCTCTTATTCTCAACTCCTACAACTGTTCCTCATCAGGCTTGGTTTCCATAGACCCTTGATCATCTTGGTCACCCTCCTCTGCACAGCTTGTCAATATCCTTCTTAAATTGTGGTGCCCAGAACTGGATACACTATTCCAGGTATGGTCTGACCATGGAAGAATAGAATGGTACTATTACTTCTCTTGCTGTACTTCTGTTGATGTAGTCTAGAATAGCATTAGCCTTTCCTTTTTCTTTTGCTCCGGCATCACACTGTTGATTCATGGTAAGCTTGGGGTCTAGTAAGTCCACTAGATCCATTTCACATTGAAGGGGGGAGTCCAACGCCCTCCTTTCTATATAAATGTACATGTTTTTACATTCCCCCCCCCCCAGAGTTTCCTGCTTGGCAGGGGGTTGGACTCGATGGCTCTTGTGGTCTCTTCCAACTCTATGATTCTATGACATGTGTTACTGGTAATCTAGGTGTCCCCCATTTGTTCTGATCTATCACTAAAGAGTGGGTTTTCCCTTGGAAAGAAGTGGGGTATGGGGGAAACTGCTCAGACACATGCCTAGAAAGTGTGGGTCAAGCAGAAAACCATTCAGATCAGTGCTTTCTAGGTACAACACAATCAGAATTGTGGACGAGCCATTAGTTAATTTCTTTGAAGTGGATGTATTTACTTCGGGGGGAGGCGAGCATAGGATCAGGCTGTTAGAAACGTGGCATTTCTCTGCATGTTCCCTGCTCCTTGGGTGGGTGGGGAATATGCAAGGTGGCAAAGTCATATAATACATTTTATAGTTCACTACAGTATTTGGTCTGATGCAGAGACCTGCATTAAAACCGTAAAGTGCCCAAGAGCAAGGTTATATCTTGAATGTATTCTGGGTTACTTTAGTTCTATAAAAATGTTATTCTTTAAATAATGAGCATGTTGACCATTTAACTCAACAGTCCCCCCTCATACTTCATCAAAGGCCAATTAGCATAGTTAAGGTCATCCCAAAGGAAACTATTAAAACATAAATGTTTTTCATGTCTTCTAGTCTGGTATTTTTCTTACAGCAGTATATATCTCTTCAAAATTTCCTAATTAACAGTGATGTATTCCTCCTTCAGTCGTACAATTTGGGCATTTGCATATGATACATTTTTATATGAGATCCATTATTAAAACAATAACAGTGCTTTAAAGCTGCAAGAGTGCCTAGGATATAGGTAAAAAGGAACCTGATAGTTGGTTCCCTGCAAGAACAATAGAAACTTACTCACTAAGGGTACTGTGCAATTCCCCATCACATCCTCCCCTCCTATGAACATGTGTCAATTTTTATATTTTTTATATTTTTGCATTTTCTGACCTTTTGCATGAGAGGCTGAGCTCAAGGAAAGATTTATGTACCGTATTTTTTTACTCTATAGGACGGACCCGAGCATAGGACGCACCTTGTTTTAGAGGGGGAGAACAAGAAAAAAAAATCTCCCCCTCTCTGCGCAGCACCCCTTCAGCGAAGCAGCAGGAGAAACAGAGCCCCTTCCATTTCTTTCTCCTTCCGCTTCGCTGAAGGGGTGCTGTGCAGCTCTCCCTCTCCCACATTGCCTTCGCCTTCAGTGAAAGCAACCTGAAGACTCTGGAGTGCAGCGGGAGTTCCCGCTGCGCTCAGGAGGCTTCAGGCAGCTACCTTGGAAGCCTGGAGAGCGAGAGCTTGTGGGGCTGGTGGTGGGGAAGGCTTGGCTTTCCCCCACCGCCAGCCCCAAAGCACAGGTCGGGGAGCAGCGGAAAGGCTGCATGCAGCCTTTGCACTGCTCCCCGAGCTTTTGGGGCTGGCGAGGGAAGCCTGCCCCCCCCCAGCCCCAGGGACCACACATTCTCTCCATAAGCTGCACAGACATTTCCCCTTAGATTTTCAGAGGAAAAAAGTGCATCTTATGGAGCGAAAAATATGGTACTTAACTGCATGCAAAATCATCACATGGAGTATCATAGCATCAAGGAATTGCATAATTGGAAGGGACCACAGGGGTCATCTAGTCCAACCCCCTGCAATGCAGGAATCTTTGCCCAATGTGGGGCTTGAACCCACAAACCTGAGATTTTGAGTCTCATGATCTACCAACTGAGCTATCCCTGGAGCCACAGAGTAGATGCTAGGCATGCAGTTCTGCTCCTATTGAAATAAATAGGACAACCGAGGCCACAATTCCAAACAGGTTTAAATGTTCTCAAGCCAATTGATTTCGGTGAGCTTATGTGCATTGAATACGTGCTGAGTTGAAGGTCCTAATTTATTATTTATTCATTTCTTCCCATTTAGGAAACTTGGAAACCATTGCTTAAATAAAAACTTCTTTAGATTCAAACTACAATATTAAGATTTTCCCAGTTGCTTTACCACAATGTTTCTTTCCTGTTCCCGCTGTGCTATATAACCGTGCTCCTGATCTTTTAAATCAGCCATTAAAAATATTAAAATCCATTCACCTCCTGCACTGATGTATTTGTGTGCCTGTCACAAACACCTCAAGGAATGGATTTGCCAAGTGAGTTAGCTAGAAGGAGCTGCTTGCTCCAGGTGACTGGCTAACAGAAGGGGTGGCTTAAATTAAAACATACCTAGGGGTGTGCACGTTTAAAAAATCTGGGTGAAACAGATGTTTAAAAATGATATTCGGTAAACAATAAATTCTCTCTTTATGAATTCACATCACAGAGTATTTTTGAGTAAGTTCAAAAGAGGTTAGACTCTATGGATCTGTTTCCAGAGGTTGGGGCACCAGCTCATTAAGGATAATAGAGCAGGCTTCCTAACTGCAAAAGGCACTGACTCAAATTTGTAATGATTTCACTTTCAAATTTCTTTTATCTCAGTTGCTGCTTCTTCAACAAATACAAGTGCTTGAGATATAATAAGCAGCCTAATGAGCATTGCAGCTGATTAGTAAAATACTGTAATACTTCCCCAGGCATGACACTTCCTCCCCAAAATGAAGTAAAACGGTTTTTCTCTTTTGCTCTGCTTTATTGCTAAACTGTGTGACCTCCCTTTAAAGTGCAAACCCAACTTGGCATGAGGACTGTGGGAAAGAGCAGGCTCTCATTAGGATACAACTTCATTTTTAAACGAGCTTTTAACTTCAATTTGCATATTCACCATAGTTTTACTCATGAAGACAAGGCACGGTGACTGAGGTGTTTGCCGTTTATAGCCGCCATTGGGGTGAAGTTGAATAATTTGACATTTTGGACTCAGTGGTCTTATGAGGGGGTGGTCATTATTGGATATCAACATCTATTACTTGACTTTCTTCGAAATATGGTAAATGAGCCCTGTTGCGAGGGGCGGGGGGAGGTTCTGCTCACTCTGGTGAGTGAAGCATGACCTTCTTCCCCAAAGCCTTGCCCTGATGACGCCACTGTACTTCTCCTGAGCTCCACAAAGCTTCTGCCCATCCCTCATTATTGCTGCAGGAGGATATTCTCAGGAAGACAGACACTGTTGTGGCAGTCCTACACTAAGGGTGCACATTGACTCTCTGTGTCCGTCCCCCCCAACAGTGAGGAGCATCAGGGAAATTCAGGTCATGATCTCATGTTCAGTGGTAGAGCACCTGTTCTGTAGGGTTTGTAGGACCTCAAACGGTGGAGAGTTTCCGACCAATTTAATATGGACTATTCAAGGGTCCCTGAATACCTGTGATGGTGGTGGATATTGAGAAGTGGTTCTGGCTTGCAGATTTAAGCATTGTAAAGACTCTCGTTCAAGCAGAATTGGGAACTTTACTGGTAGTAAAAGAGAAAGAAAGGTCAAAACCATTATGCATGTGAACTGGCTTTTATTGTCCAAGGCATTATGCTTAGGTATGTTATACTGTGTATTATAGTGAAAAACAGACGAATCCAAAAGGTCACCAGTTTGATCTGTCAGGAAATGGGTTTTCAGCCCAGCCTATTTCAGTCAGGCATACAAGCAACACCTATCAAGTAATTTTTTGGTGTGTGTGTGAGAGAGAGAGAGGGAGAGGGAGAGAGAGGGAGAGGGAGAGAGAGAGAAATCAGAGCCCTAGCAGTGTAAGATCATAGTAACTGCCTTGTGGGATCAGATTTATGCTTCATGTGATTCAATGCTCTTTTTGCCACAATGTCTAGCCGTGTGCCATGGAAACTTGCCTTAGCAAGCCATGATACAATAGCACAAACATCCAGTAATCAGAGGCAGGCTGCCTCAAGTCATAGAGACTCATAACTAACCATAACATCAAATTTCTAGACATCTTTGTTGCCTGAAAGAAGTGGCAAATTGTAGGGAAAGAATACCTTCCTGGCTTCAGCTGATGGCTACTAAAGGATTAGAAAGGTTCAGAAAAGGACAACGAAAATGATCAAGGGTTGCAATGAGGAAAGGTTACAACATTTGGTGTGTTTGGTTAAGAAGGAAGAAGGGATAATATTTTATGCATGGTGTGGACAAGCTAGAATTTGGAGCAATCCAATGCAGCCTAGTGTTGGAAGATTCAAGGCAAACAAAAGTATTTTGTCACACAATGCATAGCTAAAACTTTGGAATTTACTTCCACAAGATGTTGTGATAACTGTCAATTTGGATGGCTTTAAAAGAGGGTTAAATTCATGGTTTGTAAGACTATGAATGGATACTAGCCATGACATCTACTTTCTACTTCCTCTGTCAGTAGCAGTATGCCTCTGAACGCCAGTTGCTGGGAACCACATTTAGGAAGAGTGGAGTTGCTTTCTTCCTACTTGATGACTTCCCATGGGCATCTGGTTGGCCACCGTGAGAACAGGATGCTGGATTCGATGTGCTTTTGGACTGATCCAAAGGACTCTTATAATAACAATAATAATTTATTGTTTGTACCCCGCCCATCTGGCTGGGTTTCCCCAGCCACTCTGGGTGGCTTCCAACAAAGATTAAAAATACATTAAAATGTCACATATTAAAAACTTCCCTGAACAGGGCTGCCTTCAGATGTCTTCTAAATGTTAGAAGACATCTGATGGGAGGGCGTTCCACAGAGCGGGCGCCACTACCGAGAAGGCCCTTTGCCTGGTTCCCTGTAGCTTTGCTTCTCGCAGGGAGGGAACTGCCAGAAGGCCCTCAGCACTGGACCTCAGTGTCTGGGCAGAACGATGGGGATGGAGGCGCTCCTTCCGGTATAAAGGACCGAGGCCATTTAGGGCTTCAAAGGTCAACACCAACACTTTGAATTGTGCTTGGAAACGTACTGTGTTTTTATTAGAAGAAAGCAGACAAATGATAGAATTGGTTTTGTATAGAATTCACACACAAAATTTTCATAAAAGATCCAGTGGGCACAGGCAGGGAAGTTTCCCAAGTAGCTGATAGTGTACATTTTGACCTGACTGAGTTTTTAAAAAGCTGTTGGTGTGGTATGAAATGTAAAAAAGTCACTCATTCAGATATTATGTCTTGATGTATGGTGTCAGGGAACTGCCATCGGATTGAGAGGAGGAGGCGAGGCTCCACGACGATGCTGGAGAGGGGCCAAGTAGGGAGAGAGGCAGGTCTCCTGTTGGGGAAGAAAATCAGCGCTACACCAGGGATGGAGGGGGGCCAATGGGGGAAGCAGAGAGCAGGCTCAGAGACTCTTCACTGGACACCAGCGGGGAGAGCACAGGTCCTCCGCTACCCACGCCCTCCCTGCGCAGAAGACTTCCGTGCAGGGAGAGTAGGAGGAGACTGGGCGTCAAACAACTTTTATGTTGGAAAAGGTTTAAGAAACGCCCACTGTCGGATTCTGCCAGCGACTGAACAGCCACGAAGTGAGGGGCTGTCCGGCCAGGAAAGGTTTAACCAGGGGGAAAGTGGGGAAAGTGGTATCAGAAAAGGTCCACAGAAGGAGATTGTAGAGAGGCAATCACCCCTTTTCATAACAGAAGAAGAGGAGCCTTTGCATGTGAAAGCTTCTGGATCACAGCACATATATAAATTCACACAGAGTTCTTTGTACTGATGTACATTATATGAAACATCTGTGGTTCTCAACCAAACATAGTAGCACGCAGTATCTCAAGGGCCTTGTCCTCTAATTCAGCTTTTGGCTCTCTTTCATTTTGAGTTTGAAGACGGATTGCTTTACAAGGTAAAACAGCCTGCAGGGAATAGCAATTTCCTTTTCCTTGTGCAACAAAATAAATGTAACTTTTAAAACTGTTTATCTTTGATCAAAAATCTATTACTTAGCACACTAAATAAACAGCCCTGTAATTTGTCATAGAATTCATTGCTTCCTGTGGCTATTTTTAGTGTTTTTACATTTGCTGGTCAATTGGTAATGAGAGCTGATAGCCATGCCATTTGTTTCTTATTTTTGCAATGATCTCAGAGAGAGAGAGACAGAGAGAGGGAGAAACATTTTGAAATATGAGCTGTACTTTAATGTAACGGATAAACTGCTATGCTGCCAGGAATTTACCCAACATCCCCGCTCAGTAATCATGGAAACTCCAGTAATAACCATAACCCACAACCCACATGCAATAATGCACAAAACCACATGGAACACATAGGTTACATTTCTGTGGCAACATCTCCCCACAGCCTGCATGGCATTCCTGGAGCATGTTAAAGCAATGGCTGAATCACGTTAAGGTATTGTTTTATGAAAATGAACATATTGTAAATTTATGTAACCTTTTAATATCCCCCCCCTTTTGCTGCTTTGATTTTTATATTTTAGTAAAAACTGTTTGCCTACTACCAGAACACATCCTCAGTTGCATTTGCAAACTCCCTCCTTCCCCAATCCTTTGATGGTTAAAGAAATGGAGGAACACCAATGCCCTTTCATCATCATCATTAACAACATATTCATTCGTTCATTTAGAAAGATTTATAAATCACTTAAACAAAAATCTCTCTAAACGGTGCACATACAGTGGTATCTTGGGTTACATACGCTTCAGGTTACATACGCTTCACGTTACAGACTCTGCTAACCCAGAGATAGTGCCTCAGGTTAAGAACTTTGCTTCAGGATGAGAACAGAAATCGTGCTCTGGCGGCGCGGTGGCAGCAGGAGGCCCCATT
This sequence comes from Podarcis melisellensis, assembly GCF_964234715.1. Classification (NCBI taxonomy): domain Eukaryota; kingdom Metazoa; phylum Chordata; class Lepidosauria; order Squamata; family Lacertidae; genus Podarcis; species Podarcis melisellensis. The sequence goes on from NC_138543.1 coordinate 28,423,308, forward strand.
AGATAAAGTGGTGCTACAGGTTAAGAACAGTTTCAGGTTAAGTACGGACCTCCGGAACTAATTAAGTAGTTAACCCGAGGTACCACTGTACTATTTTTCTGTTTTTACACTTACATTCCTGGCTACCACAGCATTTGATCTTTCACCCAAAGTCAAGGTAGAGGATGTGAAAGAGGAACTACATTCCATCACATGTCTTTACCGTTAAACAGGTAAACTACCAGTAAAATAGGTAAACACGCCAAAGAATCTGGAGACACAAAGTTGGAGAAGCCATTTCATGAGGCTTCATAAAACTCAGTTTAGATGGGATCTAGATTAAGTGATTGCAGATTATGACGAAGAAATGAATTTTCCCCTGAACTGGCAATGGCAACCATAAGGGATGGAAACAGGTAACAAAGGGTGTGTCATAACCTTTTGTACCATATAATGAGATAAGTGTACATCAGACACCTCAGTGTGGTTTTTGAAATACTCCATATTCTTTAGGCTCTCTGCTTTTTCACTTCCTCCTTTTTGGGACACATTATAGATGATGTGAGCCTCTTAGGAGTGTTAGGCTATAGAGGATCACGTCCCCAAGAAAGCAGTTTTGCTAACTAACATTAGAGCCTTTCTAAGCCCACACAGCTATAATTCTTCATTCTTCCTTGGCACAAATAAGTCTCACTTCAGAAAGTGAAGCAAGACCCTAATAATATCTGAAGTCCCCTGACAATTTTATATGTTCTGTCAGAAGAACTGAATTTATCTGCACTCACCTGTAGAAATGGATACAGCAACCTTTGCTTAGTGAATCCTTGGCATGGGGTTTATTCTTTCAGTTTGTTAGTTTATATCACTGATCTGTGGAGACCTCGCTGGTTTGGTTAACTATAATCCAACGCCTCCCTTCTTTAAAACAGCCTGAACAGCATCAATGAGAGTGACCCCTGGATTTGGGGGTGATGTGAGAATTTTAGTACAAATAAACAATGAAAGAAAATGTTTAACTCATCTTGGTGACTTTTTAATCTTTAATTGATGCATCAATAGTATTTATTTTATTAACTAAATCTGTATACCGCCTTATACCTGCTGATCTCAGGGCAGTTCACATTTTAGAAAAAAAAGGTGTGTGTGGGGGGACATAACAGAGATGTGTAGAATTATTTATGGTGTGGAGAAAATAAAAAGATACTGAACTGGCCTCAGATACCAATAAGCTTCTTTGTTTTAGTGTGTGCTGACTTCTGCAGCACCACATTAAAAAAAAAGTTGGAAAAGTAATTTTTGTTATTGATTAGAATCATACCATAATATCTTAGAGTTGGAAGGGAACCAAGGGTCATCTAGTTTAACCACCTGCAATGCAGGAGTCTCAGCTAAAGCATCCATGACAGACGATCATCCAATGAATTTCTGACCATGGGATCACACCCAGTAGCTCCTTAAGCTTTTTGAAACTGACCTTCTTAAAGTCCAGAGTGCATGTCTAACTACACACAGTTTCCCCTTGTGTCTGCATCATGAAACCCAGGAGAACATGATCACTTCCTCCCAAGTTTTTGAGTACTTCCACTTTGTCAATTGGTTTCTCCCGATTGGTGAGGATCAGGTCCAAGATGACTCCCTTGTTGCTTCTTCCACCCTCTGGAAATGAAATTGTCAGCAAGGCAATGGAGGAAATTGTTGGACCTTACATTCTTGGCAGAGTTTGTGTCCCAGCAGATATTGGGGAAGCTGAAGTCCCCCATGATTACTATATCTCTCCTTTTTGAACGTTTGGTAATCTGCTGAAGTAAGGCATCATCCAAGTCTTCAGTCTGGCTTGTTGGTCTATAGCAGACACCCACAGTAAGGTCACTGTTGTTTCTCTCTCCTACAATTTTTACCCATATACTCTCAATCTGCTTTCCATGCTCCAGGTCATGGATTTCTTCACACTTGTACACATCCTTTACATATAATGCCAAAATAAAGGTTGATTAAAATAAAGGTTGATCATAAATTCACACACAACACATCTTCAATATGCAACACACAAACTAACATTGCTTCAGAGATAACACAGTATGATTTTTCAATACAAGACCCCCACCTGCATATCATGAAAATGACAAAAGCTGTATAGAAACAGCTCTTGAGACTGTCAGATCTGAAGGACACAGAGAAAAAGCAAATAAGACAAGCCATTCCTCCCGGTGGAGTACAGGATCAGGTTTAAGGTGCTGGTTCTCACCTTTAAAGCCCTATACGGCCTAGGACCCTCGTACCTACGGGACCGCCTCTCCTGGTATGTCCCACAGAGAAATTTACGGTCTGCAAATAAAAACATCCTAAAGATCCCAGGCCACAGAGAGGTTAGGCTGGCCTCAACCAGAGCCAGGGCCTTCTCGGCCGCGGCTCCAATCTGGTGGAACGCTCTGTCACAAGAGACTAGGGCCCTGCAGGACCTGACATCTTTCCGCAGGGCCTGCAAGACAGAGCTGTTCCACCAGGCCTTCGGTCAGGGCGCAGCCTGACCCCCCTCCTCTGGCAATCGGCAATCTACACAGAATTTGCTTGATAGTTGCCATTAATTTGATTTTAATTTGATTTACTTAATTTTTATAATGAATGTTTTTAGAATGTCGGATTATTTGATTGTTAGCCGCCCTGAGCCCAGCTCCGGCTGGGGAGGGCGGGATATAAATAAAATTTATTATTATTATTATTATTAAGTTTACTCTAGCCACAAAACTCTGTAGGTCAAAGGAATAATTTCACCACTCAGTGCCACTTGGGAAATGTGCAATGTGGGGAAGACTTACTAGTTACTAAAGTCATACATTAAAAGAGGTGGAAGGGAAAAAAATGATTAAAATATGCATCCATGTGGTAAACCGACCATCTATCAAACCTTGAGTTTGCTAATCACTGTGTTTGTTGAGAAGAACAAGTGTGTCAGTCTGCCATTCATACATACTTTTTATACTGATAAAACAACTTTTATTATATAATACCCTTAAACTGATTATGACTTCAGGTGCTGTCCATAAAAGCAAAACAATAAATCCATACTTAAAATCCATTTAAATCACATATTCATGCATGTGTGAATTGGTGCATAGTTACTTATATCTTGTCAATAATCTTCTCTGATGAGAGTACAACTGACTAGCAGGCACAAGTGTATAGACTCACTGCACTTGATAAGTGTAGCTTGTCACATCCGTGTGAGCAGCAAACAAAAGTAGCCAAAAAACTTTTCAAACAGGCATCTGGGTTTTCCAGCTGTGCCTTCTGCAGAGGGTCATGTGTCCAGATTGTCAGGATTAATTTTGCACCATTTTCCATTCCCCTTGCTGTCTTTGTCATGAAAATGAGAAAGCATAATGAGGGGAACATGAGAGGTATTAATAGTCTGTGCTAACTGATTCCATGTCAAAGATAATGGTCACATATCACAGAATGGTGCATTTAACCAGTCTCAAAACCAACACAGGCACGAGGGCTGAAAATGGCATCATGTAATTTCACTGTCACAACCACTTAAAAAAGATTCAGATGCAGTCCTCCCCTCTGTATATAGCCACTGAGGAAGAAGAAGCAAATATACCAGTGCAAAGAATTCTCTATTTTGATGAAAATCATTGAATCATAAGCCATGAAATATTTTTCCCATGAAGTATTTCCTTAGAAGATCCAGGTACAGGGGATGTAATTGCATTGAGAGATCTTTAGTTTCTCGTGGGATGAGCTTCCTGATGTAAACATATCCAGGTAGGGTTAAAAAGAGGTTTAGGGATTCAGAAATGTACTCTTGCCCTGCAATGCTCTTCTAAAATGCTTACCGAACTGACAGGCCTGGTATGAAGATGGTTGCATAATTATTTTCTTCTGCCTGCCAGGTTGGAAAAGCAAAACTCTTGGTGATTCATTCATCCACAGCACTAGACGCTCCTACTTTTAAAAGTCTTTAAATACTTCTGGAGGCAGTAGAACTGGTGTCTGGATGACTTGGCAATCACTTTGTTTTAATAATTGCTGTTTTCAAAATGGACGGATTCTTAACCTCTGTCCTACCCACCGGCCAAATTTTTTTCCTTTCACAATCATCCACCTGCCAGTCTAGAATCCTCATGGGGAATTTAAAATGGAAGGATATAGTGTGGAAGCAGCTAGCTGTTTGTGTGAACGTAAACCTGGCTCTTGTAGTAATTTTATTGCCTTATGCTTCCCCACTCTTGTCTAAAAATTCACTAGCAAGTAGACCTGAGATGCCATGATTTGTGCTGCATTAAGCCTCAGCTATAACCTGAAAACAAACAAACAAACAAACAAACAAATAAACAATTTTCTGAGGCTTTTTTGAGGATTACTTCTGTTATTCATGGCATACCATGAAGTGATTATGTGCTTCATTGTCATAATACCCTGTGAGATAGATATGTAATATTGCCACTTCTCAGATGGGTAAATGAGGGTGAGAAGAGATAGCTTGGCTTAAAACATACAGAGAGCTATGGCTGAGCAACAAGGATTTAAACCTGGGTCTTCCCAAATTCCAGCATTCTAACCATTCTGACTCACCCAAATCCAATAACTTGGAACTTGTTGCTGTAATGCAACCAGGGACTCAAACCAGGGACCAGGCATCTTACTCTCTACAGTCCACCAGAGCAGCTGACAGGTAGAGGGAGCTGTTGCTCTGCTGCAGTACACAGATAATAGCAGGAGACAGGCACTGTAGCCAGGTGTTCTAGCATTCCAACACAGTCCTGGCTATTATTTTATTTCCACAAATTTCAATACCACTGACATTAAGACATAATATCATAGTGGTGAACAGCACAACCCTCCCCAATATAATTACACTCATGAATAAAGTACAAAATGCATCACAAAACATTGGATCATAGATGATAGATAGATAAATAGATAAAAAGATAGATTAGATAGATGATAGATAGACAGACAGATAGATAATATGGATAACTTGTTGCTTCATCTGAGCAACTCATTGCTAAAGTCTGCTGTGTACTTGTCTGCGGAGCAACTGGCCTTGTGCTGAATTCATTCACACACATCAGAGTGGAAGGCAAAGAACTGTGTGAAGTACATTTGTCTGAGTCCCACCCTTTTCCAGGAGTTAATTCCTGTTTTCTTCCCCCTGGGGGTATGCAGAGGTACACATACCACTAAATGTTTTGTGAATCTTTGTACTTTAGTCCATTTATTTTATTTATTTTTCCTGATTTGAACTATAAAGTGGTGATTTTCTTCAGTCAAATGAGAGTACCCATAAACATTTTTAAAGAAAAAAATCACTGATTAATTCAACTGTGAAATATGGATAATGGAATATTCCCCCAAGGCATTGCCACAAACTGTGCACTTTCCCCCATCTGAAAGATCCAAGAAAGTCCAGGAGTGCCTAGTATGTCTCACCATTCTGAAATGTGCATATTCTGGGCATACTTATATGTTGCTCAGCTGTTCTTCATTGTGAAGGACACTTTTTCAAGTTCTGTGTTTATTATTTACTTATATGCGACTTATCTGCAAAAATGGCTTTCAAAGCTGTTACATGTTTCCGTCATTGGTTTTGTAAGATCTCTTCCCATGGTGACAGCTAATCTTACAGATTAAATAAATCTCACACAAGATTGACCTGGATAATACCCCCAATAGATATCTCCAAAGAGGTAAGAGTAAGATTCCACAGAACCATAACATTGTCAAAGTAGAGATGATGGTCATAAGAATGTGGCCTGTCTAGTTTTCAATTGAACACACTTCTAAAATCCTCAGTGCAAAAAAGCTTCAGTAAAATAAATAAAAATTATTGAAAGGAAGGTTGACGCCTGCAATGTTAGCTCAAAAGCTATGAATAGTTCCTGGCCTATACGTGATGGAAGAGCCTTGCCATGTTCTAAGGCAAGAGGTGGGCAACCTGTGTCTGTCCAAACATTGTTGGATTACAGATCCCGTTGGTGTTGTTGGGTGCCGCAGATTGTCCATGTCCTAAAAAATGTGCATTAGGATCTTTAGAAAGGAGGGAGTCAAAATATCATCTCAACTCCTGCTGGAATATTATTTATACTATTGGGCAAATGAATCACATTGTGACTCATCTCCCAAAACATCGTGACAAAAATAAATAAATAACAAATAGATGAAGAAACAGCACGTCTCCTTTCTCAGAAACCTGATGAAGGCCGTTTCAAAGGAAACAAATGTCAGCTGTGTGCATGTGTGTGTGTGTTTGAGGCTCATTCCTATGAATAGATGGATAATTTTAAAATACCCTTAGGCTTCAAAGACGATTAACAAGTGATTTACCCCCCCACCCCCTTTGATGATGCAAATGGTGACGATGACAGCTTTGTTTTCTCCTAGGTTGGGAGGGAAAGGCTGGTAGTAGGTACAATTAATTCAGCGCAAGTTGTTTAATGCAGTCCTCACAACTTTCACGAGATCTGCCAAGAGATCCAGGCAGAAGATTGGCTTGGGTTCCTCAAGCAGCTGTTCAGCTTCCCACTTTGCTAGAGGTACATTGTCGCAGTAAGCAGCTGCTGAGAGTGTGGGAGAGAGATACTGTCAAATCGAAGCAACAGCAGCACTCAGAATTGAAAGAACGTCAATAGCAACAGCTCGAGAAGATGAACGGAGGGCAGTAAACAGCCTGCAGGAGTCAGCACAGGCAGGGCCAGCCAAAGACATATGCTACCTGAGGACAAGATGGCACCTCTCCCATTCCACATAAAAAGTAGAGCTGACTGGCAGTTAATGCTGGTAACACAACAGAGTTCTCTACTATACCTGAGGGCAGCAGGCTGGCTTAGAGGGCACAGGGCAGCTTGCATGGTTCACATAGTTCTCTCCAGTGTCTGCCTCTCACTATCTGCTGCCTGAGGCAGTTGCTGCACTCTGCCGAATGGTAGGGCTGTCCCTGTTCATTGGCACAGATCACAGAATCATGGCCTTTTAAGCCATCTTTTCCAACTCTGAGCAACACAGGAAATCCAGAACTAGATCATTTCCAAAGATGGCTATCTGGCTTCTGCCATAAGACCACCAGCAAGGGAGAGCCCGCCTTCCTTCAGACAACTAGTTCCCTTGTCAAACTGTGCTTATGCTTAAGGGGTTTCTCATGATGTTCAGCCCAAATCTACCCTCCTGTAACTTTGGATCAAGCCCTGCCTCCTGGAGCAGCACGAAAGAATCTTTTCCCTGTTCTATGTGATGCCCCTTCAGGGATTATGTATCTTCTCTTGATGTCATCATCCATGCTAGCCATGGCAGAGCTAATGCGCTGTATGCAGAAGGTCCAAGGCTCCAGTCTAATGTATCCTGCGACCCGAGAAACTTGCCATTTTAAATATTCCATGTGTCTGACTAGAATGGCAGACTCCATATCATGATGCTCAGCCAGTCGTGTATCAAACCTGCACCTGTTTTACTCCATGGGTTTGTCTGGGAGGAAAAAGCCTAGCTATCTCCACCCTACTTCTCACCTTGTATAGGTGAAGTCTTGTGTTAATTGCATCTTCCTGCAGCATCCTCCGCCCATGTGGGACCCCCTTCCCTTATTTGTCAATTGCTCCTCCAGCTGTCACTCACAATCACTCCAATTAAATAACATAAAAATGGCACCATGCCTATAGATTTCATCAACCACCAGCAGCTGCAGTGACCCTAGGTGTAAGCTTTTGATATGTTACTTTGCCTAGTACAGGACTAGTTAGACCAGTGTTTTTCTTTCCCATTGGATTGTGAGAGACTCTGGCACAGCCTTTGCAGCATAACATCTTCCAACAAAACTTGGTAGGATAATCACCATAGCATCATAGCAGCGGCTTTTCAAATATTGCTTTCAGTAGCCGCACTGTCATGCCTTACCTCTCAGTGTTTTATGCCCATGTTGATTCAAATGTCCAATGAAGTCCAACATTCGGCTTCAAAATTACAAGATTCTTCAAGCTGTTAACAATTCTGAAAGGGTACAGATTCAGGCATTATAAATCCACACATATCTGAGAAAAGCAGAAACTAAAATAGAGGAAGAAAACCTGAAGTAAGACATGTAACTATAGGGATGGTAATAAATTAGAAAGGGAATTCAATTCTTGCTAAGGTTTGGCACTTGAATAACAAATCCAACACTTCAATAACTTCACTTACATTCTTTGTGAAGGGTCTGGCATCATAGATTATTTACTACCCTCACATCTGTATGATAAATAATAGCTTAGGAGTTCCATTTTTTCTGCTACTTCAATTAAAGTGTTTCTTAAAAAATACCCTCAATGCAATTTTAAGGCAGGAGATGTGAGCTTGCTGAAGCAAAAGAAATCATCAGATATATTCATCCAATGGTTAGGTTTCCCAAATCAGTAGTAATGGTGGGCTTTCTGCTGCTAGTTATGTGGTTCATAGTACAGATTTTTGTTTAATATGCATCTTCTTCAGAGTCAAACACATAAGTGCTCCCCTCTTAACTAGTTTTTAAAATGCTTGTTATAATACATGCAATACTTCTCATTTATCACGAGGTGTCACTATAGCATCACCTACACTCTAGGAAAAAGATAAGCATTACCTTCATAGGAACCACAAGGATAACTCCCTGGAAAACTGTCCATCCTTAATAATGCTCTATGACAGGCTGAGAGAAATCATCCTTGTTCCACTCATGGAGCCTGCATTGTGTTCATACAAACAACAACCTTGAAAGAAAGTCAAATAGAATTACGATGTGAGTATAAGAGAATTTTACGATCACATGGGTCTAGGATAGTACAAATGTATGCTGTAATATAAGTCCTGCAATTTGGGCACGTATTATCATTGCTGTGAGAAAACTGTCACCAGCATTTTAAGAAGGGACAATAATATTCTTTCTCTTCTAAAAAAGCATCAACATACTGAGTAATCAAGAGCTATCTACTCTGAAATGTGTGGCTTACAACAAGCTCAAAAAGTGGAGGGAATTAAACCTTGAAGGTCTAGAGGGGATGCTGAATTTCAAGCTGCAGAAATCCAAAGCCAGCATTTACAGCACTGAGCAATGGTTCTAGGTCATTGTAGCTCAAGCTGTTCAAACACCCACTAGAATATTTTGTTTCCCATCGGTGTGCAAACAGGAAGTTGAGAAAAAAGGAAGTTGAATGAACCAATTTCTATAGCTCACTGCAAGCCTTGTGTGTAGAAAGCCCACAGGATTTTGCAGCCTGCCAAATACTGTGCCTGTGTTTCATTTTTTCCCTGGTTTTGTTTGGATAATAATTTACAAACACTGAGATGAGTTTACCATATAGAATGGCAAATTAAAATAATCAGAACAAAAACAGCTTCTGTGATATAATTTGTAGGGAACAGATCGAGTAAATGGCGGAGCTTAAATAAAGCATAGCACCTGGTAATTTTATAACTTTTAGGAAATTGGAGTGTACGGGCAGGAAAACAGGAGGTCTCGTTCTGTTTTATCTATTGAATGAGGGGTGCTTCACTTGATCTGTTTTTATTTCAGCAAGATGCAGCTTTCTGTGAAAGTGGTAAGAACTGAATGCGTGGCAAAAGAGCCATCTGATGGTTTCACTGAGACCCCAGATGGCAGCTCATCTTGAAGTTACGACAAAATATTTAAAAGTGGATTGAGCGGTGGTATCGGGCATGGTGAGCATCAGGGCTGTTTCCCCCTACATTTCAACTTTCATACATAGGACGCAGCCTTATGGTGAGCCTTGAACTGGTCCATCTAGCTCAGTATTGTCCAATGGCTGGCAGCAGTTCTCCAGGATTTCAGGGAAGGAGAGGTGTGAAGAACTGAACCTGGGACCTTCTACATGCAAAGCAGATGCTCTACCACTGAGCTATGGCCCTTCCCAGTAAGCTGCCTTTCAGCATGAACACTGGATTTGATCCAAAGTATCCCTTCTTCCAAAGGAAGAACTCTTCCTCTACTAGAGACGTCCCACTGGGGCAGGTTGGTTTCTGATAACACATTTTCTGTGTAGCCATTTATAATTGGTATCCTGATAAACTGGTGTTTCTCCATGTAGTGATCGGAGGCTCGGATGCCTGGGCAGGCCGGGTCATCCTCTTATATACCTGCTGGGATTGACAAGTCATCTGACCCTCACCTGAATCTCATAGCTCTCTTGTAGCTGCCTCTGATTAGTTATCATTTAACTCTTGGAAATAATTGGGGGAAATAATTAGCATCACGCGTCATGTGCATGGAAGTTGCCGAACCAATTAACCAACTAGAAGGATTACTGCTAATAGCACCAGTTATCCTATAACTTGATATTGCTGGATAGTTTTGATGAACTGCAAAAGCATTTTTAGTTTGCTTTCTGTTGTCACCCTAGAACTTTTCTATATTAGTGCCACTTTGTTTTCTACGATTCCTTGCAAATGAAGGAAAACAACTTTTCTGCTTGTATATGTTGATAATATAATTTTGGTTACTGAGGACAAACAACATTGTACAAAAACAAGATTGGGTGCAGGCCTGGCCAGGACATAGGCATTCTGACTGTGACAAAGGTGACCTGTGTGCTTGCTTGCTTGCTTGCTTGATTAACAGCTGTTGGGAACTTCAAGGTCCCTGCTTTCCCTTCTTATGGTCTTTGTACTGGACCTGGAGACTCTAATAGAGAGCATTCCATGTCAAGAAGGAGGGCAAGTGGGCACTCTATCAAATGACAGGGCAGGAGTTACATGGATCAGGGCCTTTTCACTGGTGGTGCCCATTTGTATGCCTCGCTCTTCCCAGACCTGCTCTCTTTTGGCCTGTATTTTGGAGCTTTATAATTTAGGAAGACTTTGGAAGAACTGGTTGACAAGTCTTATCGGTTGCTGACGTATCAGCGGATTTTATTTGCTGCTATTCTGTGTTTCTGGTGCACCAGGCTTTACACCAGTGTAATAGAGTTGGCCAGGATGCCAGAAGGGATACAATTTACAAGCTTTCTCCATTATCTGCATAGCAGGGGGTGTTCAGTCAACAGTGCAAAGGCTGAGCTGAAGCATTCCCAGATGGTTACCTGCTTTCAGCAATAGGGGTCGATGTTTGGTAGTACCCAATTGTTTAGCCGTCAGATTCTAGAGCTCCCTATTGGTGGCTCTTAGGTAATTCACAAAATACGGAGTCCATTCATAAAACATTGTGTTCATTCATAAAGCAGTAACATAAATCTTCATTGCTACATATTGGGTGTATATTTCAGCGGTTGAATGTACAAGTTTATGGCCATGCTGTAGTGTAGTGCTTATGCAACTGTGAATAAAAGGTGGCTGGGCTCATTGTCTCGGGGTTGGGGGGGGGAGAGGTGACAAAACTGATTTCCAATAAGTGCCCCCCTTATTTCCATAACAAGCCCTTGAGTCTGTACTCTGAATAGTGACACCAGGGACCTAGAAGGTGCAGGGCTTGTCAGTCCAACCACTGCACAGTCTCATCAGGGATGACCTGAAGGCAATTGGAGCAATTGGGCCAACTTGGGCCCCACAGGCTGCTCCTAAGGGGCCCCCTGCACCAGGGCAATCTAGATGGATTTTATTTTGCAGACTTTGGCTGTGAACTGGGGCCCTACAAAAAAAATTTCAAGCTGTACCCCACTGCTTCAAATTGGGTCCCACTGGGTTTACAATTTTGGGAAAGAGGAGAGTGTGGCACTGGGGAGCGGGCAGGCTGGTGAGGCCCCCTAGACTTAGAGGCCTGAGTTGCCCTGCCCTTGCATGAAGTCTTGGGTTTGCAATTTTGGGAGAGGGAAGACTGCCCGCTGAGGAGCAGGAGGGCTGGTGAGGCCCCCTAGATTTAGAGGCCCTAGGCTTCAGCCTACTTAGCCTATACATAAATCCGGCACTGCTCAGCACAGTGTGGCTATGATCTGAAACCACCCTAAAACAGCTCCCATATATTTGAAGAGATGTCAGTTGACTATATTGGGAGTTCTATGGGAGTTCTAGGCAATTTATGGACAAAGACACCAGTCCCTTCTTGTCATCGCTGGAAAGGTCTTGTCATCCCATATGAAGAAGAGTTTGGTCTGCTTAAGCTTGGTTTTGTAAAATGAGAAAGGGTTTCCTCCTCTGAGATGAGAGAGGTCTGCTCTCAAGAGGTCTACAACAAATCTGATTTAAGCAAATGTGTATGTGGGTTTTTCAAGTCTTAACCTGACACTTTGGCTTTATGAAATAGTGGAGGTATTACTGCAAACACAGACCAGTCACTCACAGGAACAGCAGTGTCTTGTGGGGGAGGCAGTTTGGTAACCCATGCCAGCTTTATTTAGGCTGGCAATCAGTAAGCACAGATCAGGCCCTCTGCCAGCCCATGCTGGCTGTGAGAGTAGCTAGGGATCCAACTGGTTCGGGATTTCATTCTGGATCAGGGAATATTTTAATGTTGTTGTGCGTTTTTTTTAAAAAAAAATTTAAATTATGAAGTTTTCCATGCCATCTTGTGATATTTTAAATTCCGTGTTAGTAAAAACATCACGGTGCATAAAATATTCTACATACTGGGATGTAGGATGATGTTCTGAAGATAATTCATATTGTACCATGGTGATGCCAACTGCCTTAGTTTGTAACTGTTTCTATGAGTGCAATATATTTCTCTAAATACCATTGGCTCTTCCACAGCTCACTCTACAGAGGCCTTCTAGATTAATATATGTTCTTTAATAAAGACACTATCATGCAGAATTTAAAAATAATTCTCTGTTTCCTTAGAAGCTCGGCTGCAGAGTAAAGGAATCTGGAGACAACAGAAGTCTCAACATCGCCATCTCTTGGAGACTCATAACATTTGTTTTAGCCCCTGTACTGTACTTTTAAAAACTGAGCTGTAAGTCATGACAAACAGAAGTAAACAGTTGGAAGAGATTATTCGAGTTACTATGCAGCAGACAAAGGGAAGTTGGTGGCATAGATCTCCAAACAATGGATGTTCAGAACATATTCTGAGATAATTACAATTTTATTTTTTAAAAAAATCATATATCAAGGTATGTTTGTCATGTTGCACATGCTAGAGTCAAGGCATGATTCGATCAGTTAGATGAAAGGAGTGGGTGGCACATTTTAGTGGCATGCATAAGTTTCAATCTGAACCATGGCCTGAGTGAACTCAAATAAAGAAAAATAAATGATTGGCTAAAATGAACTGTCATCTAATGAATAGACAAATAAAAAAGAATCAAATGTTACTGTACCCGTATTCAGAAGGATAGAGACAACAGGACCTTTAAATCATGTTTTGAAAGCAAAATGTGTCCCTCCCCAATTAAATAGGACTTGTGCCAATTAATCAGCAAAAACTGACTAAAGTTGCAATGCTTCACCAATTTATTAGCATAGCCATGGATCAATTATGAAGCAGCTGCATGTGGAGGAGCGGAGACACTAACCCGGTTCCCCAGATTACGAGTCCACCGCTCTTAACCACTACACCACACTGGCATGGACATGGACACAAGACATATAAAGGTTGGGCGTGCTGAGGAGGGAGAACCAGTGGATGTGATGACAGTTTCCCCCTTAAGCATATAGACTGTACTTACACTGATCACGTCCTCGGGGCTGAGGTATACTTACATTGCTCGCAGTTGAGATAACCCATGAGCAACACACAATCTTGTGGTTGCTCTCCACAGGGTTCCCACAGAATAACTGTTGCTTCAAAAACAGTGGCCCATATTAGCTTTTGTAAGTGCTCAGGCTTATCAGGAAGAACAGAAGAGTACCTAGAATTACCTCCAGGCAGACAGTAACACACACTCTGTCACTACAAAAAAAGGATATAGAACTGTAAAGGGATTCTGAGTGAAGTTCCTCACAGCACCAACTGTTAGGTGAAGGAGAGAGAAGATGACAATTTCCTTCTGCTCCTGTCCTGTCTGACTGGTACAGCAGCTCTTTCTTCTCTCCCAAACCCTCCACAGTGTCTATCTATTGTGGGGATATACTTGGTACTTGGACACACAAGCTGGATGGGAGTTTTCATTAGAGTGGATTGATTTGCAAAGCTTTCTCTGCACTCAGGACATATTCTGGGGGAAGCGTTTGCTATTTCTGAGACATATTCATAACAAGAATTAATGCAGTAATAACTGCTGTAGGATGCTAAAATGATCTTTGTTGGTACAAACTGCATGGTAACGGTGTTCTTCCTGTGATGAGGTCTCTAAAATTGTATGTGAAGATTGTGTGTTTGTGTGTGTGTGTATAGAATGCAAAGACGTGTTACCAAATATATATATATATATATATATATATATATATATATATATATATATATATATATATATGCTTTCGTAGATTTTCACGGGTACAGGAATGCAGGTTTTGGTGTCCTCGGGTGTCTTCCCGTGTAAAAGTTGGGGTGTCTAGGCGACGTTTCGACGAGGTCTCACTCGTCATCTTCAGGCTGGTGCTTTCGGCTTCTTGTTACTGGAACAGAGCAGGATCTCAGTGTTTGAGTTCCTATAAATACTGTTGAGGGGGTGTGGTGTATAGCCTCCAATGTTCTGGGCAGAGAGGAAGTTCCCAGGCTAGTGTGCCTTTTCTTCTTTTGTTCCTTAATTACTTGAGGGATATCTTGAGTGATTTCTTGAGTGATATCCTGAGTACCACTTAGGTGGGTCATTAGGTGTGGATTAGTTGCTAAAGTCTTTGTGTCTTGACCTCTTGAACTTTGTGAAGAGTTTTTCTGAGAAGATGGCTGTACTGCACTTAGTTGTGCTCTGGCTTGGCTTCGTGTATAGGGGCGAGCTGTGGTTTTGTGGCCTGTGTCAGCCAGATCTGTGTAGGGATTGCAGGGGGGTGCAGCATCCGGAGGTGCCACCATGGTTTGGCTACTGGATGGTGTCTGTAATTTATCTGTGGAGAGGGTCTGGGTTTGGGTCTGGTGTGGTTGATTGGTGATGGCGTTCTGTGTGCCTCTGGATCTGGTGTCAGTTTTTGTGGGGAGGGCTAATTTCCAGATGTCTGGCAAGCGGGATGTGTCGTCACGCTTGTTCATGTTGTGAGGAGCACCTATGGGATCACCCCTCTCACCGGTCATCGCAAACCTGTACATGGAACACTTTGAAACCAATGCTTTAGACAAGTCAGAACACAAACCCAAACTTTGGCTCAGATATGTTGACGACACCTTTGTAATTTGGCCACACGGGAAGGAAAAACTGGATAGCTTCCTCACACATCTCAACAGCCTACACCCCAAAATACAATTCACTATGGAAATAGAAGCCAACAACCAACTTCCCTTCCTTGACGTCCTAATCTACAAAAAACCTGATGGCTCCCTAGGACACACTATCTACCGGAAAAAAACACACACCAACCGCTACTTACATGCACAATCACACCACCACCCTGCACAAATAAACTCCGTAGCCAAGACTCTCATCTCCAGAACCAAACGCCTGGCTGACAAAGACCACTTGACAACTGAGTTACAGAATCTCTCAAATGTGTTAATTGCCAATGGATACCAGCAAAACAGGGTTACGAAGCTAATCCAAAAAGAAACACCCCCCAAAAACCAAGACACAGAAGAAAACAATGGCATGGCCCTCCTTCCTTATATCAAGGGCACTACAGATAAAATTAGCAAAATCCTCCATAAACACAATATCAAAACAGCCTTTTGCACCAACCAAAAAATAGCCAATATCCTCAGAAACCCCAAGGATAAAATCCAGTTGGAAAACCAAGGGGTCTATGAAATACCCTGCAAAGTCTGCCCAGCCACGTACATTGGACAAACAAACAGACGAATAAATGCACGTATCGCAGAACACAAGAATGCCGTCAAAAAAGAAGAAAAAACTTCCTCTCTTTTCCAACACATGAAAGAAACAGGACACGAAATTAATTTTGCAGATTCCAAATTGCTCTTTAACATGGAACATCACCACAAGAGAATAATCATGGAAGCCATCGAGATAGAGAAACACCCTCACAACATGAACAAGCGTGACGACACATCCCGCTTGCCAGACATCTGGAAATTAGCCCTCCCCACAAAAACTGACACCAGATCCAGAGGCACACAGAACGCCATCACCAATCAACCACACCAGACCCAAACCCAGACCCTCTCCACAGATAAATTACAGACACCATCCAGTAGCCAAACCATGGTGGCACCTCCGGATGCTGCACCCCCCTGCAATCCCTACACAGATCTGGCTGACACAGGCCACAAAACCACAGCTCGCCCCTATACACGAAGCCAAGCCAGAGCACAACTAAGTGCAGTACAGCCATCTTCTCAGAAAAACTCTTCACAAAGTTCAAGAGGTCAAGACACAAAGACTTTAGCAACTAATCCACACCTAATGACCCACCTAAGTGGTACTCAGGATATCACTCAAGAAATCACTCAAGATATCCCTCAAGTAATTAAGGAACAAAAGAAGAAAAGGCACACTAGCCTGGGAACTTCCTCTCTGCCCAGAACATTGGAGGCTATACACCACACCCCCTCAACAGTATTTATAGGAACTCAAACACTGAGATCCTGCTCTGTTCCAGTAACAAGAAGCCGAAAGCACCAGCCTGAAGATGACGAGTGAGACCTCGTCGAAACGTCGCCTAGACACCCCAACTTTTACACGGGAAGACACCCGAGGACACCAAAACCTGCATATATATATAGAGAGAGAGAGAGAGAGAGAGAGAGAGAGAGAGTTGGTAACATGCCTTTGAATTCTTTTTTTTATTTCACTGCTTATGGGCTGATGACTTCAAGATTTCCCCCCTCTTGCAACCTTTCTTCCATCCTCTTTCTGGTCAGTATGCTGCATGAGTGATTTTTTCATTTAATATGTGTTCTCTGCTTTGGTTCATTGACCACAGAGTTTTTACATTTCTACATTAAACCACCTTTTCCATTTACTGACTCAGTAACTACCCAAACCTTTGTGGCTCTAGTTATGCAGTTATATGTTATTTGGCCTACACACACACACACACACATACACAAATATATCATATGAATTTGCTAATTAAAAATACATTTTCACATATATGAAAATCCAACCCCCCCATAGATATACAACATATGTATATGTATTCATTGTTATGCACCGTAAACAGTATCCCATGGTTTAGAATAATTCACTCTTTCTTCTACTGAATTTTTCATGACAGCTTTTTCTCCTTCAACATCCTTGGAACATAATTTTCAGCAGGTGCTTGAGAGTCTAGAAAGTAGACGGTTTGAGGAACAATGAATATGAGTGGTAAACATTGGTCATTCTGAAAGCACCATAAGCTTGCTTCTATGGACAGGTAGCACACTAACATAATAGGTAAACTGAGCTGACCTTCTTTTAACCAAGAAAGATCGATCCCATCCTATCTTGTCTTTCTGTCTCACACGAACACACGGACTTTCATACTCTCTTTTTTTTCTAGCATCTCACTCATCTTGTGGTGATTATTGCCAGTATAGTAGTAGTACCAATGCATGTTTCTGATTTCCTGGATCAACCACTGATATCAAGGTAATGCTACTACAAGTTGCGATGCTGTGTGCACAGCAAGCGCCATTGTGATTTGCCCTAATCATTCATTTTTTGGTGCAGCATGTTTTTTGGGTACAAAAATGGTAGAGATGGGAGGAGTAGATATTCTGCTCTTGCTCATATTTTGACCCTAGCCAAAGAAGAATTGTTGGACATGTACAGCTCATCTCTCAACTCAAGGTGGAGTTTATAAGCCCTTGAAAGCTCAGTAGATCTTCAGAGGCATAACTAATTTATTTTGATACGACAAAGAGCAGGGGTATCATTCAACAGTAAATTACAGAAGACTTGTTGGCCAACAGTGACATATGATCGAAGGGACTAAATTTGATATTTGTGAATACCAAATACCGAAGATAAACTTATAAGTAGGTCCACTTTAATGGAAAGCTTCAGTCATTAAAGTTGTGTCTTCAATGCTTTTGTCATTTTTAAAAATAATATAATCCTACCAAATACTTAAAGGCAACATAAACATAAATGAGTTTGAGAAAATCATGCCCAACCAAACCACCTTTAGCAAATGTAGCTTCGTCTATCAGTCCACTCTATGACGGAAAATGAGCACTCACACTTTACATTGTGGGTGCCCTTTGAGGGATCGTGGGCGGTGCTACAGTTCCCAGGGAGCTTAATGGCAAACAGGGGCTGGCCTGCCTCTCAGAGTTATTTTTGGGAGGTTCACGCCCAGCCACAGTAGTCAAGTTTCATTGATGGGAGGTGGGGCCAGTCCCATTTATATATAGGGGGTAGAGCCAACAGTAGCCAGGCAGTCGGCTCAGGAGATTCACCCACCCTACCCTCCCTTAGTTTAATGTTTTCTTGTTTGCAGGTTAACTTTTTCTTCCTGTTTAGTGGGCGCTGCTACAGTCTTTGACTGGTTGCTGTTGAAGGACCAGGTTTTGTCTTCCCTGTAGCAATTCATCACAACCTTGGTTGTTTATGGGTGGAATCCTTTAGTCTTTTCTGTTGATTTTTTCAGAGTCCTTTACACAGCGGAAGAATGAGCAGTACGTGCCACATGCTTAAATTTAATTTATTTACACTTCAATGCTGAGAGATTACAAGCAGGCATCTTGCCTCTGCTAGAGCAGAGAAGCAACTCCTCTCTCCTCGGAAACAAAGAACTCCGAGAGAACTGTGAAAAACAGGAAACCAGTGTACGTCACATCCAGTCTCCTCTTCCCATGGGAAAGCCAACAGCACGCTGACTGTGGAATGTAAACAACCTGTCTCGTGACAAGCACTTCACTGCACAGAGAAGAAAGCAGAAACCAACATTTTCTTCCCTATAATGGGGGGTGGGTGGGTGAAGTGGTGACTCACCCCCCTGTGGTGGCGATTCCAGGGTTCCCTCTTAAAAGGGGTTATATAGTTGGGTGTCACTGGCCATACACTGAAAAGTTGTCAGTGAACTACCCTGATGTGTCCCAGTTCCCCTGGCTGGGGGGCTGGGAGGGATACATGCCCAAGGCCTAAAGCAAGGCCTTTCTACATTCGGAAGTTTAATAAAGTTGTGGCCTAATTTTAATTCCATAATACATCGTCAGAGTCTTTATTCCTTTTTTATTATCCCTGGGGGCTGGTGCTGTCGCGGCCTGGTTATGCAAAGCATTGTCTGGGTACATATGAGAGCTGTCAAAGGCAAGGTCCATAAAAAATGTGGCAACCCAAAGGAGGAGCCAAAATAATCTACTTTAAAGCTTGGAGAAAATCGTGCTGTAGACATGATCTAGATGTGTGTGCACACGAGGAACTGCATGTCTGTGTATGTATTTCAGAGAACCAAAGGTGCAGAAAGAATAAGGCAGTAAGTAAGAGATAGAGAAAAATCACTGTTTCATTCCACAATTTTTCCATTCTTCTTTGAGACAGAAAATAATATTTTAAAAATGCTACTCCAGTAGTAGGTAAGGTAGAACACAGACAGCTTCTTGCTACTTTCTTCCTGGCAGTGAATAGTCGTTACTTATAGTGTTGTTTGCCATCAAAGAACAAACAGACAAGCATGCAAACTAGTAACCTGTTCTGACCTTCTACTCTTTGGTCCCCAGGGAAGCCTTTTAAAGAGAAAACCATTGATTTTTTACATCAGACAGTTATATATCACAACTAGTAGTAAATTGCCCATGATTCCCTGTATTATGTTCCCCAGGGAGCCTTCTGTAAGGGGAAACCAATGATTTTGACTTTTCAGGTGTGGATTTGCCCTTAAATTACCTCTTTTATAGTCTTAGTCCATGCAGCATCCATAACAGAAAACGAGCAGAGGGGGGAACAAAATCCTAATACAAGATAGGTCTGAGTAAAACAGCCTTTTTGCTTTGAGATGCAGCAGGAAATTCCATTTAGCAATATTTTTTGTGTCACTGTGGCCAAACCATCAAGTATGCACAGGAAGCGTTACTGATAAGAGTCCATTGCTTTGTGAGTCAAATGTTTTCTAGGCTCAAACTGCAGTCTCTCTTTCCATCTTGTAAGAACTTTAGAAAAGTTCTTAGGGTAGA
This sequence comes from Podarcis melisellensis, assembly GCF_964234715.1. NCBI lineage: Eukaryota > Metazoa > Chordata > Lepidosauria > Squamata > Lacertidae > Podarcis > Podarcis melisellensis. The sequence goes on from NC_138543.1 coordinate 28,443,334, forward strand.
CCAGACTAAAGGGGCATCTTGTCAGCATACTGTTCTCACAATGGACAACCAGGTGCTTATGGGAAGTCACCAAGCTGGACCAGATCTCTTTTCAAACCCCAGTAAAAATCACAAAGTCCAAGAAAAAAGCATATAGTTTTTTCCTACAGGTAGAAATTATTACTATACAACTTGGTAATACGCCAAGTTTTTATGATGCTTATGTCTGTTAGTTATGATAAATATATCCCACAAATTGGTTAGTCACAGTTGCCTTTCACTGATAGACAGAGGGTGAGATTCAATGATGTGTCCAAAACTACCCAATGTGTTAGAGGTTGAAGCAAGGTTTGAATCCAAATCTCCCTGATCCAAGAGTTCCTACAGATTGCATAGCAAAGCATGACTTCTGGACAGCTATAGAAAAACTATGGAAAAAACATAGCTAACCTATTCAAAAAGAACCTATGAAAATCCATGTAAGTACATACACATTAAATAACTTGATTTCTCAAAATATAGTCATATTTAACCATCTTTTCTTTTGGTCTTCTCTTAGAATCATAGAAATGTAGAATTGGAACAGACCCGGAGGGTCATCTAGTCCAACATCCTGCAATATAGGAATCTCAACTGAATCCTCTAGTATAGTCATCCAACCTCTGTGTAAAAGCCTCCAGTGAAGGAGAGTTCACAACCTCCCAAAGGAATCCATTCCACTGTTAAGCAACTCTTACTGTCAGAAACTAATAATAATAATAATAATAATAATAATAATAATAATAATAATAATTTGAACCCTGCCCATCTGGCTGGGTTTCCCCAGCTACTCTGGGCAGCTTCCAACAAAGATTAAAAATACATTAAAATGTCACACATTAAAAACTTCCCTGATGTCTTCTAAATGTCAGGTAGTTTTTATCTTTTTGACATCTGGTGGGAGGGCGTTCCACAGGGTGGGCGCCACTACCGAAAAGGCCCTCTGCCTGGTTCCCTGTAGCTTTGCTTCTCACAGTGAGGGAACCGCCAGAAGGCCCTCAGCGCTGGACCTCAGTGTCTGGGCAGAACGATGGGGGTGGAGACGCTCCTTCAGGTATACTGGGCCGAGGCCATTTAGGGCTTTAAAGGTCAACACCAACACCAGCTCTCTTTCTGGCAGGGTGCCCATTCCCTGGGCAGGAACCTTGTGGTTAAGTAAAGCCAATAAGACAACGAGTCAATGAAACATTGCCTAGGCTGTGTGGAACGACTTAAAGAGAAGTGGCTAAAAGAGTCCAAGGGTATAATTTCAGGTGCCCTCATGAAATACGCAAAAGCATCCAAACAGTATCAAATAATGAAGCAAGATTCTGTTCAGCAAAGAGGCAGACTAGCTAGGGTACAATTACAGACACCTAAGTACAAGAGGCTCTGAAAAGTTGCCAAATCAAATACTCAACACCTGGCATTTATTTATTCAGGGATTTAAAATGAAAAGCATTGAATCCCGACTTTTTACAATAACTGACTTTTCACAAAAGGCAAGGCACAGCAACAAATGGCAACTCTAGTTTCCGCTACCCTAATCACCATTACAGAAACTGATGTGGAAAGAACATAGGCAACTTGGGGGGGGGGGAGTGTAATAATATGTTTTCTTTCTTGTGTCTTCCTCTCCTGTTTTCTAGACCCATTGCCAATGTCTTAAATGAAAACACATATAAAGTAGGAAATATAACAGTAACAAAAGTGTTGAGTGGCTTCCAGCCAGCCACATGTCAATGGCAATGAAACCAAAATGCAGCCAACAAGGCAATACAGACTTGTCATTTCCATTATTATTTGCTGCATCTCAAAGATTCTAGTTATTGGGAACTAAGGCCAGTTGACATAAATAGCAGATCTGATGCTAAACCAGGACTATACGACATCAGACTGTGAGGTCATATGTTACCTTAAAGCATTACGGTAACCTGAGATTTGGATAATGATATCATTATTACAAAAATGTGTTGTTTTGTTAAGAAAACTGAAACAATTATTGGTCATTTTCATGCATTTGCATGTTCCCTTGTCTATTTTCCCTTCTTTTTTGTAAGCTGACAGACTCTAGGGTTGTGCGCTCATCTCACTCTAGAGGCCGGGAGCCAGCGCTGTCCGCAGACACTTCCGGGTCACATGGCCAGCGTGACAAGCTGCATCTGGCGAGCCAGCGCAGCACACGGAACACCGTTTACCTTCCCGCTGGTAAGCGGTCCCTATTTATCTACTTGCACCCAGGGGTGTTTTCGAACTGCTAGGTTGGCAGGCGCTGGGACCGAACGACGGGAGCGCACCCCGCCGCGGGGATTCGAACTGCCGACCATGCGATCGGCAAGTCCTAAGCGCTGAGGTTTTACCCACAGCGCCACCTGCATCCCTTTATAAATACTAGATAACATTAAATAACTACATGATGCTTTCAGTGGGAAAAAAAATCCTGCATCAGAGTAGTAAAAAGCCACCCAAAAACCACCCACCTGGCTGAAGATTCTCTAAGTACTAATTTTAATCCAAAACTATGTATGGCTACCTTAATATCTAATGTTTCGATTAATTTAATTACCTAACTATTATTTTATGAAATGTTTTGAAGACTATGAGCACAGCCTCTCTTTCTTTTAGTTCTAGGTATTGATAGTACAGTGGTACCTCGGGTTAAGAACTTAATTCGTTCTGGAGGTCCGTTCTTAACCTGAAACAGTTCTTAACCTGAACCACCAGTTAATGGGGCCTCCTGCTGCCGCCGCGCGATTTCTGTTCTCATCCTGAAACAAAGTTCTTAACCCGAGATACTATTTCTGGGTTAGCTGAGTCTGTAACCTGAAGCATCTGTAACCCAGGGTACCACTGTAGTATCACACAATTGGGCATCACTTCTAGGTCATGCTTTTTCTATTTAAAAAAGGGTACTGCGCAGATTATCCTGCAATATTCTCAATGGCAAAGAGCTTGTTCTATCAATTGCTAAATTGAGCTTAGCTACTTCTTAACACTGTTTGCTCCTAGCCTGATCTTTTGGCTGATCACATCAGCAAACAAGCACAGGGATTGCAGCCCTGGTGTGATATCAAGTGCAGAGATTCAGGACTTGGGCATGGAGGGGGCTCCTAGAAGTGGTGAAGGGCAACCCAGCAAAATGGGACACAAGAAGGGCAAAGATGGGCAAGGATATGACAGAGCAAGGTGAGGCATCATCAAAACAGTCCATTTCATCACTTTGGATGCTTTTCACGTTCTGTTGCAGTGGTTCTCTCTACATCAAAATGAAACTCTGAGCCTTTGCCAACCTAGCAGTCTTCCCTCAGTTCTTGTATACAGAGGTCAGTCTGCTTCCAATCAGCATCTGTGTGAGAGAGGTAAACATTCTGTCCCTTCTTCTCAGGAAGAGCCTTTCTAGTTTCATAAGAAGGTTCACTTCTCTCTTTGAGAACTGGGATCTCACACTCAAAGAAACTGGTTCAAGAAAAGATGGCTTCATACCCATTTATCATTATTTCTTCCCCAAAGATACTGCAACACCCCCTCCCCATAACACAGATTCTATGTTACTTGAGTTGTTATTGGAGTAAAGGAAACTGAATTCTCCTGAGTCATACCAACCATCCATCTAGTATTGTACACTGGCCAGCAGCAGTTCTCCAAGGTTTCAAGCAGAGGCCTCTCCCAGTGCTACCTGGAGATGCCAGGGTTTGAAAATGTGTCCTTCTGTATGCAAAGGGCATATGTCACTGTGCTGCAGGCAATTTCACAGGAAGGTAGCTGTTTGTTTTGTTAGTGCCATTACATAGTTTAGTCACTAGGTGGCAGTGGACTTAATTGTATCTGAGTGGAATTAGGCGCTACCTGTGTTGTTCTGTTCCAGCTCAAGAGAAACAATAAAGTTATTGTCTATCTTTCTGAATGACATGGTCTTTAAGACTTTCCATTATACCATTCTTGCCACATATAAAAATGATCCTGCTGATTTACTGCTTGCCTAGAATATAAGTAAATAAGCATCTACCAAGACATGGCGGACGAATAAAAAAAAGGGGGGTTAATTCTAGCAGTGCCTACGATTTATTTAAGACAAGTCTGAGCAAGTAAGTGCAGTGGGACGCCAAGAAAATTGGCAACATCTTTTTAGCAGGCCAGAATTCACTTCTCTTAAGGTCTCTTACACTAACTTGTGCATACTCTGGCCTATATAGTTTATTACTTCTCAGGACTGTTTCATCATGAAACCAGTTCAGGGTTTATCTCTCACACAAGATAATCTTGTTACAGACAATCTGGTTATTGAATGTCCTCAACAAAGAACAATCTTGTTAATAGCTAGCCTGCTCAAAGATGTGTCACTTCAAATCCATCTTGTCCAAGATCTCAGCTACACATAAATGACCTCATTTGTAGCTCCCCTTTTCCAGACTGATGATGGCCGCTCTGTGTTGGCGTCAAAAACTTACAAAAGACTCACTCAGCTGGCTGGATTTATTCCACATAAAAAAATTTACTTAGAGTGGAGCTTTATACCAGTGACCATTATCTTTCTCTCTGAGGTGCAAGAATTGCCTGGGAAAGGGGTAGTTTTCCTGAAACAAATCAGTATTTTAATTTTAACTAGAAATGAATAGGGTTTAAAATAGTCCTCTATATCAAAAGGAGAGAATGGGATAATACAATTTTCATGACACACAGTTCCTACTTTAAGTCCAGTGGAGGCCTCTTAACATGGAGTGAGGTTATACAGAGATGAGGAGAAACAAAAAGGGAAAGATTAGGCCAGGATCATAAGAGGACACAATTGCAGCTAAGATGATGGTGACTTTGGATGGGCCGTGTATTTTTTCTTTCATGGTGAAATCACAACACAATTCTATCTGAAGGCTCACAGAGCAATCCCAATTCCCAGTCTGCCAGCTGGATAGGCTTTGGCTGAGGCAGGACCAACCCCACATCAGGTCCGACCCTGCCTGACTTCACCAACCATTGTCAGTCAACGAGGGTGCCCCACCTTCAAGGAGTTTCCCAATGCAGCTGCCAAAATGCTGAGCAGAACCTGGAGCTTGTGCTGTCCCCACCAACTGTAGCCCACAGAAAAAGAGTTGGTAAAAAGTAGGGGTGTGTATTGGCTCTATGTGTATCCTGAATTATGAATTCTCATGTCTCCAAGTAGCATTGCACTGTTAAAGAGATATCTTGAGTTAGGTCAGGGACTCCCTAAGCTTCGGATTGGCTCATTTGCCTCAACATATTGCTCGCCCCAGTCTTTCCTGAGGATTCATACTATGTTCCTCCCTGTCTCCAAAAATTCATTTTGTACCTGCCCCAAAGTCTGCCCTTTGGGGAAAATCACTGCAGCCGCCATTCTGAAATCTGGCAGACTTCATCTTATCACAAGGGGTGGCAATGCCTTTCAATTGCATCTAATTCCATCCTTTGGTTGAGAGCCTGCCACTTAGAATTAAGGACCAGAGTGTCCCAGAGCACACGCTCCATCCTGGACTTTGCTTTTAGCAGCAGAATTGAGTTCATAGTCCTTTTACAAAAAACTCCACTCCTGGTTCCCCCCTGCCCCGGGTTTGGTTATTTCAGCAGCCTAATTAAGAGGAAAATGCTCTTTTTCTCTTCTTGGGAGATGGAAACCTTTGCGAATCTACCACAAATTTCACAGAGATGTACCAGTAGATTCCAAGCTACCTTTCCCCCCACCACTGATGTGTATACATGTATATATACACATCTCCACCAAGAACTGCTCTGCAAAGATAGGAAGGCGCATACACACACACATACACACACACACACACAGTCATTCTCTTTGGTCCCAATAGTGCTTTCATCTGGATACAAAGTGTCTGAGGCATGATTGTCTCTCTCACTATATGATTAATTTAATGCCATTTTCTCATAAAGGAATCCAGGTCACACAGCTCAGGACCCCTTCTAAACGTGTGCCAACATAGCTCTGAGAGACAGAAGTAAAATCATTTCTGACTTCTGCATCATCAACAGAATAATTAAATCCCTCTTGCCGAGTCTTTTGTAGAGGCAGTGATACGTTAGCGAGAACAAGAGCAGCTTGGCTTGCTGGGAGAGATATAAAGTGTTGGGGGAGGGTGGGAAGAGATCCTTTTTGAAACTCCTGTGCTGAGCTTATGCTATATAGAAGTCACTGGGACAACAAACCCCATGACTTCATTTTACCAATATAGTTGTATTTCCAAGAGGCCCTTGTATTTACCGACTAAATTCGCCCTCTCCTTCCCACTTACATCCCAAGCCTCCCCCCCCATTCCACCCACCATACATTTGTGAGTAAGATATTTTCAACTTGAGCTCATCTTACTCTGCACAGAAGATGCTCTAAAGCTTGAAAGGGGGTGGGGAAGGAGAGTCTATGCATTTCATAGATGCAATTAGAGGTTAGTCTACTGAAGAAGGGGGGGGGGAGAGCAACCACCACCCCGCTTAAAAACACAATGGTCTTAGGCTTCCCAGAGTATTGCACTCTGTGTAGGAGGTGAAGGCAAGAGGCAATTTATTCTGCAGCTGGTTTCGAAATAAACACAGCAATGGAAGATAAGGAGTGAAAGAGGAATAAATCCTCCTTGTAGCAAACTTGATGGACAGACAGGCTGCCATTAACAATGCTGTTGCCTTTGTAAGTACAGAGTGATGTGGAGATACCCTGGCATTTATACTGTAGACATGGTCCTTAAAGATTTTACACCTCCAATTCCTTAGAATTATCAGCTATCTCCAGCCTGTCAGTCATCCTGGCAATCTTAGATTTTTAGCTTACAGGCCAGGCAGATTATTGACAAAGCAATCCAGGGTGATATAATACACCCTGACAAACAACATTGGGGGGGGGATTGTGTTTACCACTTTCGCCACACCAATTCGGCTAAATTAATTCTTAACGCTAAAAGTAAACTTTATCCTGATAAGCATTTCACTCCCAGCGCAGCATTGTTTTGCTATACTACTGGAGTGGCGCACTAATACACTTCTGGTGCAACTAATTTCACTTGCTCTATGCTAATAGAAACAGGAAGGGAGAGGTCTGCAACCCTGCAACAAGAAAACCAGCTGATGCATCTGTACATAAATACCAAATCACATCCCTCTACAGCAAAGACAAAGCCAGAAGTATTATGCATTTGGGCTTGCTTCTCCGTCGCTAGCTATTCCTTGTTTTACAGGGAGTTTATGATTAAGTGACTCAGTCCTAGAATTAAACAAAAGCCATTTGGGGGAACATTTTTGATAGTGTCAAACACTCTTCTCTTTAGATGATTTTTCAGCATGGTTTGGAAAAATATGTGTCTGTGTTTTTCAATTTCCATCTTGGCCTCTCATTTTCAGTTGACTTCTATTGCCATCAAGGATGCCATGATGTAGTCAAATGTTACTGGCTACATGGCCTTGTACAGCCATCACATTTAATGCATCCTTCCTGATTGGCTAGGATTATACCTGGTCTAAGTTGAGTAGCTTGGTTTAACACAGGAATCAGTTGTCTGTGCTTCCCCTCAGTGACATCATCATGTAGACCAAACTGATTGGCCCAATCAATGGTCTTGTCTTTGACTTATACAACCTCAAATAGCTTGGATCCCATATGAATGAAAGCTTGACTCTTCCCATACAGACCCAACCTGGAGCAGTGTTGATCTGGGTTCTGTTAGCAACTCTGCCACCCGTGGTGGTTTGAGGGGGGATGGAGAGTGGAAGAGTCTTCTTGGTAGAGGTGACCAAGCTCCAAAACTCCCTCTCTGTGGATGTGTGCCTAGCACCTATGTTTTACAGATTTTGGGGACATCACATGTCACAATGTACCTTTTCACCCAGGCTTGGGGGATGGCTGAATGTGAGGTTTCCCTTCAGTATATGATGTTGCATTGTTTTATTTTTGATTGTCTTCTGCTTTTTAATTATAATTATTACTGTATTTTTATTTTTACGTTCTAATTACATGTTGTGGTACCACCACATTCACTAGGCAATCAGTAGTTGGTTGTCTGCAAAAGAGCTATAGAAAACAAGGGCACCAAACTCAGGTTTTTTTTTTTAAAAGTCAATATTCTCTTAATCAGAATAGTATAATTCTAGCTCAATCATTATTTATAGCCTGAAAACTGGATAATATTCAGCACACACCTAATCAATGCTGTTGAAAGAGAAATTAAATTTGTGCAACCCAATTTCTAACACAGTGCACACACATACCCTCACACACTTGGCCTTGCATTCTCTGATCTTCCTTTGAAGGGTGTTCTAAACATGTGCAGGTGAATATGCTTAGAAGCTTCCATAAGATCAACAACCCCAGGCAATGTTCCTGATCACAGAGGCTTCTGAACAGATACAAGTGAATGCATATCAGACCTTCTCACTCAGTATGAAGGTCACAAGAGAAGAATGCAGGACCATTGCATGTGGGACTCATGAGGACAGTGCTGGCATTGCTCACATCCCTTTCTTGTGCTTACTATTAGCACTTCAGGTGTAATTCTCATGAAATCCAAATTTGTGAGCAAAGAACTGGACTTTAAAAAGTTTCACCAGATTTGTGATGCGATGGCATTTGAAAGGGTATTCAGCAAATTGGCAAGCCCAGTTCTCCCCTTTTTCCCTGCACATATATACATAAATAAATAAATAAATAAATAAATAAATGGCGTCTCCTGGCTCTCTGTAGCTTCCCGGCCCCATTGAGTTTCCTGGACTGTGCATGGAAATCATTTTCATGGGCACGCCAAGAAAAGTGATGGGGCTGGGGACCTACAAAGAGCAGTGAGGTTCTACTTTTAGGCGTAAAATGAAACAAAACAAACAGCAGTTGGCAGGGTTGCATAGCTACGGAGAGCTGTGAGGCTGTTTTTAAAGTACAGACAAAAGGGTAAAATGCAGTGAGGCTGCAACAGAGAGCTGTGAGGTTCTTTTTGAGGTACAAAAAAAAGGGGAACACTCACTCACTTCACAAACTTAACTAAGGTAAGGGCAACACACACACACACACACACACACACACACACACACACACAACCTACAGATTCTGACTTCTCATTTTTGAGGTCGGAAATGGATTGGCGCAAGTGAGGAATGAGCTTTGGCCCACTTTTATTTAACAATGGTGAACTATTGTTAAATGCTCCAAGGTGAAAGGTAACAATTAATTTTATTACGATGCTATTTGCTAGTGAGGGCAGGATTGAGGAGGACCACTTGCCCCCCCCAACCCTGCAGCAATCAAAGAGGAATCAAATAACATTGCAGAGCTCCTTCCACTGGTTACGTGCAATAACGACAGGCATCTTCAACGAGAACACAAGCTGTCCTCGGTGGGCAGTGTGTCTGAGAAGGACAGGAATGGGGAACTTCATTGTCTGGCCTTTGCAACTCTCCCCAGGCCACATGCCTCACCAGCTGTCAGGGACTGGACTGAGAAGGAATGGTGGGAAACCCTCCCCCCTTTTCTGAACCTTCCCAAGGGCAGGAGGACAGTATTGATTTAGAACAGTGGTTTGCAGAGGGACATCATCCATAGAGGAGAAGCTGGGAAATATTTGGTGAGGAACTGCTAGAAGAAGAAACACCAGGAGAGAGACAGCTGGCAGATTCACTGTCTTTGGAAAGCATTCCTGACCCCCCTTCGCCTAGGACTAGACAGGCATTGAAAGTGATAGTACAGAAAGTGCAGTGGCAACAAGCTCAGATTACCAAACGTAGGAGTGATGTAGATTAATGGAAACAGTGGAGGTGAACAACACCATTTTTAGAGAGATAAACATTCCTTTCTCTCGCGCTGTGATTATTAAAGAAACTACAGTATCTGGTAAGAATGCTCCTTTCATTTGATCTGCTTATTTACTGCCACTGGGGGAGGGATCCGATTCCCTGAAGCCTGACACCAGCCCTGGTTTGCAGCTTCCTTGACCATCTCTGCCTGGCCAGAAGTGTGCTTGTGTGTCTTGCTTACCTGGATGTAAGGCAGTGGAGAGGTATGTGTAGAACAAGGCTTCTGTACAAAAGTAAGAGTAACATACATTGGTCAATCCACTTTTGCGTCTGGTCCCATCCATCCCTGGCATGTGACCTCTGGCATATGGCCTAGAAGGTTCCTCATCCATGGAGTAGGAGCAGGGAGACCCCGGTTCACATCCTCACTCGGCCACGCAGGCAATCTGCGAGAACACCTAACCTGCCTCACAGTTGTTGTGAGGATGCAAAGTGTGTGTGAAGAGACAACGTATGCCATCCTGAGCTCACTGAGGGAAGGGTGGGATAAAATGCAAACGATTCGTTACATTTTGAGAAGAATGTCATGGTTTCACAATAACAGCAGTCCAATTAGGTTTTTGGCTTGCTGTTGCTTTACAATTAGTTTATCTAACCCAGGGGTCAGCAAACCTTTTCAGCAGGGGGCCGGTCCATTGTCCCTCAGAACTTGAGGGGGGCCGGACTATATTTTTTTGGGGGGGAAATATGAATGAATTCCTATCTCCCACAAACAACCCAGAGATGCATTTTAAATAAAAGGACACATTCTACCCATGTAAAAACACGCTGACTCCCGGACCGTCCACGGGCCGGATTTAGAAGGCGATTGGGCCGGATCTGGCCCCCAGGCCTTAGTTTGCCTACTCATGATCTAGCCTGTTGGTGACTATCTTCATTGTTGTCCTCACTGACATTTATTCTTCTAAAAATACTTGACTGTTATTTGCCCAGCCCTGGTGGAGGGAGGGCGAGGGAGGTACCAGAAAACAGAAGGTACCTTTTCTCCAAATGAACACCAGGAACCCTGCAGTGCCCCCTGTGTTAGCTACCAAGCCAAATTCAAAGTGCTCCACTTCACCTTTAAAGGGCTGGATACCTGAAGGAGACCTAATCCCATATTTACCCCCTCAGACTTTGAGTGCTTTGATGAAGCTCTGCTGTTGGGTTCTTTTTCATCCACAGTGAATTGAGTGATGGCAAGGAGCTGCTTTTCTGTATAGTGGCTCCCACCATCTGGGAGCCCGGAGCATTTGTCTTGCTGGTCTTTGAGGATTTTTCAAAGGATGGTAAAGGCCATCTTATTTAAGAAGATTTTCTGCCTGTGAGCATCAGCTGCTGCTGCTTATGGGTTCTCTTGTTTTGCTGAACTGCTTTTTTGTTGTTGTTTGTGTATTGTGTTCAACACATTTATTATTATAGGGTGCTTTTTTATATATTGGTTAGCTACTCCAGGCAGCAATCCAATGTACACTTCCCTGGAAGTAAGTCTTATTGAACTTGAACAGCCTTTTTTCTGAGTAGGCATGCATAGGATTCCCCAGATATTGTTGGGATGGCTTTTCTGGTGGGATGCATATTTTTTAAAGAAAGAAATACATATTGCACAAGAGACCATTTGCCAGGCAATTTCCGTCTTTCGCTATTAAGAAGTCCCATTTCTTCCAGTAGAACTCCACCCCATGTACTCAACAACAATACTTTATGTGATGAAACACACTAGATCTAATCTGGAGAATCATACCAACTGTGAAACAAAATAAAAACATTTCTTCCAGTAGCACCTTAGAGACCAGCTATGTTTGTTATTGGTGTGAGCTTTCATGCGCATGGACACTTGATCAGTGACCTGCAACTCTGTTACACCATCTAGCTGCTTTACATTGCACAGAGTTCTTCAGCCCAGGCAAATGGCAAGAATACAGTCGTACCTTGGTTTATCCTCTTTGTTCCCTGGCTCAATTCAGAGCCTTTAAAGCAGTGGTTCCCAATCTTCTTTTGGCCATGCTCCACCTAAGCATCTCTAAAATCCTGATGCCTGTGACATATAATTCTTCTTATTCAAAAAGTGAACTCCTCTTCACGTGGAGGAAGCCTAAAAGGCCATTAACTTGCTCTAAACAAGCTTCCAAATTGCCCCCCCTAAAAATCCAGTTGCCCCTCCCCTGTGGGGCATGTGCCCCACATTGGAAACCATGACTTTAAAGCCTCAGGACCGGGTCACTATAGGGACTGCTTGTTCCAATATAGGCCTGCCTTGGATTTGCAAATTATTTCAGAGGTCTTGCTCTCAGGGCCTTTTCTGTGATGGTGCTGTGACAGTGGAATGCTCTGCCAGTCAAAGCAGGCTCCCTTGTTTTGTGCCCTTTCTACTAGACACCCTTCTTTCAATCCGCTTTTAGTGCACAATAACTAGCTACATTGCTACCAGTTTCAGTGCATAACACATTTCCGCCTTGCCGCCCCCTCAAGCGTTGATTGCCTCTTCCACAAAAGCAATGAAAGCTGCCCCACAGTCCTCTAATTCCAGGTATTTCTGGGGTGCACTGGGGCTGGGCTGCCTGTACATTCGAACCGTGCAGCTGTTTACAGATCTCACCCAAAATGTAAGCATGACGTCATAACAGGTAATATATAGATAATTTACTTTTTCCTGCATCTCTTTCTCTATATATAATAAAACAGTAATAATGTCATTACAGAGCCCCCCCCCCCCACTGGGGCAGTTGTAGTGCCTTGAATTCATGGTGGAGTAGAGGAGGAAAAGTGAAGGCAGTTTGCACAACCATAGTGGCCATGGCATAAAAGCAAGAACAGGGAGGACACAGAAGAGGGGAAATTGGTGCTTTACAACAGCAGCACAAGTTTGCGCAAAGCAGGGATAGCACTGAGAGAAAAACAACAGGGTTTTTTTGGGGGGGGGGTTTAAAAAGGCAGAGATTTGAGTAAAGTACTATGGAAAATTTCGGGGCTGAGGAAGCAGGCGCACAGTCTCTGGTACATAGTAATATCTATCTCCATTGCTATATATTTTTCAAATTAATATCCACAGATGCCAATTTCAATCTGACATTCTTTTGACAGTTTGAAAATACTGCATCCTAATGACCAGGTGCCAAAGACACATCCTGTTGCTTAAGTGCTGCAAAAGCCGCTGGGCAAAGGGCAGCTGTTCGAGAATGGTAAAAAATGTTATAGAAACCATATATATATATACACACACACACAATATGCCATGGATACTGATAAGAAGCACACTGTTTGTGTTGTAACAATGCCAATTGTGTGTAATTTTAAATATTTATAAGGAGATGGTGGCTGTTTCCAAAAACCTCTCTATTAAAAACAACAACGCCCCAATATAAATCTCTCTGATCTGCTGTAACGCTACTTCGTCTTCTCCGTCAGCCATGTTACGAAGCATAAAGCCTCTCATTAGCTCACACTTTCACTTCCATGGGTTGCTTTAACCGAGGGATCCAGCATGTGTTAATGACTTAGAGAATTAAGACACGGCTCAGGCAAAACAATAAATACCTTCCTCTTATTAAGGGCGTTCGGTAACAATGCTGCGGCGTGCAGCTTGCTTTGTGCTCACTTTTCTCCGCACGCATTTTAATTCAGGCAGAGAGAGCCAGGCGTGCACTCCTGAGAAACACATAATGAGGTCAGGTGGAAAATCTTGTCTTGTTTCAGATATGAATTCAATCTATCTGTCCTCGCATGCGAGACGGTATACACAGAAGGAAATGCAGCTGACATGCTTTAACTTCACTGACACTGAAAATCTCTCTCTCTCTCTCTCTCTCTCTCTCTCTCTCTCTCTCTCTCTCTCTGTTGGTGTTTTTTTCCTCTTCACATCAAAATGCTCCCTTCTGTCTCTGACACATGCTGAAGAGGGGCCACCCAGAATATGTTGTTATTTTGGACTTTCCCCCTTCCCTTTCCACACTTCTGCCCCCTCCCCTTCTTGGTTAAATTCATCACTTTTTTAAAAAAATAATATGTGTGTCTTTCTTAATTGGTGTCTGGCACTGTGCACAGAGAACGACAGTCTCTGTAAGGTTGTGTCACCTTTCATACTATACTAATATTTTTGGGAAGTGTGGATTTTGGAAGCAGGAGCAGGATAGCTTGCGTTAGGAAAGTCTCAAAATGAATACTGGTTTTACAGTTAAAAACCTGAAGGAGTGGAGTAGTTCACCTGTCACAAGCAGGCACATTTGGTTCAAAACTATTCCCTTGAGCAGTGCTTTGCTATTGAGTGGAAGGCAGAACAATGTGTCAGGGCTTAGAGTGCAGCTCTTCAATGTCTAACACAACTATTAGAAAAAGAGGGTTCTTTTTTTTAAAAAAAATCTTCAGTTGTCAGCATAATTTGAGTTTAAAACCGTTTAAAAAGGATTGCTTAATTCCTAATTAGCCTATTCAGTGCATTAGAATGTGCATTTATATCCATCAGCAAAGAGACCCCATGATAACCTTTTAATAGAGTGCACCTTGTATATAGCTAGCTTCTTGTGGAAAATGACTGTGTAGGAAATACTAAATTAATGGAAGTCCTTGGCAGGAGTGAAGAAGGGATGTAGAATAGTTCAAATAGTTCATAACGGTGGATTCTGGTCCAGTAGGACAAATGGGGCACTGCCCCAGCAATCTCAGCCTGCCCCCAATCTGCCAGTCTTCTTATTTAAAACCAGTCCAGGGTGTGGCACTGTCTGTCAGCTTCCTCCTCAGTGCTGTCCTTGTAGAACTCCACGCTGAGGAAGATGGGGACACAGCTAGAATTTGTGGGCTCTTCCTGTCATAGGCTCTAGCTCCACCTGCTGTTGACCTCCAAGCCTTCTACTTGACCAGTTCCAATTGGCAGCTGCTGCTACTGGTTCCTAAAGTTTCAGCTGCCTAGGAGAATTTTATCAAACACATGCACTATGCCAGCTCAGATATAAAACAGAAGTGGAGATTGGCTCCCCCCTCCCTAGATGTTTTGAAAACATTTTATCCAGATGAAATCAGAAGCAAAATGCCATGGCTAATCCAAGGCTGGAATGGTTGTTTTCTCCTCACTCAAAATTAAAATTCTATGTAACAGAAACTGACAGCTTATGCCAAGAGAAGTTCCAAGCATGTATTTGCGATCTAAACATCATTCAGTGTGTTACATATTGTATGCATACCCTCCCTCCAACATTTCTCTGATGAAAAAAGGGATGTCCTATTCCATACCCTCCAACATTTCTCCGAAGAAAATAGGGAAGTCCTACGTTTACTTAGATTGTCAAATACGTTTTCTCTTGCACCTGTAGGGAAGGCACAAGCCAAAGGTGATGCATTGGTGAGAAGATGTGGAATATACACTGCTGCAATATTAAAAGCAATTCCCTGTACAAACAGGGTTACTGTGAGCAGGCTGATCACTTGAGAAATTCTGATTGCCCTCCCTTGCTGGGATCTTCATCTCCTGAAGAATTGCCAAGAAGGATTCCCAAGTGGACTGTCCCCTTTGTCACTGCTTGGCTCATCTTATACATTATCTGCAGCCAATCAGTGCAACCAAGATAAGCAATGTCCAGAAGTGGAGAAGAATCCTGGCCCAACAGACCATATATGAGTCAAAGGGGAGGGAACCTGCTCAGCTCCAAACACAGCAATCAGCTACAGCCTACATTGCCTTCATCATATGTCCTTAAATACTTGTGTGGATGTTAGCTGACCAAAGGACTTAATTATGGAGCTAGCTTCTTCCCTGGTGTGAATCAACATAGCTCCACTAATGCTAATAGAAATGTGCTCATTTGCACTGTTTGACCCTGTAAGATAGAATGAGGAAACAGCACATTTTTCTACCAGGCAGCCTTTTTAAAAAGTGTGTGTGTGATAGAGAGGGGGGGGGGGAGATGAATATGGAGTATTCAGGCTACATTTCCTAATGCTCCACAGCAGTCTCCGATTTCGTATTGCATTGACTTGCACATCATATTTGCCAAGTTCATTTTTGCTAATTGGATGTGAAAACATGTAACTCAAGAGCTGGCATTGAATTAGAACATTTCATAGCAAGAAAATGATTTTCAGATCATATTATTATATACTAAACCCTCTAATTAAGCACAGAAGCTGCTGCAATGCTGATAATTCAAGGAGTATAGGGGGGAAATCCTTTAAACATAAGCATTTATATATATATATATATATATATAAACCTGAGCCCCAAAATAACTTTTACCAGTCACTAGCCTTGTGTCAGAACAGTTCCATGCTCTACACAATGTGTGCAGAACAAGAGTCTCTCTTTTTTTGTCACCCTTTCAAAAACAAAGATGTCAACATTCTATGGCTGTAAACAGATACAGAAATAATTTTGCTAAACATTTTTTTATGTTGCAGTTTTGATTCTGCTAGGATTCAATATGCCAGTATTAAAAGAAGCAGCTTTTATCCTAGCTATAGTGGAAAGGTATGAAAAGACAGAACGAATAGGAACAGAGCCAACAGATCAGATCATCCGCCAGCCACAATGATGTTACTGCATGAATCCATAAATTTGCAAGTGAAAATTATACAGTCCCCCCCTCCCTTCATCACAGCTGTGCATTTGCAGTTTAAAAATATGTAACTCATTCTTTTTAAAATGGTGCACAAGTGGTTTTGGTTATCAGTTAAAATGTTCAATTAGTACAGCAAGTGCTTTAACGCGGAAGCCCTCCAGAGCAAGGCAGTCTCATCTGGCTGCCTAGCTGGAAATCACAGCCCAGCTGATTAAGTTGTCTGCTAAATGACAGAGCAAAAGTGTTTGGATTATTAAATGGTGCAAACTGATCAAAGCACTCCAAGACAAACCTTTTGGGCATCAGTTGACTTGCTTTTTTTTTTAATATGCTGAAAATGTTGCCCTTCCACAAAACATGAACATGGAGCAGAATAAACACACAAGAAGAAAGGGCTTTGAGATTCACATTTGCTCATCTAGCTACAAAACAAGAGGGCAATATCTGGATGTCCAGTCTTGATCCAGGTATCTTACACCTGCAATCTTACATCAGCCATCTCCCCGACGCCAGTGCCTTCCACCCAGAACTACGTTAGCCCAATTGCTGGTGATGGAAGGCAAGCTGTTCTATAGCTGAAAGACCCAGCTGTGCGCATAATGCTCAGCTGCTGGATGGCAACAAATATATATGTGAAGAGCTATACAAAGTTGCATCTGAAACACTGAAGTACCCAGTGTTGCACAATACACTGAGCACTGAAAGATCAAACATGGGAGAGCTATACATAAACTAATGCCAAAATCCTGTGTTACCGAACTGTACGTAAACTAATGCTATTGAATTCCTTTGTTAATATTTGGTGGACCTGAGTGGAATGCTTAGATTCATCTCAGAGGCCAACCATATAAGCCAAACATCTCAAAACACTCTAGTGCATAGATTGACAACCTCCAGGTGTTTCTGGTCAGCAGCTCTCATCAGTCCCCACTAGCATGGCCAATGGTAAGGGATAGTGGGAACAACAATATATGGAGGGCCACAGGTTCCCTGTCCTTGCTCCAGTGTGACTTAAAACTCACAATGAAGCTATGCAGGTAAGCAGCAGACTTGACTGCTGATAGGTGGGATCTCCAAAGCAGAAAACACCACTCCAGCAATACCCCATTACTTTCTCACATTACTGTGTAGTTGGGGGGGGGGGATGTGCAGTTGTAAAAATAGGGAGGATTAGGATACATATTATATAGGAGCACAGACCCTCCAAGTGTCCCTATTTTCCAGGGACAGTACCAGATTTACTGAAGCTGTCCCGGTTTCTGATTTGATCCCAGGATGTCCCACTTTCCTTAGGAAGTCCCTATTTTTATTGGAGAAATATTGGAGATGATGTCTCCATCAGTGGCATGCAGTTAAATTTTTCATAGGGGAACAGTTAGGGCTTTATGTAGAGTTCGGGACCCCAATGGTCATCTAATCCAAGCGCCTGCAAGGTAGGAATCTCCACTCAAACATTCCTGGCAGATGCCTAAAAACCTTCCATGGAGAGTTCACAGACTCCCAAGGAAATCTCCGGCCCCGTCAATTTGCCAGTTCCTAGCAGCTTGTAAAAAAAAGAAAAGTTTTGCTTTGCTTTGCTTTGTTTGTTTTTTAAAGACAACCCCCAATAGAAGGGTGGATTCCCCCTCAATTAAAAAAAACAAAACATTTTTAACACACACTCACACACACACACCCTTTCATAATCTCCCTTTCTATGATTGTGTGGTTGTTAGCTGTTGCATGTTGCTGCTTCAGGTTCTAGAAGATTGGGGCTGGGGGTTTATTTTATTAAAACACCATGCTTTCAAAACATACACACAGAGAGAGGGGCTGTAGGAAAGGAAGTGAGATATTAAGGTTGAAAGGATCTTGTATTCCACCCCCATCCTATAGGCACTTCAGGCTTCCCAACTGCTCTTCCTTAAAAAATGAAGGAGAAGGGCTGCAGTTCTGCTTCCTGCTCATGTGTGTGTATTGCTATTCAGGGTTGTGCAGTTTTGCAGCCGTTTACAGAGGTAATCAGACAGACAGAGACAGAGAGATGCACATGTACACACATGCATGGAGCCTGGAGACACTGGTTAAGCAGGTACAAGGAAAGGTCCTGCCAGGAACATTAAGGGGACTAGGCTAGTCCCACTAGTCCATGGACCGCACACCACTG